>NC_060107.1:14202500-14884026 GCF_021155765.1 Diprion similis | reverse complement strand
AAGCAATGTTTTCAAGACATTCGGCGTCAGGCGAATTTGCACAAGGTGGCAGAAAATCAACATGGCCGCTTTTGAGCCACTTCAAATTTTATTTTGGCTCTATGATCGTTTTTTTGCCTCGATAACTATCTATCAATAATTCATCTTAAACAGAATGATGGCAGGAGTAACTTGAATATCACTTGAAAATTACCTGTGTTATAGAAATTGAGAATTCAGCCTGTGAAATTCACTTGCACGTCAGGCATAATAACGAATTAATCGTAATCGGTTACACTTTTGCTTCGTTAAGAATACAGATACTTCAGATTTATAGACATACTATCAACTAATGCCAATGTATCGAAGTTACTGCCAAAAACATTCAATAGGTAGAAAATCTCAAATCTTAACTCTCTCAGGATAGTATTTAGATGAATTTCAGACAATAATGTTGAACGTTAAATCGAACGCGACGAAAAGACCGTGGATAAAATATCTGGCATTTCCGCACTGCATGTATGTTATAAAGTTAGTATATTTAATCAAGGAGATTATAATGGTATTCATTCAATGTGTACATAATTGCGAGTCCTTAGACAAGCTAGTTATTCCGAAATTAAAGTTTATTACGTTTTTAAATCGACTAAATGGTAAAATCTAGAGTCCTTGAATGAGATAATATTTTTTCCCTAAGGAGAAGAGTTACACGTCACTCGTTTGATTCCGTGCCATTCTGTTCCCATTTCTATTAGCAAACTGTTATTAAAGTAAATATATAAAATACGAATAGCTCGTAGCTTGATAGTGAGAATTCTTGTAATAAATCCGTCTGTCTCGTTTCAGCGAGACCAACATTCCTGAATTTGAACCTGAATCTCAACTCACTGACACGTCTGCAACAGTCCACCTCCGCCAAGTGTAGGTGACCATCGCCATTCGCAGCTCTTTTGAACCTTTCTTGAAATTCATTTTTCGCTAGCAGATGATTGAAAGTTTTGTCTTCACATTTGATAAGCAATCATTTCGAGAGGGCTGCGTTGGTTGCTGTTGTAGCTTTTTTCTCGTTAGATTTTGGTTTTCCTTTTTGTACTTTTTGTTCCAGTCTTGGTTTATCAACTTTACCCAGATAACAATGTGTATCTTAAATCTTATAGCAACATGACAGTAATACTTGCAAAGTATTGCTAGCAATACTAGAACAAGGCGTGTCCTCAATTTCTATCAAAATTCGAACAAATTATTCTGACGGACACGTGTCAACAAAACATCCGTCTAACGCAAGCAAGCCTTGCTATAAGGATGAAATAACACAAGAATTAGTGCAGTACATTTGCTGTGCAAAAATTTGAACCTGACCTTTGTGGCGAAAAGGCAACGAAAATTCCAGGATGCTATGTACTACAGCCTTTTTACATTGACACACTTGATTATCTGGGTAGTTCAAGTTTAATGCTTGTACAGCTCGTAGTTATCACATTTAATTTTATTTTAATTTGTTTATTTTTACAGCCTAATATATTCCAATTTCAACAAAGTGGTTTCAAGATCATTTGCAATTTAAAAAAGGTTCCACCTGTTCAAATGAAGATCGAATCTTAATGGGTTTTAGGAACGATATTTACAATTTGATTTTACTGTAATAATTTAATATCTTCGTCAAAAAGGTTATTTTTAATAACTTGTGAATCTCCCGTTTGATATTTTCAAATTTTACATCAGTAATACTAATTCTGCGAAAAAATATTTCAATTTGAATTTGGAATATCATAGCATAATTATATTTAAAATTTACAGCATGGTGTATAATTATTATTATTATTTTATTTCTTGTATATAATTACGTTTGTTATTTTACTTCTGTTTCATGTATATTTTTTATGTAGTTGTTTCTCAGAACCGACCTGGCACTGTTACTTGATACGATGAAATGCTCGTGAGCCAAAACCTAAAAATACGATTAATTCAATTCGGGTTTTTCAATTGAATGATTCAAAGTTTGTTGTGGAATGGAGGCTATAGATTGGGGATTAAATTTTTTTAATCTGTGGCCAGATCGGCCCTGAAATGTGTGAAATTTCTCAATTAAGAGATGGTTTTTGGTGCTAAAATGAATACAGGCTGTTTTTGTAGCATCTCCGAACATCGTCGCAGGAAAACTCGGCCTCAGAATGACTACGCTTCACGAGGAAACGTCGAATGCTGCTAACCAGCCGGCTACTCCTACTCCGATTTACTCCCCGTCACGAGAAGATGATGCTGACAAGAGCGACACCGGTTACTCAGAATACGAGGCATACCAAGTAAGTATTGGTGAGACGTTTGTTCGCAAATTGTTGCTAGCAAGTATCTGAATTCAAAATACTTAAAAATCTGTTGCAAGAAGTGTTTGTTCGTGCCCTAGGAATTATCGGAAATTATATCAATCAAGAAAAATTTTTTATATCCGCAAAAAATTATTTCACTCTTTTATTCTGAGCCTCAATTTCATTGGTATTATCAACGTGATGTCCGTGTTGAATATTTTCATATTTTAAACAAGTCTACATTTCAATGTTAATAATTTTTTACGTTTTACAGTTTTTTCAGGTGTTCATTTACACGAGTTGTGTTTAAAGTCCTGTAAAATCCTTCAAGTCTTATCAAATATTTTTAGTATTTTAAAGTCTCTTAGTTCACTCTCCTGAAGTTATATGAAATTTTATTAAATACCCTGAAATCTCACGAAGTTGTGTAAAATCTCATGAAATCCCTAACATCTTACTGAATTCTTTGAAGTACTGTGAAAACCGTTAGAATCTTATGAAATCCTTTGCAATCCTATGGAGTCTTGTAAAATCTGATGGAATTCGACGTATCCCTTGGAACCCTACGTAATGCTTCAAAGTCAGTGAAATTACGTGAAGTCAAATAAAGTTTCATGAAGTCTTACGAAACTTTGCGCAGTCTTTCGAGGTTCTTTAAATTTCACGAAGTTGAATGAAATCCTTTGAAGTTTTTATTATACGAAGTTAAATAAAATCTATTAAAATCGATGAAATCTGTTGAAATCCTTGAAGTATTGAAGATTCTGTAATTGCGAGTTATTTTTTTTTAATCATTGTCCTCAAGTTTTTGACATTTACAAAATGCTTGATCATCTTGAGAATTTAGGAATCGGTGAGAATAAAAATATGTAGAAAAAAAGAAGGGTTCCATCCGCATTCAAAAAAATCTACTTTCATATTCTTGTGGTAATCAATGATTACTTTAATTGTTTTTAGCCATCGTCCAAGCCAATGAAACCATTAACAGCATCGCGGACGTTGGATTCTCTTGTCGAGCTTCAGTCAGCAAAGATAAACACGCCAAGTATGAGCAGCAGTGGATACGGTTCCCAAGCAGTTTCATCGACAAATTTAACATCAGAGGATTCAATATCCATAAAATCAATCAGCGTCGATGAGACTCCAGATTTGGAATACCGTAACCTCCTGGATCACAAACGGACAGACAAGATGGACAGCTCTTTGGTCGAGGAGACACCTGAGGAGCATTTAGAAGACCTGAATTCAACACTCGGTGACATCAGCATTAGCCAAAACGATGACGGCCATGCGATAGGTCAGTTTTGGGAAATGGTCTTCTTGACGTCGGATCTAAGACTTTTAGGGTTCAATCTGACAAAAGTTTAGGGATGTGCCGGATATTTTATACTATTCAGCAGGGAAGCCAGATAATACTCGGTGAAAAATTATGTGGCCAGAGGTTGGAAACGTGAAAAAATTGGAAATAAACAGATCGGCAAAAAATTTTAGATTAGCACTAATACCTGTTGAACTTAGAAAACGGGTTTGAAGTCATTTCCGTAATTCCTTTTCTACAAGAAGTACCCCAATATCTTTTTTTCTGATCTATATATATATATATGAGTTTTCATATCTTTATTGTTATTATTTTCGGATCCAACAGAAGTGACAAGGGGTTGCTTGGACCAAAATCAAGACACCTACATGGAAGATGCGAATGAAAACGTTGTTGAACTTGAAAGGGACAACAATGACAACACAATGAACAAAGCCAACACCGAACAGAGCAGTGAAACTATGGCGAATCAGGAACAAGAAGACAAAAACAACAGCGACAAGAAAATTGAAATCGAAGTCAGCCATGCTTCAAACTCCGACGAAGACAGTCCCGCTGATGGAACCTCAGTTGTCCGCTCAAAATTAACTCCTGGCAAAGTAAGCCAGAAATTTGAATAATAACAATAATAATAATAATAATAATTCATCGAACCTGCAGAAAAGCATTAAAATCTTAAAATTATTATAAATTATAAGGATGTTAAATAATGGATAAAAATTATAGTGATGGTTTATTTTAAAAATTTTCAATCTGCGTCAGGTTGTCAGAAGGAGAAAAACTTCCGGCGGTGGTACAAGGCCTACTAGTTATCAGCATCGAGCATCGTTTCCAATGGTCCGTCCCCAGTTATCAGAAAGCAAGGCGGCTGCTCGTTTGGAACAGTCTTTACAGCCTGGAATGCCTTACGAAAATGGGGACAACAGTTCTTCGGAAAGAATCGACGGTGGGAAGATAAATTAAATGATTGATTGAATAAAATTTTTTATATTTTTTCAGTTTTGGTAAATGATCATTTATACATGATAAGTAAAATTCTCTTCCTTGATACACAATGAAATATTACACTTTGGCATCCAGAAAATTTTGTCAAGAGCTGTTCTGATGGAATGTTTTGCCAGTTCAATTTCCTTGCTACGGATTATTGGAGTTCCATATTAATAGCGAGAAAATTTTAGAATCATTCCACATTGTTTATCATTCAACATTACCTTAAAATATTTCATCAGAGAAATGTAAAAATGGCATAGATTTAGTTTTGTAATATCGTTCCTCCTGTTTAGTAGATGATACAAGTGACAAAAGTTCAGCGTTTGGGTCCCGGCCTGATTTGACGAGAATCGAGACTCCGCTGCCCGATTGGGTAATAATTGGCGAATCGGTTTTGGTGCGCCCCTACAGTTCCTCCGGTGTCATAGCATATGTTGGCGCCACGGAGTTTGCCTCTGGAAACTGGATCGGTGTTGAATTGGATGCTCCGACAGGTAAATTCAAAAGCATATTCCAAGAGATCCCGGCGACTCAAAGAAACAGTCCCTATTTCAAAGAAAATTTTATCGAAGTTAGCGAATAAATTTCTCAGAAATATTCTATGTTCTCGCACAGTTCTCGAGATAAATTCTTTATTATTTGTCAAAAAGCTTCAATGGTTCTGATAATATTTACGGAATTTCAAGCGATTCCAGAGAGCGTTTAAAAACAATTCTTTTTCATTTTGAACCTCATATTCAACTGGAAGTCTAAAAAAAGCTCCGAGTTCTGATCTTTGTGTCGATTCCGATCTTGCCCTACAGACCAGTGCTGTCCCATCCTCCCCTACATTCATCGTGACAAGGTGCTCAAAGAACAATTTTCCATTGCTATTTGTTATCGTTACATGTTTTGGACGTGGTTTTGAATTTTCTTTCAGGGAAAAATGACGGCACTGTACAAGGCCACAGGTATTTCACGTGCCGACCTAAATATGGAATATTCGTTAAAGTTGACAAGCTGATTCAGGACAGGCGAGGCAGGGCTTTGCGGTCCTACACCAAACAGGAAACAACTCCGCCACCAAGTGCGTCAATGCGTAGGAGCGCCAGCAGAGGTAAGAGGCACAATTTATGTCAACTACTACTAACTTAAACTTGCCTGTGTGACTTTATTGAGGTTGGCGATTCGACTACTTTTCATAATGAAGTCAAAGCTGAAGGTTCCAATTAGCCGCCAAACACCCTAAACTTTCTTTAAGTCGAAGTAACATTTATCGCTTAGGATTCTGTAAAAGTATCACATTTATATCGGCAGAGTTTTTCTAAGAATCTCCTCCAACTCGTCGCTACTTTCGTGTACCACTTTTCAAACACAGAGATTGATCTCTTTACTCTTACTCCCTGATTAGGATTCTTAGTTGAGGAAATGTGACGTTGAGATGGGCAAACAGTGTTTTTTTTTTATTAAGCTAATCTAACAAATACAGAGGCACAAAATGCAGCATGAAAGCTGTTAGACTTTTCTAAACATGCGTGAAAATCGACTTTTATAATTAAATACAACGTCCATGACAGTCGCCAGTTGGTGTCTTTTCAATTAGAATTCTAATATGAGAAAAGTACGATCAGTTTAGGAGCGTAGCTTTAGAACTTGATTTCTCTGTTGGAGAAAAGGTAGTTCAAAATCTAGAAAAATTCGGAAAACTTTTCCGAGGATTACTGCACTAATGCAATTTTCAATTTTTTTAAATCTAGAAATCTGGAACATGGGATTCTGAAAGTGCAACGTGCAATCTCGGAAACGTATAAAGCTAGACGTAGTAGTATTGGCTGCAAGCTTGCAGAGAAATTACCACTATAGAATTCCATTAACAGCTAATCGAACAAAAATAAATGGCACCAGTCGCTACTTTATGCTTTGTATTCGTTTCCCCACTACAGTGTTGGACCGATAGATGCACCAGCTAGTATTACGCTGTTTGCCTGTTATTGATACACAATGCATGTATTTCCATAGTGTGGTATTGATTTGCGAAAAATCAAACTTGACCTGTGATGACGGACTGTGAAAAAAACACGTTTTTCAACCTATAAGTGATGATAGCTACTGTTGCTAATTTTTTTTTTTTTTTTCAGTAACGAGCAATGCATTATTGAACTCGTAAGACTCTAAGCTTTCGACAATTTTTACAAATTTTGGGCTACTTTTTTTTTCAACAAAGATATCGAGCTCCAGAGCTATGCGTCAGAACTTTCTCCGCCTACAATTGTACAGTATCGTTGACTGAAGATATATAAAACTATTCAGCCTTGGGCTAATACTTCCTGCGGCTGAGTGAGTCCAAGTTTCGTTCGAGGATAATTCTGTTGCTCTGCATTTACTTACCCTTCTTATGCGATCCCAATGTTAAATTGTCTCGGCATAGCAGAATATTGCAATTTCCCTTTAGCTTCTCTTACCATGGCTTTACCCGCAGAGCAAAGTCCAGAAGGTCCTCGTATATACTCAGTCAACGACAGTGTTCAAAAAACAGACACAGGATCAACAAACGATTGAAGATCCTAAAATAAAACTTGACAATATCAAATTATGCTAAATTCTCTCATATTTTTTAATGAATAATCTACATATAGAGTGAAAAATAATGTCAGGATGATTGTCTCATATATAAGTCTTGTAACGACAGTGGTGGGAGTGTGTCTGATTAGTGGCATGGTTTCGATATTGGTCTACGACCGTAATGGGCACCATGGGTACATTAGTTTCATGTGCAACAGAGACGGAAGTAACACTGTCTCTTTTTATACTGCACTCAGCGCATGCGTTACATGCTCGAGCCTTGTTACGTGTACCCGTTTCGCCTCTAGTAAACAATATTTTGTTAACGCACAAAGTAAATACAACTACATGTTCTTCATGATCAAATATAAGTAATTAATTTTTGGTATTATGTTAAAATGAAAACTAACCGCATGAGAAATACAAGCGGCCTAGTAAAAAGGTAGCTTGATTGAGTGCAATTCTCACTGTACACTGATCTATCGGTAGTGACGCACAGAGGCGTTAGTGTGAACGAAAAGCGTTGAAAGAAGAGTGGACACTAAGGATACACCTCCCAGCACTGAAATTTGTCTTCGTTACAAGAGCTGTATTGACAGTGTCTAGGATTTAGGAGATTGAATATTTTCGGACTTCGAGTTTCAATCGAATACCGTACATTTTTAATTTTTCTTTTCTTCTATTCTGTTTATGTTTTTTTTTCTCAACTCTTAGGAGAAGGTCTCCACTCGTTACATCGAAGTCGGAGTCGAGGAGAAGGTCTTTCAACAGTTGGCATGAGATCCTCACCACGAAACAAATGAAATAAATTTAAATAAAATATATTGCTGCGTCACCGAAGGATAAATATACAATCTAATATGATAACAAAGCCAACTCGCTCCGTCATATACCAATTAATATTCAAGAACTTGAACTTAATTTAATTATGTATACGTGAACTAGTATATATCGCTACATATGTATGTATGTACAATGCCCTGCCACACGTGTAGCAATTACGGTGTTTCCAACCCCGTATGATGAATAGATTTATTTGAGGTAGTGCAAAAGTATCGTAGTAATAATAATGATAATAAGAGAAATAATAATAAATGAATCATCATTTTTGTTATTATTACTACTTATTATTATACTTATTGATCATCGACGCAGTATGTGAGACAGGAGGAAACGAAATAAACAAAAGTGGCAGGAGCGAGACGGAAATAACTGTCGAGAGATACCAATGATCGAGGTGTATATATATATATGTTACACAAATACATACACACAACAGATTATTATCATTATTTTTACTATTATTACAATGTTTACAATTCATTCATACGCAGCCAGTCAGTTGCAATAAAAGATAAATAAATAAATTACTAAACAAAATAAAACAAAAAAAATGAAACACGTATGGCAGCAAAGTAGAATAATTCGCGTTGTCGTCGTCGTGTTGTGTATAGAATAGAATCGATATACATGATCATTACGCAGATAGTGTATCGTCATGATGAATCGAGTCACAAGAATTCAATCAATTTCTATAATCATTCCACATTATTTCATAACTTATTTAACGCAATATTAACGTTGATGTTTTAAAGCCATTTTTAACTTGAATTTTAGCTAAGTCTTATTTTTTTAAACGCACTTTTACACAAACACACACATACACATAGAGTTTTCTTACAACTATAAAACAACTGATAAAGAAATAATGATAATTCCAAAAGCATTTTATATGTGCAGGTTGTGTTTGGTTTTACAAATATTTTTACAAAAATTTACGTTGTACGCCGGTAAAGGGTACATGAACAAAATATTAATTGGGAACGTTCTGAGAACGCAGTGAAAGAAATGAAAACAGAAAAAAGATTCATACAATGAAATAAATCAATAAATAAATGACGAATGAATTAGCAAAAATAATTAATACGAAACTGGTCACTTTCCAAAATTGTTCTCGGACAATTTTTGTTTTTACAGCAATGGTTAAGTGCAGCTGATATGATAAGAATAAGGCTAAAAACAAAATGCAATACATTGGAATCACATTAGCGTAGAGTGACATAAAAGTAAATTGAATTGGTATGTTAATCGAAAAAATTGCGAGAAACAAAAAGTATACACATATTTATCGTATTATACTTATATACATATTTATCATTGAGCGACTTAGTTTTTTAAATTAATTTTTTTATATGTATATAATACTTATATATAAATCTATATTTCTGTGTATGTACACATGTATGTATATATACAGGCTTGTTTCATATTATGTTTTCAATTTCCGTAGTGCAATCTATTGAATTCCTCTTTTTACTGTAACATAATTTCCTCTTACATATTATACATACCTAAATATGAATAATTTCCTTGTAATGTTATTGATATTATTTTTAATATTGTTTTAGGTTAAAACGTAATAATTTATATGCTACAAGACACAATAAAAGCTCTATCATTCTACATAACTAGAATACAGTGGTGATGGACAAAAAAAAAAAAAACGCAGGTTTGACCGTTTTTTTTTTTTTTTGCTTTTGTGGTTGAATTTTGAGCAGCTTAAAAATGTAGATTGAGACATCTATATAGCTAATATTTGCAATTACAAGCTTATGTTATATATTTTTTTAATTTAAATACTATTATTCCTATTATTATTATTGTTATTATTATTATTATGATCATAACTGAGGCGATACAGAGTAATAAACGAGCTTGTTCAATTATTTAGGTATAGCTTTATTTTAACTTATTTCTTAATTGAAATTCAATTGCTAATCGTATTTTTTTTTATTGCAATACTATACAATTAATAATATACAATTCTGGGCGGTTGTTGTTTTTTTTTTCTTCTTTTTTTGCTTCAATTTTGTTTTTAAATATCTCAATTCTATCTCGTGTAATAATAGTAAATAAATCATAACTACTCATTACATATATAATATATATATATGTATATATATATATTATATATATTGATTGTGTGTTAGTTTAATTGTTAACAAGATTTGCTCGGGTATTATTATTATTATTATTATTATTATTATTATTATTATTATTATTATTATTATTATTATTATTATTATTATTATACAGTGGCAATTCTTAATGTAATTTTGACCTAGTCTTTGAGTGTGCAAAAAAAAAAGAAAGACAAAAAATGAAAATATATTCTGGCCTCATTGTTGCTTTAGATAATTAGCGGCAGCCACAGAAATGTGATGATTAATGTTCAACTCATATGAAATGAAATGAGAAAAAGGGGATAAAAAAAAAATAAAACGGCAAACGTAAATTCATTATTATTATTATCACTATTTTTATTATGTGGACTACGTAACGTGGAAAGCTAAGTAATCAATTACTCTAGCTAAGTACTTGATACGAATAAAATCAATTGTAACGTACCTACGTAATATTATTATATTATACGTATACGTACATATAATTTTAGATTAAATATTAAATTTGTCCATTGTATATGTACTGAGAGAGAACAAGCAAACAATTCCTGTCCAATTAGAACAATACCAATATTATTACGAACTACTTATACATACATATATACATATGTGTATATGTATATATATATATATATACATATATATATACACGACTAATGAATGAATTAATTATTAATTAAATGTAATATTTATTATAAATACATAATTATTATACATAAGTCGCCTACGCGGTGCAACGATCGCTTTTCTCAAATCGGGTCGGATCAGATCGGATAAATAAGCCTGAATTAGAACTTGAAATACGCGCCGATTCACCCTTAATTATTAATGCTAATATTATTATTATCATTATAAATACTATAAGTGAATTTTTAATTATTATTGTCGTCTTCATTCGTAATTCTTGATTGATTATCACCTTATACATATGTTTGAATTCGGGCCGATCGGGTGGAGCAAACGTTGCGCTGATATGGTCACTGTCCATTTTGGTAATCAAGGTTGTTGAAGAAGTAACACGTATATACCCATACATACTCACACACGTATATTTTCACACATAGACACATGCACACACACAAACACATAAGTATACCGTATACTAGTTTAAATCAAGTATAATACCTGAACGTTGCAGCCATTGCTACATGCGTGTCTGCGCAGGTGAAAAACTGAGAAAATAATAAAAAATTTATTTCAAAAGTTATATTTCATTCATTCGATTTCAAGCCAGCGTTTATTTTAACTTTTCGCGTTTAAATTGAGAAATTGAAGCTTGAGTCGATTTGAATCGTTCTTCGATATTCAAAGTATTCTTCTCAATGTTAGGTAGACTTTGATGAAGAAAATCGTCATCGGCTCGTAAATTCCCGAAGACAAGGTCTTTTGTAAATTGTCATATTGCGAAAGTATATAGCGTGAAGTAAGGCTGAAAAATTTTTAAAACGTCTTTTGGCGACAGCCAAATTTCAAAGATGGCACATAATCAACAATGGCCGCAGTTGAGCCGGTTGAAATTTTAAATCAGCTCAACGATCAGTTTTCGCACTTGGGAAGTAGTGAGTGGTATTTCACGCAAAATTAGACGGTGGCAAAAGTGCCTAAAAAACCAGTCCTCGATATTCTGTTGAAACCTTTGTGCGAGGCTGGCTCTTTAACTGTCAAGTACATCGAGTCAAAGCATCAGAGAAAAGAAGATCTAACTAAGCCCAATTCCAGCCAAATTGCAATCTGCAAACTGAGAGAAACAGGAAACGGGAGAAAAAATTCTGTGTAAATGTTTGAGAATTTTTGGTTTATATCATGAACATTTATAAAATGAACAAGATTTATGATGTATTTGAATTTTGAAAGTAAAGTTGAATTAATGGCGTTCACACTGACACAAGATTGCTCTGTCTGTGCATTGGAATACCTTTACGACTGTTTTGAATTGGTTCGACTCCGTGGCGTAGGAATAAAATCGATTGGTGAGTATATCTTGGGATACGTAGAGGGATTTGTCGTCTATCAGACATTTGGTAGAAGGAATTGTTGAGGACTCCATTTTTTTTCTTTTTTGTTCTTTAATCATTTGTGCGTCCACTGGTGTGAACTTGTTTTTCTGAAACGTTTTCCCGAATTCGCAGTTTAAATAATGTGTAATTGCTCAATTTCATTAAAAAATAAATTATGAAATATTTCAAACATGATCGGTTTAAAGTAGGCTTTGAACACTTTTCAGTAAAAACCACCGGGGTCGCAATTAACAGATTTGAGCTTCTTGCACGACAACGCATTTAGCATTGGCAGCTGTTGAAGCCCTATTCCATCCCATGATTAAGATAGTGTCCATTTCTACCATAAATTTTAGTACATACATACCTATATACACTCACATATGTATATGTAATCGTCGATTAACCTGTGCTATTGTTTTTATCCTAACTAGATTCTCCGTTTATGTGTATGTATATATATATTTTGAGGAGTTTGGAAATTTTTAAACCCGTACTAACGAAATTTGTGAACACGAATTATCACGTAATATGTATTCAAACACAATATTATAACGAAACACGATCGAAAATTATTGAGCACATACATTGATTCGCTATAGCATAGAGAATTTATTATTAACTTTGAATGTAAAGTAGTTGCAAAATTACAGCATCCAAGATTAAGCTGCGTTCATAGTGTAAATGGTGAAGTTAGATTTGGAAATCGTTTAAGTCTATAACTTTATGTTCTAAAGCTGAATGCTCCATTCATTAAAATTTCTAGTTTTATTTTTTTCGTGATCTGTACAAATGAAATCTTGTACAAATTCTCAGAGCATTCATGAATTTTTTTTTTTGGTTTTGTTTCAATAAAAATAACACGAACGTAAATGGTGAGGTGGCCGAACTTTCACTTAATTAGGATCTTCAATGTATAAAGAATAATATAGTATATAAATTGGTACGGTCAATTCTGTTTCGTTGCATGATTACTGATCATAAAGACCGCTGAAAATTTTGAAACTAAATTCTAGAATGTTAGACAATGCAGTAGACATTTTTTCTCTAGAATATAGATTGTTTCTCATTGTTATACGTAACAAAAATATGTTAGTAATTAATTTTTAAAGGAAATGTGTAGTGATTTAAACGGGAAGAACGATGACAGTAGAACGTCGATTATCCGAACGACCGCTTGATCGTACCTATTATGTACACGCATATTTTACTACAAGGCTATCTACTATTGAAAATAATTTGTAAAAGAAGTCATTGAAATTATCATAAATATGTTATCTATTGGTAAATTGGTAAATAAAAGTTTATAGTTCGACTATTCGAATAAACCGGTTTTCCGAGCACTTGTGTCCCCGAATTAGTTCGGACAATCTGCGTTCTACTGTGTGTTGTATTTCGCCGATAACCAATCAATATTGTTATTGGGAATCAGAGTCGTGTCGTAGCTGGAGGAGTATGGCGTCAAGCCGGCTAATCAGCTGATAGTTTCAGCATCGGTTTTAGCTAAACAATGGAAATGGGAAGAAATAAAAAACTCCGTGCAAGTAGTTAAACTTGCATTTTGTTACACCAAGTTGGTAAAGAGTGAAATTTACGACAGAACACGAAGTTTATTATTAACATGAACTGGCTCGCATGACGCAGTAAACTTTGTGCCGTTTGAGGTTGAATCCGTCGATATTTTGAATCTCAACAATATTGAATACACATATGTATAATCATGGGAAACGATTGTTTATAGCCTTTAGGGCACCAAATATCGGTAGCTATAGAATTTATCTAGGCCAGAAGAATATCTTATAACATGTATATTGTAAGCCGAGTAATTGAACATAGTATAATAGCATTATTTTTTAAAGAGCCAATATTTACGCGGACACAGACGGAGCATCACCAAAATCAACATGTATTATTATTACTGCGTTTATTATCATTATTATTATTAGTACTACTACTATTATTGTTATTATTTATAGAGATGAAAGTGAATAGATACGCTATCCACTGTATTGTGAAATATTACATTTGACTTGGCGTAGTAATCATTGATCGTAAACAAAAAAATGTGTTCTTTAAGAACGATTCAAAATTACCGTAATTATAAGGTGTGTAAATTTTAATTTTTATGAATAATACAATAAATATTATTTAATGCTATATGATGGATAATACATTCAACTATACGATTACAGGTATATAATATTTTCGCTGGAATAAAAATTTGATCGGTTCCTATAAACGCGTTGCAAAATGGTTAGATCTTAGATTTACAAAAGATCCAGGTTGAAGGACTGTAACAAAAAGAAATGCATTCACTCAAAATATGAATGGGCTGAAATGTAAGGGAACACCGAACATGTACTACACAGGTTGAATCTACGCGCCTACGAGTGACTATCACCGGTAGACACCAATTTACTAACACCACAAGGTTGGATAAATGCCCTCTATAGCAGCAGAACGACGTAATTCTACACACAAATTACTACACATTCAAGTTATTACAGCTCTAACTCAATCCAAATACATTGTAAAAGAGTTTTTATGTACAAAACGATGATGCCGGTGCTTGATAGAAGGACGTGGTAGTGGAGTAACCTTACCATAGAAGTATCCACAGATGGTCAAGGAGGGAGCAGGCTCTGGTTAATTGTTAAAGTAGAATTGATTTATTTGGGTAGAAGTACAGAAATTTTCCCTTTTACTTTAAACACACGCCTGCGTCCATACTTAACAATTACATTTCGTATTGATGTATAATTTAACGAAGAGTCAATGAGAGTAAGGCGGTGCATTGGGTATTAGAGAGAAAAGGACTGTAAAGATATTATTAGGAGGATCCTTAACCTGGGCATTGAAATGATCAACTGATCGTTTTGAGTTGATTTTACTGTAACGAAGGGACAGGAAACACAGTGCTATAAGCTGTTGGGCTCTCATTTTGTGATATTGAATCGATCCAGAGTAACGGAAGGAAGAAGAATACTGCGCCACAAGATGGTGGTTTCTAAATTTAACTACCATAAAATCTGTTTAATCAGATTTTCTTTTAACAAAGACCGTGATCAGCCCTGCAAAAAATGCCGGACAGATGAATCGGTCCGGTCTTATATTATCTCTGTTCTGATCCTATCATCTTCTACCTACACATGAACTTATCCATTGACATAGGATTCGACTTAAGTCAGGAATAAAGATTATCAAGAAAAAAAAACGTATAGGATGTCGTATAGACGTATCCGTGCCTACGCGGAACCATCCGACATCCTATGCGGTTTTTGCTTCCGATCTTTGTTCCGGAGCTATTCAAATCCTATGCGCATGGATAAGTTTATGTATAGGTCTGACGCAGCCGGACAAAGAGGAAAGGATCCGAACCGATTCATCTATCCAGATTTTCACCAGGTAGAGTCGGGCCATAAGGTCGTCCCAACACGCTTCCATTAGGTATCAAAAGTTTAGTGCATTTCGTATTTGTGCTATAAGTGTGGACGTAAACAGATTTGGGGGTACTAGGATAGATAAAAGGAAGTGGAGCCTCAACCTGTTCGGAGCTCCACCCTCATTTAGCCCCGGAGAAGTTGAACTGAAACGTTTTTTATAATATTACAAATAAATAGAATTATAATACTGAGATATAGTTGTCACATAAATGCGAAGTGAAACTAATGTTACTTGAGTTTCAAATAACGAATGAGTTATGTACAATTTTTGACGTTTTCGTTTTGAACCAGACCCCACCATTGAGAACTAACATGTTTTCATACTACAATCTGTGACGTTTGAAAAAAAAATATTGATCGCAATCACCGTGATGAGAATAGACACGAAGGACCAATGAGTAGGTTGAAGCATCTTCACGTTTACGAACTTTTTGATTTTCCATTATCCAGCTATCGAAGTCCGCCATTAATTTTCAAATACAAATAGCCAATGAAAACAGGTCATGCGGTGGCATGACTCTGATTAAAGGGACTCTAAGTGCCTCGAGTTGTAGATGAATAGAATGGTTGCTAGGAAGTAAGTACGGCACTGGCTCATGACCGGCTCGTATACCTTAATTAGATTTAGAAATCAAGAAGGTAAGATTTTGCAGTAGAAAATTGTGGTTGGCAAAGCATGAATTAGTTATACACAAACAACATGATCTAATGATACATTTGGTGCTGGGCTGATAAGTGAATGTACAAACTAATCATGGATTATAAGTACATGCCTATACATATAGCAGGTAATGAAGTTGTTGCAAACACTTGTCAATTAGGACTAATCGAGAAAGAGTGTAACGTAAATCAGAAAAATTCTTTTCATGTATATAGAAGTGCTGAAATACAACTACAGGTATAAATACATAAATCAATGCCAATTCTACACAGCGATCGAGAGGTAGGTACAAGCGATTCTACAATTTAAAAAAGAAGCTACTTGACTTCGCAAGCGTCAGTGATGTTTACGATCGTTGAATCGGCGTTCTGCATTGCATTGAACTGAACCAGAACCAGTTCGTAGGTGACTATCGTGCCGGCAACCTGCAACATTCCGAAACACTGTAATAAACTTTAGACAAAATGGCGTCGTTGCAAGTCAATTTAATAGTATGGAGGCATAGTGAAATTGGCGAAGTATCGCGTAAGCTTTCAACTTTTATTCGTGAGTCCTTTTAGAGTAAAATATGCTATGACAGACCTCTTTTATTATTAAATACGGTTGTAGCCATCAAAGTCGTTGCACGATATTTACTGCCACCGGATGGCGTCTTTTCAATTTAATGATCCAGATAAATGAACCAAGAACAGTCTTTCTGCCAACCATGAAATTAATGTCGTCGAATTATACTTACTGAAGTACTTACTGTCAGAATGAGGCCTCTGGTGATCGCGAAGAAGTTCAGACCAGTTAGACCGATCCTGTCCGTGGTAATTTGACTCAAAAATCTCTGAACCTGTGGATTATTTTTTTCAAACTTCAACTCAATCGCTTAGATTTTTTACTATTTTGCTCGCCACTGACTGATTCGCATCCACAGATTGCTGTGTGTAAATCATAGCGAAGACTCTCCGTGTCTTCTTAGAAAGCAAAGTGCCAATAAGCTTACCTCGATGGAGTAACTAGTTGTGGAAACACTATAGAGGACTGGAGACGGTCGAAGAGACTCGTCATTAACGGCTGCAGCGTACAAAGAGACAGCTGCGGTCCTGGCGAGTAGAAAACCGAAGGAGAAGCTAGTGTACAGTGTTTGTGGAGTACCGAGCCTTGGCCTAGGAAAAATTCTCATTAAAACTACAACATCATGTCTTGAACTAGGAATAATTTATCAGTACACCTTTTCGTTTACTGCATGCAATAACTTAATGTTAGTTTCTCAAAAAACCATTACCAGATTGGCAAAATCGTTGCTTAACAGGTTGATGACAAAGTCAACGCTACATGTTTGTCATTCATGAGGGAAAATTAGTTACAACTAGTAAATAACGTGCAGTAAGGCTATTACTATGACGTACTTGAGAGAATTCAGAAGTTGGATGCAGATGAAATACAGATTGGTGGCAAATGACAGCAGGACGATGTCCGAAATGTTGGAGTCGACTCGTCGAGTGAGATTGGCTAGACGATTGTAGTCTTCTCTGGCCTGGGCCCACCACCAGTCAGGCATTGCCTTTGTAACATGACAATACTGGTGTTCCAGTTCATTGGTAACAATTTAGATGATAAATTTGCAAGTATGAGAAGATACCGCAATTGATTGAATAGTTAGTTAAGGAGGTGTCTTGGTCCATTTCGATTATATCTCCGGTGTCGATTATATCTCCAGATATCCAAGTCCACGTATTTTAAATGAAAAAACGGTTTAACAGCCCCATTATATATACACAATTCTGAATGAAAACGTGTTTATTTCTGTAAAAATCGACTATATTTTATCCTTAATGCGATAATATGACCGTGTGTATTTCGGGTCTAATATTTTACTGTTCTGGGTTTGTAGCTCAGTGAAAGTGGACTAACCTAGGCTGCCTAAATGATTTTGGCAATTGGTAGAATACTGTATGCAGTGCCTAGTAAAGCTGAGGTTACGCATAACTAGTTTCGGCCAACAGTGATGAATCTAAGTGCCTGCTGATGTTGTTATATGTCAACTTGATCTAATATTGATGTGGGAAATTATGTAGAAAGAAATAATATATCGAAACACCGTAGATTTGTACCCAATTGTCATGTAACATTAATGTGTCAAGCAGATAATATATGTATTGCCAGAGATGCTTGATCATGATGTTATACATACCTATGATGATAAAGTATTATAATACCTCTATTTTGGCAAAATAAAAAAGGACATGAATCAGTCTCTTATCTGCAAAAAATATAAGACTACTTAAAAAAAATCTAGACAAAGTTTATGCATAGTCAACTTGGATTCAATTTGAGGAGTGCAAATGACCGCGCACCGTAGTTTTGAATCGTTAGAAACGATGCTTCGAACGTTATGGGTGAGAAACGGTAAGATTTTTTCCCATTTTGCCCGTTGTTATTCGTACGATGTTCTGTATATTTTGTTTGAAATCCTAAGAGTATATATAATTGTAGACAAAAAAGTCTCTTAAAACTCAATCCTATTAAAGTGAGGTTTTCGGCTCCAAAAATAGCGAAAAAGAAAAGTTTGACCCTTTTGTACATATTTGAAGGGAGAATTTGAGCAATGTTGAGAATTGCTAGGATCCATTCAGTGAAAGCTGTATATACGTTATGCGGAAATGGGTGCTGACGCAACAGCTGAATGCCGTGCGTCGAAACTATGTGGTTAAGTCCAGAGTCGTTGGCTAATTGGGATTGTGACAAAATGAGGAATATGGAGAAAAGGATTGAAGTAGATGATAGCGTATTCGGACTGCGCGCAAGCGATTTCTGCCGCAAATTACGGCAATATGGTGCAACAAAGAATTCATTCGAAATTGTTCTTTAACATCGGCTAAAACACACCAGAAAAATCAAACGGAGTTAGCCTTCCTTTTTTTACGGAACTCGGTTGATTTTTGTCTCAGAATCGTTTTGCGGGACCCTTTTTTCGATAATTTGGACCTCCAGAATGCGAAAAAAAAAACATCCTCAGGTGCGTGCGATCGATTCCTCTCGCAAGATTACGTCGGAATAGCGCCTCAAAGAATTAATTGCAGCACTTTTAAGAATCGTCGAAATTTTTGCCAAAAATTCAAAGGGGTAAGCCATACTTTTTTGGTCATTTTTGGAGCTGAAAATTTCTCGTCTCGGATTTGATTTGTATGACCATCTGCAGAGTCTTTCGACCCCCAGAAACTCAGAAAACACCTGAAAATAAACGTAGGACCAGCAGCAGAGAAACGACGATGAAAATTATGAGTTTTTCGGCTGTAACTTTTCAGCTATCGCTCGCAGCTTATTGGGACTGCGCTTAATCGATTCCTCTCGCGAAATTACGTCGGAATAGGGCATGCAAAAATTGATTGCAGCACTTTTCGAAATCGTCGAAATTTTTGCCGAAAATCCAAAGGGGTAAGCTTTACTTTTTTGGTCATTTTTAAAGCTGAAAATTTCTCGTCTCGTAATTGATTTGTATGCCCATCTCTAGAGTAATTCGACCCCCAGGAACTCAGAAACCCCTTAAAATGAACGTAGGACCAGCAGCAGACAAACGACGATGAAAATTATGAGTTTTTCGGCTGTAACTTTTCAGCTATCGCTCGCAGCGTAATGGGACTGCGCTTAATCGATTCCTCTCGCAAAATTACGTCGGAATAGGGCATGCAAAAATTGATTGCAGCACTTTTCGGAATCGTTGCAATTTTCGCCAAAAATCCAAAGGGGTTAGCCGTACTTTTTTGGTCATTTTTGGAGCTGAAAATTTCTCGTCTCGGAATCGATTTGTATGACCATTTCTAGAGTAATTCGACCCCCAGGAACTCAAAAAACACCTTAAAATAAACGTAGGACCAGCAGCAGAGAAACGACGATGAAAATTATGAGTCTTTCGGCTGTAACTTTCCAGCTATCGCTCGCAGCGTAATGGGACTGCGCTTAATCGATTCCTCTCGCGAAATTACGTCGGAATAGGGCATGCAAAAATTGATCGCAGCACTTTTCGGAATCGTCGAAATTATTGCCAAAAATCCAAAGGGGTTAGCCTTACTTTTTTGGTCATTTTTGGAGCTGAAAATTTCTCGTCTCGGAATCGATTTGTATGACCATCTCTAGAGTAATTCGACCCCCAGGAACTCAGAAAACACAACAAAAAGAGCGTAGGACCAACAGCAGAGAAATGACGACGAAAATCATGAGTTTTTCGGCTGTAACTTTTCAGCTATCGCTCGCAGCGTATTGGGACTGCGCTTAATCGATTCCTCTCGCGAAATAACGTCGGAATAGGGCATGCAAAAATTGATTGCAGTACTTTTCGGAATCGTCGAAATTTTTGCCAAAAATTCAAAGGGGTAAGCCTTACTTTTTTGGTCATTTTTAGAGCTGAAAATTTCTCGTCTCGGAATTGATTTGTATGACCATCTCCAGAGTAATTCGACCCCCAGGAACTCAGAAAACACCTTAAAATAAACGTAGGACCAGCAGCAGAGAAACTACGATGAAAATTATGAGTTTTTCGGCTGTAACTTTCCAGCTATCGCTCGCAGCGTAATGGGACTGCGCTTAATCGATTCCTCTCGCGAAATTACGTCAGAATAGGGCATGCAAAAATTGATTGCAGCACTTTTCGGAATCGTCGAAATTTTTGCCAAAAATCCAAAGGGGTTAGCCTTACTTTTTTGGTCATTTTTGGAGCTGAAAATTTCTCGTCTCCGAATCGATTTGTATGACCATCTCTAGAGTAATTCGACCCCCAGGAACTCAGAAAACACCTCAAAATAAACGTAGGACCAGCAGCAGAGAAACTACGATGAAAATTATGGGTTTTTCGGCTGTAACTTTCCAGCTATCGCTCGCAGCGTAATGGGACTGCGCTTAATCGATTCCTCTCGCGAAATTACGTCAGAATAGGGCATGCAAAAATTGATTGCAGCACTTTTCGGAATCGTCGAAATTTTTGCCAAAAATCCAAAGGGGTTAGCCTTACTTTTTTGGTCATTTTTGGAGCTGAAAATTTCTCGTCTCGGAATCGATTTGTATGACCATCTCTAGAGTAATTTGACCCCCAGGAACTCAGAAAACACCTCAAAATAAACGTAGGACCAGCAGCAGAGAAACTACAATGAAAATTATGAGTTTTTCGGCTGTAACTTTTCAGCTATCGCTCGCAGCGTAATGGGACTGCGCTTAATCGATTCCTCTCGCGAAATTACGTCAGAATAGGGCATGCAAAAATTGATTGCAGCACTTTTCGGAATCGTCGAAATTTTTGCCAAAAATCCAAAGGGGTTAGCCTTACTTTTTTGGTCATTTTTGGAGCTGAAAATTTCTCGTCTCGGAATCGATTTGTATGACCATCTCTAGAGTAATTCGACCCGCAGGAACTCAGAAAACACCTCAAAATAAACGTAGGACCAGCAGCAGAAAAACTACGATGAAAATTATGAGTTTTTCGGCTGTAACTTTTCAGCTATCGCTCGCAGCGTAATGGGACTGCGCTTAATCGATTCCTCTCGCGAAATTACGTCGGAATAGGGCATGCAAAAATTGATTGCAGTACTTTTCGGAATCGTCGAAATTTTTGCCAAAAATTCAAAGGGGTAAGCCTTACTTTTTTGGTCATTTTTGGAGCTGAAAATTTCTCGTCTCGGAATTGATTTGTATGACCATCTCCAGAGTAATTCGACCCCCAGGAACTCAAGAAACACCCTAAAATAAACGTAGGACCAGCAGCAGAGAAACGACGATGAAAATTATGAGTTTTTCGGCTGTAACTTTCCAGCTATCGCTCGCAGCGTAATGGGACTGCGCTTAATCGATTCCTCTCGCGAAATTACGTCAGAATGGGGCATGCAAAAATTGATTGCAGTACTTTTCGGAATCGTCGAAATTTTTGCCAAAAATCCAAAGGGGTTAGCCTTACTTTTTTGGTCATTTTTGGGGCTGAAAATTTCTCGTCTCGGAATCGATTTGTATGACCATCTCTAGAGTAATTCGACCCCCAGGAACTCAGAAAACACAACAAAAAGAGCGTAGGACCAACAGCAGAGAAATGACGACGAAAATCATGAGTTTTTTGGCTGTAACTTTTCAGCTATCGCTCGCAGCGTATTGGGACTGCGCTCAATCGATTCCTTCCGCGAAATTACGTCGGAATAGGGCATGCAAAAATTGATTGCAGCACTTTTCGGAATCGTCGAAATTTTTGCCAAAAATCCAAAGGGGTTAGCCTTACTTTTTTGGTCATTTTTGGAGCTGAAAATTTCTCGTCTCGGAATCGATTTGTATGACCATCTCTAGAGTAATTCGACCCCCAGGAACTCAGAAAACACCTTAAAATAAACGTAGGACCAGCAGCAGAGAAACTACGATGAAAATTATGAGTTTTTCGGCTGTAACTTTTCAGCTATCGCTCGCAGCGTATTGGGACTGCGCTTAATCGATTCCTCTCGCGAAATTACGTCGGAATAGGGCATGCAAAAATTGATCGCAGCACTTTTCGGAATCGTCGAAATTATTGCCAAAAATTCAAAGGGGTTAGCCTTACTTTTTTGGTCATTTTTGGAGCTGAAAATTTCTCGTCTCGGAATCGATTTTTATGACCATCTCTAGAGTAATTCGACCCCCAGGAACTCAGAAAACACCTTAAAATAAACGTAGGACCAGCAGCAGAGAAACTACGATGAAAATTATGAGTTTTTCGGCTGTAACTTTCCAGCTATCGCTCGCAGCGTAATGGGACTGCGCTTAATCGATTCCTCTCGCGAAATTACGTCAGAATAGGGCATGCAAAAATTGATTGCAGCACTTTTCGGAATCGTCGAAATTTTTGCCAAAAATCCAAAGGGGTTAGCCTTACTTTTTTGGTCATTTTTGGAGCTGAAAATTTTTCGTCTCGGAATCGATTTGTATGACCATCTCTAGAGTAATTCGACCCCCAGGAACTCAGAAAACACCTTAAAATAAACGTAGGACCAGCAGCAGAGAAACTACGATGAAAATTATGAGTTTTTCGGCTGTAACTTTCCAGCTATCGCTCGCAGCGTAATGGGACTGCGCTTAATCGATTCCTCTCGCGAAATTACGTCAGAATAGGGCATGCAAAAATTGATTGCAGCACTTTTCGGAATCGTCGAAATTTTTGCCAAAAATCCAAAGGGGTTAGCCTTACTTTTTTTGTCATTTTTGGAGCTGAAAATTTCTCGTCTCGGAATCGATTTGTATGACCATCTCTAGAGTAATTCGACCCCCAGGAACTCAGAAAACACCTCAAAATAAACGTAGGACCAGCAGCAGAGAAACTACGATGAAAATTATGAGTTTTTCGGCTGTAACTTTCCAGCTATCGCTCGCAGCGTGATGGGACTGCGCTTAATCGATTCCTCTCGCGAAATTACGTCAGAATAGGGCATGCAAAAATTGATTGCAGCACTTTTCGGAATCGTCGAAATTTTTGCCAAAAATCCAAAGGGGTTAGCCTTACTTTTTTTGTCATTTTTGGAGCTGAAAATTTCTCGTTCCGGAATCGATTTGTATGACCATCTCTAGAGTAATTCGACCCCCAGGAACTCAGAAAACACCTTAAAATAAACGTAGGACCAGCAGCAGAGAAACTACGATGAAAATGATGAGTTTTTCGGCTGTAACTTTCCAGCTATCGCTCGCAGCGTACTGGGACTGCGCTTAATCGATTCTTCTCGCGAAATTACGTCAGAATGGGGCATGCAAAAATTGATTGCAGCACTTTTCGGAATCGTCAAAATTTCTGCCAAAAATCCAAAGGGGTTAGCCTTACTTTTTTGGTCATTTTTGGAGCTGAAAATTTCTCGTCTCGGAATCGATTTGTATGACCATCTCTAGAGTAATTCGACCCCCAGGAACTCAGAAAACACCTTAAAATAAACGTAGGACCAGCAGCAGAGAAACTACGATGAAAATTATGAGTTTTTCGGCTGTAACTTTTCAGCTATCGCTCGCAGCGTAATAGGACTGCGCTTAATCGATTCCTCTCGCGAAATCACGTCGGAATAGGGCATGCAAAAATTGATCGCAGCACTTTTCGGAATCGTCGAAATTATTGCCAAAAATCCAAAGGGGTTAGCCTTACTTTTTTGGTCATTTTTGGAGCTGAAAATTTCTCGTCTCGGAATTGATTTGTATGACCATCTCCAGAGTAATTCGACCCCCAGGAACTCAAGAAACACCCTAAAATAAACGTAGGACCAGCAGCAGAGAAACGACGATGAAAATTATGAGTTTTTCGGCTGTAACTTTCCAGCTATCGCTCGCAGCGTAATGGGACTGCGCTTAATCGATTCCTCTCGCGAAATTACGTCAGAATGGGGCATGCAAAAATTGATTGCAGTACTTTTCGGAATCGTCGAAATTTTTGCCAAAAATTCAAAGGGGTAAGCCTTACTTTTTTGGTCATTTTTGGAGCTGAAAATTTCTCGTCTCGGAATTGATTTGTATGACCATCTCCAGAGTAATTCGACCCCCAGGAACTCGAGAAACACCCTAAAATAAACGTAGGACCAGCAGCAGAGAAACGACGATGAAAATTATGAGTTTTTCGGCTGTAACTTTCCAGCTATCGCTCGCAGCGTAATGGGACTGCGCTTAATCGATTCCTCTCGCGAAATTACGTCAGAATGGGGCATGCAAAAATTGATTGCAGTACTTTTCGGAATCGTCGAAATTTTTGCCAAAAATCCAAAGGGGTTAGCCTTACTTTTTTGGTCATTTTTGGGGCTGAAAATTTCTCGTCTCGGAATCGATTTGTATGACCATCTCTAGAGTAATTCGACCCCCAGGAACTCAGAAAACACAACAAAAAGAGCGTAGGACCAACAGCAGAGAAATGACTACGAAAATCATGAGTTTTTTGGCTGTAACTTTTCAGCTATCGCTCGCAGCGTATTGGGACTGCGCTCAATCGATTCCTTCCGCGAAATTACGTCGGAATAGGGCATGCAAAAATTGATTGCAGCACTTTTCGGAATCGTCGAAATTTTTGCCAAAAATCCAAAGGGGTTAGCCTTACTTTTTTTGTCATTTTTGGAGCTGAAAATTTCTCGTTTCGGAATCGATTTGTATGACCATCTCTAGAGTAATTCGACCCCCAGGAACTCAGAAAACACCTTAAAATAAACGTAGGACCAGCAGCAGAGAAACTACGATGAAAATTATGAGTTTTTCGGCTGTAACTTTCCAGCTATCGCTCGCAGCGTAATGGGACTGCGCTTAATCGATTCTTCTCGCGAAATTACGTCAGAATGGGGCATGCAAAAATTGATTGCAGCACTTTTCGGAATCGTCAAAATTTCTGCCAAAAATCCAAAGGGGTTAGCCTTACTTTTTTGGTCATTTTTGGAGCTGAAAATTTCTCGTCTCGGAATCGATTTGTATGACCATCTCTAGAGTAATTCGACCCCCAGGAACTCAGAAAACACCTTAAAATAAACGTAGGACCAGCAGCAGAGAAACTACGATGAAAATTATGAGTTTTTCGGCTGTAACTTTTCAGCTATCGCTCGCAGCGTATTGGGACTGCGCTTAATCGATTCCTCTCGCGAAATTACGTCGGAATAGGGCATGCAAAAATTGATCGCAGCACTTTTCGGAATCGTCGAAATTATTGCCAAAAATTCAAAGGGGTTAGCCTTACTTTTTTGGTCATTTTTGGAGCTGAAAATTTCTCGTCTCGGAATCGATTTTTATGACCATCTCTAGAGTAATTCGACCCCCAGGAACTCAGAAAACACCTTAAAATAAACGTAGGACCAGCAGCAGAGAAACTACGATGAAAATTATGAGTTTTTCGGCTGTAACTTTCCAGCTATCGCTCGCAGCGTAATGGGACTGCGCTTAATCGATTCCTCTCGCGAAATTACGTCAGAATAGGGCATGCAAAAATTGATTGCAGCACTTTTCGGAATCGTCGAAATTTTTGCCAAAAATCCAAAGGGGTTAGCCTTACTTTTTTGGTCATTTTTGGAGCTGAAAATTTTTCGTCTCGGAATCGATTTGTATGACCATCTCTAGAGTAATTCGACCCCCAGGAACTCAGAAAACACCTTAAAATAAACGTAGGACCAGCAGCAGAGAAACTACGATGAAAATTATGAGTTTTTCGGCTGTAACTTTCCAGCTATCGCTCGCAGCGTAATGGGACTGCGCTTAATCGATTCCTCTCGCGAAATTACGTCAGAATAGGGCATGCAAAAATTGATTGCAGCACTTTTCGGAATCGTCGAAATTTTTGCCAAAAATCCAAAGGGGTTAGCCTTACTTTTTTGGTCATTTGTGGAGCTGAAAATTTCTCGTCTCGGAATCGATTTGTATGACCATCTCTAGAGTAATTCGACCCCCAGGAACTCAGAAAACACCTCAAAATAAACGTAGGACCAGCAGCAGAGAAACTACGATGAAAATTATGAGTTTTTCGGCTGTAACTTTCCAGCTATCGCTCGCAGCGTGATGGGACTGCGCTTAATCGATTCCTCTCGCGAAATTACGTCAGAATAGGGCATGCAAAAATTGATTGCAGCACTTTTCGGAATCGTCGAAATTTTTGCTAAAAATCCAAAGGGGTTAGCCTTACTTTTTTGGTCATTTTGGAGCTGAAAATTTCTCGTTCCGGAATCGATTTGTATGACCATCTCTAGAGTAATTCGACCCCCAGGAACTCAGAAAACACCTCAAAATAAACGTAGGACCAGCAGCAGAGAAACTACGATGAAAATTATGAGTTTTTCGGCTGTAACTTTCCAGCTATCGCTCGCAGCGTATTGAGACTGCGCTTAATCGATTCCTCTCGCGAAATAACGTCGGAATAGGGCATGCAAAAATTGATTGCAGTACTTTTCGGAATCGTCGAAATTTTTGCCAAAAATTCAAAGGGGTTAGCCTTACTTTTTTGGTCATTTTTGGAGCTAAAAATTTCTCGTCTCGGAGTCGATTTTTATGACCATCTCCAGAGTAATTCGACCCCCAGGAACTCAGAAAACACCTTAAAATAAACGTAGGACCAGCAGCAGAGAGACTACGATGAAAATTATGAGTTTTTCGGCTGTAACTTTCCAGCTATCGCTCGCAGCGTAATGGGACTGCGCTTAATCGATTCCTCTCGCGAAATTACGTCAGAATAGGGCATGCAAAAATTGATTGCAGCACTTTTCGGAATCGTCGAAATTTTTGCCAAAAATCCAAAGGGGTTAGCCTTACTTTTTTTGTCATTTTTGGAGCTGAAAATTTCTCGTTTCGGAATCGATTTGTATGACCATCTCTAGAGTAATTCGACCCCCAGGAACTCAGAAAACACCTTAAAATAAACGTAGGACCAGCAGCAGAGAAACTACGATGAAAATGATGAGTTTTTCGGCTGTAACTTTCCAGCTATCGCTCGCAGCGTAATGGGACTGCGCTTAATCGATTCTTCTCGCGAAATTACGTCAGAATGGGGCATGCAAAAATTGATTGCAGCACTTTTCGGAATCGTCAAAATTTCTGCCAAAAATCCAAAGGGGTTAGCCTTACTTTTTTGGTCATTTTTGGAGCTGAAAATTTCTCGTCTCGGAATCGATTTGTATGACCATCTCTAGAGTAATTCGACCCCCAGGAACTCAGAAAACACCTTAAAATAAACGTAGGACCAGCAGCAGAGAAACTACGATGAAAATTATGAGTTTTTCGGCTGTAACTTTCCAGCTATCGCTCGCAGCGTAATGGGACTGCGCTTAATCGATTCCTCTCGCGAAATTACGTCAGAATAGGGCATGCAAAAATTGATTGCAGCACTTTTCGGAATCGTCGAAATTTTTGCCAAAAATCCAAAGGGGTTAGCCTTACTTTTTTTGTCATTTTTGGAGCTGAAAATTTCTCGTCTCGGAATCGATTTGTATGACCATCTCTAGAGTAATTCGACCCCCAGGAACTCAGAAAACACCTCAAAATAAACGTAGGACCAGCAGCAGAGAAACTACGATGAAAATTATGAGTTTTTCGGCTGTAACTTTCCAGCTATCGCTCGCAGCGTGATGGGACTGCGCTTAATCGATTCCTCTCGCGAAATTACGTCAGAATAGGGCATGCAAAAATTGATTGCAGCACTTTTCGGAATCGTCGAAATTTTTGCCAAAAATCCAAAGGGGTTAGCCTTACTTTTTTTGTCATTTTTGGAGCTGAAAATTTCTCGTTCCGGAATCGATTTGTATGACCATCTCTAGAGTAATTCGACCCCCAGGAACTCAGAAAACACCTTAAAATAAACGTAGGACCAGCAGCAGAGAAACTACGATGAAAATGATGAGTTTTTCGGCTGTAACTTTCCAGCTATCGCTCGCAGCGTACTGGGACTGCGCTTAATCGATTCTTCTCGCGAAATTACGTCAGAATGGGGCATGCAAAAATTGATTGCAGCACTTTTCGGAATCGTCAAAATTTCTGCCAAAAATCCAAAGGGGTTAGCCTTACTTTTTTGGTCATTTTTGGAGCTGAAAATTTCTCGTCTCGGAATCGATTTGTATGACCATCTCTAGAGTAATTCGACCCCCAGGAACTCAGAAAACACCTTAAAATAAACGTAGGACCAGCAGCAGAGAAACTACGATGAAAATTATGAGTTTTTCGGCTGTAACTTTTCAGCTATCGCTCGCAGCGTAATAGGACTGCGCTTAATCGATTCCTCTCGCGAAATCACGTCGGAATAGGGCATGCAAAAATTGATCGCAGCACTTTTCGGAATCGTCGAAATTATTGCCAAAAATCCAAAGGGGTTAGCCTTACTTTTTTGGTCATTTTTGGAGCTGAAAATTTCTCGTCTCGGAATTGATTTGTATGACCATCTCCAGAGTAATTCGACCCCCAGGAACTCAAGAAACACCCTAAAATAAACGTAGGACCAGCAGCAGAGAAACGACGATGAAAATTATGAGTTTTTCGGCTGTAACTTTCCAGCTATCGCTCGCAGCGTAATGGGACTGCGCTTAATCGATTCCTCTCGCGAAATTACGTCAGAATGGGGCATGCAAAAATTGATTGCAGTACTTTTCGGAATCGTCGAAATTTTTGCCAAAAATTCAAAGGGGTAAGCCTTACTTTTTTGGTCATTTTTGGAGCTGAAAATTTCTCGTCTCGGAATTGATTTGTATGACCATCTCCAGAGTAATTCGACCCCCAGGAACTCGAGAAACACCCTAAAATAAACGTAGGACCAGCAGCAGAGAAACGACGATGAAAATTATGAGTTTTTCGGCTGTAACTTTCCAGCTATCGCTCGCAGCGTAATGGGACTGCGCTTAATCGATTCCTCTCGCGAAATTACGTCAGAATGGGGCATGCAAAAATTGATTGCAGTACTTTTCGGAATCGTCGAAATTTTTGCCAAAAATCCAAAGGGGTTAGCCTTACTTTTTTGGTCATTTTTGGGGCTGAAAATTTCTCGTCTCGGAATCGATTTGTATGACCATCTCTAGAGTAATTCGACCCCCAGGAACTCAGAAAACACAACAAAAAGAGCGTAGGACCAACAGCAGAGAAATGACTACGAAAATCATGAGTTTTTTGGCTGTAACTTTTCAGCTATCGCTCGCAGCGTATTGGGACTGCGCTCAATCGATTCCTTCCGCGAAATTACGTCGGAATAGGGCATGCAAAAATTGATTGCAGCACTTTTCGGAATCGTCGAAATTTTTGCCAAAAATCCAAAGGGGTTAGCCTTACTTTTTTTGTCATTTTTGGAGCTGAAAATTTCTCGTTTCGGAATCGATTTGTATGACCATCTCTAGAGTAATTCGACCCCCAGGAACTCAGAAAACACCTTAAAATAAACGTAGGACCAGCAGCAGAGAAACTACGATGAAAATTATGAGTTTTTCGGCTGTAACTTTCCAGCTATCGCTCGCAGCGTAATGGGACTGCGCTTAATCGATTCTTCTCGCGAAATTACGTCAGAATGGGGCATGCAAAAATTGATTGCAGCACTTTTCGGAATCGTCAAAATTTCTGCCAAAAATCCAAAGGGGTTAGCCTTACTTTTTTGGTCATTTTTGGAGCTGAAAATTTCTCGTCTCGGAATCGATTTGTATGACCATCTCTAGAGTAATTCGACCCCCAGGAACTCAGAAAACACCTTAAAATAAACGTAGGACCAGCAGCAGAGAAACTACGATGAAAATTATGAGTTTTTCGGCTGTAACTTTTCAGCTATCGCTCGCAGCGTATTGGGACTGCGCTTAATCGATTCCTCTCGCGAAATTACGTCGGAATAGGGCATGCAAAAATTGATCGCAGCACTTTTCGGAATCGTCGAAATTATTGCCAAAAATTCAAAGGGGTTAGCCTTACTTTTTTGGTCATTTTTGGAGCTGAAAATTTCTCGTCTCGGAATCGATTTTTATGACCATCTCTAGAGTAATTCGACCCCCAGGAACTCAGAAAACACCTTAAAATAAACGTAGGACCAGCAGCAGAGAAACTACGATGAAAATTATGAGTTTTTCGGCTGTAACTTTCCAGCTATCGCTCGCAGCGTAATGGGACTGCGCTTAATCGATTCCTCTCGCGAAATTACGTCAGAATAGGGCATGCAAAAATTGATTGCAGCACTTTTCGGAATCGTCGAAATTTTTGCCAAAAATCCAAAGGGGTTAGCCTTACTTTTTTGGTCATTTTTGGAGCTGAAAATTTTTCGTCTCGGAATCGATTTGTATGACCATCTCTAGAGTAATTCGACCCCCAGGAACTCAGAAAACACCTTAAAATAAACGTAGGACCAGCAGCAGAGAAACTACGATGAAAATTATGAGTTTTTCGGCTGTAACTTTCCAGCTATCGCTCGCAGCGTAATGGGACTGCGCTTAATCGATTCCTCTCGCGAAATTACGTCAGAATAGGGCATGCAAAAATTGATTGCAGCACTTTTCGGAATCGTCGAAATTTTTGCCAAAAATCCAAAGGGGTTAGCCTTACTTTTTTGGTCATTTGTGGAGCTGAAAATTTCTCGTCTCGGAATCGATTTGTATGACCATCTCTAGAGTAATTCGACCCCCAGGAACTCAGAAAACACCTCAAAATAAACGTAGGACCAGCAGCAGAGAAACTACGATGAAAATTATGAGTTTTTCGGCTGTAACTTTCCAGCTATCGCTCGCAGCGTGATGGGACTGCGCTTAATCGATTCCTCTCGCGAAATTACGTCAGAATAGGGCATGCAAAAATTGATTGCAGCACTTTTCGGAATCGTCGAAATTTTTGCTAAAAATCCAAAGGGGTTAGCCTTACTTTTTTGGTCATTTTGGAGCTGAAAATTTCTCGTTCCGGAATCGATTTGTATGACCATCTCTAGAGTAATTCGACCCCCAGGAACTCAGAAAACACCTCAAAATAAACGTAGGACCAGCAGCAGAGAAACTACGATGAAAATTATGAGTTTTTCGGCTGTAACTTTCCAGCTATCGCTCGCAGCGTATTGAGACTGCGCTTAATCGATTCCTCTCGCGAAATAACGTCGGAATAGGGCATGCAAAAATTGATTGCAGTACTTTTCGGAATCGTCGAAATTTTTGCCAAAAATTCAAAGGGGTTAGCCTTACTTTTTTGGTCATTTTTGGAGCTAAAAATTTCTCGTCTCGGAGTCGATTTTTATGACCATCTCCAGAGTAATTCGACCCCCAGGAACTCAGAAAACACCTTAAAATAAACGTAGGACCAGCAGCAGAGAGACTACGATGAAAATTATGAGTTTTTCGGCTGTAACTTTCCAGCTATCGCTCGCAGCGTAATGGGACTGCGCTTAATCGATTCCTCTCGCGAAATTACGTCAGAATAGGGCATGCAAAAATTGATTGCAGCACTTTTCGGAATCGTCGAAATTTTTGCCAAAAATCCAAAGGGGTTAGCCTTACTTTTTTTGTCATTTTTGGAGCTGAAAATTTCTCGTTTCGGAATCGATTTGTATGACCATCTCTAGAGTAATTCGACCCCCAGGAACTCAGAAAACACCTTAAAATAAACGTAGGACCAGCAGCAGAGAAACTACGATGAAAATGATGAGTTTTTCGGCTGTAACTTTCCAGCTATCGCTCGCAGCGTAATGGGACTGCGCTTAATCGATTCTTCTCGCGAAATTACGTCAGAATGGGGCATGCAAAAATTGATTGCAGCACTTTTCGGAATCGTCAAAATTTCTGCCAAAAATCCAAAGGGGTTAGCCTTACTTTTTTGGTCATTTTTGGAGCTGAAAATTTCTCGTCTCGGAATCGATTTGTATGACCATCTCTAGAGTAATTCGACCCCCAGGAACTCAGAAAACACCTTAAAATAAACGTAGGACCAGCAGCAGAGAAACTACGATGAAAATTATGAGTTTTTCGGCTGTAACTTTTCAGCTATCGCTCGCAGCGTAATAGGACTGCGCTTAATCGATTCCTCTCGCGAAATTACGTCGGAATAGGGCATGCAAAAATTGATCGCAGCACTTTTCGGAATCGTCGAAATTATTGCCAAAAATCCAAAGGGGTTAGCCTTACTTTTTTGGTCATTTTTGGAGCTGAAAATTTCTCGTCTCGGAATTGATTTGTATGACCATCTCCAGAGTAATTCGACCCCCAGGAACTCAAGAAACACCCTAAAATAAACGTAGGACCAGCAGCAGAGAAACGACGATGAAAATTATGAGTTTTTCGGCTGTAACTTTCCAGCTATCGCTCGCAGCGTAATGGGACTGCGCTTAATCGATTCCTCTCGCGAAATTACGTCAGAATGGGGCATGCAAAAATTGATTGCAGTACTTTTCGGAATCGTCGAAATTTTTGCTAAAAATCCAAAGGGGTTAGCCTTACTTTTTTGGTCATTTTTGGGGCTGAAAATTTCTCGTCTCGGAATCGATTTGTATGACCATCTCTAGAGTAATTCGACTTCCAGGAACTCAGAAAACACAACAAAAAGAGCGTAGGACCAACAGCAGAGAAATGACGACGAAAATCATGAGTTTTTTGGCTGTAACTTTTCAGCTATCGCTCGCAGCGTATTGGGACTGCGCTCAATCGATTCCTTCCGCGAAATTACGTCGGAATAGGGCATGCAAAAATTGATTGCAGCACTTTTCGGAATCGTCGAAATTTTTGCCAAAAATCCAAAGGGGTTAGCCTTACTTTTTTTGTCATTTTTGGAGCTGAAAATTTCTCGTTTCGGAATCGATTTGTATGACCATCTCTAGAGTAATTCGACCCCCAGGAACTCAGAAAACACCTGAAAATAAACGTAGGACCAGCAGCAGAGAAACTACGATGAAAATGATGAGTTTTTCGGCTGTAACTTTCCAGCTATCGCTCGCAGCGTAATGGGACTGCGCTTAATCGATTCTTCTCGCGAAATTACGTCAGAATAGGGCATGCAAAAATTGATTGCAGCACTTTTCGGAATCGTCGAAATTTCTGCCAAAAATCCAAAGGGGTTAGCCTTACTTTTTTAGTCATTTTTGGAGCTGAAAATTTCTCGTCTCGGAATCGATTTGTATGACCATCTCTAGAGTAATTCGACCCCCAGGAACTCAGAAAACACCTTAAAATAAACGTAGGACCAGCAGCAGAGAAACTACGATGAAAATTATGAGTTTTTCGGCTGTAACTTTTCAGCTATCGCTCGCAGCGTAATAGGACTGCGCTTAATCGATTCCTCTCGCGAAATTACGTCGGAATAGGGCATGCAAAAATTGATCGCAGCACTTTTCGGAATCGTCGAAATTTTTGCCAAAAATCCAAAGGGGTTAGCCTTACTTTTTTGGTCATTTTTGGAGCTGAAAATTTCTCGTCTCGGAATCGATTTGTATGACCGTCCCTAGAGTAATTCGACCCCCAGGAACTCAAAAAACACCTTGAAATAAACGTAGGACCAGCAGCAGAGAAACGACGATGAAAATTATGAGTCTTTCGGCTGTAACTTTCCAGCTATCGCTCGCAGCGTAATGGGACTGCGCTTAATCGATTCCTCTCGCGAAATTACGTCGGAATAGGGCATGCAAAAATTGATTGCAGCACTTTTCGGAATCGTCGAAATTATTGCCAAAAATCCAAAGGGGTTAGCCTTACTTTTTTGGTCATTTTTGGAGCTGAAAATTTCTCGTCTCGGACTCGATTTGTATGACCATCTCTAGAGTAATTCGACCCCCAGGAACTCAGAAAACACAACAAAAAGAGCGTAGGACCAACAGCAGAGAAATGACGACGAAAATCATGAGTTTTTCGGCTGTAACTTTTCAGCTATCGCTCGCAGCGTATTGGGACTGCGCTTAATCGATTCCTCTCGCGAAATAACGTCGGAATAGGGCATGCAAAAATTGATTGCAGTACTTTTCGAAATCGTCGAAATTTTTGCCAAAAATTCAAAGGGGTTAGCCTTACTTTTTTGGTCATTTTTGGAGCTGAAAATTTCTCGTCTCGGAATCGATTTTTATGACCATCTCTAGAGTAATTCGACCCCCAGGAACTCAGAAAACACCTTAAGATAAACGTAGGACCAGCAGCAGAGAAACTACGATGAAAATGATGAGTTTTTCGGCTGTAACTTTCCAGCTATCGCTCGCAGCGTAATGGGACTGCGCTTAATCGATTCCTCTCGCGAAATTACGTCAGAATAGGGCATGCAAAATTGATTGCAGCACTTTTCGGAATCGTCGAAATTTTTGCCAAAAATCCAAAGGGGTTAGCCTTACTTTTTTGGTCATTTTTGGAGCTGAAAATTTCTCGTCTCGGAATCGATTTGTATGACCATCTCTAGAGTAATTCGACCCCCAGGAACTCAGAAAACACCTTAAAATAAACGTAGGACCAGCAGCAGAGAAACTACGATGAAAATTATGAGTTTTTTGGCTGTAACTTTCCAGCTATCGCTCGCAGCGTAATGGGACTGCGCTTAATCGATTCCTCTCGCGAAATTACGTCAGAATAGGGCATGCAAAAATTGATTGCAGCACTTTTCGGAATCGTCGAAATTTTTGCCAAAAATCCAAAGGGGTTAGCCTTACTTTTTTGGTCATTTTTGGAGCTGAAAATTTCTCGTCTCGGAGTCGATTTGTATGACCATCTCTAGAGTAATTCGACCCCCAGGAACTCAGAAAACACCTCAAAATAAACGTAGGACCAGCAGCAGAGAAACTACGATGAAAATTATGAGTTTTTCGGCTGTAACTTTCCAGCTATCGCTCGCAGCGTGATGGGACTGCGCTTAATCGATTCCTCTCGCGAAATTACGTCAGAATAGGGCATGCAAAAATTGATTGCAGCACTTTTCGGAATCGTCGAAATTTTTGCCAAAAATCCAAAGGGGTTAGCCTTACTTTTTTGGTCATTTTTGGAGCTGAAATTTTCTCGTTCCGGAATCGATTTGTATGACCATCTCTAGAGTAATTCGACCCCCAGGAACTCAGAAAACACCTCAAAATAAACGTAGGACCAGCAGCAGAGAAACTACGATGAAAATTATGAGTTTTTCGGCTGTAACTTTCCAGCTATCGCTCGCAGCGTATTGAGACTGCGCTTAATCGATTCCTCTCGCGAAATAACGTCGGAATAGGGCATGCAAAAATTGATTGCAGTACTTTTCGGAATCGTCGAAATTTTTGCCAAAAATCCAAAGGGGTTAGCCTTACTTTTTTGGTCATTTTTGGAGCTGAAAATTTCTCGTCTCGGAATTGATTTGTATGACCATCTCCAGAGTAATTCGACCCCCAGGAACTCAAGAAACACCCTAAAATAAACGTAGGACCAGCAGCAGAGAAACGACGATGAAAATTATGAGTTTTTCGGCTGTAACTTTCCAGCTATCGCTCGCAGCGTAATGGGACTGCGCTTAATCGATTCCTCTCGCGAAATTACGTCAGAATGGGGCATGCAAAAATTGATTGCAGTACTTTTCGGAATCGTCGAAATTTTTGCCAAAAATTCAAAGGGGTAAGCCTTACTTTTTTGGTCATTTTTGGAGCTGAAAATTTCTCGTCTCGGAATTGATTTGTATGACCATCTCCAGAGTAATTCGACCCCCAGGAACTCAAGAAACACCCTAAAATAAACGTAGGACCAGCAGCAGAGAAACGACGATGAAAATTATGAGTTTTTCGGCTGTAACTTTCCAGCTATCGCTCGCAGCGTAATGGGACTGCGCTTAATCGATTCCTCTCGCGAAATTACGTCGGAATAGGGCATGGAAAAATTGATTGCAGTACTTTTCGGAATCGTCGAAATTTTTGCCAAAAATTCAAAGGGGTAAGCCTTACTTTTTTGGTCATTTTTGGAGCTGAAAATTTCTCGTCTCGGAATTGATTTGTATGACCATCTCCAGAGTAATTCGACCCCCAGGAACTCATAAAACACCTTGAAATAAACGTAGGACCAGCAGCAGAGAAACTACGATGAAAATTATGAGTTTTTCGGCTGTAACTTTCCAGCTATCGCTCGCAGCGTAATGGGACTGCGCTTAATCGATTCCTCTCGCGAAATTACGTCAGAATAGGGCATGCAAAAATTGATTGCAGCACTTTTCGGAATCGTCGAAATTTTTGCAAAAAATCCAAAGGGGTTAGCCTTACTTTTTTGGTCATTTTTGGAGCTGAAAATTTCTCGTTTCGGAATCGATTTGTATGACCATCTCTAGAGTAATTTGACCCCCAGGAACTCAGAAAACACCTCAAAATAAACGTAGGACCAGCAGCAGAGAAACTACGATGAAAATTATGAGTTTTTCGGCTGTAACTTTTCAGCTATCGCTCGCAGCGTAATGGGACTGCGCTTAATCGATTCCTCTCGCGAAATTACGTCGGAATAGGGCATGCAAAAATTGATTGCAGTACTTTTCGGAATCGTCGAAATTTTTGCCAAAAATTCAAAGGGGTAAGCCTTACTTTTTTGGTCATTTTTGGAGCTGAAAATTTCTCGTCTCGGAATTGATTTGTATGACCATCTCCAGAGTAATTCGACCCCCAGGAACTCAAAAAACACCCTAAAATAAACGTAGGACCAGCAGCAGAGAAACGACGATGAAAATTATGAGTTTTTTGGCTGTAACTTTCCAGCTATCGCTCGCAGCGTAATGGGACTGCGCTTAATCGATTCCTCTCGCGAAATTACGTCAGAATGGGGCATGCAAAAATTGATTGCAGTACTTTTCGGAATCGTCGAAATTTTTGCCAAAAATCCAAAGGGGTTAGCCTTACTTTTTTGGTCATTTTTGGGGCTGAAAATTTCTCGTTTCGGAATCGATTTGTATGACCATCTCTAGAGTAATTCGACCCCCAGGAACTCAGAAAACACAACAAAAAGAGCGTAGGACCAACAGCAGAGAAATGACGACAAAAATCATGAGTTTTTTGGCTGTAACTTTTCAGCTATCGCTCGCAGCGTATTGGGACTGCGCTCAATCGATTCCTTCCGCGAAATTACGTCGGAATAGGGCATGCAAAAATTGATTGCAGCACTTTTCGGAATCGTCGAAATTTTTGCCAACAATCCAAAGGGGTTAGCCTTACTTTTTTTGTCATTTTTGGAGCTGAAAATTTCTCGTTTCGGAATCGATTTGTATGACCATCTCTAGAGTAATTCGACCCCCAGGAACTCAGAAAACACAACAAAAAGAGCGTAGGACCAGCAGCAGAGAAACTACGATGAAAATTATGAGTTTTTCGGCTGTAACTTTCCAGCTATCGCTCGCAGCGTAATGGGACTGCGCTTAATCGATTCCTCTCGCGAAATTACGTCAGAATAGGGCATGCAAAAATTGATCGCAGCACTTTTCGGAATCGTCGAAATTTTTGCCAAAAATCCAAAGGGGTTAGCCTTACTTTTTTGGTCATTTTTGGAGCTGAAAATTTCTCGTCTCGGAATCGATTTGTATGACCATCTCTAGAGTAATTTGACCCCCAGGAACTCAGAAAACACCTCAAAATAAACGTAGGACCAGCAGCAGAGAAACTACGATGAAAATTATGAGTTTTTCGGCTGTAACTTTCCAGCTATCGCTCGCAGCGTAATGGGACTGCGCTTAATCGATTCCTCTCGCGAAATTACGTCAGAATAGGGCATGCAAAAATTGATTGCAGCACTTTTCGGAATCGTCGAAATTTTTGCCAAAAATCCAAAGGGGTTAGCCTTACTTTTTTGGTCATTTTTGGAGCTGAAAATTTCTCGTTTCGGAATCGATTTGTATGACCATCTCTAGAGTAATTTGACCCCCAGGAACTCAGAAAACACCTCAAAATAAACGTAGGACCAGCAGCAGAGAAACTACGATGAAAATTATGAGTTTTTCGGCTGTAACTTTTCAGCTATCGCTCGCAGCGTAATGGGACTGCGCTTAATCGATTCCTCTCGCGAAATTACGTCGGAATAGGGCATGCAAAAATTGATTGCAGTACTTTTCGGAATCGTCGAAATTTTTGCCAAAAATTCAAAGGGGTAAGCCTTACTTTTTTGGTCATTTTTGGAGCTGAAAATTTCTCGTCTCGGAATTGATTTGTATGACCATCTCCAGAGTAATTCGACCCCCAGGAACTCAAAAAACACCCTAAAATAAACGTAGGACCAGCAGCAGAGAAACGACGATGAAAATTATGAGTTTTTTGGCTGTAACTTTCCAGCTATCGCTCGCAGCGTAATGGGACTGCGCTTAATCGATTCCTCTCGCGAAATTACGTCAGAATGGGGCATGCAAAAATTGATTGCAGTACTTTTCGGAATCGTCGAAATTTTTGCCAAAAATCCAAAGGGGTTAGCCTTACTTTTTTGGTCATTTTTGGGGCTGAAAATTTCTCGTTTCGGAATCGATTTGTATGACCATCTCTAGAGTAATTCGACCCCCAGGAACTCAGAAAACACAACAAAAAGAGCGTAGGACCAACAGCAGAGAAATGACGACGAAAATCATGAGTTTTTTGGCTGTAACTTTTCAGCTATCGCTCGCAGCGTATTGGGACTGCGCTCAATCGATTCCTTCCGCGAAATTACGTCGGAATAGGGCATGCAAAAATTGATTGCAGCACTTTTCGGAATCGTCGAAATTTTTGCCAACAATCCAAAGGGGTTAGCCTTACTTTTTTTGTCATTTTTGGAGCTGAAAATTTCTCGTTTCGAAATCGATTTGTATGACCATCTCTAGAGTAATTCGACCCCCAGGAACTCAGAAAACACAACAAAAAGAGCGTAGGACCAGCAGCAGAGAAACTACGATGAAAATTATGAGTTTTTCGGCTGTAACTTTCCAGCTATCGCTCGCAGCGTAATGGGACTGCGCTTAATCGATTCCTCTCGCGAAATTACGTCAGAATAGGGCATGCAAAAATTGATCGCAGCACTTTTCGGAATCGTCGAAATTTTTGCCAAAAATCCAAAGGGGTTAGCCTTACTTTTTTGGTCATTTTTGGAGCTGAAAATTTCTCGTCTCGGAATCGATTTGTATGACCATCTCTAGAGTAATTTGACCCCCAGGAACTCAGAAAACACCTCAAAATAAACGTAGGACCAGCAGCAGAGAAACTACGATGAAAATTATGAGTTTTTCGGCTGTAACTTTTCAGCTATCGCTCGCAGCGTAATGGGACTGCGCTTAATCGATTCCTCTCGCGAAATTACGTCGGAATAGGGCATGCAAAAATTGATTGCAGTACTTTTCGGAATCGTCGAAATTTTTGCCAAAAATTCAAAGGGGTAAGCCTTACTTTTTTGGTCATTTTTGGAGCTGAAAATTTCTCGTCTCGGAATTGATTTGTATGACCATCTCCAGAGTAATTCGACCCCCAGGAACTCATAAAACACCTTGAAATAAACGTAGGACCAGCAGCAGAGAAACTACGATGAAAATTATGAGTTTTTCGGCTGTAACTTTCCAGCTATCGCTCGCAGCGTAATGGGACTGCGCTTAATCGATTCCTCTCGCGAAATTACGTCAGAATAGGGCATGCAAAAATTGATTGCAGCACTTTTCGGAATCGTCGAAATTTTTGCCAAAAATCCAAAGGGGTTAGCCTTACTTTTTTGGTCATTTTTGGAGCTGAAAATTTCTCGTTTCGGAATCGATTTGTATGACCATCTCTAGAGTAATTTGACCCCCAGGAACTCAGAAAACACCTCAAAATAAACGTAGGACCAGCAGCAGAGAAACTACGATGAAAATTATGAGTTTTTCGGCTGTAACTTTTCAGCTATCGCTCGCAGCGTAATGGGACTGCGCTTAATCGATTCCTCTCGCGAAATTACGTCGGAATAGGGCATGCAAAAATTGATTGCAGTACTTTTCGGAATCGTCGAAATTTTTGCCAAAAATTCAAAGGGGTAAGCCTTACTTTTTTGGTCATTTTTGGAGCTGAAAATTTCTCGTCTCGGAATTGATTTGTATGACCATCTCCAGAGTAATTCGACCCCCAGGAACTCAAAAAACACCCTAAAATAAACGTAGGACCAGCAGCAGAGAAACGACGATGAAAATTATGAGTTTTTTGGCTGTAACTTTCCAGCTATCGCTCGCAGCGTAATGGGACTGCGCTTAATCGATTCCTCTCGCGAAATTACGTCAGAATGGGGCATGCAAAAATTGATTGCAGTACTTTTCGGAATCGTCGAAATTTTTGCCAAAAATCCAAAGGGGTTAGCCTTACTTTTTTGGTCATTTTTGGGGCTGAAAATTTCTCGTTTCGGAATCGATTTGTATGACCATCTCTAGAGTAATTCGACCCCCAGGAACTCAGAAAACACAACAAAAAGAGCGTAGGACCAACAGCAGAGAAATGACGACGAAAATCATGAGTTTTTTGGCTGTAACTTTTCAGCTATCGCTCGCAGCGTATTGGGACTGCGCTCAATCGATTCCTTCCGCGAAATTACGTCGGAATAGGGCATGCAAAAATTGATTGCAGCACTTTTCGGAATCGTCGAAATTTTTGCCAACAATCCAAAGGGGTTAGCCTTACTTTTTTTGTCATTTTTGGAGCTGAAAATTTCTCGTTTCGGAATCGATTTGTATGACCATCTCTAGAGTAATTCGACCCCCAGGAACTCAGAAAACACAACAAAAAGAGCGTAGGACCAGCAGCAGAGAAACTACGATGAAAATTATGAGTTTTTCGGCTGTAACTTTCCAGCTATCGCTCGCAGCGTAATGGGACTGCGCTTAATCGATTCCTCTCGCGAAATTACGTCAGAATAGGGCATGCAAAAATTGATCGCAGCACTTTTCGGAATCGTCGAAATTTTTGCCAAAAATTCAAAGGGGTAAGCCTTACTTTTTTGGTCATTTTTGGAGCTGAAAATTTCTCGTCTCGGAATTGATTTGTATGACCATCTCCAGAGTAATTCGACCCCCAGGAACTCATAAAACACCTTGAAATAAACGTAGGACCAGCAGCAGAGAAACTACGATGAAAATTATGAGTTTTTCGGCTGTAACTTTTCAGCTATCGCTCGCAGCGTAATGGGACTGCGCTTAATCGATTCCTCTCGCGAAATTACGTCAGAATAGGGCATGCAAAAATTGATTGCAGCACTTTTCGGAATCGTCGAAATTTTTGCCAAAAATCCAAAGGGGTTAGCCTTACTTTTTTGGTCATTTTTGGAGCTGAAAATTTCTCGTTTCGGAATCGATTTGTATGACCATCTCTAGAGTAATTCGACCCCCAGGAACTCAGAAAACACCTCAAAATAAACGTAGGACCAGCAGCAGAGAAACTACGATGAAAATTATGAGTTTTTCGGCTGTAACTTTTCAGCTATCGCTCGCAGCGTAATGGGACTGCGCTTAATCGATTCCTCTCGCGAAATTACGTCGGAATAGGGCATGCAAAAATTGATTGCAGTACTTTTCGGAATCGTCGAAATTTTTGCCAAAAATTCAAAGGGGTAAGCCTTACTTTTTTGGTCATTTTTGGAGCTGAAAATTTCTCGTCTCGGAATTGATTTGTATGACCATCTCCAGAGTAATTCGACCCCCAGGAACTCAAAAAACACCCTAAAATAAACGTAGGACCAGCAGCAGAGAAACGACGATGAAAATTATGAGTTTTTTGGCTGTAACTTTCCAGCTATCGCTCGCAGCGTAATGGGACTGCGCTTAATCGATTCCTCTCGCGAAATTACGTCAGAATGGGGCATGCAAAAATTGATTGCAGTACTTTTCGGAATCGTCGAAATTTTTGCCAAAAATCCAAAGGGGTTAGCCTTACTTTTTTGGTCATTTTTGGGGCTGAAAATTTCTCGTTTCGGAATCGATTTGTATGACCATCTCTAGAGTAATTCGACCCCCAGGAACTCAGAAAACACAACAAAAAGAGCGTAGGACCAACAGCAGAGAAATGACGACGAAAATCATGAGTTTTTTGGCTGTAACTTTTCAGCTATCGCTCGCAGCGTATTGGGACTGCGCTCAATCGATTCCTTCCGCGAAATTACGTCGGAATAGGGCATGCAAAAATTGATTGCAGCACTTTTCGGAATCGTCGAAATTTTTGCCAACAATCCAAAGGGGTTAGCCTTACTTTTTTTGTCATTTTTGGAGCTGAAAATTTCTCGTTTCGGAATCGATTTGTATGACCATCTCTAGAGTAATTCGACCCCCAGGAACTCAGAAAACACAACAAAAAGAGCGTAGGACCAGCAGCAGAGAAACTACGATGAAAATTATGAGTTTTTCGGCTGTAACTTTCCAGCTATCGCTCGCAGCGTAATGGGACTGCGCTTAATCGATTCCTCTCGCGAAATTACGTCAGAATAGGGCATGCAAAAATTGATCGCAGCACTTTTCGGAATCGTCGAAATTTTTGCCAAAAATCCAAAGGGGTTAGCCTTACTTTTTTGGTCATTTTTGGAGCTGAAAATTTCTCGTCTCGGAATCGATTTGTATGACCATCTCTAGAGTAATTTGACCCCCAGGAACTCAGAAAACACCTCAAAATAAACGTAGGACCAGCAGCAGAGAAACTACGATGAAAATTATGAGTTTTTCGGCTGTAACTTTTCAGCTATCGCTCGCAGCGTAATGGGACTGCGCTTAATCGATTCCTCTCGCGAAATTACGTCGGAATAGGGCATGCAAAAATTGATTGCAGTACTTTTCGGAATCGTCGAAATTTTTGCCAAAAATTCAAAGGGGTAAGCCTTACTTTTTTGGTCATTTTTGGAGCTGAAAATTTCTCGTCTCGGAATTGATTTGTATGACCATCTCCAGAGTAATTCGACCCCCAGGAACTCAGAAAACACCTTAAAATAAACGTAGGACCAGCAGCAGAGAAACTACGATGAAAATTATGAGTTTTTCGGCTGTAACTTTCCAGCTATCGCTCGCAGCGTAATGGGACTGCGCTTAATCGATTCCTCTCGCGAAATTACGTCAGAATAGGGCACGCAAAACATGATTGCAGCACTTTTCGGAATCGTCGAAATTTTTGCCAAAAATCCAAAGGGGTTAGCCTTACTTTTTTGGTCATATTTGGAGCTGAAAATTTCTCGTCTCGGAATCGATTTGTATGACCATCTCTAGAGTAATTCGACCCCCAGGAACTCAGAAAACACCTTAAAATAAACGTAGGACCAGCAGCAGAGAAACTACGATGAAAATGATGAGTTTTTCGGCTGTAACTTTCCAGCTATCGCTCGCAGCGTAATGGGACTGCGCTTAATCGATTCCTCTCGCGAAATTACGTCAGAATAGGGCATGCAAAATTGATTGCAGCACTTTTCGGAATCGTCGAAATTTCTGCCAAAAATCCAAAGGGGTTAGCCTTACTTTTTTGGTCATTTTTGGAGCTGAAAATTTCTCGTCTCGGAATCGATTTGTATGACCATCTCTAGAGTAATTCGACCCCCGGGAACTCAGAAAACACCTTAAAATAAACGTAGGACCAGCAGCAGAGAAACGACGATGAAAATTATGAGTCTTTCGGCTGTAACTTTCCAGCTATCGCTCGCAGCGTAATGGGACTGCGCTTAATCGATTCCTCTCGCGAAATTACGTCGGAATAGGGCATGCAAAAATTGATTGCAGCACTTTTCGGAATCGTCGAAATTTTTGCCAAAAATCCAAAGGGGTTAGCCTTACTTTCTTGGTCATTTTTGGAGCTGAAAATTTCTCGTCTCGGAATCGATTTGTATGACCATCTCTAGAGTAATTCGACCCCCAGGAACTCAGAAAACACAACAAAAAGAGCGTAGGACCAACAGCAGAGAAATGACGACGAAAATCATGAGTTTTTCGGCTGTAACTTTTCAGCTATCGCTCGCAGCGTATTGGGACTGCGCTCAATCGATTCCTCTTGCGAAATTACTTCGGAATAGGGCATGCAAAAATTGATTGCAGCACTTTTCGGAATCGTCGAAATTTTCGCCAAGAATCCAAAGGGGTAAGCCTTACTTTTTTGGTCATTTTTGGAGCTGAAAATTTCTCGTCTCGGAATCGATTTGTATGACCATCTCTAGAGTAATTCGACCCCCAGGAACTCAGAAAACACCTTAAAATAAACGTAGGACCAGCAGCAGAGAAACTACGATGAAAATGATGAGTTTTTCGGCTGTAACTTTCCAGCTATCGCTCGCAGCGTAATGGGACTGCGCTTAATCGATTCCTCTCGCGAAATTACGTCAGAATAGGGCATGCAAAATTGATTGCAGCACTTTTCGGAATCGTCGAAATTTCTGCCAAAAATCCAAAGGGGTTAGCCTTACTTTTTTGGTCATTTTTGGAGCTGAAAATTTCTCGTCTCGGAATCGATTTGTATGACCATCTCTAGAGTAATTCGACCCCCAGGAACTCAGAAAACACCTTAAAATAAACGTAGGACCAGCAGCAGAGAAACTACGATGAAAATGATGAGTTTTTCGGCTGTAACTTTCCAGCTATCGCTCGCAGCGTAATGGGACTGCGCTTAATCGATTCCTCTCGCGAAATTACGTCAGAATAGGGCATGCAAAATTGATTGCAGCACTTTTCGGAATCGTCGAAATTTCTGCCAAAAATCCAAAGGGGTTAGCCTTACTTTTTTGGTCATTTTTGGAGCTGAAAATTTCTCGTCTCGGAATCGATTTGTATGACCATCTCTAGAGTAATTCGACCCCCGGGAACTCAGAAAACACCTTAAAATAAACGTAGGACCAGCAGCAGAGAAACGACGATGAAAATTATGAGTCTTTCGGCTGTAACTTTCCAGCTATCGCTCGCAGCGTAATGGGACTGCGCTTAATCGATTCCTCTCGCGAAATTACGTCGGAATAGGGCATGCAAAAATTGATTGCAGCACTTTTCGGAATCGTCGAAATTTTTGCCAAAAATCCAAAGGGGTTAGCCTTACTTTCTTGGTCATTTTTGGAGCTGAAAATTTCTCGTCTCGGAATCGATTTGTATGACCATCTCTAGAGTAATTCGACCCCCAGGAACTCAGAAAACACAACAAAAAGAGCGTAGGACCAACAGCAGAGAAATGACGACGAAAATCATGAGTTTTTCGGCTGTAACTTTTCAGCTATCGCTCGCAGCGTATTGGGACTGCGCTCAATCGATTCCTCTTGCGAAATTACTTCGGAATAGGGCATGCAAAAATTGATTGCAGCACTTTTCGGAATCGTCGAAATTTTCGCCAAGAATCCAAAGGGGTAAGCCTTACTTTTTTGGTCATTTTTGGAGCTGAAAATTTCTCGTCTCGGAATCGATTTGTATGACCATCTCTAGAGTAATTCGACCCCCAGGAACTCAGAAAACACCTTAAAATAAACGTAGGACCAGCAGCAGAGAAACTACGATGAAAATGATGAGTTTTTCGGCTGTAACTTTCCAGCTATCGCTCGCAGCGTAATGGGACTGCGCTTAATCGATTCCTCTCGCGAAATTACGTCAGAATAGGGCATGCAAAATTGATTGCAGCACTTTTCGGAATCGTCGAAATTTCTGCCAAAAATCCAAAGGGGTTAGCCTTACTTTTTTGGTCATTTTTGGAGCTGAAAATTTCTCGTCTCGGAATCGATTTGTATGACCATCTCTAGAGTAATTCGACCCCCAGGAACTCAGAAAACACCTTAAAATAAACGTAGGACCAGCAGCAGAGAAACTACGATGAAAATGATGAGTTTTTCGGCTGTAACTTTCCAGCTATCGCTCGCAGCGTAATGGGACTGCGCTTAATCGATTCCTCTCGCGAAATTACGTCAGAATAGGGCATGCAAAATTGATTGCAGCACTTTTCGGAATCGTCGAAATTTCTGCCAAAAATCCAAAGGGGTTAGCCTTACTTTTTTGGTCATTTTTGGAGCTGAAAATTTCTCGTCTCGGAATCGATTTGTATGACCATCTCTAGAGTAATTCGACCCCCAGGAACTCAGAAAACACCTTAAAATAAACGTAGGACCAGCAGCAGAGAAACGACGATGAAAATTATGAGTCTTTCGGCTGTAACTTTCCAGCTATCGCTCGCAGCGTAATGGGACTGCGCTTAATCGATTCCTCTCGCGAAATCACGTCGGAATAGGGCATGCAAAAATTGATTGCAGCACTTTTCGGAATCGTCTAAATTTTTGCCAAAAATCCAAAGGGGTTAGCCTTACTTTCTTGGTCATTTTTGGAGCTGAAAATTTCTCGTCTCGGAATCGATTTGTATGACCATCTCTAGAGTAATTCGACCCCCAGGAACTCAGAAAACACAACAAAAAGAGCGTAGGACCAACAGCAGAGAAATGACGACGAAAATCATGAGTTTTTCGGCTGTAACTTTTCAGCTATCGCTCGCAGCGTATTGGGACTGCGCTCAATCGATTCCTCTTGCGAAATTACGTCGGAATAGGGCATGCAAAAATTGATTGCAGCACTTTTCGGAATCGTCGAAATTTTCGCCAAAAATCCAAAGGGGTAAGCCTTACTTTTTTGGTCATTTTTGGAGCTGAAAATTTCTGGTTTCGGAATCGATTTGTATGACCATCTCTAGAGTAATTCGACCCCCAGGAACTCAGAAAACACCTTAAAATAAACGTAGGACCAGCAGCAGAGAAACTACGATGAAAATGATGAGTTTTTCGGCTGTAACTTTCCAGCTATCGCTCGCAGCGTAATGGGACTGCGCTTAATCGATTCCTCTCGCGAAATTACGTCAGAATAGGGCATGCAAAATTGATTGCAGCACTTTTCGGAATCGTCGAAATTTCTGCCAAAAATCCAAAGGGGTTAGCCTTACTTTTTTGGTCATTTTTGGAGCTGAAAATTTCTCGTCTCGGAATCGATTTGTATGACCATCTCTAGAGTAATTCGACCCCCAGGAACTCAGAAAACACCTTAAAATAAACGTAGGACCAGCAGCAGAGAAACTACGATGAAAATGATGAGTTTTTCGGCTGTAACTTTCCAGCTATCGCTCGCAGCGTAATGGGACTGCGCTTAATCGATTCCTCTCGCGAAATTACGTCAGAATAGGGCATGCAAAATTGATTGCAGCACTTTTCGGAATCGTCGAAATTTCTTCCAAAAATCCAAAGGGGTTAGCCTTACTTTTTTGGTCATTTTTGGAGCTGAAAATTTCTCGTCTCGGAATCGATTTGTATGACCATCTCTAGAGTAATTCGACCCCCAGGAACTCAGAAAACACCTTAAAATAAACGTAGGACCAGCAGCAGAGAAACGACGATGAAAATTATGAGTCTTTCGGCTGTAACTTTCCAGCTATCGCTCGCAGCGTAATGGGACTGCGCTTAATCGATTCCTCTTGCGAAATTACGTCGGAATAGGGCATGCAAAAATTGATTGCAGCACTTTTCGGAATCGTCGAAATTTTTGCCAAAAATCCAAAGGGGTTAGCCTTACTTTCTTGGTCATTTTTGGAGCTGAAAATTTCTCGTCTCGGAATCGATTTGTATGACCATCTCTAGAGTAATTCGACCCCCAGGAACTCAGAAAACACCTTAAAATAAACGTAGGACCAGCAGCAGAGAAACGACGATGAAAATTATGAGTCTTTCGGCTGTAACTTTCCAGCTATCGCTCGCAGCGTAATGGGACTGCGCTTAATCGATTCCTCTCGCGAAATCACGTCGGAATAGGGCATGCAAAAATTGATTGCAGCACTTTTCGGAATCGTCGAAATTTTTGCCAAAAATCCAAAGGGGTTAGCCTTACTTTCTTGGTCATTTTTGGAGCTGAAAATTTCTCGTCTCGGAATCGATTTGTATGACCATCTCTAGAGTAATTCGACCCCCAGGAACTCAGAAAACACAACAAAAAGAGCGTAGGACCAACAGCAGAGAAATGACGACGAAAATCATGAGTTTTTCGGCTGTAACTTTTCAGCTATCGCTCGCAGCGTATTGGGACTGCGCTCAATCGATTCCTCTTGCGAAATTACGTCGGAATAGGGCATGCAAAAATTGATTGCAGCACTTTTCGGAATCGTCGAAATTTTCGCCAAAAATCCAAAGGGGTAAGCCTTACTTTTTTGGTCATTTTTGGAGCTGAAAATTTCTCGTTTCGGAATCGATTTGTATGACCATCTCTAGAGTAATTCGACCCCCAGGAACTCAGAAAACACCTTAAAATAAACGTAGGACCAGCAGCAGAGAAACTACGATGAAAATGATGAGTTTTTCGGCTGTAACTTTCCAGCTATCGCTCGCAGCGTAATGGGACTGCGCTTAATCGATTCCTCTCGCGAAATTACGTCAGAATAGGGCATGCAAAATTGATCGCAGCACTTTTCGGAATCGTCGAAATTTCTGCCAAAAATCCAAAGGGGTTAGCCTTACTTTTTTGGTCATTTTTGGAGCTGAAAATTTCTCGTCTCGGAATCGATTTGTATGACCATCTCTAGAGTAATTCGACCCCCAGGAACTCAGAAAACACCTTAAAATAAACGTAGGACCAGCAGCAGAGAAACGACGATGAAAATTATGAGTCTTTCGGCTGTAACTTTCCAGCTATCGCTCGCAGCGTAATGGGACTGCGCTTAATCGATTCCTCTCGCGAAATTACGTCGGAATAGGGCATGCAAAAATTGATCGCAGCACTTTTCGGAATCGTCGAAATTATTGCCAAAAATCCAAAGGGGTTAGCCTTACTTTTTTGGTCATTTTTGGAGCTGAAAATTTCTCGTCTCGGAATTGATTTGTATGACCATCTCCAGAGTAATTCGACCCCCAGGAACTCAAGAAACACCCTAAAATAAACGTAGGACCAGCAGCAGAGAAACGACGATGAAAATTATGAGTTTTTCGGCTGTAACTTTCCAGCTATCGCTCGCAGCGTAATGGGACTGCGCTTAATCGATTCCTCTCGCGAAATTACGTCAGAATGGGGCATGCAAAAATTGATTGCAGTACTTTTCGGAATCGTCGAAATTTTTGCCAAAAATTCAAAGGGGTAAGCCTTACTTTTTTGGTCATTTTTGGAGCTGAAAATTTCTCGTCTCGGAATTGATTTGTATGACCATCTCCAGAGTAATTCGACCCCCAGGAACTCAAGAAACACCCTAAAATAAACGTAGGACCAGCAGCAGAGAAACGACGATGAAAATTATGAGTTTTTCGGCTGTAACTTTCCAGCTATCGCTCGCAGCGTAATGGGACTGCGCTTAATCGATTCCTCTCGCGAAATTACGTCAGAATGGGGCATGCAAAAATTGATTGCAGTACTTTTCGGAATCGTCGAAATTTTTGCCAAAAATCCAAAGGGGTTAGCCTTACTTTTTTGGTCATGTTTGGGGCTGAAAATTTCTCGTCTCGGAATCGATTTGTATGACCATCTCTAGAGTAATTCGACCCCCAGGAACTCAGAAAACACAACAAAAAGAGCGTAGGACCAACAGCAGAGAAATGACTACGAAAATCATGAGTTTTTTGGCTGTAACTTTTCAGCTATCGCTCGCAGCGTATTGGGACTGCGCTCAATCGATTCCTTCCGCGAAATTACGTCGGAATAGGGCATGCAAAAATTGATTGCAGCACTTTTCGGAATCGTCGAAATTTTTGCCAAAAATCCAAAGGGGTTAGCCTTACTTTTTTTGTCATTTTTGGAGCTGAAAATTTCTCGTTTCGGAATCGATTTGTATGACCATCTCTAGAGTAATTCGACCCCCAGGAACTCAGAAAACACCTTAAAATAAACGTAGGACCAGCAGCAGAGAAACTACGATGAAAATTATGAGTTTTTCGGCTGTAACTTTCCAGCTATCGCTCGCAGCGTAATGGGACTGCGCTTAATCGATTCTTCTCGCGAAATTACGTCAGAATGGGGCATGCAAAAATTGATTGCAGCACTTTTCGGAATCGTCAAAATTTCTGCCAAAAATCCAAAGGGGTTAGCCTTACTTTTTTGGTCATTTTTGGAGCTGAAAATTTCTCGTCTCGGAATCGATTTGTATGACCATCTCTAGAGTAATTCGACCCCCAGGAACTCAGAAAACACCTTAAAATAAACGTAGGACCAGCAGCAGAGAAACTACGATGAAAATTATGAGTTTTTCGGCTGTAACTTTTCAGCTATCGCTCGCAGCGTATTGGGACTGCGCTTAATCGATTCCTCTCGCGAAATTACGTCGGAATAGGGCATGCAAAAATTGATCGCAGCACTTTTCGGAATCGTCGAAATTATTGCCAAAAATTCAAAGGGGTTAGCCTTACTTTTTTGGTCATTTTTGGAGCTGAAAATTTCTCGTCTCGGAATCGATTTTTATGACCATCTCTAGAGTAATTCGACCCCCAGGAACTCAGAAAACACCTTAAAATAAACGTAGGACCAGCAGCAGAGAAACTACGATGAAAATTATGAGTTTTTCGGCTGTAACTTTCCAGCTATCGCTCGCAGCGTAATGGGACTGCGCTTAATCGATTCCTCTCGCGAAATTACGTCAGAATAGGGCATGCAAAAATTGATTGCAGCACTTTTCGGAATCGTCGAAATTTTTGCCAAAAATCCAAAGGGGTTAGCCTTACTTTTTTGGTCATTTTTGGAGCTGAAAATTTTTCGTCTCGGAATCGATTTGTATGACCATCTCTAGAGTAATTCGACCCCCAGGAACTCAGAAAACACCTTAAAATAAACGTAGGACCAGCAGCAGAGAAACTACGATGAAAATTATGAGTTTTTCGGCTGTAACTTTCCAGCTATCGCTCGCAGCGTAATGGGACTGCGCTTAATCGATTCCTCTCGCGAAATTACGTCAGAATAGGGCATGCAAAAATTGATTGCAGCACTTTTCGGAATCGTCGAAATTTTTGCCAAAAATCCAAAGGGGTTAGCCTTACTTTTTTGGTCATTTGTGGAGCTGAAAATTTCTCGTTTCGGAATCGATTTGTATGACCATCTCTAGAGTAATTCGACCCCCAGGAACTCAGAAAACACCTCAAAATAAACGTAGGACCAGCAGCAGAGAAACTACGATGAAAATTATGAGTTTTTCGGCTGTAACTTTCCAGCTATCGCTCGCAGCGTGATGGGACTGCGCTTAATCGATTCCTCTCGCGAAATTACGTCAGAATAGGGCATGCAAAAATTGATTGCAGCACTTTTCGGAATCGTCGAAATTTTTGCTAAAAATCCAAAGGGGTTAGCCTTACTTTTTTGGTCATTTTGGAGCTGAAAATTTCTCGTTCCGGAATCGATTTGTATGACCATCTCTAGAGTAATTCGACCCCCAGGAACTCAGAAAACACCTCAAAATAAACGTAGGACCAGCAGCAGAGAAACTACGATGAAAATTATGAGTTTTTCGGCTGTAACTTTCCAGCTATCGCTCGCAGCGTATTGAGACTGCGCTTAATCGATTCCTCTCGCGAAATAACGTCGGAATAGGGCATGCAAAAATTGATTGCAGTACTTTTCGGAATCGTCGAAATTTTTGCCAAAAATTCAAAGGGGTTAGCCTTACTTTTTTGGTCATTTTTGGAGCTAAAAATTTCTCGTCTCGGAGTCGATTTTTATGACCATCTCCAGAGTAATTCGACCCCCAGGAACTCAGAAAACACCTTAAAATAAACGTAGGACCAGCAGCAGAGAGACTACGATGAAAATTATGAGTTTTTCGGCTGTAACTTTCCAGCTATCGCTCGCAGCGTAATGGGACTGCGCTTAATCGATTCCTCTCGCGAAATTACGTCAGAATAGGGCATGCAAAAATTGATTGCAGCACTTTTCGGAATCGTCGAAATTTTTGCCAAAAATCCAAAGGGGTTAGCCTTACTTTTTTTGTCATTTTTGGAGCTGAAAATTTCTCGTTTCGGAATCGATTCGTATGACCATCTCTAGAGTAATTCGACCCCCAGGAACTCAGAAAACACCTTAAAATAAACGTAGGACCAGCAGCAGAGAAACTACGATGAAAATGATGAGTTTTTCGGCTGTAACTTTCCAGCTATCGCTCGCAGCGTAATGGGACTGCGCTTAATCGATTCTTCTCGCGAAATTACGTCAGAATGGGGCATGCAAAAATTGATTGCAGCACTTTTCGGAATCGTCAAAATTTCTGCCAAAAATCCAAAGGGGTTAGCCTTACTTTTTTGGTCATTTTTGGAGCTGAAAATTTCTCGTCTCGGAATCGATTTGTATGACCATCTCTAGAGTAATTCGACCCCCAGGAACTCAGAAAACACCTTAAAATAAACGTAGGACCAGCAGCAGAGAAACTACGATGAAAATTATGAGTTTTTCGGCTGTAACTTTTCAGCTATCGCTCGCAGCGTAATAGGACTGCGCTTAATCGATTCCTCTCGCGAAATTACGTCGGAATAGGGCATGCAAAAATTGATCGCAGCACTTTTCGGAATCGTCGAAATTATTGCCAAAAATCCAAAGGGGTTAGCCTTACTTTTTTGGTCATTTTTGGAGCTGAAAATTTCTCGTCTCGGAATTGATTTGTATGACCATCTCCAGAGTAATTCGACCCCCAGGAACTCAAGAAACACCCTAAAATAAACGTAGGACCAGCAGCAGAGAAACGACGATGAAAATTATGAGTTTTTCGGCTGTAACTTTCCAGCTATCGCTCGCAGCGTAATGGGACTGCGCTTAATCGATTCCTCTCGCGAAATTACGTCAGAATGGGGCATGCAAAAATTGATTGCAGTACTTTTCGGAATCGTCGAAATTTTTGCTAAAAATCCAAAGGGGTTAGCCTTACTTTTTTGGTCATTTTTGGGGCTGAAAATTTCTCGTCTCGGAATCGATTTGTATGACCATCTCTAGAGTAATTCGACTTCCAGGAACTCAGAAAACACAACAAAAAGAGCGTAGGACCAACAGCAGAGAAATGACGACGAAAATCATGAGTTTTTTGGCTGTAACTTTTCAGCTATCGCTCGCAGCGTATTGGGACTGCGCTCAATCGATTCCTTCCGCGAAATTACGTCGGAATAGGGCATGCAAAAATTGATTGCAGCACTTTTCGGAATCGTCGAAATTTTTGCCAAAAATCCAAAGGGGTTAGCCTTACTTTTTTTGTCATTTTTGGAGCTGAAAATTTCTCGTTTCGGAATCGATTTGTATGACCATCTCTAGAGTAATTCGACCCCCAGGAACTCAGAAAACACCTGAAAATAAACGTAGGACCAGCAGCAGAGAAACTACGATGAAAATGATGAGTTTTTCGGCTGTAACTTTCCAGCTATCGCTCGCAGCGTAATGGGACTGCGCTTAATCGATTCTTCTCGCGAAATTACGTCAGAATAGGGCATGCAAAAATTGATTGCAGCACTTTTCGGAATCGTCGAAATTTCTGCCAAAAATCCAAAGGGGTTAGCCTTACTTTTTTAGTCATTTTTGGAGCTGAAAATTTCTCGTCTCGGAATCGATTTGTATGACCATCTCTAGAGTAATTCGACCCCCAGGAACTCAGAAAACACCTTAAAATAAACGTAGGACCAGCAGCAGAGAAACTACGATGAAAATTATGAGTTTTTCGGCTGTAACTTTTCAGCTATCGCTCGCAGCGTAATAGGACTGCGCTTAATCGATTCCTCTCGCGAAATTACGTCGGAATAGGGCATGCAAAAATTGATCGCAGCACTTTTCGGAATCGTCGAAATTTTTGCCAAAAATCCAAAGGGGTTAGCCTTACTTTTTTGGTCATTTTTGGAGCTGAAAATTTCTCGTCTCGGAATCGATTTGTATGACCGTCCCTAGAGTAATTCGACCCCCAGGAACTCAAAAAACACCTTGAAATAAACGTAGGACCAGCAGCAGAGAAACGACGATGAAAATTATGAGTCTTTCGGCTGTAACTTTCCAGCTATCGCTCGCAGCGTAATGGGACTGCGCTTAATCGATTCCTCTCGCGAAATTACGTCGGAATAGGGCATGCAAAAATTGATTGCAGCACTTTTCGGAATCGTCGAAATTATTGCCAAAAATCCAAAGGGGTTAGCCTTACTTTTTTGGTCATTTTTGGAGCTGAAAATTTCTCGTCTCGGACTCGATTTGTATGACCATCTCTAGAGTAATTCGACCCCCAGGAACTCAGAAAACACAACAAAAAGAGCGTAGGACCAACAGCAGAGAAATGACGACGAAAATCATGAGTTTTTCGGCTGTAACTTTTCAGCTATCGCTCGCAGCGTATTGGGACTGCGCTTAATCGATTCCTCTCGCGAAATAACGTCGGAATAGGGCATGCAAAAATTGATTGCAGTACTTTTCGAAATCGTCGAAATTTTTGCCAAAAATTCAAAGGGGTTAGCCTTACTTTTTTGGTCATTTTTGGAGCTGAAAATTTCTCGTCTCGGAATCGATTTTTATGACCATCTCTAGAGTAATTCGACCCCCAGGAACTCAGAAAACACCTTAAGATAAACGTAGGACCAGCAGCAGAGAAACTACGATGAAAATGATGAGTTTTTCGGCTGTAACTTTCCAGCTATCGCTCGCAGCGTAATGGGACTGCGCTTAATCGATTCCTCTCGCGAAATTACGTCAGAATAGGGCATGCAAAATTGATTGCAGCACTTTTCGGAATCGTCGAAATTTTTGCCAAAAATCCAAAGGGGTTAGCCTTACTTTTTTGGTCATTTTTGGAGCTGAAAATTTCTCGTCTCGGAATCGATTTGTATGACCATCTCTAGAGTAATTCGACCCCCAGTAACTCAGAAAACACCTTAAAATAAACGTAGGACCAGCAGCAGAGAAACTACGATGAAAATTATGAGTTTTTCGGCTGTAACTTTCCAGCTATCGCTCGCAGCGTAATGGGACTGCGCTTAATCGATTCCTCTCGCGAAATTACGTCAGAATAGGGCATGCAAAAATTGATTGCAGCACTTTTCGGAATCGTCGAAATTTTTGCCAAAAATCCAAAGGGGTTAGCCTTACTTTTTTGGTCATTTTTGGAGCTGAAAATTTCTCGTCTCGGAGTCGATTTGTATGACCATCTCTAGAGTAATTCGACCCCCAGGAACTCAGAAAACACCTCAAAATAAACGTAGGACCAGCAGCAGAGAAACTACGATGAAAATTATGAGTTTTTCGGCTGTAACTTTCCAGCTATCGCTCGCAGCGTGATGGGACTGCGCTTAATCGATTCCTCTCGCGAAATTACGTCAGAATAGGGCATGCAAAAATTGATTGCAGCACTTTTCGGAATCGTCGAAATTTTTGCCAAAAATCCAAAGGGGTTAGCCTTACTTTTTTGGTCATTTTTGGAGCTGAAATTTTCTCGTTCCGGAATCGATTTGTATGACCATCTCTAGAGTAATTCGACCCCCAGGAACTCAGAAAACACCTCAAAATAAACGTAGGACCAGCAGCAGAGAAACTACGATGAAAATTATGAGTTTTTCGGCTGTAACTTTCCAGCTATCGCTCGCAGCGTATTGAGACTGCGCTTAATCGATTCCTCTCGCGAAATAACGTCGGAATAGGGCATGCAAAAATTGATTGCAGTACTTTTCGGAATCGTCGAAATTTTTGCCAAAAATCCAAAGGGGTTAGCCTTACTTTTTTGGTCATTTTTGGAGCTGAAAATTTCTCGTCTCGGAATTGATTTGTATGACCATCTCCAGAGTAATTCGACCCCCAGGAACTCAAGAAACACCCTAAAATAAACGTAGGACCAGCAGCAGAGAAACGACGATGAAAATTATGAGTTTTTCGGCTGTAACTTTCCAGCTATCGCTCGCAGCGTAATGGGACTGCGCTTAATCGATTCCTCTCGCGAAATTACGTCAGAATGGGGCATGCAAAAATTGATTGCAGTACTTTTCGGAATCGTCGAAATTTTTGCCAAAAATTCAAAGGGGTAAGCCTTACTTTTTTGGTCATTTTTGGAGCTGAAAATTTCTCGTCTCGGAATTGATTTGTATGACCATCTCCAGAGTAATTCGACCCCCAGGAACTCAAGAAACACCCTAAAATAAACGTAGGACCAGCAGCAGAGAAACGACGATGAAAATTATGAGTTTTTCGGCTGTAACTTTCCAGCTATCGCTCGCAGCGTAATGGGACTGCGCTTAATCGATTCCTCTCGCGAAATTACGTCGGAATAGGGCATGGAAAAATTGATTGCAGTACTTTTCGGAATCGTCGAAATTTTTGCCAAAAATTCAAAGGGGTAAGCCTTACTTTTTTGGTCATTTTTGGAGCTGAAAATTTCTCGTCTCGGAATTGATTTGTATGACCATCTCCAGAGTAATTCGACCCCCAGGAACTCAAAAAACACCCTAAAATAAACGTAGGACCAGCAGCAGAGAAACGACGATGAAAATTATGAGTTTTTTGGCTGTAACTTTCCAGCTATCGCTCGCAGCGTAATGGGACTGCGCTTAATCGATTCCTCTCGCGAAATTACGTCAGAATGGGGCATGCAAAAATTGATTGCAGTACTTTTCGGAATCGTCGAAATTTTTGCCAAAAATCCAAAGGGGTTAGCCTTACTTTTTTGGTCATTTTTGGGGCTGAAAATTTCTCGTTTCGGAATCGATTTGTATGACCATCTCTAGAGTAATTCGACCCCCAGGAACTCAGAAAACACAACAAAAAGAGCGTAGGACCAACAGCAGAGAAATGACGACGAAAATCATGAGTTTTTTGGCTGTAACTTTTCAGCTATCGCTCGCAGCGTATTGGGACTGCGCTCAATCGATTCCTTCCGCGAAATTACGTCGGAATAGGGCATGCAAAAATTGATTGCAGCACTTTTCGGAATCGTCGAAATTTTTGCCAACAATCCAAAGGGGTTAGCCTTACTTTTTTTGTCATTTTTGGAGCTGAAAATTTCTCGTTTCGGAATCGATTTGTATGACCATCTCTAGAGTAATTCGACCCCCAGGAACTCAGAAAACACAACAAAAAGAGCGTAGGACCAGCAGCAGAGAAACTACGATGAAAATTATGAGTTTTTCGGCTGTAACTTTCCAGCTATCGCTCGCAGCGTAATGGGACTGCGCTTAATCGATTCCTCTCGCGAAATTACGTCAGAATAGGGCATGCAAAAATTGATCGCAGCACTTTTCGGAATCGTCGAAATTTTTGCCAAAAATCCAAAGGGGTTAGCCTTACTTTTTTGGTCATTTTTGGAGCTGAAAATTTCTCGTCTCGGAATCGATTTGTATGACCATCTCTAGAGTAATTTGACCCCCAGGAACTCAGAAAACACCGCAAAATAAACGTAGGACCAGCAGCAGAGAAACTACGATGAAAATTATGAGTTTTTCGGCTGTAACTTTTCAGCTATCGCTCGCAGCGTAATGGGACTGCGCTTAATCGATTCCTCTCGCGAAATTACGTCGGAATAGGGCATGCAAAAATTGATTGCAGTACTTTTCGGAATCGTCGAAATTTTTGCCAAAAATTCAAAGGGGTAAGCCTTACTTTTTTGGTCATTTTTGGAGCTGAAAATTTCTCGTCTCGGAATTGATTTGTATGACCATCTCCAGAGTAATTCGACCCCCAGGAACTCAGAAAACACCTTAAAATAAACGTAGGACCAGCAGCAGAGAAACTACGATGAAAATTATGAGTTTTTCGGCTGTAACTTTCCAGCTATCGCTCGCAGCGTAATGGGACTGCGCTTAATCGATTCCTCTCGCGAAATTACGTCAGAATAGGGCACGCAAAACATGATTGCAGCACTTTTCGGAATCGTCGAAATTTTTGCCAAAAATCCAAAGGGGTTAGCCTTACTTTTTTGGTCATATTTGGAGCTGAAAATTTCTCGTCTCGGAATCGATTTGTATGACCATCTCTAGAGTAATTCGACCCCCAGGAACTCAGAAAACACCTTAAAATAAACGTAGGACCAGCAGCAGAGAAACTACGATGAAAATGATGAGTTTTTCGGCTGTAACTTTCCAGCTATCGCTCGCAGCGTAATGGGACTGCGCTTAATCGATTCCTCTCGCGAAATTACGTCAGAATAGGGCATGCAAAATTGATTGCAGCACTTTTCGGAATCGTCGAAATTTCTGCCAAAAATCCAAAGGGGTTAGCCTTACTTTTTTGGTCATTTTTGGAGCTGAAAATTTCTCGTCTCGGAATCGATTTGTATGACCATCTCTAGAGTAATTCGACCCCCGGGAACTCAGAAAACACCTTAAAATAAACGTAGGACCAGCAGCAGAGAAACGACGATGAAAATTATGAGTCTTTCGGCTGTAACTTTCCAGCTATCGCTCGCAGCGTAATGGGACTGCGCTTAATCGATTCCTCTCGCGAAATTACGTCGGAATAGGGCATGCAAAAATTGATTGCAGCACTTTTCGGAATCGTCGAAATTTTTGCCAAAAATCCAAAGGGGTTAGCCTTACTTTCTTGGTCATTTTTGGAGCTGAAAATTTCTCGTCTCGGAATCGATTTGTATGACCATCTCTAGAGTAATTCGACCCCCAGGAACTCAGAAAACACAACAAAAAGAGCGTAGGACCAACAGCAGAGAAATGACGACGAAAATCATGAGTTTTTCGGCTGTAACTTTTCAGCTATCGCTCGCAGCGTATTGGGACTGCGCTCAATCGATTCCTCTTGCGAAATTACTTCGGAATAGGGCATGCAAAAATTGATTGCAGCACTTTTCGGAATCGTCGAAATTTTCGCCAAGAATCCAAAGGGGTAAGCCTTACTTTTTTGGTCATTTTTGGAGCTGAAAATTTCTCGTCTCGGAATCGATTTGTATGACCATCTCTAGAGTAATTCGACCCCCAGGAACTCAGAAAACACCTTAAAATAAACGTAGGACCAGCAGCAGAGAAACTACGATGAAAATGATGAGTTTTTCGGCTGTAACTTTCCAGCTATCGCTCGCAGCGTAATGGGACTGCGCTTAATCGATTTCTCTCGCGAAATTACGTCAGAATAGGGCATGCAAAATTGATTGCAGCACTTTTCGGAATCGTCGAAATTTCTGCCAAAAATCCAAAGGGGTTAGCCTTACTTTTTTGGTCATTTTTGGAGCTGAAAATTTCTCGTCTCGGAATCGATTTGTATGACCATCTCTAGAGTAATTCGACCCCCAGGAACTCAGAAAACACCTTAAAATAAACGTAGGACCAGCAGCAGAGAAACTACGATGAAAATGATGAGTTTTTCGGCTGTAACTTTCCAGCTATCGCTCGCAGCGTAATGGGACTGCGCTTAATCGATTCCTCTCGCGAAATTACGTCAGAATAGGGCATGCAAAATTGATTGCAGCACTTTTCGGAATCGTCGAAATTTCTGCCAAAAATCCAAAGGGGTTAGCCTTACTTTTTTGGTCATTTTTGGAGCTGAAAATTTCTCGTCTCGGAATCGATTTGTATGACCATCTCTAGAGTAATTCGACCCCCAGGAACTCAGAAAACACCTTAAAATAAACGTAGGACCAGCAGCAGAGAAACGACGATGAAAATTATGAGTCTTTCGGCTGTAACTTTCCAGCTATCGCTCGCAGCGTAATGGGACTGCGCTTAATCGATTCCTCTCGCGAAATCACGTCGGAATAGGGCATGCAAAAATTGATTGCAGCACTTTTCGGAATCGTCGAAATTTTTGCCAAAAATCCAAAGGGGTTAGCCTTACTTTCTTGGTCATTTTTGGAGCTGAAAATTTCTCGTCTCGGAATCGATTTGTATGACCATCTCTAGAGTAATTCGACCCCCAGGAACTCAGAAAACACAACAAAAAGAGCGTAGGACCAACAGCAGAGAAATGACGACGAAAATCATGAGTTTTTCGGCTGTAACTTTTCAGCTATCGCTCGCAGCGTATTGGGACTGCGCTCAATCGATTCCTCTTGCGAAATTACGTCGGAATAGGGCATGCAAAAATTGATTGCAGCACTTTTCGGAATCGTCGAAATTTTCGCCAAAAATCCAAAGGGGTAAGCCTTACTTTTTTGGTCATTTTTGGAGCTGAAAATTTCTCGTTTCGGAATCGATTTGTATGACCATCTCTAGAGTAATTCGACCCCCAGGAACTCAGAAAACACCTTAAAATAAACGTAGGACCAGCAGCAGAGAAACTACGATGAAAATGATGAGTTTTTCGGCTGTAACTTTCCAGCTATCGCTCGCAGCGTAATGGGACTGCGCTTAATCGATTCCTCTCGCGAAATTACGTCAGAATAGGGCATGCAAAATTGATCGCAGCACTTTTCGGAATCGTCGAAATTTCTGCCAAAAATCCAAAGGGGTTAGCCTTACTTTTTTGGTCATTTTTGGAGCTGAAAATTTCTCGTCTCGGAATCGATTTGTATGACCATCTCTAGAGTAATTCGACCCCCAGGAACTCAGAAAACACCTTAAAATAAACGTAGGACCAGCAGCAGAGAAACGACGATGAAAATTATGAGTCTTTCGGCTGTAACTTTCCAGCTATCGCTCGCAGCGTAATGGGACTGCGCTTAATCGATTCCTCTCGCGAAATTACGTCGGAATAGGGCATGCAAAAATTGATTGCAGCACTTTTCGGAATCGTCGAAATTTTTGCCAAAAATCCAAAGGGGTTAGCCTTACTTTCTTGGTCATTTTTGGAGCTGAAAATTTCTCGTCTCGGAATCGATTTGTATGACCATCTCTAGAGTAATTCGACCCCCAGGAACTCAGAAAACACAACAAAAAGAGCGTAGGACCAACAGCAGAGAAATGACGACGAAAATCATGAGTTTTTCGGCTGTAACTTTTCAGCTATCGCTCGCAGCGTATTGGGACTGCGCTCAATCGATTCCTCTTGCGAAATTACGTCGGAATAGGGCATGCAAAAATTGATTGCAGCACTTTTCGGAATCGTCGAAATTTTTGCCAAAAATCCAAAGGGGTAAGCCTTACTTTTTTGGTCATTCTTGGAGCTGAAAATTTCTCGTCTCGGAATCGATTTGTACGACCATCTCTAGAGTAATTCGACCCCCAGGAACTCAGAAAACACCTTAAAATAAACGTAGGACCAGCAGCAGAGAAACTACGATGAAAATGATGAGTTTTTCGGCTGTAACTTTCCAGCTATCGCTCGCAGCGTAATGGGACTGCGCTTAATCGATTCCTCTCGCGAAATTACGTCAGAATAGGGCATGCAAAATTGATTGCAGCACTTTTCGGAATCGTCGAAATTTCTGCCAAAAATCCAAAGGGGTTAGCCTTACTTTTTTGGTCATTTTTGGAGCTGAAAATTTCTCGTCTCGGAATCGATTTGTATGACCATCTCTAGAGTAATTCGACCCCCAGGAACTCAGAAAACACCTTAAAATAAACGTAGGACCAGCAGCAGAGAAACTACGATGAAAATGATGAGTTTTTCGGCTGTAACTTTCCAGCTATCGCTCGCAGCGTAATGGGACTGCGCTTAATCGATTCCTCTCGCGAAATTACGTCAGAATAGGGCATGCAAAATTGATTGCAGCACTTTTCGGAATCGTCGAAATTTCTTCCAAAAATCCAAAGGGGTTAGCCTTACTTTTTTGGTCATTTTTGGAGCTGAAAATTTCTCGTCTCGGAATCGATTTGTATGACCATCTCTAGAGTAATTCGACCCCCAGGAACTCAGAAAACACCTTAAAATAAACGTAGGACCAGCAGCAGAGAAACGACGATGAAAATTATGAGTCTTTCGGCTGTAACTTTCCAGCTATCGCTCGCAGCGTAATGGGACTGCGCTTAATCGATTCCTCTTGCGAAATTACGTCGGAATAGGGCATGCAAAAATTGATTGCAGCACTTTTCGGAATCGTCGAAATTTTTGCCAAAAATCCAAAGGGGTTAGCCTTACTTTCTTGGTCATTTTTGGAGCTGAAAATTTCTCGTCTCGGAATCGATTTGTATGACCATCTCTAGAGTAATTCGACCCCCAGGAACTCAGAAAACACAACAAAAAGAGCGTAGGACCAACAGCAGAGAAATGACGACGAAAATCATGAGTTTTTCGGCTGTAACTTTTCAGCTATCGCTCGCAGCGTATTGGGACTGCGCTCAATCGATTCCTCTTGCGAAATTACGTCGGAATAGGGCATGCAAAAATTGATTGCAGCACTTTTCGGAATCGTCGAAATTTTCGCCAAAAATCCAAAGGGGTAAGCCTTACTTTTTTGGTCATTTTTGGAGCTGAAAATTTCTCGTCTCGGAATCGATTTCTATGACCATCTCTAGAGTAATTCGACCCCCAGGAACTCAGAAAACACCTTAAAATAAACGTAGGACCAGCAGCAGAGAAACTACGATGAAAATGATGAGTTTTTCGGCTGTAACTTTCCAGCTATCGCTCGCAGCGTAATGGGACTGCGCTTAATCGATTCCTCTCGCGAAATTACGTCAGAATAGGGCATGCAAAATTGATTGCAGCACTTTTCGGAATCGTCGAAATTTCTGCCAAAAATCCAAAGGGGTTAGCCTTACTTTTTTGGTCATTTTTGGAGCTGAAAATTTCTCGTCTCGGAATCGATTTGTATGACCATCTCTAGAGTAATTCGACCCCCAGGAACTCAGAAAACACCTTAAAATAAACGTAGGACCAGCAGCAGAGAAACTACGATGAAAATGATGAGTTTTTCGGCTGTAACTTTCCAGCTATCGCTCGCAGCGTAATGGGACTGCGCTTAATCGATTCCTCTCGCGAAATTACGTCAGAATAGGGCATGCAAAATTGATTGCAGCACTTTTCGGAATCGTCGAAATTTCTGCCAAAAATCCAAAGGGGTTAGCCTTACTTTTTTGGTCATTTTTGGAGCTGAAAATTTCTCGTCTCGGAATCGATTTGTATGACCATCTCTAGAGTAATTCGACCCCCAGGAACTCAGAAAACACCTTAAAATAAACGTAGGACCAGCAGCAGAGAAACGACGATGAAAATTATGAGTCTTTCGGCTGTAACTTTCCAGCTATCGCTCGCAGCGTAATGGGACTGCGCTTAATCGATTCCTCTCGCGAAATTACGTCGGAATAGGGCATGCAAAAATTGATTGCAGCACTTTTCGGAATCGTCGAAATTTTTGCCAAAAATCCAAAGGGGTTAGCCTTACTTTCTTGGTCATTTTTGGAGCTGAAAATTTCTCGTCTCGGAATCGATTTGTATGACCATCTCTAGAGTAATTCGACCCCCAGGAACTCAGAAAACACAACAAAAAGAGCGTAGGACCAACAGCAGAGAAATGACGACGAAAATCATGAGTTTTTCGGCTGTAACTTTTCAGCTATCGCTCGCAGCGTATTGGGACTGCGCTCAATCGATTCCTCTTGCGAAATTACGTCGGAATAGGGCATGCAAAAATTGATTGCAGCACTTTTCGGAATCGTCGAAATTTTTGCCAAAAATCCAAAGGGGTAAGCCTTACTTTTTTGGTCATTCTTGGAGCTGAAAATTTCTCGTCTCGGAATCGATTTGTACGACCATCTCTAGAGTAATTCGACCCCCAGGAACTCAGAAAACACCTTAAAATAAACGTAGGACCAGCAGCAGAGAAACGACGATGAAAATTATGAGTCTTTCGGCTGTAACTTTCCAGCTATCGCTCGCAGCGTAATGGGACTGCGCTTAATCGATTCCTCTCGCGAAATTACGTCGGAATAGGGCATGCAAAAATTGATTGCAGCACTTTTCGGAATCGTCGAAATTTTTGCCAAAAATCCAAAGGGGTTAGCCTTACTTTCTTGGTCATTTTTGGAGCTGAAAATTTCTCGTCTCGGAATCGATTTGTATGACCATCTCTAGAGTAATTCGACCCCCAGGAACTCAGAAAACACAACAAAAAGAGCGTAGGACCAACAGCAGAGAAATGACGACGAAAATCATGAGTTTTTCGGCTGTAACTTTTCAGCTATCGCTCGCAGCGTATTGGGACTGCGCTCAATCGATTCCTCTTGCGAAATTACGTCGGAATAGGGCATGCAAAAATTGATTGCAGCACTTTTCGGAATCGTCGAAATTTTCGCCAAAAATCCAAAGGGGTAAGCCTTACTTTTTTGGTCATTTTTGGAGCTGAAAATTTCTCGTCTCGGAATCGATTTGTATGACCATCTCTAGAGTAATTCGACCCCCAGGAACTCAGAAAACACCTCAAAATAAACGTAGGACCAGCAGCAGAGAAACTACGATGAAAATGATGAGTTTTTCGGCTGTAACTTTCCAGCTATCGCTCGCAGCGTAATGGGACTGCGCTTAATCGATTCCTCTCGCGAAATTACGTCAGAATAGGGCATGCAAAATTGATTGCAGCACTTTTCGGAATCGTCGAAATTTCTGCCAAAAATCCAAAGGGGTTAGCCTTACTTTTTTGGTCATTTTTGGAGCTGAAAATTTCTTGTCTCGGAATCGATTTGTATGACCATCTCTAGAGTAATTCGACCCCCAGGAACTCAGAAAACACCTTAAAATAAACGTAGGACCAGCAGCAGAGAAACGACGATGAAAATTATGAGTCTTTCGGCTGTAACTTTCCAGCTATCGCTCGCTCCGTAATGGGACTGCGCTTAATCGATTCCTCTCGCGAAATTACGTCGGAATAGGGCATGCAAAAATTGATTGCAGCACTTTTCGGAATCGTCGAAATTTTTGCCAAAAATCCAAAGGGGCTAGCCTTACTTTCTTGGTCATTTTTGGAGCTGAAAATTTCTCGTCTCGGAATCGATTTGTATGACCATCTCTAGAGTAATTCGACCCCCAGGAACTCAGAAAACACAACAAAAAGAGCGTAGGACCAACAGCAGAGAAATGACGACGAAAATCATGAGTTTTTCGGCTGTAACTTTTCAGCTATCGCTCGCAGCGTATTGGGACTGCGCTCAATCGATTCCTCTTGCGAAATTACGTCGGAATAGGGCATGCAAAAATTGATTGCAGCACTTTTCGGAATCGTCGAAATTTTCGCCAAAAATCCAAAGGGGTAAGCCTTACTTTTTTGGTCATTTTTGGAGCTGAAAATTTCTCGTCTCGGAATCGATTTGTATGACCATCTCCAGAGTAATTCGACCCCCAGGAACTCAGAAAACACATCAAAAAGAGCGTAGGACCAACAGCAGAGAAATGACGATGAAAATCATGAGTTTTTCGGCTGTAACTTTCCAGCTATCGCTCGCAGCGTATTGGGACTGCGCTTAATCGATTCCTCTCGCGAAATTACGTCGGAATAGGGCATGCAAAAATTGATTGCAGCACTTTTCGGAATCGTCGCAATTTAAGCCAAAAATCCAAAGGGGTAAGCCTTAGTTTCTTTGTAATTTTTGGAGCTGAAAATTTCTCGTCTCGGAATCGATTCGTACGGCTCCTCCCAGACCAATGCGTCGTTAAGGAACTCAGAAAACACAGCAAAAAGAGCGTAGGACCAACAGCAGAGAAGCTACGACACACAGATCATCAGCTAAAAAATCGACGAAACATTCCTTTTTTTTTTGGCTGTCACTTTCAATCCGTTGCTCGCAGCGTATTGGAGCTGCGCTCAATCGTTTTCTCTCGCAAATATACATCAGAATGGTGCCTCAACGAATCATTTGCGGCACTTTTCAAAGTGGTCTAAATTCGCATCAAAAATCTAAAGGGGTCAGCCTTTCTTTTTTTTAGTAAAAAACTCTGCGTCCCACAATTAATCCAAACCACCTTCTTCTAGACTAATTGTGATTCAAGAATCGCAAAATAGGTATTTGGAAAATCGTTGGATCAACACATGATTAGGTACGAAGAGAAAACGGAGAAATTTATGTAGGCATATGTCATTAGATTTCATGTTACATAAAATACTAACAATACAATTCATACGTCCTATATCCTACAGGGTTGCATTGAAGCTGTACTCAGGCCGGAAGTCAAACTGCGCTCACTGCAATAATGACTATCTTATACAACCTTGTTCATATTCTGCTTCAAGCAATGTATATCGCAGTACTTTCTTACACGCAATGTGTCACAGTAATACTTCTCGAGTAATGTTTGTTTATTGTATTGCATTTTTCTTGTTTTGAACTTCAATACTATTGGACATACTATACTAATTATAACAATGAGTAAGGGAGACCGGCGCTAGAAATTGACACCGGTAGGTTGTTACAGACGTTACCTCTTGTAAACTATATGGAAGATGGTGCCACGTGTTAAGGTTTAAATACCTTAGCCCCCCGCCCCTTAACCTGTGGCACCGTTATCCATATAGTTTAGATTTAATAACCTTTGTAACAACCAACCGATGTCCCCTTTAGCTCTTGTCTCCCTTATATTAATATAGTAATTATTCGTATGTTATGACTTTATCAGTATAATGTACTAGTACAATATATTTGAATTATACAATTCGGAAACTTGATAAAATAGTAAACACTGACACCTGAACACTTGTAATAGAACTAAGGCACACTGAATAAACTGGAACTGTAACTTTGTAGCTGTGAGTTTGTGATTTTTTTCATCCACTTTTTTCAATAACTCATAAAAATTGGATGTTTTTCAACCGCATAAGTTTCGATTCGTTTCTGGCAACGTGTGTAGACTCTGTATGCAATGGGTTCCTTTCGTAAAATTACATCGATATTGGGTATAAATTATTCGATTCTACCATTTTCCAAAATCCGCCAAAAATGAACTTAAACAATCCGAAGGAGTTTTGCTCTTTTGCGATTTTCAGAGCACCGAAACTCATCCTCTTAGAATCGTTTGGTAGTACTGTTTTCCACTAATTGGACCTTCAGGGATAGGTAGAAGACATTAAAAAGAGCACATGTAGGACCAACAACAAAGGAATTACGAAAAGTATTTTAAGTTTTCCGTCTGTAACTCTTGATACGTTGCTCGCAGCGTATTGCACAAAGCTTATCTATAAGCTCTATGAGTAGCTATTCCAGAATCAAGAAGAAAATCTAATTCATTCTCATCATTCTAGAATCGTAATTCATGTCATGCATAGAAATGATTCAAGTATTGGTATCTTTTTCATTGACGTTTATTGTTCAGAAAAAAGGCCGTGGACATACTGCAATAATTTCAGTAAGGACCATCTGTTAACAAACGTATGAAAAGGCATTTTAATCCTGCACGAATGCACGTTTCTGGAATAAAGAGAATAAATTAGATTTTTTATTACCTCGATAAACTGCTACCGTTTTATTCGGCTTCCTTCTCGCTTCTTCATTTTCACCGTTTCTCCACGACTCTAATATTTTCATAAAAATTTTCATCTCTACCGAGGTTAAATGTTACACATCATTGGCGACTACCATCAGACTCGCAAAATTTTTCTAGTTTTCTCTCTTTCCTTTTTATTTTGAACTACATCTCTCTGCATTATAATTGTATGTTGATGTTGCTGGTACAGAATATAAGTCTCGGAAATTATATTTATTGTATTTCCAAGATTTAAAATTTTTTATTTCACGTGTGGTGCTTCTCCCCCCCCCCCCCCCCTCCCCCCGCACTCGCGCTTAGTGTATCTTCTACTTGTATGCTTTATTTAGATTTTTTCTTCTATTCTTTGCAAGCCAATAATGCGACCAGAGTTGAGTTGGAAATAAAGTCCTTCATGTAATACACGAGTAAAAGTCGATTCTGTGATAGTCGAACAGAACGTTCGGAGAATACGATACGAGAATACCAAACCATAATGTATATTTATATATATTTCTTTGTAAAAAGGACTATATTTATAAGGTTCTAGCTCAATCGCCATCAGTCGAATGCTGGTCACATACATATTGCACATCCATGTATAGTCAATTCGCTTTCATAGAATTCACTACAGACTACTGATATAGGAGATCGCTCAACTTATACTGCAAGATGAAGCAATGTTATTCAGTCAAGTAATCAGTGTACCTTGGATCTGATGGCATAAAGGTGATCGTTCATCTGGCGAAACCGTGAAGCCAGAGCAAAGCTTACCAACATCAGAAAGAGGTCCATGAAATTCCAAGCAAAGGTGCTGATAATGTTTAAGCATTGGACCAGAACACCCTTCCACCAATTGTAAGGCGTCAAATCGAAGACCTTTGCATATAAATGGACAAAAGGACGTGAGAAACTATGATTCAGAGAAAGGAAATTACAAGTTGATCAATCGAGTTTATCAGATGAATTATTATACCCACCTGAGGAAATTGCGACTGAAAATATGTCGCCACGATGTCTGTATCCCTTCGAAGAGCAGCGCATTCTAAGGCACTCGCATAACCGGATATAATCGACAGCACATGCTCGACTGCAAGGAGAATGGCGTACTATAAAAAGGCGGAATTGAAACACCATCGCGAAAAAATGTCTACAAATCCTTCGTTATATCGTGGTAAAGGGAGGTAAAAGGCAGTTAAAGAACTTGAAAACTATTTATAATTGATCGAATTTGATTCAAACTTGGATCTTTTAGTGGCGATTGTTGCACATCGATCTGTCCCAATGATGCTCAAATTGCAATTAAAGCGTGAAACTTGTTCTTACAAAGCTTAGAAAAGATTTGGGAACGTGTGCCAAAAGTGTTTTCTTGACTCAAAGCAAATTTCAACAGGTGTTTATTTTGTATTCAAGAATGATTAAAACGAAGATCTCTTAGGTCACATGAAATTCCACGAATCAATTGCAAATTCGTGAATTGATCAATATGGCATCGCGCTGAGTGATCGGCTGATCATTGTAGGCGAATAATATGAACGCAAAGAGGTAGAAGACCTGGTACAAACGGTTAAAATTTTGTTTTCTTTGATCGAGTTGACCAAGATCGAAACACATGTTTAAAAACGACTTTTACGATCAAATAGCAGTATAAAATTTCACTGCAATAGCTGAAATATTTTAATGTTTCATTGTGACTGACCTAAGGCTATGGTTATGGTGACACCAGCAATGAGAGCAAGTCTGGTTTTCAACTGCATTCCTGTCGATGGCGTCGGCGAAATGTTCATTTCGTTTTCCACCTTTTCCCAAAAGCGTACGAGGCACGGCCAACGCGTGGCGAGTCTCAGAAATAACACCATTGTAATGCAGGCAGCCCCAAAGAAGACGATATTGGCTATTATTGAGAAATAAAAGTTTACATTTTTCAGCTAAATGTAATATTAAAGCCTTCTTGCTCAAATCTATCAAACAATCATTAATTCATTATATAATTACTTGTCTTTGTCGCTGTTATCCCGGAATGCGACACTCGGACGATGCTGCTGACTGTAAGTGTAATCGCGCCCGTCAACGAGATGATAAAATATAAAATCTTAGGACTTTTCCAGGTGAATCTGAACAAAATAATGAGGGTGACTCGTCAGCAATTGGTCTATTTATCGGAGCGGAAGTGTTTTTTTTTTTTCTAAAATAATGCGACAACCGGCCATTTCATACTTACTTTAAATAAGAAGAGTCTGGAGACCGAACGCCAGACACAGGTAAAACGGCGAAACATTGGGCCATCAAGAGAATGGGCCCAATCGCAAGGTGGAATCGGTTTTGGTCGTCTCTCCACTTATTCTGTGGTATTACTGTAGTTTGACATAAGTAAGTGCGATGAAAATCATTCTCATTTACTCAATTCTAGTCCCTTACAGCAAGGAACATCAGTTTGGTGTCCCCCTCTGATTTCGGTGAGACTTATGTATGTTGTAGAACATTGAAAACTAAGAACACGTATTTTTTTATCTGCGGAAAAACGGTTTAAAAGGGTTAAAACGACCCCCAAAGATGGGGACTCAACGAGCTGATTTCTTGACGCGCTTCATATATTTGAATGAAACCAAAACTGAATTTTTTTTCTAATTAATAGGAAAACTTGAGCGTTAGTTTCATTAAAATCCATCAAACCATCTTTCCGCAGATAAAGAAAATACATGTCTCGTAGTTTTCAATATTCTACAACATACATGAGTCTCAACGAAATCAGAGGGGGATTAAATCATTTAAGTTCGTAGTTATTTTCTCTATACTTTGACAGGCCTTTGGCTAAATTCGCAATTAACAAAGATAGTATCAGGCATCGTTTGATCCAGCAAACTTGGCTATATTAGTGAAACTTTCGAATGGTCGAACATAAAAATCGATATTCTATGCGATGACTCATCATATTTGACCTTAGTCTCTCTGCAAAGTCAACGTAATGGTCAATATCGTAAGTGGTGGTACTGAAAACATATCTGCGGAGCTAAAGGAGAGCGTAACGATAGACTGCTCTTGCATGCCTGCGATATTCTGAGTATTCTGACTGAAAAAACGTCCAGAGCTTCGATTTTGACTCGCTGGGCCCCGCCAAGACTTTGGGATTAACATTTGACAATATTCAATGAGATTCACTGCTGTTTACTGCTTGAATTTCTTCATTGAAAACACATGAAAGCATCTGCTGAGAATCACAAATCATTCATTTTGGTATGCAATTGGCTGAAACTTCCATTACCACCAATTCTGGAATAAATACATTCGTTTTTATGAACCATAATACCTAAAAAACCATTTTGAAATCGTTTAGTTTGGTTTGGTAGGGTAAGGTTACTTTAGGTTCGGTTTTGCAATTAAACATTTGTTACAATGTTTTGAAGCTGGCTTCGTGAACAGTTTTAATAAATGATTGAAACAGTGAAAATCGATGGTGAATAGATTATTGTTACTCCTTATTTTCTCGAGTTTTGTAATATCTGTATTGAGCTGTGCCACACAATCATCTGATTAAAAACTGTATCTTCACCAAAAATACATAATTTCATCGACACTTCAAAGCAAATGTAAGCAACTTGCCATATTAACGTCTTGTCTCATTGTCAATGCGTTATTTAATCGACATGCCAACGAATACGACGCATATTCCTAATAAAGCGATGTGTAATATAAATCTTTGTTCGGTTTGCTTTGCTTCGCTTATGCATAGTGTGTTGGTTATGAACCATGTTGAAGTTAGCGACGTTATCGTAACGATTAGTCCTCAGGAAAAACCGTTACACCGTGATGTTGGAGTTGTTTGAAATTCGGTAAACCGTAATAAAACAAAACACACTCATATATTAAAATCTTTAGTCCTTCAAAATCATTGTAAATATAAGAAATTAATGATTTTTATCTTCAATATTTCCTCACGATAACGTTACTAATCTAAATCTCGTGGTTATGATGGAAGTTTCAGCCAATTGTATACCAAAATTAATGATTTGTGATTCTCAGCAGATGCTTTCATGTGTTTTCACCGTCCAGTAGATGGAACGGAGCACGAGGGGCTTCATTTTTAAGTTTAAGGAAACACTCCTACAAGTTTTGGCAGAATCCGGAAGTGTGATACTCCCCTAGTGCGTTAAATTTTTTTTTCTCTCTTATGAAATGATGGAGACAGAGTCGAAAGAAATTGGGCAAAACGGATTAAAAAGGGAAATGCAAGTAGAAATTGAAACCCTATGATGAAAATTCGTGAGATTAAATGAGTCCCTGAGGCAAAATGGGATTCTAGATAGAAAGTTTAGTGCTGCAGTGCGATTAATCGGCATCTTCGATTAATCATTTTTCCGATTAATCGATTAATCGCATAGCATTAACAGAAAGCAAAAGAAAGTTGTAAGCTCACCATCGATGGCAACAGCGTCAGCTTTTGTAGTATCATCCCTCCCAAAAAAAAAATCTCCACCGACAGACCTTGAAATGTGAAAATCACTCTTAGACATTTATGCATTACCACTTCATAAATAATAAATTCATTAGAAAAAAAAAATGTGAATTAGTCATCATTAGTCCATTTTTCTGTAGGCCCATAACGTGTTTCGTTTTTCAGTTCCGTCTGATACAAATAAAAAAAAAAAAAAAAAAAATCGACAAACCTAAAAAATACAACGACTGTTATTATAAATCGCTGAAGGAAAAATAAATAAAAATTACAAACAAGCCAGTCCCTGCTATATACTGTATACATAATGCTCAGAGCTGTATGTATTTGCATGTGTAATACAAGCTTCCATAAAATTTATTCTCGGTTATCTACAACTGACAGTAAATGTGATTAATAAAACGTACGCGACAGTTCTGTATGTTATACGTGCGTCTAATCTATTGCTAATACTCAATGAAGACCTGCCATCGCTTCTCTTCATACGTCGGTAAACATGAACAGGTATTTCACATAAGGTATTGATAAAATTGAAAAAACCGGTAACTACGCCTCTATATCTCCCTATAATCACCACCGAAGCATGTTTTCCGTTGCAAAATAACAACCAAGACATATATACTCCAGGAGCCAAAGTAAATAAAGTTCGTTCACACTGGAGTGTACTACGGAATTGATTTTCTTGATGGAAAATGTTTGGTGGTTCCGTCTGAATGTAAATTCAAGTTGGTGCGACGGGTGGCGGGGTGGCGGGGCGGGAGGGGGGGGGGGGGGTGGACTTTAGAATTTTAGAAAACACATTTTATAAAAATCTCGTGAATTATGCATCGTACGACAAAAACAGTGGTGGTCGTTTTCGTAGATAATAAAACTCTCTACAACATATATGTGAAACTTTTTTCTGTGTAGCGCATAGAGTTTTATTTATAACACGCAAAACTTTTTTCAAAATCTTGTAGTTATTATGCGTAAACTCAGAATTTACACGGTTAGAGTTCCAATTTTATGAACAAAAACTTGAAATAAAGTTATCGAAAATTTTACGTCCAGCTAATTTCGATATTGCCATTTTTACAATACTGTTTCATCATTCGTTAAGTATACATATATTTAGCAATAACCATGTTAAAAAAAAGTGTAGCTCGCTATATATAAAAATCGTTGCACTATACAGAAAAAAATTTAAGGACAAATTGTAGATAATTTTATTATCTACGAAAAATATTCCAACTGTTTTTGTTGTACGACGCACGGTTCACATGATATTTCATGAAACGTGTTTCCCAATATGGCGGCTGAAGTCCCCACCCCCCCCCCCCCCCCCTCCCCCCGTCCCGTCGTCCTGCCAATTTGAATTTCAATTCAGGGGACACCCCCCGAAAATTTTCCAACAAGAATATAAATTTTGTAGAAAATTGCAGAAAAAAAAGTACCCGGCTCTTGGACTCAAAAATTCGTCGATCAATTTACAGTAGTCATTCCTCGCTTGCAAATCCTTATAATACAATTGGTTTTTTGTATGCATAACATCGGCACAAAAAAAGTGGTCTGTACCAAAGACGAGACCTATAAATCGTTATGTATTTTAACGTGCTGCATCCGAATCCGAGGTTCAACATGAATTTTACACACACAATTTTTTTTTAAAACATCCAAAAAACTACCATTAAAAACAGAAAATTCACTATCAAGGGAATCAGGGTTAGGAAACCGACTGAAAATGGCTGCGAGATCCATTCGTGATGTATTTTGATTCGCTGAAACCGAATCCGGAGTCAGAAATGCTTGAACACCAACCAGGTTTTTTTTTTTTTTTTCATTATTATTTTCAAAAACCACCCGCATAATTGGAAAATATTTTGTAAAGGGGATCAGCATTAAGAAACCGAGTGAAAGTCACTGCGAGATTCAATCTGTCTGTATTTTGATGTGCTGACGCCAAACTATTTTTTTTTAATATAAAAAAAAAAAGGAAATGGTGTATGTTCGAGCATTTCATACTTCAGATTCGGCAAGAGCGCATCAAAATACAGAGAGATTGGATAGTGCTCTAATTTTCAATTGGTTTCTGATTCCCTTTATGTAAATTTGTCATTTCTGAGGGTGATTTTTTAATTAAAAAAAAAAATGTATGTGTGTTCGAACATTTCTGACCCTGGATTCGGCGTCAACGCATCAAAATACATAGAGATTAGATTTTACAGTCATTTTCCGTCGGTTTCCTAATGCTGATCCCCTTGATAGTGAATTTTCCGTTTTTGAGGGTGGTTTTATTCATGTTTAAAAGAAAATCGCCTGTGTAAAATAATTTTGAACCCTGGATTCGGATTCAGCACGTCAAAATACATAAGAAATCATAGGTCTTGTTTTTGGTGTAGATCACTTTTTTTCTGTGTGCCGGTGTAATTGTTCCTAGCTCAAAAAATTCATTAGTTGATAACTTGATTGGGTAATCGTTCGTGAAAAGCAAACTATAGTTTGTTAAAAAATCGTTGAAATCAGTTTTTCAAATTACAGGAAAGAACTTTGTAAATACATAGTACGAAATTAAAAATCCATCTGCAGCAATAGAACAAATTTCTATTTTATTATTTCTGTTTTTTGAGGTGCTGAAATATGTAAAAATCCGACACAAAACGATCCAACACGAAAATGTCCGACAACAAACACTTTTCCACAAATTTATGCTACTCCAAATAACGTGTTTAAAGCGAATCTATAAAAAAAAAATATTTCTAACAAAATATTTATTTTAAGGGGATAGTTATCTGTAATTTTTTTTGTCAACATAGGTCTATAATAATGTGAATTTTATACTAAATTGGAGAAATAAATAAATGAATGAAACTCAAAGATAAAAGTTGATGACCGAAGTAAACAGAACTTACTCGATTTGAACGAGTGACGGCTTTGCAGATTTCCAGGCGGCATTTGGAGGTATTCCTGCCCTGTAGCTCCACGCAACGTTTTCCACATTACCGCTGCGCCTCTCCATCCATTCGCTGTCTATTATCAGTAACAATCTGACAATGAAGTTATTTTTCGTTTCTCGGCTGTCGATTAATCATTTGCTCACTTGACTGATTTGTTTCTTTCATGGATTTATTGAACGGAAAAAAAATCTGGTAAAACCGTGTCAACGATTCTGTCAGACTTAATGTGAGGATGAAAAACGATACGTCTATCACGCACACCAAAAATTTGATGATCCGGTCTCAAATTGCTTTTGTCTGTGATTCGCCAAGGGTCGCGTGCTCAGAACTGATTATGAGCTCGGGGAAAACTGTTTAAGTACCCGTTGCTGGCCAGTGGTATTCAACCCGTCATTTGCACGGGATTGGTTAAGAGTAAACTATAGGCGATTCAGTCTTACGTTCTCAGTTTCTATAAATTGGTTGATTGTAATATGATGCGTGATCTACTCTTGCCTCAATTTTGTTTATTTTGGAACAGCTTTCGGTAGCTAACAAGCGCCAAAAACTATCTCTGAGTCGAAATAAAAGTTCAAGTGACTAAGGAACGGCCATGTTGATTTTCCGCCATCTTTCAAATCCGCCTGTTGAATGTCTTGAAAACAGTTTTTAACCTCAATTTTCACAGAGTCTGAAATTTTTAATGGTATTTGAGATCACCTACGTACAGCTATCATTTTTGAATATTACACGTACACGTACTCACACACGATACTGTGGGCTGGATTAAGTTTCCTCGGCAAGTTGCACGATCAAAGAGCGATAGCAGTGTTTACCGATGGCTTACGATACAATGCTCTTCCATTAGACGCATTTAATAAGTACGTGGTTCATCGATAACTACTGAACGCGTGATAGCAATCTGCTTATATACACTATACGTGTATATTATATACTCTTCAGCGGTAAACAAACCACAAGAATCAATTTTCCTTCAACTTCGAAGTGATATGAATAAAGGACAGCTGTCAATTGTTCCTCGTTCTGGATAAATATTTATATGAGTAGCGTTGAACTCTATACCACAATAAGTGTACAAATCTGTCAATCTTGTGATTACCATAAAGTTTGATCAACCCACTTTTTCCTTTCAAATATATTCTTCAGAAACTGCCTGAAAATTGTAATCTGATTTTGCTAAATCATGTTTAACACATGTCATGGAAAACAAAATTACTTGTTTAATTTAGTTTTTGGACAAATTTATCAGAATTATTTCGAACAGGATTAAGGGACAAACAGATAATTCGTTTTTTTTTGTTTTTTTTTTTTAAATAAAATTCGGTACATTTAAAGTCACTTACAATTCCATCGTTGTTTTATATACAATTTTTTAATTTATTTTACAATTGTAATAGCAAAAAACCGGGATTTCACATGGGTGGAGTTAACCAGACACTGTGTTAGAATATTCAAATATCTTAGCCTAAAGTTAATATTTTGATTGCATCTTATTTCTATTCATTCCTAATGTGATACTTCGATACTATTTTTTACGCAACAATACTTTAAGTAATGCTCTTCCAACAGTCTGGTTAAGTAATAATCTCAAATTCAAATGTTATTAAAATAAAACATGTGTCTGTTCTTATTTTAATATAACTACAATAAAAAATAGCTGACAAGTCATGTAAACAATAAATAAAGTGTTTTTCTTATTTATCCATTTTTTCGGAATATTATTTAAATAAATAAATAATTTGTCTCTATTTACGATCACATTAACATATGTATATATATATATATATATATATATATGTATATATGTATATATATATATATATAATACATATATATGAAGTAATATATAATGACGTGTTTTTAAATATATACATTCAATTATGTATATAAACATCTATGTGGGTATATTACAATGTACGCATTTTCGCTCTAAGCGTGTTTTGTGCGGTAGCCAATCATCATGTGTAATTGACACGTGCTTCATATTTGTTTCAATTAGAAGTAGGTAGTTAGATAACCGATTTATGATTTTCAAATGGTTATTATCTTGAAATCAATTACTATTATTACTGTTATTATTAAATAATACAGATCAGATTTTTTTAGTGCGAGTAGAAAGAAAATAATGGAAACTGAGGGTGTCATTAATATTACGAAAATGATTTTTACGAATTCTAAACAAATTTCATAGTTGATGAACTGTTCAACTTGTATTCTGTGACAAAATGCCAAATGCATCAAGTGGGATCTATTTTACTTTTTTTCTTTTACCAAAAACTATTTGTTGTAACTTAATTTCTGTATTTTAGCCTAATTTAATACATAATACTTATCTCACGTCACAGGAACTCAAGCCTCGTTGGCGATCTGAGAACGAAGATCGTCATTCTCACATTCTCGGATAATTTTAATCTCACCGCAATCCCAAAAACTTCATGGGCGAAATTACTATCTCTGCAATTGATTGATTCCCAGCTTTGCCAGGGTTTAGTTTTCAATTGCGAAGTCCATTTTCAATAATCTCTTCACATCGTACGAGCACAAAGCAGTTGCAGAAAATTTCTCCCTTCTTGTCAGCCAAAAAACGGGGCGCTGTCACCCTGTGTATTGCTGTGAAGTTGACGCCCCGTCTTTGCTGGTGCTCGGCTCGGCTGTAAAAGAAACACGAAAAAAAAACACGATTTTAGAACTGAAATTCAACTATATCTGTTCCTTAAAAAATTCTAATTTTTCTCAGTAATCCAATTCAGTTTTCCACTATTGGGTACCATAAAAAAATATGCAGAAATAACAGAACTCGGTTTTTTTCAGAATTATAATAAAAAATGGAATTCTAATAAAATGACCCCCTTCCCCCTTTCATACCTCAGAAAAACTAAAAAAAAATTCTAACCGTTTACATGGAATCCTCTCACCCCTTATATGCCTGCAATTTAGCTACAATAGAAGTTGAAACGATCAGCTGATCGCTCGGGCCGCCGCCATATTGTATTTGTGAATTCCGCTACCTTGCTTTGTTTCCGTCGTCAGGGCCTCCAGCCGAGATGGTAGATCGGCTGTATCCGTATCTGCATGATGCCCCAGAATATCGGGCAGTGCATTTCTGCGTCCGGTTCTTCCAGTCGATAGAAACTGCTTAGAAGTTTCTCCGTTTGGTACGGTACCGGGATTCACTGCTCCACTGTTACCTCCATCGGAGGCGACGCTTTGGGCCTCTTGATCTGGCTTTGGTTGTTTCCTCGGTTGCATTTTCAGAACTAAAAAGGCAGAGTTGGAAATTTATTTGATTCATTATTCATTTTTCATTAATATTTCTGCTGCCGATTCTGGTGAAAATTTAGACAAAATGGTGTTGCATATTCCAAACAAATGGTTTACTATTTTTTAGAGATTTATTACTACTTAAAGCAAAATTCAAATTGATTTCCTCTGCTTATTTTGCGCTTTATAAGTTACGCCTCTGATGATACTATTTAATTTTATAGAAATTGTTTCTTTGACATTTTTAGGTTATAAGATCTGTCCAATATTACTTTGAAATTTCATCATAATTTTACTCACTGCTCTGACAGGTTTCAATTTATAATATTTTTCAGGGTATTTGAAAAAAAGTTAGAAGGTTTTTGTCGCGTTCCAGAAATGAGAATTGGCTAATTTCGCCATAATTGTAAACACATCTTAACGAGGTGCCCTAATCTCGGCTCTAGTCGAATATATCTTCAAATATCGAAGTCCACGTATCTCAAACGCGAAAAGGGCTTGACAACCCTATCCTATACGCCATTCCGAACAAAAACACTCCAATGTATTAGCATGTAATGCAGAAGTAAGGAAATGGCATGGTTTCTACCAAATCGCAATTGTAAAATCGTAGAATCCACGCCATTTCTTCATTTCCGCGTCAAATGAAAAAGCATTAGACTGTTTTTGTTCAGAATTGGGTATAGAATAAAGCTTTGAAGCCCTTTTTCTCGTTCGAGGTACGTAGACTTTGATGTTTGGAAATATATACGTCACCGTCATAATCGGCCAGGGCACCCCCTTAAAAAATAAAAACTTAAACTTTTCAATACCGGTGAACATGCAATTTATGTTTCACTAAAATGAGCTTAGGGGCCATTCATTAATTACGTAAGGGTCCCAAGGGGCAGGGGCAGGGGAGGGGGAGGGGGGTAAAAGTTATTCTTACGTAATATTTTGCAAGTCGAAATGTGCATAATAGAAGTTTTCCATTGAGAAAAAATGTCCGTACAGCAATATCTTAGGAAACAAAAATCGCAGATAAAATTAAAGGGCAGTTTTAAAATCTACAAAAAATTTCTATTCAGACGTTCCAAAAACTATGAGATCTATTTTTTCATTTTAAAATATATATACAATTCCATTTATATATTGTTATTGTAAAATATTTATTTCGTAATAAGTTTTCAAAATCGTGTTTTTATTTACACACTTTGAAGCTTATAAATGAAAATTTTAGGTAAACTCTTACGTAAGAAGTTCGGAGGGGGAGTCCAAGAAATCATATGTGTTCTTACATGGGTAGGGAGGGTTAAAAATGGCTAAAATCGTCCCTATTTAATTAATAAATGGGCCATTAATTGTCCTAACGCCAAATTGACGAATTCTTACTCATTATTTGAAACATAGCGATTTGTTTTTAGGTATGAAAGACTGCAGCCAAGCTGAAAAATAACCAACTAAAATTAAGTATCATATAAAGCACGCAAAAATGTACATACAGTGCTGAATAACAAATACAATGCAAACATTCAATCGTGCGTTCAAACTTTTTACGTTATATCTCTCACCAAATTCACGATAAGCAGAATTACAGAAGCAGACAATAATCCCTAAAGTATAAGTCAGAAATTTTCGATCACAAAATTGTTCCAATAAATTTTACAAGCATTGTTCAAAGCCTGTTATTACCGAAACTGAAAAAAAGGTGAAACCTACCCAAAAGCAAATTTATTCCTCCATTTAAAAAGTACCGAGTTGCAAGTTCTAATTTGAGATGCCAGTTTTTTTATGCTTTTCAACTCACCTCATATAATATTGCTAAACTAAACAAAAAACAATAAAAAAAAAATATAATAAAGATCTAAAACTTGTTATGGGTTAGTTTTTTTGCTTATGAGAAATTTGTTGCAAAATCATGAAAGTTTTTTTTGTTGCGCGGCACTTGTTCAACTTATTGATTGATTAAATAATGTATTCTAGACGTAGTTGCTTGCGACTTGACGAACAATTCTGCAGTTGCAGGAAAGCGTTTATTATATAAAGTGTTAAAACAAGAATCATTAAAAACCTTATTTCGTTTTGATAGAAGTAAAATAAACATGGAGCACAAAATTGATAAAACGCATAATGAATTCAAAGAAGCAATTCAAGTTTGGCCGAGCTGCATTTGATCAAAACAACCTTTCCTTGTGACCCCGAAACTTTTTCATCGCTGATCTGAACTGATCACTGTCCAATTAGTAAAACCCTTAGAGATCACAAAATTTATAAATTTTCTGCAATTTTCATGACTCACATGATAATTCGCTGTTTGTATAATTCTTCGACCAAGCGATTAACGCTATAAGCTTTGATAATAGAGTAGCAATGCATCTTTAATTTCGCACCTCATATCGTGTCACATGTGACATATCACGTTCCTACAAGCGATGTATTCATGGATTCAGCTAAGCTAGCCTTTCCATGCGATATTTTTCCACAAAGGAAATCAATATCACGAGTGCAGTGCTGACCCATATCCATGTGCCGGATACTTGAAAATACTGTTAAGCTATGAGGCTGAAGTTATTAACGTTAACGTAACGAACCATCGGATGAAAAAATCCTAAATGCAAACTTTTGAAATGACTTTCAACGAGTTGGCTTTTCAAAATAAGAGTATATTTTGTTTATCATGGTTTACCAAGTTTCAGGAATTCCTAAAGGTGCGAAGTAAGGATGTTTCCTAAATATGCATCGTTACAGTAACGTTCCTAACCTCATTTTTTCATGTTAAGCTCTGTTTGACTGTATACCTTCAGGCTAATGCCATGCAGCATTGGAGCTACAATTGGTAAACAATATGCTACGAATGATTTATCATATCCCAAAAAATACTCAATATTGTAGAAATATTGATGCAATATTTACATATTCTGATCATTCAACATTTCAAGAATACTGTTGATTAATGCGTGCACTTAAACCAATTTAGAAATATTTCAGCAGTGTTTAAGCGAGTTTTTCTATTTGCAGTTATGTGTTTGTACTTTGTATGGAACTTGGAATCTAAAATACTTTTATATTGCGCGATTTATTTTAAATGTTTCAAATCATGTCGAGTTACATGTGCTACGATATTTTCAGGATATTGCATGATCTGTGGAATTTCACGTGAAGTAGCAAAAAAAGAAACATGTATATATATATATATATGTATTTTTTTTTTTTTTAATTCTGTCCAAACACTTTTGATAATTCACAAAGTAAGACACTCGTCATGTACCCAAAAACCCATGCTTCCTTTTCTCCGATATACGAGATGCTTCGTCTTTCTCTCTCTTTTTCTCTTTCATTTCAGAGTCGTTGACGCGAATTAGTTTCAAAACTAACAATATTTATCGGTTTGCTTACTGTACAGTATGCACACGAAAAATGTTGGAGAGTATTCATTGCTCTGCACGCTGAGAGAAAAGAGTGAGTCTTTAATTATTGTTTCTAATTAAAATATATTATTAATTATATGTTTATTATGTACGGTGAATAGCTATCACGAGCAATGCATATAGGAAGCTGAACAAAATGATGATCAAAAAAGAGAGCTTATAATGTTAGTATATGCCGAAAAATTGTGCAGTAATGTTCATATAATATTAATTATGTATAGTTCTGACATGCGAGTATAAAATTTATTATAAGTATACGTAGAATATACATATAGATGGGGTAGTAAAATGTATTTCCTACTTCTATTCCACCAAATATACACTTTATAATTTTTTCAAAATTTCCTGGAAGTCGTAAGTTATCGTTGTGAACGAAAATCGCACAAAAATCGATTGTTTTCGAAAAATTTGAAACTTTTTGTGAATTTTCTTTGACTGGAAAGGAAACTTTTTTACTTTAAGACAAAATGGGCCTGGCCGTCGTATCAAAGCGACGTTTTTTTTTTGCACTTCAATGTGCATGTTACGACATCGAAAAGTGGATTGAAGAAAAGTTACAGCCAAATGTTAACGTTATACTCGATTTGTAAAATTTGACTGAAACTTTTCTTCAGCCCATTTTTTATCCGATAATTTGCAGATTGTTGTGCAAAGAGAAGCGTACCTCCAAACGACGGCCGGGCTCATTTTGCGACAAAGTAAAAAAGCTTTCTTTCCAGTTAAAGAAAATTCTAAAAAAGTTTCAAATTTCTTAAGAACTTTGTTTTTGAAAAAAATCGATTTTTGTGAGTTTTTCGTTAAAAACAATGACTTACGATTTCTAGAAAATTCTGAAAAAATGAACCCAATCTCTGATCCTTCAAAATTTTTATTCCAAATTCACAGTATTCGAGTTACGGAAGATGAGACCTAAAATACCTACTCCTAAAGGAGAGGTGAAAAAAATCTGAAAAAATTGGAAAATGTACATTTGGTGGACTAGAAGTAGGAAATAAATCAGCGATCAATTCTGAGGGGGTCGTCGTCATACCTTGTTCACGTTCATTCGGACCACCCCATGTACATAAAAGATAAATATAAAATAACGTGAACGTGTTTAAGAATAATATGTAATATTATAAACGCATGGTTAAATATAACTATACATATATTACATATATAATGGGGTTAGTAATTAGCATTCCAAGTATAGTTATATTAATTATATGTAGGTATATTATATGTCATAACGGATGAAATATGCAAGCGTGGGGGGAAAATGGGAGTTTAGAATGGAACCTCGGGATGAGATGAGTACCTTGGGAACGGTTCAGTCGCCTTTGAGGCCGGCAACACTTCCTCGACCTTGACTTGACACGCGTTGCATTCGCGTGAACCTTCGCCGATCCGGCAGCGTCATGGCGTTGTTGCAGCTGCTTCACCTGCTCAACCGGATATTACAACCAGTTTACGAATTTTGTTCTTCTCCTAGTTTCTTCGTTCTTAAGCTACTTCGCTTGACTTCTCTTTTTCTTATTTTTTTCCGAAGATACTTTCAGTATCATTCGACTTTACCGAATATGGCGATCGGCAAGCATCGAGACAGGAAAGTTTTTTTGTCATTCAGAAAAAAACGTCGTCAGAATAGAAAGATCTTCCGTATAGTTAGTCACGATCAATGAACAAGATTGGTCATCAATTAATATTTTTCTTGAACTGTTTGCGTAAATTTACGAACGTTGAATTCATCGATTGGCAAAGCTATTTTTGTTACAGAATCGATTTTAATGTATATTCATACGAAGCGAAATCAGATTCATTGGTTCAATAATTAACCTTTAATTTTTGACATTTCTACATTGAATTTAATTATCCTTTTCCTGGTTCGTAAAAAGCAAGGTTTTTTCAAGTTTAACATTCAAATGATTACCGGGCGGTAGCAAAAAGTCATTAACCAGTTCAGTTTCGTTATGTAATCACGTAAAATTCTGTTGAGTCATTCCTAAAAACTGCAAAATTTTTTCGATCACTTATGTGATGCAATATATGAAATGGCACCCAGATACGAAGTTGCAAAAATTTCAATGTCCTAAAACGGTTTTTACAATTAAATTAATTTGTTAAAGCAAAGAATACTTTGTTTAATAATTTTTTCATTTAGTTCCCCTCCATTACTGCACAATTCTTTCTTTTCGACTGTGCATTCTTTAGCGAACTGCAATGGTGTTACCAAGGTAAACAACTTTCTTGCCGCAGTTTTATGCAACGCCTTATAAGTGTACAAGATACTTGAAGATCAACTGAAAGGAAACTTGCAGCAATGTTATACGATCAATCTTCAAGAGATACATAATGTATCTAAATTATTCAGGATATTATTTATTTAAGATATTAAACAAAACTCAAGAAGAAGTATCGAGAAACTCATGTTGACTGTAAAGCAAATGTTCCTGAACTCTCAATTATTTATGTTTGAACGTGCAAATTTGACGTCGAACGTCGAATGATTCAACGAGCTGAAATCACGTTCTCGATAAAAGTGAATTAAATTTATGACAGATCGTTGCTCGCCTGTTCGGTGGCAATTAATATTATTTATAGAAATGTCGAAAAACTGCACGTGTGGTTGATAATTATTAAATATTACAATTTTGTCGCGTATAATTTACCGCATTAAAATTGTCATTTTCTCCGTTTGCTCTGTGCTCAGAACAGCAAAGTCCATTTCCGCTGTTTGTCTTCTAACTTAGATCTTCGAAACTCGTATAGTTTTATTAAAAAAATCATTGCAAGCGAAAGTTGTGCGGTTTTGAAGTGGAAGACTAAATGGCAACACCTTTTTATAGGACAAAACGTATAACTATTTTCCTAGCGAATCACGCATTTTCGAATTTTGAGTTACAATGCGACAATGATCAAAGGACCGTGAATGTTGAAAACATGGCCATTTTGATGTTTTAGATGAAAATTTTGACACTGCGATAACTTTTCGTAAAAAAAAAACAACAAATTGAATGAGTCTTCTTCACAATTTATCTTCATCTAATTGTAAGCCATCAAAATAGCCATGCTTTCGTTATCCATATTCCATTTTAAAAGATATTTGGAGTGTCACGATGACAATAACATTCAAAAATTGTTTTCGTTTCAATTACACGGAACTGAACCACTAATTTTGTGTCCTCCGTAAAATCCTTTACACAACTTTAGTCAGAAATATTTTTCGATAAAACTATTCGATTAATAGACATAAGTCTTCAAATATAAAATCTATACGAAGCTCTGCGATACAAGGTACAAAAAAGTAACAAGTGAATCACCGTCGACGATATCTACCTTACCGACGGTGAACTAAACGACACAAAGAGATGAAACGAATGCAATAATGAACATGAAACACTGCTGAAGTCCCGCCGTCGGGGTGTAAGCAATAAGTAAGCGAATAAGGAATAAACTTTTGACAAAGAGAGAGAGAGAGATCGGCGAATATTTCATGGGTTTATCCAACAGCTCTACTCAAACCTATATCAAACAAGTAACGACGACCATGTCAACAAGAACAACAACGACGTTTATACCGAACGAAAAGTTGCATGAATGTATATATTACATACACGATAATAAACAGACACAAATGCATGTAAAAACGATAGCCGCGTGACGCGCATTGAGGTAAATAATCGAGAGAGTAGGTGTTAAGCGGCAAGTTGCAGGCCATGAGTTTGTTACGTGTCCCGTTTGAGCCGCGTCGGGGGTCGAAGTAGGAACGAGCGAAGGAACGATCAACTCACTCACCATTGATAACGTCTTCCGGTGATTGAATATCAGGCCGCGGTAGCAGCAGCGGTATCAGCAGGGGGAGGGGGGAGGGGGGAGAGTATAAGAGAAAAAGCGAAGTGAAGACTGATGTTTCGACGTGGGTGCAATTTCATCGGCCGTTGTTCCGACTAACTTCACTCCGACAACAAGCTGCAGGGCAACGAAGTGAGTAGCAGCCGCCGTCGATATTGGCGGCCGAGCGAGTTCCGCCGACACAACAGTTTTCGAAAACAACAAAACCGGCTCATCTCACCGACGTCTAACGCATGTTTTCGCCCCGTTTGCTTTATGACAGTACGGGTGAGAACACCTATCAGGTCAACGGGTCTCAGCACCACATGACCACGACACTCGCCCGCCGCCGTCGGCCGACATCTTGCTTTTTTAACACCCATCGCTCGCCGAATTCGTCACGAAATTTCTCCTGCTGCGACGCTTGCCGTGTTCGCAATCCCGAAGCCCTCCGAGCTTCGCCGATGAATCCCGATTCGCGAGCATCGTGTCAAGCACTCGATTCGAATTCACTTGTTTCGCTTTTTATCGTTTTTACCGCTTATCGTCGTCAGACAACGCGCAGACAAATCCTGATGTCGTCTCCAGGGTTTCCAGTTGTTTGGGAAAACGTAATTTTCTGAGAATTCCAACTTTTCTAGACAAGAATTATTCTTTTTTTAGGGTGTTCTCATGTACACGATAAATGAAAAGTACAATTGTCATACGAAGAAGAATATTTTATATTTGACTTGTGCACTGCTCAATGTGAGACGAATTTTTAAGAATTCGATAGCACGTGCAAGTTTTAAGAAATCAGGGCTTGGTTCATAACCATTGCCTGAAAGTTGAAAGAATAAAAAAAAAAATTTCTCACCAAATGGCTATATATTTATGAATCTGGGTTGAAAATCAGTATATTCCAGATACGACATGAAATTCCTTGAGATTTCCAGGTTTTTCCAGGGGATATCAAATTCCCTGAGGATTCCTCAATTCCATAATTTCCATGAATACCAAATAGCTGAATCTTTATGAATCCAGGATGAAAATGAGTATATTCCACATACGACTTGAAATTCCGTGAGATTTCCAGCTTTTTTTCCTGGGGATATTAAATTCCCTGAGAATTCCCTGATTCCATAATTTCCATGAATACCAAATGGCTGAATCTTTATGAAACTAGGATAGAAATCAGTATATTCCAGATACGACTTGAAATTCCCTGAGATTTCCAGGTTTTTTCCAGGGCATATAAAATTCCCTGAGAATTCCCTGATTCCCTGATTCAATTTTGTTGCGTTTGACGGTTCAAGAACTTCTCAACGACACGTCGTTTCTCTACATTAATTGACTGCAGGGGTTTTCTATTGTAAGACAAAAAATTGTATACACAGCGCACGCTAACTCAGTATTAGTCAAATTCACAGTTATTGTTCACAGGGCGAAACTACCTTGAAGTCTTAAAAAATATTCCCAAATCCCAGGAAATCTTAAGGCCTGTGAAATCCACTGTAAAACCTCCCGGAGTACCGTGACGTTGTTGTCCTTAAAAAATCGTCAAAGTCGAGAAAGCTATTGCGAAGTCACATTTTGAAGTAGAATGAATTTTTATATTGCACGAGGTAGATGAAATCTGATGTCGCTGCAATCTTCTGAAGAAGTCGTCGTGAGAAAAAAATTTCGATAAAAGCGGTGTAACTCCTGTAAAATTTAATATATTATACGGAAATATTTACCAGTAAAGATGAACAGATTGAGTTCACAACGTGAACTGCATATTGTCAATAAGTCCTTGAGTTGCTCATAAATGGCGATGATTAATAGCCATATTTTCGCATCGTATGATATTAATACCTGCAAGACTTGCAATTAACTGCAGTAATTTTCAACTTCCCGTATCTCTGTTATAAGAAAAAAAGCAAGTTATTATAATCACCCCGGAAATGAAAAGTTGAATTCTCACTAGATCTCCATCCTTTGCGGTTTAGAGGATCACTAGTTATTTTCAGATGGACGTCTGTGTGTGCATACGTGATAATTTTTTTTTTTTTGTTTGTTTTAAATAACAAAATTCCAAAAAATCAATTAAAAATCATTATACCTGGAGAATGGATGAATGAATTTGAATGACAATTGGTACCATGAGGTTTTTTGGGTGGCTGAGCATGAACCTGAAGTCAGATTGTGAAATCCAAAATGGTGATTCAATATGGTGGAAAAAAATTTAAAAATATTCCGATTTTGATAGAAAGTGGTAGGCAAAGTTTTTTTGGGTTACTGATAACGAATCCAAGGTCAGTCGTCCAAAATTTGCTATGGTGGATCCATTATAACACTTCAAAACAAAAAAAAGTTGTCATATTTTCAAATAATATGGTATCCGAGGGCTTTAAAATCGTCAATCACAAATCTGAATTTGTAGTTCGAAATTCGAATCAGTAATTATTATCAAATATTATTCTTTTTTTTTCTCTGTGAACTAGGAGCTGTATGGTGAAAACGAGAAGTAAGAGGTCGCGCTCATGGCCAGTCTAGAACCGCTTGTGTTTTTCAAAACAGAAACCCAGTCCATATAATGATAAACTTTTTTGTGCATTGCAAATTTAATGTGTGTATAAAATTTATTAAGTCAAAATAGCAATTTTATACGAAAAATATGTATGTGATGTATTACAAAACCATATGCATTTGCATATAAGTCTTACTAAACGAAAAAAAATACCGCCTGTACTGGATAAAATTTGGTTTATTGACAGTAGTAATTGGGGATCAAGTACCAGATTTCAATCATCAGAGCCGAAAGTGTCACTCTAACGCCTGTTGGCCGTTTTTTGTATTTAATTTCATTGATCAAAAACTTGCACGAATAGAAACAAAGTAAAGTTACACTATTTATCAAAAACCATTTCGATTATAATTTTTACCCCGTTTTAAGTTTTCGATTTCAGTTTGGTAATCAAACTAACTTTATGAACACGCATCATCCAGATGGCGCTGTGCAAGTTTGCTGAAACATTACAGATTGCAATAAAAAATAAGCCTATCTATTTGTTTCACCAATTCGTATGATATTCACGCAATGTACGTGATTTTAGCTGACGTATGCCTCTCGGTGTGATCGGAAAGAATCTTGCTCAATATTTATAGGCAACCACCATCACTTGCGTAACGCGCACGCACAACGAATACAACGAATATGTCATTGAACTGTTTAATTATTAATTACTGTGGGCATTTGTGTTAATGTATTGGTAAAATTTTGTTGGATTAACGATTTGCCGAATACGTAAACGATCGAAAAACCTGATAAATATTCCATACGGCTAGCTATGAAGATGATTAATCTCTGCTGTTTAAAGAGCTGATCATAATTTATGAACCCATCTAACCTAACTACCGAGAATTTGCAGGCTTGCCTTTATTTATACCTCGCAAGAATCAAAATTGACGTTCATAAATCTCTAATAGAATGTATCATTTCCCTGACGCATTCCCAATTTTTTTAATTGCATACGATTCAAGCAGGAATCGAAAGAATCTGTACCAAAGATTGTTTCAAATTTGACCTTTCGGATATTTCAGCACAATCAATTGGTTTGAGACTTGATTGATAACAAATTTTAGTTTTTCTTTTTCCGCATTCGTATGTATTTTCGACGCAAAAATTTGCGTAAATGACCTATTAAACAAATTCTACGCCTATATTTAGAATTTCGCTATTTATGACGTCAGCAGGTATGAAAATGATTGAAGACCTGGGAAAAATTACCATACTAGAAAAGAAATACGAAATTCATACAGTTATTGGTAAAATTCCATGCTGTTTATAAATTCTATGAGTTTGTTTTTATTTTGTTACGATTTCAAGTAAGATAAACAATTTTCTAAAGTTATTCTTGAAGAAAAGAAAAACCATCATCAACTTCAAAACTGTAAGACGCGGAAGACAAGAACATTTTTGTTTTTCAGTCAGTGCTTGGTAACTGTATTGCAAAATTTTTTCACAAGCTTTCGTGCAGCGACAATTTTTTGGATAGACTGAATCAGAATCTCAATTTGATTAGAAAATGCATGAATGACTGGAATCTGATTATTATAACATGTGTTATGGACTTTTTTGAGCAAAGTTCAAAAGCACACGGTATGAAAGTCATGGAAGCCTTTATATACCTTTATATGCTTAAATGGAGTGTTTATGTAATAAATATCGATTAGAAACATCACGATATTTTACTATGCAAATTTATGAACTATAATTAGGAATAGGAGAATTAAAATAAACTACCTAATTTCGATGGTATAATAATCAATCCTAAGCATATGTATCGTTACACCCAATTATGTATGACCAGATATTTGAATTGTATATTTGATGTGAACTCATAAAATAGAGAGAGACAGGCTGGACACGCATCGGCATTGAAGAAAAAAATTATTACGCAAAACAAAATTACGATTTAAAAGGTGAAACTGTTCGAAACGATTAGATTATTTGATTAAAAAAATCTCTGTCCATCGTTGAAGCGGAATATAATCCGTATATTTAGATAAAGACCGTTTAATTACGTTGTTTATAATTACAGTTTTTTGTTTTTGTAGTCTAAAAGAGATCTTTATAGCTTACAAATGTAATAATTTGATAAGTAACTATCGATGAACCATTATCTTGTAATAAAATTAATAAAAACTCATCATTAGTAAAATTCCCATTCCGTCAAACGCGGGCAGAAACGTACAGAAGATGCGCCAAAAACAGTAAAGAAACACGGAGCTGAAGTTAGTCACGAAACACAAATGACTTTCAACGAGATAGCTTTTCAAAACAAAAGCATATTTTGTTTATCATGGTTTACTAAATTTCATACATTCCTAAAAATGCGACATAACGATTTTTTCTAAACATGCATCGTTATAGTAACGTTACTAACTTCATGCTCATAAAGAAACGGACAGAAAACTGACTCTGTGTATGTTTTCTATACGGTTTTTGACACAGTTTCTGTGCCTATCTATCTGCGTCTAACGGAATTTTTACCAGGAGTGTCACCCGACTAAACTACGACAACCTGCCGCAATTTAGCTCATCTTATTTGCCTCTTCTACGTAATTTCGTATCGATCTGCAGTGTTTTCTATACGCTGTAAGGAGTTAATATGCACAAAAGCCTCAACCTTCCGGCTAACTTGTTTTAGGTTCGAAACAAAATGCGACTTCGCTCCCATTTTGTCACGTCAGCCGACTTCAGTGCGTCAGCTGCATCGCCAGTCATTGTCACATAATCCGTATAGAATTGAACTCGCATTTTGTTTTGGTCCGAAAACAAGTTAGCCGTAAGGTTGAGGAAATTATGCATTTTACTGTACATACATTTGCATATATTGCGTAATACATTTTTGTAGGCACACGCGCATCATTACTCATTTATCATTAGCTTAAGGTTGAGTAAACTGGCGATTAAATCGACGTCTGGACACTTATTTGCAATTATTGCAATTATTATACACGCAGAAGCTGAACGAGAGGGATCCAAACGCCATGTATGAAGTATATTTTGACGCGCAATGCCACGCGGGAAATGTCATAAACGATATGGGGCAACCTTTATCGAATTTTACTGTTTCAGGGCTTCGACCGAAGACCAATTTTGTTTTCAGAATCAGCTCGGCAAATGGTCAGAAGTATATTCCCATTCTTTTTTCCTAAAGCAAATCGGATTGTCCAACTATGTGTTTAATGCATCAGGAGTTTGAAGAGGTTAAGATACAAAGTACACGGGCAAAGTTGCAGCAATATGGCGTCGCATTGTGTAATCAGCTGATTGTTTTAACCTCGGTTTTACCTATTAAATTATAAGAATATGAAAGAACAGAGAACTTCTCAGGTATTTAATTGTGTCGGTGCAAAAAGTTTATTACTGACTATTATACTTGATGTAATTTTCCTTGCATTTTCAGTCACCAAATATGTGTTGAGAATAGTTTTTATGCAGTAAATATACGACAGTAATTTTTATGTTACTTTGGAATATGGCAAAGTTTGCTTGTGCTTAGCAACTGCCTTGTTAATAACTTTCAATCTGGATAGAGGCGGTGGTTAAAAAATAGAATAGTCGTGGTATAGAAAGATAACAATATTGGATTCACAAGAATGTATTCAAACAATTTATAAGTGCAAATAGTCGAAGTAGAGTAAAATCAAAACGTGGCAAGATAAAAATATGGATAAGCCGATATTCAGAATCGTCAGAATACATGTAGTAGAAAGATGTAAAAAAAAAAATGAAAATTCAAGTAAACAGTTTTCGCAAATGTTTAAACGACATCTCGATATCTACAAATAGAAGTAACTTATATCTTCGGCTACGTTGCAAACATTTTAACTCATTAGTCCCATTGGAATCATCCAGTCTTAGCTGTTACGCTAGAAATATCTTGATCTTATCGTTAGTGGTTTCGTTACAATCATCTTATCAGTGTTTCTAAAGTAAAGTCTGATGATCTGAAGTCTGGTGAAATGAAATCTTTATTCGCACTTTCGGAGATGCATTGTAAAAAAATTGAGAATCTTAGATGTTTTTGATTTAGAAAAATAGTTGTAGAGATAAGCTATTTCTGTTCGCAGGTATAGATTCGCAGTGTTATACGGCTAATTTCGAGGACCATTACTATAACGGAACTACCTTGAATTTCTTTCTCATCATCTTTCTTTGCATATGAAATAAACTGTGTATCAACGCTACTGTGAAGTAAGTTATTTCTATCCGCAGATATTGATTCACGGTTTGACACGCCAAACTTCGAGTACCATTATTGTAACGGTACTATTACTTTTAATTTATGTATCTTCCTCTTTCTCTTTTTTTGCGGTTACGTCGATTCAAACTTGCGGCAGATTCGTGAAATCTGAATTTATAGTATCCGAATACTTCAGCCTTGGGCTTTTGTACTGCCGCAGAATTCTCCTTAAGCAGATGAAGACATATCCGGTAGAACCTTGATTAACCGGGAAGGACAGATCGGAAACCCGGATAAATGAAAACCGCGAATCACTCGAACACGATACATGCCGTGATTGGTAATTGTAAAATCAACATGCAAGAAAAAGTATGATTTACAACCATTGTGTCGTCATTATATTCTTAAGAACAAACACAACAATGTCTATTCTTCGACTGGCTCGAAAAATCTTCGAGTATCAGCCGGAATCCACCTCCTTAGATGTATCAAAGACCCTTTGAAGTCAATCTATTTCATAAGCGTTGAACTGGATTTTCAGAAAAATATATTTTATAGGTGAAAATTAGTTTGATCCTGGAACCCGCATGAATATATTCTACAGAGTAAGCCAAAGAATAACGTGAATAAATATCACACCCATCGACGTAAGTGGAACGAATCTTTAATATCACGTTCGAACATCTGGCAAATCTTCGTTCGGTGTTGAAAAACGGGTTTTGCAAATATCGTTAGGAAACTGACTAACGTTATCAAAAAATCTTCAACTTAATTTCTATCTGAAAATTAATTCTGGCTATTAGAAATTCTCCGAGATTTTTTTGTAAAATTGGAATCAAAACGTGCCCTTTAAAGTAAAAATTCTGTTTTCGGATCTTAATCAAGAAAGTCGTAATTGGTATCGAAAACGTGACCAAACTGATGCAGATGGCGCGAAAAATCTTCGAATGTGAGTCGGAATCCACCTCATTACATGTATTACATACGAAAGACTCCTTATGTACTGAACATATTCGATAGACTTTAAAATGTCATTTATAGAGGAATGACAAAAAAAATATTCCAATACAGTCCCGATTAATTTGCATAGTTCCGGACGAATCGGACCCGGTGGCTCAAGGATATATTATGTATTAATTTTTGTGTTTTATTAGTAAAAAACCGCTTGTACTGTTCAACGACGCTAAAAAGCTGATTTGATATTTAGCGAAAAAGATCTGCTCGTGGGATTCTCTTTGTGGAGTTGTTGGTTCATTCTTTTTTCACATTTTACCTATAAGCTCTAAAAAGATAAATGTCAACTCGTCCCGTGCATCATTGGCAGATTATTACAACTCCCAGAATTCATTTTTGAAAAATGAAACTTATTTTCGGGATTGATGATTTTAAGCATTATCTTTCTTCAAGTAAACAATTGTAAAGTTAACTAGTTCCGTCCATTGAATTAAAGTTTTTCCGGAAAGTTTAAGCTTTCACTGTAGTTCGAGTATTTCACAATATTCTTTGGCTGAAAAGTGAACAAACTTCTCCCCGAGCAGCGAAAAGGCGTTGAAATCACCGACTCGACTCGACGCTTCGGACGAAATGAAATGACCCGTTTACGAAATCACGTTATATAGTCTTCCATCGAATATACATATATGCGGTATTCAGGAAATTATATGTATATAATACATATGTATGTGCGTAGATATAGACATAGACGTGTAACAAAATTTCACTTGTCATCCATGTCATAATTACAAATGCATTGTTTCCTAATGATTGGCAATATACGTAGTCAATTTCCAAAAACTGATTATATTATATGTATACCTATATATATATACACGTATGGAGGTATAACGTCATATAAGTACAAGGGATACACTAATGCGTAGTTATAGAGTTAAAACTGTTTAATAATAATGACTGATCGATTTCATCGGAATGGGAAGAGCAAGAAGGAGAAGAGAAAAGGAAAAACAAAACACACCTCACGATGATGCACCTGCATGAGAACTGCGTCATTTTCTAATTGCAAAATTTGAAAACAATCGTTGCAATCTTATTTACGTGTATACAAATAAAATTATTATTTCTTTTCTGTTTTTTTTGTTTTTTTTCGTTGTTTTTTTTGTAATCGAAACGTTATCATTCTAGGTATACAAAAAAAAATCTGAAGACCGAGGAAAGTGTTTGCTGTTTTTTTTCTGCTTTTTTTTTTTTTTTTGGAAATCATGGAGTAAATTTCTCTTTATAGAATTGAAAATAATTATAGTTATCGTATCAATCGAATTAATATAACAGAATATAAGTAATAAAATGCTGTAAGAAATGATTCAAAGAAATTGTTCTTTGAAGGTCGATGAGAAATTATTGTGAAAAATTGATTAGAAATTAAATTTTTTTTTACTTCCCTGACTTTTTCTTTTGAGTTTTTATTGTTCCATTTTCTTTAATTTCATCTTGTAGATCATTTTACGATAAGGTGGTTTTCTGATCGTGGACAACCACGACATCCGTTTCAACTGTGCATAGCATTGGTAGACCTTGTGATCGCATAGATGGTTGGAATTTCATGGAGGGTGGGGGATCTGACACCCCTCTACAAGAGAGCCGGCTGGTGATTTTCAGAGGCAAGGTTCGATCGGCGGTCAACGCGATCACTCAGTACTCGTGCTCTGAAGATTCTACAACCGTTGAAAAGTGGCCCTCGGAGTTTTTTCGATTTTTTTTTTTTTTTGGTAACAGTGTCAAACATCACCGCCACTAATATCATATTTTCTGCAATATTAGTAAAATATATATTCGCAGTTGTAATAGTCGGCGCGGAGAAAAAATAAATTTAATATTAACAATAATAATAATATTATCATTCTCAATGTGAAATAAGAAAAAAGCCGAGGGGGCAAAACTTTATACATATATACATATACAAATAATTTTAATACTCGTGATTGAATATACTAATCAAGTCAAACGCGTGTAAAATAAAGATTTGTAATTATTTATAAACACAATCAAGAATTTACGAAGAAATAATTATATACTGATATATACGTATTTAAAATCTATGGCGATGATGGAGCGATTGGTAGTGACGATTATCGTTGCAGTTCAATTACTTCATGGTGTGGCTGTAATCGCGACACCAAATACCGTTGATATAATTAAATCGGTCAAGTTGAACGGTCTTGAGGACGAAGAGATCCTCGAGGTTCTGTCGTTGAACAAAACTGAAAATTCCGATAATTATACGCTCGCTGAACTGATCGATCATCTCGGTAATCATTCTGCGGCCGATCAACAGCCCGCGCAGCAGAATCGTGTTTGGATCATCAATTCAACAGAATCACTGCACACGAACACTTTCTACGGTGAGCTGTGACACTTTTATAATTTAAGATTTTTTGTTACCCCATTGTTTTGAACCTTGGAATACGATGAAAGTTTCGATCAAGTACAGACCGAAAATTTTTCGATCGCTATGTAAACCGGTAATCGATTTATTCATTGCGAGACTTTCAGGAATTTTCTTAAGCAACGCGGCGAAGAGGCTCGCCGTCTAAAGGTGACGATTGGTAATTAGAGTCGAATTGTGTTATAACGACCATTTGGTAATTATATGATATATTTCTCGTCACAGACCTTAATCGACCATAGAAACGATGAGTTGCCATTTACTGAGGAATAATATTTTACCGATTAAAGAATTAGGGAGCATCGTTGACGACGAAAGTTTTCAAATTCATTTCGTGATGGAAGAGTTTCAACTATATATAACATATTTTTTCCGGAAGGTGATTCGTCACTAATCACGTACGTGATATGATACTTACCAATTAGACCGCGATGTTTTCTTGATTTCAAACTTATATTTTATAGTTTATACCCTATGAGTCAGGTACAATAAAAATATTCGAAGTTCGTGCAAGATATTTTGAAATTTTCTTAATTCGCTGCGTCAAACTAATTTAAACAACTCGAAATTGCTTTCTATTTGAATTTCAAGTGTATAAAAAAATTGTCTTATCAGTACAATCCACATTCTCTAAATGGCCGAATACCTAAATCATTAAAGAAAGTATTTTGGGTCAAGTACGGCGCTCGATTTCGGCGTGAAAATTTCCGTCTTCACTAACATTAGCAACGCATAACTAACGCAGTTTTTGATATCGCTTGAATGTAATTCTGAAATGTTTGGAATTAAATTCGAAACACTGTAAAAAGATATTCCTTCGATTTAGTTATACTGCCAAGATTATACACGCACGCGCACACACATGTTTATGAAACTACATATGTATAGATGGTGTGAATGATGCATGTGGTTCGAAGGGAATTGCAAAATAAAATACATTAGCCGAAATGTCTGTATAACACAACGTATAAATTAACTGTTGCTGCTTTGCTGGCATACGATTTGAGAAATAGCTGAGGCATATTTTGTTGCGAAATTTGCAGATTCTAGATAAATGCAGCGTAATGTTGCAAATGCCATTGCTATGAGACATCCTATACATAGTTACATTTTTCGGAATTTTTCCCGAAAGTATGGAAAGCGTCGTTACTAAAAATTTCGAAAACGGAAAAAAAGAAACTACTCAATGTTCTATAAATGTAGGATCCGAATTTTGGCCCTTAGTGTCCTATTTTGTTCCAAACATCCCATTTCGCACCAAGATCCCATTTTTACTCAAGTATCCCATTTTCTCCAAAGTATCCCATTTTTTCCCGAAATATTCCACTCTTACCCAAGTGTCCCATTTTACCCAACGTCACCTTTTATGCCCCAAGTATCCCATTTTTACCCAAGTATCCCATTTTCCCCGAAATATTCCACTCTTACCCAAGTGTCCCATTTCACCCAACGTAAGCTTTTATGCCCCGAGTATTTCATTTTTACCCAAGTATCCCATTTCACTCCAAGTATTCCATTTTGAATCAAGTATCTCATTTTACACCAAGTATCAAATTTTGATCCAAGTGTTCCATTTTGCCCAACGTAACCTATTGTGTCTCAAGTATCCTGATTTTACCCATGTATCCCATTTCGCCCCAAGTATTCCATTTTGAATTATGTATCCCATTTTGACCCAAATGTCCTACTTTACCCAACGTAACCTATCATGCCCAAAGTATCCCATTTCCCCCCAAGTATTTTATTTTGGATCAAGTATCCCATTTTACCCCAAGTATCCGATTTTGACCCAAGTGTCCCATTTTGCCCAAAGTAACCTATTATACCCAAAGTAACCTATTATGCCCCAAGTATCCCATTTCACCCCAAGTATTTTCATTCGCCCTAAAATTTTATTTTGCCCCGCTTCCCCCTATCAGACTACAGCTTAAATATATGTAGTAAATTTACGTTATTTGTAAATCGTTGTGAGTCATAGTTTTAGCTACAAATTCTCACAATTACTTCATTGACGTATCGTTGATCGCGAAAACATTCGATCAAACGATATTTAATCAAGAACGCTTAAACAAAATAGAAGAAAGGACCTACCTTCAAATTTGGCAGTGATAAAATTTTTTTTATCCCTCGGAAAAACGGAGTCAAAAAAATATTGATATTATACTACGTTAATGTTGGAGTTCATACACGAGATTCTTGTCGTTTTCGTGTTTTTGTTTTTTTTTTTTTTTGCTCGTTCGTGTGAAAATTTTTATTTTTAATAAATTCGAATATCCCACCGGGAATTTTGCAACGACTTGTCTTACCGTCCGGTAGCCTTCGCCTAGAAACTGCAACTCTTAATAACCCCGGAGACCAACGTAAGGTATAACAATAGCTGCTGAAGTTTCGAGCGGCATGAAAAACACGTGCTGAGATGTATATTTTACCTCTAACTAATGGTTGGTTACACAGTCATTGTATACGATTTTCCTTGCCTTGAATTATTCAGCAAACGTTAGCACAAGGCTACTGCCTCTACAGCCTCGCCGCATCCGTGCTTGAATAAATTAATGTGCATACCTAATAACAGCCTGCCTATCATATACTCACTGCTAATTAACAATGAGAACTGAACGAATTTGTCACAGGCTAAAGAATAACCAGGTTCGTACTGACGAAGACCTTGCTGCTTCACCGCGACTTGCATCCTCAGCGAGTGCTTGGCTACTTTCGATTCTCTCCTCTTCTCTTCCTTCCATTCACAAGTCAATGTCAAATGCCTTCCTCACTTTGTACAGGTACCACAGCTTGGATACAATCACAATCAAATTCACGTTCACCTTTTGTTATTCACGCTGCATGCCCCGAGGCTTCAACTGTTTTTTCTATCTATCTTCAAAAAAGGTTCATGTACTAGTATAGTTCAATTATCTACCGAATACAAATTTTCACGTAAATCCCTACGCTATTAGGAATCAAAATATGTAAAATACAACTTCTAGCAGAAAAAAATGTAACGATAACACATTACGAATAGGCTAGTAATTCGCATAATTTAGCTAAAATCGAGGGTGATGTGATCAGCTGATCACTCGGTGCAACGCCATGTTTGTTTAGCTTTAATCCCGCTGATACGCAGAGAAGACGATCGTCGCAATTTAACCGGTAAAACAAACTGATGCAACGAATCAATACTCGACGTGAAATATCCGTGAAAATGCGTCATGTTTTAAATTACGTTATGCAAGTAACATTCTGCGTAATATTTGTGCATAATACCTAGTGATATTCTTAAACTAACATGCACATGTGTATAAAATATTATCGTTGAACGCTGACGTAATGCGTAATTTTCTATATAATTTGTTTTTCGCTTAGGACATTTTCCCGATCATTTCCGTATGCACAATAATGCAAGCACCGGAAAATTCGATCAACTTATCAACTATTACCATATATAATACAGAAATATCTCTTCATGAATCTTGATAAGCAATTCGAATGTAGTAAACGTATTGCAAACTTAGTTACATTGAAGAGTAAATATAAATCTTCAATATTTACCAGAGGCCAATATTTGCAGATACATAAGCCTCACTGTTGTTATTATTCATCGGGGGCTTCAGATGTATTAAAAAATTGTCATACCGTTATTAATAGGTGAATCTTTTTTTTCATACGAAAGCTTCGTGGATATTTGTGAATTAGTAACAAACTAGTGTCAATGAGATTCTTAGACAAAAGCTTTTGGATCAAATTTGCACGTTTCATTACTGACTCGCAGAGCAATGTTTTCTTATACAACATTTGGCGAGACAGTTGCCCCAGATGCATGTAAGACGCTGTTCAATAAAAAACCGAACAAATCTAATAAAACCGGACTAGCGAACTGTACGCAATTTATTGCGCAAGGAGACGAGATTCTCGAGCGTTGAACGGTGCGAAGTGAACGTAACTGTAAGCCAACCTGCTGCAGTGATAAGTCCCTCGTTCCTTTCGCTTTCGGCGCTTTGAAATCGGGCAAAGGCTTTAAAACAATGCCAGACGCCGAGGATGCATAATTTTTTCAGCCCAAAGTTTGATGTTTTCATTACATCTTGATGAAAACGTAGAAAACGAGTGATGTTTGGAAATATAGAATTAGTTTGCGAAGAAATTACGCATCGTTTTCGAACATATTTTGCCAAATGTCAAAAACTCTCGATAAGATCACTCTATGTTTTAACAGAATAATTGAATAGTTGAAAACTATTTGAGCTGCTCGTCACATAACGGGAATCTATACGAGTTTCAAAAAATACAGAGAACAATCCAAGAAGAATAATGCCTGTAAAAATAGTTAAACTCATTCTCATAGCCGACGAGTTTTTTTTTTAGCAATAGAGTATCAATTTCGATAAATTATGTTGATATATTCAGTACATTATGATCACACGTGCGTAAAAATCCTGCGGAAAAAATAAAGTTACCGGTTTAGTACGAATTTAGAATTTTTAATACAGATTCTTTTCGGTTCACCGTTGAAATCAAACGGTATGGGTTGTTCTGAAATTCTTTGAATGGAAATCAGGAAACTATTATTCAAATCATAAGTCCAGGATTTCAATGAATCAACTTGAACTGAGATCAAAAGAAGTCGAACTATGACACCAAACGACTTGAATCGAAGAACAAAGACATGTCTTGTCGTTGGTGAAAAAATCTTTTAGAGTACATGAAAGCTGCAACAGTATCTTTTCTGTTAATGAATACGTTTTCAGTATTCAGGTGTTCAAAACGATGCCTATGCGTCGATTAGCAGAGGCGAGGCTCTCGGTAGGCTAATTGGTAAGCCATACGTGTGAAGCTAGGCACGAAGGTGGTTACGCAACGACTGCATGAATGTCGTTTCGTGTTTACTTTCATTTCAAACCGCTTAGGTACTCACTTCATACTCCATGTTCATTGGCCACCGGTGACTCTTCTAATCGCCTCTCGAGGCGAACAACTTTACGTATCATGCAGTTTCTCGCTGCCCGCTGCACTTCGATACGTATCTCAAGAGTAGAAACAAATAAAGCCTCGCGCGATTAGATTTCATTTACATCCTGCAATGATCCGGATTTAGCTCAAGGACCGGAATAAAAAACTAATTAAAAATCAATTTTTATAACACGAGGAGAAGAAGAAAGAAGAAATTATTACATCATTTAATTAGTTTATAACATCAGTGAGGAATTTCAATACATTTCCTTCTTCTTTTAATGTTCTAAATCATTATAGAAATGTAAATGTCATTTGCCTTCAAATCACCAGATTCGAATGCAATGGACTTGAAACGAAATGAATTCACGCTGCAGGTAGTTCAGTCGTGTAGAAGCGTATATTTTCGGTTTTTGATTTAAAAAAAAAACGATTAAATTGTTAAATAAAGTTAAGGGAACTGAATTATTCCCGTACATAACCGTCTATAGAGTATTTTTTCCATCGTTTGATATCTCACGATTTTACTGAATTTCGAAATATCGATTTCCTAACCTCTTTATCGAAGATAAATCGCTTTCGATCGCACACACTCATTTAACGAAATCAATGGTCTCATGAGTTGTTACGATATTTGAAATCATCAAAAATTATAGAACACACGGCTTGACTTTCAAATAATTTCGGTGTTTACGAATACGTTTATTTGCAATTAAAAGTTTTCAATGTCAGTTTTCGCACAAGATCCTGTGTCAATTATTTTAGTTTTTGGACATTTTTTTTCTTGAATTAGGATAATCACTCTGACTTGACTTACTACAATATGAACATTTTCTGTATTCGATTCCGTGCCTAAGGTGCTACCAAAGAATGTTGCTTAATCGACGATCAATTTTAGCTACGAATTAACCATTAGACAAGTGAACTTATAAATCTCGACTTCCCTAAAGGCACTAATTGAATGTAACTGAAGTTTGAGTTCCATAATCAGACGAGTGTGAAAATAGAATGTTATTATACAATAAGAAAGATCAACCGACAAAGATCTTGAGCCCTTTGAGCATATACACATACTCTAAACTTGTGCCGTCAATTCATCTGTTAGTACAGAAACGTGTCGTTAAACATCCCTCGTGGTCAATGACTCGAAATTTATTATTGTTGCGATTCAGCTTAAAACATGACGAGTGAAACAGGTCATCAAAAAAACAAATAATAATAATAAAACCATGCATGACGACGTTTATTTTTTAATCATATCATGCGAATGGAGATAATATGGTGACTTAGAATCAAGGAGGTAAAGATTTCGATTTAATTATGGAATAACGATATAGATATATATACATATGTATGTATATAGTCTCGTTTGATCGCGACCTGATTGCCATAAGCTAGTGTGGCTAGTATGTTTTTGATTCCAGATTTCATGGCCTTGTAGCATGTCATCGACGTGACCCGTATTTAAAGCAATGAAAGTAAATATCATACCTGTGGAAACAGCTCCGCATGTCGAAATATCGAAAGTAGTTTTGCTCCCCCTCTTAACCAAACTCGTTTGACCCGGTGTAACAGGTATAATCAACGTACTAGGAATGGCCAGGGTTTGGATAGACGACTACCGCGTCTAGGTATGCATCTCGCTGCATCCATCGAGCGGAAAGTCAAAAAATTGATGCAGTTTAGCCCCAGCTTGGGAATTGTGGGAGGTGAATTAGAAATGTGGGAAACCTGTTTTCAAAATTCATTCAAAAAACTCGATTCAAACATTCCCGAGTGATTGGCTATTGCGGAATGTTCTAAACGCAAATCTGCGTAAATTCCAATCAACAAATTTGAATCAAAAACAAATAACTTCGAATAAAATCAAATCATCTTAATGGTTATGAAATTATTTGAATTTTAATCAAATGACTAGAATAGTCAGAGTTTAGGGATGAATCACTTGTCCTAATCCACCACCAAAAAAACTTTCAATATTTTCTGCTATTGAATAGAATTCTGGTATTTTTTCCATATAGTAATAGAATGTGATTATTTATTTATTTTCTATCACCGAAGGATTATGTTCGTGTATCACTATGGATTGCAAGATCATCATTTTGCTGCATATTACGATATCATTCAAAGATTTTCCTCGAGTTTAACACTCGAATACGAAAAAAGTTTGTCTCCCGAGGTCAATCCTGACGAAAGTGCTCTCTTATTATACCTATGCAAAAAGAATTTTGAGTGTGATTCAGGATTCTGGATAAACATAAACACTGTATACAAGTTTTGAATACATTTTACACTATGCGCTCAATGAATAAGATACGAAAAATTTCTAGTCCCTTTGTTTACCTCGAGCAATGCGCTAATCGGTATTTTCCATCTACATACATTTCGGTACGAAACGAAGTATAATCTGCACTGACGGTTCAGAAATAACCGAACGGAAGATAATAATACGGTAATTTCAAATTTGTTTGGAAGTGTGTCGAGAAATTGCGGGGAATCACCGAACACCTCTCGAAGAACCGTATTTCGAGGATTAAGAACAGCAGTGAAAGAGCCGAGGCATCTAGTGGGAAGTCCTGCAGTCCTGATAAATTACAGTCAATCTATCGTTAATTACAAATATAACTGTCTCAAATAAATTTATGTTCAATATTTGCAGGTGTAGAAAACTTTTTATGATTCGGTTTTTTCCATCAAAAGATATAGCTGAGCATGGATAATCACCTTTGATCATTGATACTTTCAACTATTGTGCCACATTCATCGTAGCCTCTAGCCGCTTGGCTATTCGGGTCACACGGTTTTAGAATAACGAAATTTTTTACGGACTGATTGAATGGTAGTGTCGTGTTTTATTTTTATTACTAGTATTCATGATATAAATATTATTAGTATTATTATTTCTGTATTATAAAAAGCGGCAACCAATAGTACGACGGTTTTAAAATTGTCTATCCATATTACATTCATCAATGTAATGAATATTACTCGTATTAAAGATTCAGGATGTAGTTCAGGAAATTTTGTCACGCCGTGGGCGATGCCGGTCAATAGATAAGGATCAATGATGACATTTGAAAAACATATCGGGAGTGAAAAACACGCGTTGCAAAAGTTGAAAAGATGAATGAAATAATCTGCCAAAGAATCTGAAAAAAAAAAAAAAAAAAAATATCATCACCTGTCACATTAGCTTATTAACTTAAATTGAGAATCATAATGGATTATTTTTCGAAGTTATGCAAGCTGATGAATTCACGATTTATTCCTTAATCTAGAACGCACGTGGTTTTGGATGAATTTAAAGCAGCGGCTTACAAAATTGGCAAAAATGAAAGTGGGACGAAAATGATACGCGAGTAACGGTTGATCATCGTCTTATAATATGACGAAATGATCGTTTCAATGCTAAACGCATGCTCAGCTCCCCAGGCCCAACTACATATACCCATTCGCTCATTTGCCAAGTTTTGGAATACGAAAGTTCTGACGAAATTTGTTCTGTCCTACACTACTACTTCTCCAACTAATTGTAAATATGTTAATTTGGAAATGGGAATTGAAACAGAAGCAAAACACACTTCCGAAATCCACAAAAAAAAAACATGAGTAGGAAAAACGAGGATCAACAGCAGAGAAGAACGTTCAATTCCCCTAATATCCTGCAACATCGTTGTCAATTGGTGTTTCACACTGAAGACGGAAGCGTTTACGACTAATTTCACGTCGCATCTTGTTTGTGAAAATCACATACATATCTTCTTTACGGTGTGTCGAAAAAATATGCTAATTTCATGTTTTCGCTTCCCTGGAAAGGCTCGTTGAAAATGTTATGCTGCTTGGACGTACGTTGTACATTTGACACAAATTCAAAGTTTCATTTTTGTCACAATAATTACTCATGTTTTATATTATCCAACATTTAAACATGATCAATCTTCTTGTCAACCTACTGTATGAATTTGGTATTCAAATTTAACGTTTACATCAAATTATTTCTGCAACGCTGTCTACATTATATAACGAATTCTGCAATTTTTTATACAGTTATTATACGCAACGTCATACGACTTTTTATGATTATTTAAATTCACGGTAATGCTGTCAACTAATCACAACAAGAGGGAAACAAAAAAAGCAATGATTTTTATAGCCGTAATTCTTATAGTGTGTGTAAGAATGTGGGTTATTGGTTTTTACGTGAAATTCTAAAAAGAAACCGACCAATTGAAAGTCTTAAAAAATGGCACATCCGGTAAACAGATTATCTATTTCAGTATAGAAAGTAAATTTATGTCTGAAGTTCAGATTCGAAATTTATCAAGAACTTAGATGTTGATTTTTGTTTTGATATTTCAGAAAATTTCGCCGAGGAAATCGACAGAGAGTCCCGGAATCTTCTTGAATTGATTCCCGCATATCTGCCTGGAACGGGATCAGTTAGCGCGGAATGTCGCCGGGATTCGAACATTTTTAAACGAGAACTGAACAAGTTCAGTTTATGGGCTTTGAAGAGTAAGTTTATTGATCCGCAAGTATGAATATATTTCACATTAGATTTTAGACGTATAAGATCATCGAAGATTGTGTAAAATCAATCAATGATTCAGAATCGAAAGAAGAATGAATAATGAACAACGTGAGAAAAAACATACTTAACGTATGCAGAGGTGTAAGATTTTTCAAAATTTAGAAATCATGCGATTGCGTGAATTACTTCGGTTCCCTCCAGCATAAGACGTCACGCCTCAAAACATTTCCAAAGTGGCACGAAACTCAAAGTTTTGTGTATATTCTACTTTGGAAAATTGGAATAATAGTGATTTTGTAACTTTTGCCATCTTCAGTGTTCGACGCAACGGCTAAAATACCGTCGGGACTCCTGAACGGGAATGTCAATCAGTTCGGGGACTTTGACGAGTGTGTTGGCGTCCAAGGAAGTGAAGGAATTCAAGGTCAATACTGTCTTGCATATCTAAAGTTGGACATGGACGATTCACGGCCGGACCTTAAGCATCTGCACAGACTCCTACATTCCCACTATGCATTCAACAGCAACTTAACCGACGTGAGTCGACTAAATTATCGTATTAGAATACAACACATGAATGCTATGGAATGGACGATTCAAGAATATCTCGTTATGATAGCGGAAGAGCCTGTACAAGATTTTTTAATCACAGTGTCCCACCTTATTATCATACATTTGCATCAGGAACTTTTCGTCATTCTAATCATTAGGCTTAACATCTTTCGTTTGTTAGTTGTCGGCTCATCGGCACACTTACTACACTTCCCGGGTTGTTTCTATTATATTCAATTATAACTGTCGCGCGAATTTTACTGTTCATAAACGGATTACACGTGAGATTATTAATTACGCTGTTCGTTTCTTAATAGAATGGGAGAACAAATTGTACCAATTTTCGGTAAAACCTTATCCCAATCATATTTCACATTGATAAAAGTATGCGGAAAATAACCTCGGGTATAGCAGTCAAAATTAAAGGAGAATGTCTTTATTTATCAATCTGGATGATGTCTGGCCAGCCATCATAAGAAAATAGTATTTCAATTTCGCATGAGTTGTTCGAATCGGCGACAAATCTTCTCCTCTTGCTTTCAATTCAAGACACACTAATTTCTGACGATCGCTGGCAAGGCATTAGCCGAACTTCATCAGCTTAAATAAAAATATTCTTCTCTACAAGAGACTCCTGTCCGTGTACTCAGTAATGATCCAAAAATAAGCAATATAGATAGAAATATGGGCATGTTTTCAGCCTGGACATCGTGTACCCCGATTTAGTACTGTGAATTGGGCCGTCTGCACGCCAGCGTCGTGTTCACCGCAAGACGTGGAAGTATCGTTGCGGCAGGCGATAGCTAAACATACGGCAAATACCGGGCTTAAGATAAGCGTTCGAGTTGACTCCGAGATGTGTCAAAAACGACGAAAAGATTCGTATCCGACGGAAATGATTGTTGCCAGGTGTGTACAATGAATTGGATTCTAACTAGTCGCGGGGCTGAAACAAAATGGCGTCGCACAAAACAAACAGCTGATTGTTTCAGTCCCAGTTTTAGCTCGATTACCCGAATACGAGGGCTCGCAAAGCTCTGTGCAAACGGTTACGCTCCTCTTATGTCATGTTGAGTTGATGAAGTGTTGAATAATCGTTGGAAAATGATTTTTTTTTCTTTTAATACGAAACGTCTGGTGTGGCGTTTTTTATTGGTAAACAGCGAAGTATATTGACCTTGAATTTCTACAGCTGCTTCTTCATGAGCGTGATCGCTCTGGCGGTCGTTGCCACCGTCTACGACCACTACGGCCTTTCGGCGAGTGAATTGCTACTGTCGTTCTCGCTGAAACGAAATTTCAACAAGTTGATATCACTTGAGAGAGGCGAGGGAGACATCGCCTCGCTACACGGGGTCAGGGCACTGAACGCCCTGATGTTGGTCGTTGCCCACAAGAGTATGGCACTGTTCTTCAACCCATATCTCAACAGAACGGAAATGGCAGAGGTATGCAGAAAATCGTCAACAGCTCAGGGTTAGGTGAAGTGATCAGCTCACAGATTAACAATTAAATTGTCGATTGCAGTATCTCGGTAAACCTTGGACGGTGATTGGCCGTGCTGCAAGTCTTTATACCGATCCGTTTATCATGCTGTCGGGACTCCTGACGACTTATTCCTTCGTTGGGCGACTTAACAGAACCGGGACACTGGACATTAAGCGGGAGTACCTTTCTAGAATTCTCAGGTAAATACAGTTTTGGTTGTTATTCAAGAAAATTACACCAAGCGCTGTGATGTGCTGCAAAACCGATATCTCGCCATCAAGTAATTCGAACGATATGCTGCATTTCAGATTAGTGCCAACTTTGGGGGCGTTGATAATCTTCTGTACATTCGTGATGCCGTTCATGGGTTCCGGTCCTCAGTGGAATCTCGTTGTAACGCATCACGCTGACATATGCAAGAAGACTTGGTGGAGAAATTTCCTCTTCGTGCACAACTACTTTGGATTTGAAAATATGGTGAGCATATTGATATACATAAAGATAATATGAAGTTTCAGTGTTACTAATAAAATAAGAAATGTAAATATTCAAAATTTTCATAAATTTTCAAGTGCCTAACACACACGCATCACTTGGGAATCGATACTCAACTATTCGCTGCGTCGCCGGTGATAGTTTTCTTTCTTTGGAAAAGACCTAAAATCGGCACCGTTGTACTCACTATTCTCGCTGCACTCTCGACCATGCTTCGTTACAAGGTCACATACGACAGGCAACTGAACAACTACGTTTTCTTCGGCACTTCGTAAGTATGAATTACGCAGAGTTTTACGCAGATGAATTACTCTTAGGTTGTATCCTACCCTGTATTTATGGTATTTATATGTTCGAAAATCATAATTTGGAACGGATACACAGTTTAATGAGCAATGTTTTATTACGCTGATGTTTGTTTGTGTTTACAGGATTAAACAGTTGTTCGATACAGCAAACCACTCGTACATTTTACCAACTCATAGACTCACCGTCTACATAATTGGAGTTTTGACGGGATACTTGCTGAGAACTTTCCCGAAAGACTATAAATTAAACCCTGTAAGTTTGATCGCGTGATTGTACCAAAAATTTAATTGTTTTCAACTAATAATCATTTCCATTAAGGAATAGATAACTCAAAACAATAAATAATACTTCTTTTCGTTCCTCAGATTTTCGTGAACGTCGGATGGTTCGTCTCTACCGTAATGTTTATCGCAGCGTTTGTTGGCCCAGCCCCGATGGGGTCGATCAATTACATTTACAATCCGATCCACGCCGCTGTTTATAACGCATTTTCGCCGATTGGTTGGTGCATACTTTTCTCCTGGGTAGCCTTTTTGTCTCACACTGGTAACTCAAATGGTGAGTAAGAAATTCGTGATTTTACCTTGATTGCGGGCTTGTAGTTACCGTGATTATCGATGGATTTCAATTTTCCAAATACCGACGTATTTAGAAAAGCTTGAATTTTCTGGGATTTATTTCAGACTTTTCTAAACCATGTCGCCGGAATTATGACCAATCTCAAAAACTGACTTGTGTCTATAATAGCCGATAATTTTAATTCTGAATTTGTTAGAGCATTAAACGAGTGCTTCTGCAACGTAAAAAACTCCAGCATTTCAATTGCTTTCTGAGTCGATGATTCAAAATTTTATCTCACCTATTTATCAGGCCTTCAAAGACCTTCAATTAAGAGTGTCAACATTAAGCTATTTACTTTATTTCATTAGCACTTGTATTTCAGGAATACTGAGCCGAATATTTGCTTGGAGGGGATTCCTTATCTGCACGAGACTTAGCTACGCTATTTATCTCACCCAGTTTCCAGTGTTCTTTTACAATGTCGGAATGAACCGAGGCGCGGAATATTACGGATTCCTTGGCACATTGGTGGGTTATTGTATTATTTTTCCGTAAAAATTGAACAAGTTGAAATTTTCATAAAAACACGGAAGACTACTTGATGAGAAACAAAATTTTTTTATCGGCCATAATTTTCCAACAGCTGAACGTCAGGGAGCTGACGTGGATCCTTATGTCATCGGTTATTTTAACGCTGCTGTTCGAGACGCCGTTCCAAAACCTCAAGAATCACTTACTGCGTAAACCGAAATTGCCTGTAGCGACTGAGCCGACGGGGAATGAAAAATCGAAATCTGAGTAACACGTGATTAGAAAAGCAACGATTTCTAGCCGCATTTTGAAACTTGTAAATATAGGTACGTAGTGTAACGTATTTTATTAACATTATTATTATTATCCCGTTCGGATAGCCTGAGTGTATAAAAAAAAATCCATTGTGTGCTTGTTTCAATCATGTACAATGTACATGTGATACAAGCTTAACATACTCATCGAATACATGTTTAAATACCTATATTCATATATATATGTCAAGGTGGTCCTTAGGGCTTGTACGATTTTATATCATTCACCCCTCAAATCAACTTCAAATTATTCAAAAACAATTGCCTAATTTTTTCAGATTTTTATCCCAACTCTAACCCGTGCCACGAACAGGATAAATTTCCCCATTCAAAATACACGCGTTTCGGACACATTCTTAGTATATATTTTATTGTAACAGTAATAATGCTCCAAACAATCTGTGATCGCGAGATTTCAGTGGGCATTAGTGCTACTATCTGAGAAAAAATTCACATCATCATATCAGGCAAGTCCCGACGAATTACATTTCGAGGGTGTGTAATTCGTCTAAATTGCCTGGTATGATGATATGAATTTTTTCTCAGATAGTAGCACTAATGAACCCACTGAAACCTCGCAATTACAGATTTTTTTTAACATTATTACTATTACAATAAGATATGTACTAAGAATATGTCCGAAACACTATATTTTAGGTGGCGAAATCCACCCTGTTGGTGGCACGGATTAGAGTTGAGATAAGAATCTGAAAAAATCAAGCAATTGTTTTTGAATTATGTAAACTTCATTGGGGGGGCGAATGGTAAAAAATTCGTCTGAGCCCTAAATAAGGACCACCCTTATGTATGCGTGGGTGCGTGTGTGCGTGTGTGTGTATGGGTGTATGGGTGTATCTACCCTACTAAATATTCATTTGTAAATAGTTATTAGATAATAGATTCGGGTTTAGCGAGTTATTGGCTGCGATACAAGTTGTAGCGACGCTTCCAAGACTGATCAATAATAAACTTTTCTCATTACCATGCCTTCAATACTTTCGCCAATAATCAATACTTTTTTTTTACTTCAAAAAAATTTAACGTCTCTTCCGCCAATCGGAGATGAAGAAAAATTTCCGAAGCAAAGACAAAGTTTAAAAATGAAAGTAATTTGGATCGAGAATTTTTTATTGTGATAATAATTTTTGAGAAATGAGAAATATGCATGTATATTATACGTGTTTTTCCAACACCACAACATAGATAGGAATTTATAGATAACGCTCAATTTTTTAATTTTTACTCAATCATCAGGTTCTGTGTGTGTTAGAAATTATTAAAGAAAAAGTGTAAGTGATATGTTTTATAATTCATAAGTTATATTGTATTATGTTAAAATGATAATAAATAAAGTACCTTTTTTTAAATACTGCCCTCTTCATTTTTAGTGTGTTTTTAAAATCGAATGTTCCAAGGAGAAAAAATAAGTATATGTCCGCTACAATACCTATATATTATAGAAAAAAGAAAAAACTTTGTCATTAATGCCGTTTTAGAAAAAAAAAAAACTCAAAATTATACAAAAATATAGACACGCGCAGATGTAGTCTTTATAATACGTAATACAAAATAATATAAAAGTAGATTAATTATTAACGATTATCATTACAAATTTATTACATATTTATATAGGTAATATATTTTTTCCTTATTTGTTACTAATGCATAATATATTTATATGTATATACATATACCAGCGTACATTGAAAACAATACGTGTCAAATTAAATTCAACCCAATGTTTAATTACATAATAAGATTTTAATAAAATATTTTTATCACTAGATAGGGGTTAAGTTTGAGAAAAAGTGACTGATCCGAGTATTTATATTAACATCTACAAACAGTGGGTTTTCATATAATTATAACGCGGTAGTAACTCCAGCTAAGAACAAGAATATGACATTATATGTATAGGAATATAGCATATGCATACGTACGTAATAAGTCTAATTTGTGATCAATTATCGGATCTGACAGGTAGTAGATTTTTTGACTGGTATGTATGTACCCATAAACTAATTTAATATTTTATTTTACTCACAATCAGATGTAATCTTAGGTGGGCAGGCTTCTGCTATTCCGACCGAGATTTATGACGAGCTGAGAAGAACGTACAGAGAAAAAATGTTTCATCGCATGTCATAAAAGGGAGAGAAATAGAAAAAATGAAGATAATTTTAGAGATTTGCAACACACTCACCATATTCGTATTAATATGAAAATTCACGGTCAGGCAGAAGAACTGGAGCTATCAAAGACCAGACATAGAGTCCAAGACACAGCCAAGACGAAATTATCTTCACCCACATCGATGCCGCGTTTGCGTTTAACAGAGACAGGTCTGAATTAGGCCTGTGAGAGAAATAAGTCGTGTAAATAAGAAACATTATGTTTCGTTTTCTTTTTCATCACCTTACAAACCAATTGAATTACTGGTAGTACTATTGAGTATGATGAAAATCTTTTGTCCTCAACACTATTTTTTCTTTATAAAATGGTATCTCTCTTGGTCAGCTTGATAACCATATAACGCTGTGTATTTCAAACTTATTTAATCGTTTTCGAGATCTCATTGTGAAAGAAAACGAGGAATGGCCATTTTTGATGCGCAATAATTTCAGTGCTAAGTTCTGTGAATTTCAGATTTTTCCATCAGTTATTTGCGAAATCATGCACGAGTTTGTCAGATCTTTCTAAAATCCTACTTCTCGAGTACTATTAGAGGGTCAAAAACGTAAATATTTGTTGAAATTAAAAAAATCATTTTTCACCGAAACCAATACTCCTTGTAAGTCACTATAGGTGATGCTGAGTATAAAGGTCACCCTTCCTCACCTTTACTTGTTTCATGAGAAAGGCGACACCTAGCGACGAGCAGAGAAACTGCACTGCGCCAGATTTCTCGACAAGGTTTGCTTAAATCGAAATGACTTTTGTTCGAAACAAAATAACGTGATCATTGTCAATCGTACTTACTTGTACCAGTTGGTGAGAGTCATCATGACGTAAAGAGTTGACAGGGCGAACATGAAGTGGAAGAAACTCCAGTTATAGGCAACGCTGTCGTCTTCGTTGTCCCATACTTTGGCTTCTCCCCCCTCTTCGTGATCTCCAGAAGGACTTTCTACTGGAACATAATCTGGTCACAATTACTACGAAGTATAGAATCAGTAACAAGTAAAACCCCTTTGTTCTCAAATTTGTCGCAGTGAATTTATACATCATACATACTTTTTTTGCGCAACTATCATTCTTGCGAATTTGCTACTTTATCGATTTAAATAAAATCAATTCTAATATAAAAAAATCTTCGATGCAAAAAAAAAAATGTCTGACAAACACAAGAAACAAGAACCACATGACATATTCGACTATCCAACACACAAATGATCATTTAATAACAGTGAATTGATCACTCGCCGTTTTACAGCATCAAACAAATGTTCATATCCCTGCGCCAAGGATGCATAATGGTGTTACAACTGGAAATTTCCATGTTGAATTTTGAAAATATTATTTTATAATGATAGCAAACTATTCAAGCCGTTATGTGACTCAAAAATATTGGCGAAACTATATCTATGATTAGAAAACTACTGAAGGCAGGCACACCCGAACAACAGATTATACATATAATAGCACAGAAGTGATAATAGAACCAGTAATAGCACTACTAATAATAGTAACAATAATATGAGGAACCCAAAACTACGATTACGATTAATTGCAATATAATTCAAGCATCCAAGCTATTTAAGATAAGCAGAGGTGAATGAGCAAATAATAATGAAATGTAAATGACAATGTTTCTAATTTTAAGCCCCACTTTGGCAAATTAAACCAACAACTTCGAACTGTGTATGTGTGTGCGTACCTTCATTGCCGACTAGAGATTGGTCTCTTTGATTCCAAACTGCATAGAAGAGAGAAAAAAAAATGAGATTCAATTTACGGTTCAGAATGTCGAACGAATCTAACATAACATATTATGAATAACAAAGCTCAGATTTTGCAATTCAAATCACTTCTGGTTGTTGTTAAATCTGTTCTAGAAGTAAAGAAGCTAGGTAACTATCAAACAATTATGGAAGTTTTAATATGCACAGTGTACCATTTTAAACGAGTCATTAGAATATCTCTAAAACTAAAACAAAACCGGATTTGGACGAGTCTTTTTCCTATTTTAGTACTTCACCAGAAGTGCGACGTAGTGAAGTGACACAATGCAACTCTCAGCCATTAACGAAAAAAAAATTCGGCAACGTTATGGTGCTTTCAGCCGAGGCCAATTAGCCTCGGAAAGCGAAGGTTTACACTCATTTGAAGACTGGCTTTATCAGAAATAAAATTCAACATTTTACGCACAACATTTGACTGCAGTAATGGCTGAGAGTTGCGACGTGTCACTTCACCACGTCGCACTTTTGGTGAAGTACTAAAATAGGAAAAAAACTCGTCCAAATCCGGTTCCCGGCTCTGGCAGTCTCCTCTTTTAAGTGCGGTACACAAAAATGTTGAAATGAAAATTCTTTGTTTTTAAGTAAAGGTATCTATCCAATCAGAGAAGTTGATGTAATTATAGATGGTGCGACATTTGGTAACCAATTTCAAAAACGGATACCGATTTTTATCGAAGTTAGACTATCAAGAAGACGACTGCACACGTTCTTGAATTTAGCCATTTTTACGATTTTTCGTTGAGTTACAATACTTTGAATTTTCATAGTCGCTCAAGTTTGCACCGCATTTGTGATGTCTTCGTATTATTCAAATGTGGCGAAACCTTGAGCGACGACGAAATTTTAAAGCACTGCGATTCGGCTAATACTAACTCAAATTACAAAATTCGAAAACGCCTAAATTTGGCTTGTTAATAACTACAAGTTTTAGTCAGGTAAAAAAAAAAAACGGATGATTGAATATTCTCATCATTCTAAATTTTGTTATAACTTCGACACATAATTGTAATCTCCAATAGAAACACGCGTAATTTTTTGACCCTGAATATATCTCACCGAACCTAAGTAAGCTGTTCAACTTTGAACTTTAGAGGCACCTTTAAAACGATCTGAAAACATTACAAAGATTTTAAGATTCTACCAAAACAGCATTCTTCGTTTTTCAAAGTTTTTCTAATATTTTCTTATATTCTCTGTAATATCTTTTGATTTTTCTGAGCATCTGTAGAAATGAGGCAAAATAAATTGTGTCGTAACGGCAATAAATAATTTTTCACTTCCAAGACAATGGAGATACCATTTCCTCCAAGGTTTCAGAAGTTTTGTAATTTCACATGGACATTTTTGCAATATTTTGAAATTTCTAAAAGTGACTCGAAAATTCTAAGTTTACTACTTTCTCACTTCGGAACGGTAGTGATATGAAGCAAAAAATATAGGTGGTTCTGTTTTAAGAGTACTACCACATACTGAAGTTACGAGAAAATTTGGGAATGGTGACTGTGCAAGGCTATGTAAAACCACATGGTATTCCCCATATACGCTATCGAAAATCCATAAAAAGTGTCTACTGAAATTCGGAAACAAAACTCCTAGTGAAATTCGGGTTTTCCAAGCTTTTTCAGGATGTAGACACAATGTTAATGATGTTCTCAGTAGTTATCATCCATAATTCTGCGATTCGACAAGGTTTTTTCGAATTTGATAAACACTGTACGCTTCTTTGAAATGTTATTCTTAGAATAGGTATCCTTAAAGAACAGGAAACGGGTAATGAAACGGGGATAATATGATAACATAATGAAAGAGGGATCTTTGAGAAAATGCAGCATGAATTAGTAGATTTATTAAGTAACAGGCTTGATACTTACCAGCACCGTTATCTTTGGCCATTACATTCCCAGACATGGTGAGCTTTGATGATTTTGAAGCGGTGCGAAGTGAACTGTACAGAACGCAACACATCCATATCACCAAGCTGATGATACTTTCCTTATCGAGCTTCGCATCTTTCGAACTAAACCGATAATTGCATTCAGAATCTGTGAATGATTTTCTTCATTTAGTACCGTCGACACATCCAGATATTATATATTGATTCTAGGTAATCGAATCTACCTGGGCTGTTTGAAATTCCGCTCCATGTGAGATAAATTACATAAAGACTGACGATGGAAGATTGAAGAAGACCGCTGTTAGGCAGTTTATCTTGAACACTTGGTAGGATGGAAACGGCACTAACTATGACGCACAGTATCAAGTTGAACGATATGAAAAACTTGTTCAGATCACAGCCACCAGGCTGAAACAAATAAATAGCAGGATAATCATCTAATTCAAGTTGCCTCTATGAATTTAACGATCTGTAAAAGGACTCACGATTGTGAAATAAACGAATAGCAAAGCAGCTCCGGTTATTACGCCTGCGTAAGACAGAAAAGTGGATCCCAACAGTGCAGCATACCTAAAAAATGTCTTTCTGTTATGGAGCAGTGGAACTTCGAAAGGTTAAATATTTCGAAACTTCGGTAATTACAACGCAACGGAAACGAAAACATGTGACTTAAACTCACCATCCCTTAGATTCAGTTTCGTGATAATTTGAGACCCAAGCATCTGCCCAAGAATGAGCAAAATCGACAATTAGAATCAGCTGGATAATGATAAATAGAAATCCACCGATCATTCCAAAGTACATCCAAGTTATTCCAAACGATCCTTCTGGGATGAAGAAGGCGCCTATGATCCCACCGATTACAAGGAGGTACTTGATAGCCCAAAAACTGAAACAAAAATACGTCTTAAAGTATCTGTGGTAAACACTTTGTTGAAATTTTGGGATGTGGAGTTGTCATGAAAACTTGGGGATAAATCAATAGTTAGGCAGAGAAAAAAAAAATTTAACAAAAATTTTCAGCAATGTTTTTTAGGCCAATGATAGTGAATACAAATGAAGCAACATATCTACGATATTCTTCTGGCTGGCCTGGTTGATTCATCCTTAAACCGAGCTATTACTACATACCCGTTTTGAATCGCGGCTCTTGGATCTTTGGAACTTTTAACCCTAATCATGATGAGAGACATCAGAAGGAAAAAGAGTGTGAGAATGAAACACATCCTGTAGACGGCAAGAAAGCCAACAACGTCTTTGCAGTCGAATTTGAAATCGGATGGAACATAGGATGAGCTGTTGGAGCAGAACGGAACCTGAAAATGATGAAAAAAAATTAAACCAAGTACTTATTTATTTGTTCTAGATAAATTAAAATTTGAAAGAAAAAAAAAAACAATTTCACTACAGATTACCTTTGTCAGAGCTGATTGGAGTCCCGGAGAAAGTGTGATGCAGGCTGCGATCGTACCCAATAACAGCATTAGAGCATACATGATGCGAGTGCTGGTGCTGTTCCGGCATGTTGGACACTGCGAGCAGCAAAAGCTGCATGCTGTGCTGCCGCAAAGGCAGGCGAGCTAAAATAGAGGTAAATAATAATTATGTGTACATCGATGGAATTATTTATTTATTCGTCAATTCACAATATGTAAAACATGTGACCGGAAGTACAAAAATAATACAAATAACTGTCAAATCCGTGCACGCAAAATCTGTTTATACTTTCACATTGAATTTATAATAAATGGGCACAGCTTTATATAGTCGTTATAATAATAAAAAAAATGAAAGAACAACTTTTATAGAACAAGCTGACTTTGTTATTGATTTAATAAAAATAGAGATAAGAGATAATAATAATAATAATAATAATACTGATAATAATAGTGATAAGGAATAAGTGAGGTAGCTTCTTGCTATTTTTTTTGTCTTCAAATATTATAAATTTCCCCCCTGCAGCAGAGGATTAAATTTGACAAAGGAAAGTTGAAAAAATGCAGCGACATATACCTATTATCGTTATTATTATCTTTGCTGATGTTATTATTAATATCAATATATTTAATTATTTATTTTTTTCACCTCAGCAATCCGAAATTATTCCGACATAATTGAAATTTATCAATGAGTTTGGGATACAAACGTTAAAAGAAATGACGTTTATATCTAGTGGACAACCAGATCAATGGGTCATAAATGTTCGAAATTATATTACATTGTCAGAGAAATTTTGAATCCATTTTTCTTTCACATAGAATCCTCATGTGTCATGACAAAATATCATATGAGTGGCTAAATAGAATTCTTGGTAATCAACATGATCCTATTGTTATCCTGAGTCATCAGGTTAAGGAAAAAAATATCACATGACAAATCGAAACGCATAACAACATTCTTACCTGCGCTGTTGAGCACACAAGACCCATTTTCGACTTTCACAAACACTCTTATGCCTTGGGATTATTAATTTTCACTGTCCCAAGACAAGATTTAAGGCAATCGCACAATTTCACGACAATTTCAGACGGTCGATATCGAATGTCACAAAATCAGTGTCAGACATGTATTCTGCATAAACTTTTCGGATTATATTCCTCGCTGTTACTAGATGGCGCAAGTATGCGACAATTGAACATCATTAGGATATTGAGGCTGCGTTCACTAAAATCACTGACATATTAAGATGCGTTCCAAAATTAGCTTCCAGTGCCTCAGTCCTTAGAGCATATACTGTATAGAGCAAGCCTGGTGGCGGAAAAAGTGTGCCCGAGCCGGCGAAAAAAGGAGACATAGTAAGACGAGTATTTCTCTCTTTATACGGCAAGAGTGTACTTATCGTAATTGAGTGCCCCAAGCACTGCGGTGATATTGTAATCCGAAGAACATATCTTACACATGCAAATGCAGTAGTGGGCCAAGTTATTGGTACGAGTCATTCATATCAATTTAACGTATTTTTAAATGTAATAATCTAATTTGCAAATGTGCGCTGAGAAAATCGTAATATTTATAAGTAATTAAAATGTATGTAAAAATATATGTATGTAGCACTATATATTTTAACATATACCGTAAAAACTTCTAAATATGTTAAACTTTAAAACTTAAACAGTAATAGATATAAGTAGTTAAAATATATATATATCTATACATGTGGTAGCCATTCAAGCATCGTGGGTACTCATCCCTTCAGCCCTGAGTTCAGAGCGTATGGGTGGCGCAGGAGCCGATGCGTACCGTACGCAGACCAAATCACTTCTGAAGCTATTGGACTGATAACAGTTCGTTTTTATTATCATCAGACAGCTAGCGCCATCTGTCAACCCGTGATGGTTTGCCGAACCAATTTAGTATATAGCCGTATATTCGTAACGAGGGCACGGCTATATTACACCGTGAATGAGGGTATGTGACAGTGCTTGAGGCTTCTTGTCTCACTATGTATATATCTTAAATCATCTTTTATCTCTTTTGCGCTGCTAAGTTCGTGAGGAGCTTTGCAAGAGCTTTGCTTCTGTCCTAGGGAGTTTTTAGGGCTGCTAGTTAGTTTTGGAACGCACAGTACCGTCAATGTCAATTATCTTTGTTACACTGTCGAGTTGATGGAAGGCTCTGTTTTTGATTGGTTATTGTGTGCCCACTGATCTCTGCCAGAACTTACTTCCTGGCCAAATACTCGAATCGGATTGTCTGCACTGATCTCTACTATACACTTGTCTGCAGCGCTGCGGCCATCTTAAATCGAATTGAAACTGATTGGCTATGCGCTTTAGCAATTTTCATATAGAGATTAGTGGATTAGCTGCGTGTGGCAGCCATCTTGTGCCGGATTGCGGCTAATAGGCTTCGCACATTGGCCACGCTATGTAGTGAATCTCATTGGATACATCTGTTGTATTTCCATTGTAATTCTAATACCGGAACAACTTCACAAGCTAGTACGGCTACTGATAAGTGATTCACACCAGTCACATTTCACCACGTATTTTGACTAGTAGTACACAGTAATTGTAAACTCGAAAATGTCCACGCAGAAGACGAACCTTCGATACTGCAGTTTGTTATATTTCACGATTTCATGCATTGTTCTACTACACGCACAAAATGTATATGGTAAATATATTTACTATTTTTACTCACCGTTAAATTTCGTTCAAGCACCTCGATGGGAGGTTTGAATCTAGATAAGAGGCAAACGTCATGACACCAAAAACACATTTTATCAAATGAATGTTATGAATGAATACCTTCTTAAATTTCAGATATTGCTGGTAGGATTCGTTTCTGTAATATTACGAAAACCTTTGAAAGTTTCTTCGAAATTGTATGAAAAACTCCAAGAAAATTTTTGTGGATCGTGACTTCAGAGTGGTTTAGAATTTCAACAAAGTTTTGTCTAGTACCTAATTCAGGAAAAATTTCAAATATAATATAATGCCAAAAAACCTTTTCGGAAAAATTAAATTCTAGCGTAGACATGATTTACAAATTGTGAAGTAAACTGATAAAATCAGGAGATACCCAGAAAGATTATTATTTTTTGGAAAAAGTCTGATGTTGCAACATCGACGACAAATGTTTTGCAAGGGGGTGTCGGATCATCAAATTTTTCAGACTATAGAGTGCTGCCACTGACCCCTTGTAATCCAGAACTTTTTGAAATATATTACTTTGTAATCCAACAAATTATGAAAATGTTGAAATAAAATCGATACTACGCATACATAATTGGCATGTCGGATTAGAAAGAGGCTGAATTACCGAGGGTCTACTGTATATCACTAAGAAATTCTAAAACACTCTGTGAATTGGAACTTTTCAGAATGAACCCCTTGATGAAATTAGTCTGAAATATTGAAACTCTTAGTCTTTCAGCAAAATTTTCAACCCCAAAAATTTTGTGAATTTACTTAAACATAACATATTTCACATTCAATCATTATTTCAGCAAAGGGAACAAATTACGTGACCTGTGGATCAGTATTGAAACTTCTGAACATTGGCTCTAATGTCAGACTACATTCACATAGTATAAAGTATGGAACTGGAAGCGGTCAGCAATCGGTTACAGCAACAGAAATTCAGGAAGATGGTAATTCACATTGGCTCGTAAAAGCTGAAACTGGAAAGCAATGTGTCCGAGGGTAATAATCCATATTCATTATCCAAAAAGGGCTTAGCACAAGACTGAGTATAATTTTGACTGGTTTAAAGCACGTTTTTAAATTTCGTAATTCATATATTTAAAACAGAAAACCAATAAAATGTGGAGACATAGTGAGACTGGAGCATCTAGCAACAAAGAAAAACTTGCATTCGCATCACTTCAGTTCACCTTTGAGTGGTAACCAGGAAATATCAGCATATGGCGATGAAAAAGGCGAAGGGGACACAGGGGACGACTGGCTAGTAGTTTGCCAGAGCCAATTCTGGGAAAGGGATAATCCAATAATGCTGAAGCATATTGACACGAATGTGTGAGTTTGGTGAAAGGGAAATAGAGCGACAACCTAAAACAGTCTCGAAACTGAACATGTGAATTTAATATGAATCAATTTTATGCTTCAGGTACTTGTCAAGCAGCGAAAGAACTTACGGCAATCCAATAACTGGCCAAGTTGAAGTCGTTGGAATGTACACACCGATGGGCGACAACTCAAATTGGAAATCAATGGAAGGTCTTTTCATACACCCCAGCGACTTCAAGGCGCAACATACCTATCAACATACGGAACTCTAGACTTGATTACACAAATTAATTACAGGCATTATTTATTTTATACCGCTGTAACAAATAAAGAGAAAAACCACGAGGAAACTGAATGAATCGGATAAACAATCTTTTTTTTTTTTTTTTTTTTTGCAAAACTTTACGTATCCGGTATACTTACAGTTCTTAGGATACACATTCAAAGGAACAAATTAAAACTAAACGAATATACATATTATATACATCAGGGGAAAGGGAAAGAATGTTATTTAATTTAGCTATAATATTCTTTCAAGTTACAAGTTCGAGTTAAAAAAAAATGTAGATACCCAAATCCATAAGGAAAGTATCAGACTTTCAGATTAGGGATTCTACTAAAATTTTTGGGGCTCTTTTTGACCGAAAATATGAAGCTCCTCATGTATAATTTCATGTAATGGGCCTTCATCTCCTTGACTTACAATATATCATGTCATTGAAAATTCGTAGGTACTTTTGCTCTAAAAATAATATGGCTATGTACATTGCAATCTTCACTGAAGAACAATGAAAATTAATATTTAACGCGAAAATATTGCACAGAGTTTGTTCGTTACGAGATTTTATGCATCAATTTATTTATATAATCAATAATTAATTATAACCAAAGTGAAGAGAGATTTATTACACGAAGCTATGTATAAAACTTATACTTTCGGAGAAAACTTTTGGGGATTTACGTTCTTTTTCTCAAATTTCAAGACACCATTTTTCGATGTTACGACGATTCGACAGTGAAAAATAAATTTTTTCACACATGCGGAATGATAATCATAGACAGAATGAGAAATTATTACATTTCTTTCCATATGCCTGTTTCCTGTAATTTTTTGACTCTGGAAAAGCCGTTGAGTGGAAAGAGGAAATTCCAGAGACCATAGCTCCCGAATATTTCGATAATATCGTATTTTTTTATGGAATGAGGATAATAGCGTTGCCGACCAGTTAGACAGGCGTGAAATTTCCACAACCCGAATATCAGGCAGATGGATGAGACAGCAAAGAGTAAATCAAACAGCATTACTAAGACTACGCAGGATTCCTGGCCGTACAATAAAAATCGCGAGAGAGCAAACGGAAAGGAAAAATGCAAGATAAGTTGGAAGACACCCGAATTATCTCCGAAAAAATGGTCCAGATGATCGTACAAGTAGTAACCGATAACTATTAAGGAGTAAATGGAGGCGAGTGAAGTGTAGAGACAAATTAGAATGAAGTTGCCCATATTCTGACGCAGTATGCAGCCGCCAATCAAAAAACAATGGTGATCGCGATAGTGAGAGCATTTTTTGCAGTGATCGCAATGTCGGGTAGGGCGAGAAGTGTACTGAATACATTTTTCACAGTACCAAAACTTGTCGTTTTTGTTTGTCAGTGGTTTAATTGTGGAAACGCGACAAACCGTGGACGAATCCTCGGCCTGGACCTGAACCGCGAATGAATCGCTCCGAGCCGTTAAATTCGAGTTCGAGGCGATTGTGACGGTTGTCCGACTGATTCTGTTTATCGAAAACCAATTTGCGTAAACCTGAGCGCAAAGAAATATGAAAATCGGTGATACTTCTTCGCTTATCGTTAATGTTGAGGCGACGACCAATAAGCTGAATATCAAACTGAAGACTGGACAGAATCTGGCGACTATCAGAATAAGTTTATTCTGCATAATTGATTTTACGGCAAGGTGGCGGATTTGAACGGCATTCCTGGACTCCCGCGCTTTTTCGTAACGGCCGTTTTCCGTTAGAAAACAGGGCTGCAAACTGCTACGACGCCATGTTGGATAAAATATCTGTAAAAGCGATCACGATTTTGGTATAAGAATTGGGAGCCGTATTAAGTATAACAAATGATGAATTGTCGACTCGGATAATCTTAAACCGGTATTTATCGGAGATGAGTTTACCTGCCGTGGTGCGAAAAAGCAAGGATACTGAAGTCAGCTTGTCAGGTACGACCGAGGGAACGGAGCCGTCTTGACATCAGAGGCAATCGGCCCGTCTACGTTCAGTTGCGATCCCGTGAAATAAATTCCGTGCAACGGTCATTCACGTATTTTCGCCACTCGTTCGGCGGTCGGGGGGCATATACAAAGCGAAATAAAACAAACACACCAACAAATGAACAATTGTATATGTATATACACGTATATATCACGGAATGACACGTGGTCGAAAGCTCTAAGTCATCGTTTCGTTGTTATCCGTTATTTACGATCATTATTCATCAAAATAATCGTTCGATGATTACGAAACGGTACTTCTGTCCCTTTGTGCCTGGCATTGGACTAGAAAATTTCTCTCGACTATAATGTACAGAAATACTTCCATAAGTTCAACAATCTAGTAGAAACTTTTGAATAATTACAAAACATCGATTTTTCAACAAATTTTTCGCATTGGCATATTTTTTCATTCGCCAGGATAGCCCGAAAATTCCCCCACAAAAATATAGTCCAAGATTATACTACAAGTTATACTAAGTACATGTAATAAAAAAGAAATTCACATGATTACAAAGCATGCTAAAGGAATATTTCTGTGACAACTGAGACATTAGTTCTTCGAAATATCCCTTGCGCATGTGGCATTCATATATTTTAGAATGAAAATCAATTTTCTTCATTTACCAACAAGGAGTGTTTCGCTGGAGCAAAAGTTGACAGCGTCATTTCATAGGAGGTTTACGAGAGATTTCTTGACAAATAATTTTACTTTGGTCAGGTCATTTCTAACGTTTTCTAAGATTTCATATGATTTTGTAAGATTACAAAGAGATTTCTGTAATCGTAAATCATTTTTGAGGACTACCAATGATTATTAATGCAGATTTTTTTTAACATTGCTAATTTCAGTGTGATTTAAGAGATTACGAAATGATTTCTAATGATATTGACATCACGATCTCTTGTGCAAAACACAATTTGAATTTCAATGTCTTGGCTACAAATAATGTAGACAGATTATTTTTAGAATAATGAAGAGAAAAATTCTTTGAAACATTCCTTGCGCATGTGAATATCTATACTTCTAGATAAAAGTCAATTTTTTATTACGACTATGAAAACGCAAAAAAATCACATATTTTATGCTTACGCACCTTTGGAATAATCCTTGCACGTGTACGCCTGTAAATTTCAAACAATATATCTATTATTTGTTTTTACATATCTCATCTATCAACAAATAAGGAATATACAAACGATATTAATTAATTTCCAGCTTGCAGTGTTTGCGGCCAGCAACATGACACGACTGCATGTCCGTTTTTACTGGATCTTCATCGTGTAAGGAGGGACCTATATTCTCTTTTTTGCTCTATATCTGAACTGACCAATATGAAAACACAAGAAAGAAAATGTCCGCACAAATCAATCATTTCTAACTAGTATTTGTTTTTGGGTTTTTCTTCCGGTCAGGTTAAGGATGCACCAGTTTTGTCGAGGGCGAGACAGACGCTGCCCGAAAATCTGGAAATCACCAAAATGGCCGACGGTTTGATGACCGTCACAACAAGGGTCGAACTGCCCAGAGGAACAACGTTCGGACCACTCTACGCTAAAAGAATATGGACAATGAATCCATTGACCCATTTTCCAATCAGAGTATTTGGCAAATCTACCTCTGAAACATATCATCTGGATTATTCAAACGAGAACAGCTCAAATTGGATGTGCTTTGTTGGGCCGGCGTCAAACGCCAAGGAACAAAATCTGATCTGCTATCAAGTAAGCTTCTGAAATACTTTCAGCCTTCGTTTACACTTGGGTCATACATTCATCTTTCCCCCTCAACCTTTTCAGGTGGAACAGGATATTTTTTACACCGCGATGCGTACGATAGCCCCAGGAGAAGAGCTGAGAGTTTGGTACGCGCCTTATTACGCACTCCAGATGAAGATGCCAGTATTCAATGCTGACTTTGCTAATGTCAGCGCTACTATACCGGATTCAGAAATCCAGCAAGTGATAAAGACAGAGAAAAATGGGGAACAAATTGGGTTGCTAAGTGGGTACAGTTGAGATTTGAGGGAAAGTAAAACAATGCAAACAGCGTGGTAATAATTAATGATAATCCGTCTGAATTATCACCAGAAAAAGATGTCGCTCAGGAATTGGCTGAGAAATTGCCTGCACAGCATCTCGGAGCTAGGGATGATAAAGCAACGTGGAACTGCAGAATTTGTTCAACTGTTATCTGCTCTGTCGTCGCTTATGCCAAGCATTTAATGGAGCACTATAAGCCGTTGATTGGTGTTTATTGTAATATATGTAACAAGAAGTGTAACAATGTGACGGTAAATTGTTAAAATTTATGATATCTGTTATGCACTCAGCTTTTAACTTGCGAGTAGTTTAAAAAAAATTGAAATCACCTACGGGAGATAAGCTTGTAAAAAATTTAAACTATAGAAGATTCTGTTTTACGTCTAATCACAGGCCTTGGAACGTCACAAAAGTTCCAAACACCCGGAGGAATCATCCAACGACAGTGTAGTTGGAATACCGACGTCCGAGAGTCAACAGCAACAAAATGCACAAGTAAGTAAAAACTTAAAGATTGTCAAATATTTAGTTATGATCCTGTTCAGTTTGTCGAAGAAAAATAAAACACTAGGTCGAGATTTTAGAAGCATCTAAAAAAAAATTTCACGATTTATAAAACGTCATTAATTTCTTGGTCATCGAGTTATTGTTAATTTTCAGACTATCTTCCTGAATATAAGTGATTCTGAAGGGCAGACATCGGAAGCGATGAAAGATATATTGGAGAAATTCAAAGCCGGAAAAGCGATAACAGAGAGCAGTTTGTTGGCAACTTCAACGCCGAATGATAAAGATTCTCATCACTCAGATCTACCAATTTTAGATACGAATTCTATAAACGTGAACGATTTGCTCCAGAATAATGGTTCACTGATAGAGAATTCTTCTCTTAAATCGATCCTTGAGAATCAATGTCTAAACATGAATTTAGGACTGAACACAATGACTGACTCTATGCTTTCCGTGGAGAATATTTCAGCCTCGGATTCGGTGAAGTTCAATGTCGAAGAGCTGGCCTCAGAGCTTTTAGATATTGTCCCTGATGTCGACAACATTAACAAGAGAATTGACAACCTTGAGTGTGATATATGCGACAAGAAATTCGAAAAGGTTGACTACTTATATCGTCACTTGCGCAAACACACTGGGGAATTCATATGCCCTGCTTGTCTACTGGTGAGTAGATAAAAGATAGCTAAAAAATATGTTTAACGAAACAAGAACAGGTACCAAAGACTTATTCCTGAATATATATTTACATTTATCATATTTTTTATATTCTATTATATTTATCATTCTTTTTTTCATCAAGAATCTGGTGAGCAGATTTTAAAAAAATAGGATACAATCATAAGGTTCAATGTTTCGAGATAAAATTTTGCTTGAAACTTTGTGCACGTTGCTTTTTCACTGTAAAGTACCTTCTCTTAAAGTTTGGAAGCACAATCTGAACAACCTTGAAGATTATTTGATATTAATTTTCGTTGAATCGCAGGTATTTGCCAGAAAAGAGAATTTGCTGTCACACACGTGTTTTTCTCAAAAATTGGACTACCATTACGAGTGTCCATATTGCCAGAAACCTTTCATGTTGAAAAAGTACTTAAGGAGACATATGGTCAAGCACACAGGTATGCACAATCAAAAATATTTACTCCTGTTCCAGAGTTTCATTTTTTAACCGAATGTGCACTTTTGCATTGCAGCTTGGAATAACTGCAAGTGGTGCCACTCTCCGTTTTCATCGCAGGCGGAACTTGAGGCGCACAAATGTTTGACGCCAAAGCACGAGTGCCTACAATGCAGCAAACGGTTTGTGCACAGAGCTCACTTGAATCGGCACCTGAAGCTGCACGAGAACCCGAAACCAGCGGCAAAACGGGTGAGAAAAAAACCCCCGGAGAAACCTGTTATATGCGAGAAGTGTGGCGATGTTTTTAAAACTCCGTACAGCTTGAAGCAGCACCTCAGTTCGCACGGTGAGCAGTGAAAAAAGTTTCGCTCTAGTCGAATTCAATGTGATAAGAGTCATATTCAATATGGTCATCTTTCAGGGGAGAGAACTTACGAATGTGACATTTGCCAGCGAAGATTTCATCGCATCGGCGTCCTGAAAGAGCACAAAGCAATTCATCAGGCAGCCCAAATACCATGTAACATTTGCGGGAAGAAATTGAAAAGCAAAAAGGCTCTGGACATTCATATGCTTTTGCACGGGAACAAGAAATACCAATGCGACAAGTGCGATAAAGTGAGTTTGCCGATGTGGTTGAGATGCTCGAACCTTGCAATAAAATGGTTTCATATACCTTTGAACCCTTTGTTTCAGAGTTTCTTTCAAAAGTGCAACTACCAAAAGCATCATACCAAATTTCACAGCGAAAAAACACCGTACAAATGCTCTCTCTGCTCTCTACAGTTCGCAAACAAGCTCAAATACAACAAGCACATTGAAAGCCACACTAAGCCTGCCCAATTCATGTGCGCAACATGTCCTAAGTCCTTCCACAAGGTGAGGTGATACACAATGTTGCCCAAAACAAACTGAAAATTGAGACAATGTTAATGTAGTGTACTGTAAAATTTGGAAAAGTTTTTCCCTATGCTTTCCGGGAAAATGAGTCAAACTTGAACCGATTTTTTAAAGGGGGGTTTTAAAGGTCATCCCTTTGTGATTGGTTTTGGAGATAACTTTTAACAGCTGCCATTGATACGAGAAGGTACTCAAATAACTATCAATTGTACGACTGAAAATACTAATTAATTTTAAGTTTATTTCAGGCTCTGAATTTTGAGTAATAGCCCGTAAATTTTTTACTGTATTATGAAACAGATAGTTTCGAGTAAAATGAATGCACTTGAACAATTATAGATCACTTCCAAAATTTCAGAGCTGAAAATGAAGACAGAACTAGTATCTTTTAGCTATATTGGTTATGAGCTACTCTTCCCGTATCAAAAGCTGCTACTCAAAGTTGGCCTTAAAATCAAAGTGCAGAGCCAGGTTGTCTGGTGTGAACGTCGAAACACCGCCCATATCATTTGTGAGGAATTTAACCATTTCTAAATCCACTTTTATGATCTGCAGGAATGTCAGTTGAAACGTCACACGCAGACGAGTCACAGCGGAATTGTTTATCGTTGTCCCTATTGCCAAATGGCATTCAGACATAGACACAGCGTGCGAAGGCATTTTGAACGCCAGCACAATGCTTTGAAAGAGGACTGGGACAAGCCGGGATTTCTTAATCAGTTAACGGAAAAAGCTCCCGTTGAACCAATTAATCAAGCACAGATTGATGATAACAAATTTTTGGTGAATTACGAAGATGTGAATAATAAGGATTTTGGAGACACGGATAATGCACAAGGTAATTTCTTATTCATTTCAATTGAATGGATCGATAAAAATCGATGTGTGATCAATTGTCATCCCACAATATCTGTAGAACGAATGAACGGATTGCGATGATATCAGTCTCAAACAACGCGGTTCTCGTAATTTAGAACTGATTAGATTTTGGATTCGAGTCAATCCAGTAGTTTTCGGTGAATACAACCAAGAGAAAAAAACATCTTATTTAGAGAATAATGTGTTCCGAGCTCATAACGCATCCGAGCGGCAAGCGTAGTCTGGTGCATCAAAGTCAGCCGGATCTCAAAATTTATTTTCCGAATTTCAGATGGAGCTATGCTGCTGTCTGTCGCGGGAATAGACGATACTACATTTTTACAGACGCCTCAAACTGATAGTGTGGTGCAACTTAACCCGGAAGGTGAAGTGAATTGCAATTCAATGAATGGTGAGACAAATTTGTGTATTGTGTTTGCAATTGAGATTACTTTAATCCTTTAAGTGGGGAAACTATCATTTTTTTTATTTTTTTTTAAATTCGACAAGTTCTAAGCATTGTAACAAGGGCTTCCAGCACCAAAGTTCATTAGTAAATTTTAATTACGTATCTGCAGTAACTTAAAAAAAAAAAACAGAATTTTTCAAAACTGCTGTTATTCAATTAATTTGATTTGAAAATATATTATTTTTTTCATCTAATTGTAAGACGGCTTAAAGCAGTTTCAGCTAGCAAGGTTTATAAACAATATCGCAATCTTAGGTCACGAAATTCTGCTGCAAGTAGCAGGCATCGAACAGCCAGGATCTATGGCGAATTCAGATTTGTCCCTGACTGAGGTGCCGCAACTGAGTATTAGCGAGTCGGACGCTCGTCTGGCGGAATCTGTACTTGGTAATGCCTATATATTTGGGGAGGACGGTGGTGATATTATGTTCTACGTATTAGATAACGCGCCAACAATTTCCGAATATTAGTGATTAGTCTGCTTCATCTACCTTGTTATTAAAAATTATTAGCATAATTGAACCTGTTTACGATAACGTTTAAGCAATATTTAAGCAAAAAGGAAAGTTTAATCAACCTCAACATTTCCTGGCGGAAAAATATTTCTGCAAGTTTCTAAAGGAATATCTTAAAAATTTCGCCAAATTATTTATAAATTCTAACGAACTCCTCTGGAAAGAGGAGTAAAATCACCCATTAATTAAACAGAAAATCAAAACAGAAGCCCTATCAAAGCTTTGAAATCATCTTCACTATGGACATTTAAAAAACGTCAAACTCCTGACAGGGTGTCCAGCGACCGGGAATTTTTGAAAAACCAGGAATTACATGGGAATTTCAAAGTGCCCTTGAAAATGAGGGAAATATACGGGAGATTCATATTTTTTCATCGAATTGAACTTGCGTTAAATATCGACCTAGTTTTAATAATGAGAACCCTGCTCGACTCATTTCACATTAAGGTGGTGTCCTGATCGATTTCGACATTGTCGTATATATATCCAAATATCGAAGTTAACATATCTGAAACGCAAGAATGACTTAACAGCCCCATTTTATATGCAATTCTGAACAAAAAAACTCGACACTTTTTCATTTGACGCAGAAATAAAAAAAAATGGCACAGATTCTACGAAATTGCAACACTAACTTCATAGAATTCATTCCATTTGATTATTTCTGCATCAAATGAAAATGCATTAAAGTGTTTCTGTTCTGAATTGTGGATAGAATGGGGCTGTAGTGTCTGCCAAAAAAAAATAAAAAATTATAATTACCGTGCATATATCATTCAAGATGATGAAAACAAATTCTGTGAAAGTTTGAGTTTAATGTTTTATTAAAAAACACTTGATAAACTTTACGAAAAATATGATGTTTTATGTTTTTGAGCCATTATTTCATGATGAAATATGAAAAAAATTGTGGAAGTCATTGTATACCATTTTAGGTTGAACTTTAACCTTGAATAACTTTTAAACGAGTCGACTTGACCAAAAATCACATCAGACCTTTTTTGTAGATCGTTCAATTTCATACAAAAATATGTATTGATTTTTACAACTCGCTCATTCGTTAGAACGCAATAAAATTCCCGTGTTATTCAAATGGGAAATTAAAAATTGCGATGAGGCACCTCTTAATATCAATATGAGTTCAAATTTTCATAGAATTTGGTTTTCATTATCTTGAACGATATTTTCACGGTAACTAAAGAAAAATAAAATTTTCTTTTCTTTGCCCACCGTAATGGGGCTGTTAAGCTCTTTATAGAATTTGAGATACGTGGACTTCGATATTTGGATATGTTATGTACGTCAACGTCGAAATCGACTAGGGCACCACCTTACGCAGGGCATAGGAATGTGCAATCCTTTTTTCCGGAAAATTCCACTGATTCGGAAATTTATGTTCATCGAGTATCATTTGTACTTACAAATTACTATTTGGAACAACTAATATTCAGTGATTATGCAACTCAAAATAATGTTATGAATATTCGGGAATTTTTATAAAATGATGCTGGACACCCTGTTCTGAAAAAAGTATCGGATCAGCCATTTACAAAGTTATATGTAATAGGCTTTAGCCAAGTTGACCATAATGTTATTCTATTTCTGCATTTTTCTCGAAGTACTCAAAGTGAACATACGGCAGTTTTATAATGAACCACAAGGACTGCCATAGTCTGTGATATTAGCTACATAAATACTTTTAGTATAAGTTATGTATTCTATGTATATTGTATGTGTAACGTATGCAAGCAACGATTTTATAAATCTAATACATATTACCGAAATTCATTCTACTATTTTGAATTTTCATCGTAACTAATTGATTATTATTTGCAGTTTAAAATGCAAATGCCAAGTTTATATTTCTATTATGATAGCAATAATCGCGTTGTTCTTAATTTCAATCAATTTTTCAAGAATAATCTTAAAATAATTAATTTTATTCATTAAACGAGAGAATTGGTTTATAACATTAATTAATCATATTTTTACACTAATCAAAATTTTTTGAAAAGTGAAAATCTATAATTTATATGCTTTACAGCGTTTCTGTCGTTTGGTAGAAAAAATATGATTTTTAATTACCAAAATGACTTTATGTAAATATAAATTCGATACCAATTTTTTTTACGGTGTCCTATTTTCGTGGTAAATCCACTGCAAGAGCTCAAAACATATGGTAATAATTGTTTCAGTCAAAAGTTGGTTCGTTACGATTACGTTGACAAAAATGATTATAAAAAATAAATAAATGAATGATATGATCCGAAAATTTCTGACACGCGTCGACCTGAAAGAAATTTATAGCACAACGTACTCGTGACAACTTTCGTACAAAATATTATTGTCCGGTAAACCTCGTAGCCACTTTTGTATCAATCGCAATAAATGTATCAGAATGAGACATTCTTAGTATATGTACAATACTAAGCATGTACATATATGTAAGTACATTTAAAGAGTGCCTGTTCAAATAGCTGGTATGCATATACCTATGTATGTATGCATAGATACATACACATGTATAAAATAAATACTTGAACTCTAAAATAGACATATATATATATATTATACACGTAAAAGGTAAAAAAAAATATGTAGCAAGTAAAAAATGCGTAAGACTGATGTTACTGTGATACATGTTGTGAAAGTACATGTAGATAGAGAAACAGAGGAAAATAACAGAGATATTATTATTATGCAAAATACCATAAGAATATATTAAAAAAATATTATCATCCCACTTTTATCTTACTTATGTATACATATACTAGGCTGTACGGGTACCAGAATTCTTCGGATCGGTCGGTCCGGAAAAATTCTATTAGTTAATCGGGTCGGGTTCCCGTGATTTTCGGGATTCCCTAAAATTCCCGGATCCCCCAATGAAAGATGATATACTTTTAACTGAAAATATTAATGTCATTTAGATGCACTATTTACTGTTAATATTTAGTATTTGTCCAATATTATGAATATTAGGTAAGTTAAGTTACTCATGTTTCTGCTTTCCCTACTATTCTGGGATTGCTAAAAAAACCCGATCAAATAGAAACCCGTCCCAAACCCGAACTTTTTTCCCGAGATTTCGGGAACCCACGCATCCCTAATATATATTATATACATGATTGGTACTTGTTATGTTGTGTTATTCAAGACAGCCTTTATGCCGGGAGTTAATAAATGATAAATATAAAATAATGTTTGTACGTATAGACTATGTCTATATTTTACTCTTTTTATCTACTATGTTCTTCCTGTTCTATCAAGTATCTGTATTTGTCTGAATTGGGACTTAGGCAAATCTGCACGACGTACTTGACGACCGGTGCTTAGCGCATTACGATTGATAGTACGATAGTAACAATATTATGTAGTCTAGGAGATTGAAGGTGGTCCGGAAAAAGCGGTTAAAAATCTGTAGAATACAAGAGGTGTTGACTTGATACATAAAATTTTCCAAATATTTGTCAACACAGGTTTTGAGAAAATTAAACTCAAAATTAACGTGATATATGTATACGGGCTCTTACGAAAAAGGGGTGATGAAGAATCGTTCTGATAAATTCAAAACGACTAATTTTATTTTAACGGTCATAGTTGAACAAAAGACTATTTAAAATGCATAGCCTACGTTCACGATGTTCTTTTCGTGTAAAATTTGAGACACTTATATACGTCTACATCCTTTACCGTAGTGATAAAAATAAAGAAATCCAAATCTCGACGTAAAGAGAAAAAACTTCGACAACCATGCGATAAAAATATTCATTTCAACATGAAAATACATATTCTGTGTTTGTTTGTTTGTTTGTTTGTTTGTTTGTTTGTTTGTTTGTTTGTTTGTTTGTTTGTGTTTTTTTTTTTTTTTTTTTTTTTTTTTTTTTTTTTTTTTTGTCTACGGATTTTTTCTTCGTAACTAATTTGCAAAAAAGGGGAAAAAAACTAGAATCAGTTTTGGGTTGTTTTACATTATACTATAATTTATAATATTAGTGCTACGAGTACAAGACTACATACAATATTAATTATTGTATAATAGAATAGAATAGCATAACATATAAACGGGATTTTTGATTAGCGTCGAATTTTGTAAATTACAGACAGATTTTTATAGTAGCAATTACGTGTAATAACCACATGTGGGGAGGTTTACAACACACGTTAGGTCTCATTTTGTTCAAATTTTCAAATCACCCATTAATATAACTTTCTATTATGGCACAAGGAATTATTTGATAGAAAAAAAAAAAATCAAAAAAAAAAAAACACAAAACGAAAATCGATATTGGACAGAAAAAAAACGTGAAAGGCTTTTAAGGGGAGGGACTTCGGTGAAATTTCGATGATATCGAGTTTTTTGTTTTTCAGATGACTAAAGATGGTGTGATCAAAAATTCCTCTCAACATAATTTAGATTATGGTAGTATGTGTGTTGAAAAAAAATTTTAATCTCCTGCGACGAACGTGTATGCGCAAGGAATTTTTGAAGAGCGTTACGCTGGAAATTTTCTGCCAAAAGTTCTTTGCGCATGCACTTTCATCGCGAGAGATTGAAATTTTTTTTCAGCACACATACTACCATAATCTAAATTTTGTTGGGAGGAATTTTTGGTCACATCTTTTTTAATCGTTTCAAAAATCAAAAACTCGATATTATCAAAATTTCACAAAATTTCCCCCCTTAATGAACTTTGCAAATGAAGTACATAATAAATACAAAAATTTTTCTATACCGATTTGTTAGCATCGTAATATCTCATTTAACTATTGATATCAAACAGGGAAGATATGATTAATTCAAAAACCAATAAATAGGTAAGTAAGAAGTAAACGAGTATTTCAAAGTGATATAGAAAATTAAATTAAAAGACCCAACGCAGCGCCAGCTCAACCTACATGTGTACTATGGCACATACCTATTATGATACGATATAAATATACATTAACAAACATATAATACAGGAAGATTCAGGTATAACTGGAACATTTTTTTTGGGTAGATTCTTTTTCAATATCAAATTTTACCGCGTAGATACAAAAGAATTCATTGACCTGTTAGACTAAAGTTTGGAGAGTGCTAAATCATAGTACTTTCCAATAATACTAAATCTCTCAATGAATTCCTGAAACTCTTGTGCGTCAATCAGCTGAAAAAAAATAATTTCTTTTAAAATTATTTTTACCAACTATTGACACCTTCATAAATTTTTCTACTGGTTTCAACAGCTAATCTAAATACAAAAGGTAAGGTTTACAATCAAAAACTCAAATATATCGGAGAACAAAAATTATTTTTAGAGCATTGCCGAGACCTCTAATTGTATTGAAAAAAAAAACCCAACCAATCAAAACGCACATATACAAATATTTATAGTTTTTCTAATGCAGAAAAAAAAATCGTCCGCCTGAAATTTTCTTCAAAAGAAACTTTATTCATAAATTTTTTGACAAGGAATCTCCTTTTCAACATTTTACGATGATATACCTAAATCATTCTGTACAATAGGAATAACGAACTATCATTAAGCAATCATTCGATTTAACGATCTATAAAACAGTACTTGGGTTTTTTTTTTTTTCTCTAGTTAAAAGCGCTGATTATAACTTCGGTAAACAAAATCACTGTCAAATTGTACAAGGTATTATATATATATATATATAGATATATAATCGGTATTTCAGTCGGTGGTTAGCTGAGGTAATACACAAACATTTGTTTTATTTTCTGCTCACTTCCAAAAAGCTGAGAGATTGTAGTTTTTTTAGTTCATTCTCTGTCATACCACGTCAGATCTTTGGTCTGTATCTTTGCATCCAAAATCATAAACACATAAAAGACTCTAGTAGACCTTAGACTGGTATTTCATGTAATAAGATTAATTTTCCTTATCATACATAACGTAAAACTTAGTTCCTACTCAGCCAGAAAAATGTTTTTAGGAAGAAGTACGACAACGCAACGGCGTATAGTATTTTGTCCCGTTGTTGACGTTGTTGCGATTCAACTTCAACTGCTAAAATGCGTCGAGTCAACTTTCCGACCTGACGCCGGAGGTGCTGTATTTCTTCCGACGGCGGTAACGAGACATCCAATGAATTGTATGACGGCGTTTGTTCCCTGAAATACCAATATTTCCCTGGTAAATGTGCGATACGCTCAATTCTTTGGGGCCTTACTCTGAAATTTTATCACTTGTCACAGCAAAACCATAGTAAAGTGATAAAGCCAGATGTTGTTGGGTTATATCGCAGCGGTAACATAACTTTAGAATTAATTTTCGTTAGTTTCAAAGGCAAAAATTTGATTATCATTATCCTCAGAGTACCGAAATAGTTTTGCAAATATCAATGAACTCGTTTGGCAGATAATTTTATTGAAAAATCTTCGACAGCGTCATGCGATTCCCTAAATGTAACCAAATAAGACATTCGTAGGGTGAAAAGTTCCAGGTAACAACTATAGGATAATATTTTATGTGGACTAACTGAAAAGTGAATTCATCTTTCTTAAACTATTTTGATACTCTAAAAATATTGATCGTTACTTTATGCCTTTGAAACAGTTGAAAATTAATCCTGAGGTCATAGTACGTCTACTACTTAATTTGAAAAGAAGGTATCGAGTAGTATTGAGCTCCATCTCTCATGGCACTGTGATAAAAGAGAATGATTTTAGAATAAGTACCTAGGAATTCGCAATCTGTAAACACGCCTACCTAACTTGCCTGACAATTTGATTGTCGTTATTGTATCGGCCTCGAGACCTAGAGACGGTAGATGGCGTCTCTGTATTCTCGTTTGTAAATTCATTTGGATCCTCTTCGTCGACGGCAGGGAAAAAGTGATCGTCCAATGTCAAAACGCGGGGCGGAGTCTGAAATCGATATACATAATAGAAATTTCACCAGTACTTCTTTAACTTCGGTTTACCACCCTTATCATATTCAATCTTTTAGACTAAATCAAAATGGCATCGTCCTGAGTAGTCAGCTGATCGTTGTAGCAGTTTTGTCTTGATTATATGAATATAAGAGGACAGAAAACTTCGTGCAAGCCGTTACACCTTCATTTTGCCACATTGAATTGAAGAAGAGCCAAGTATATACGTTGAAAAACCACTTTTATTAGTAAATTCAAATATAGTATTTCATGATTTCATTCTTCTTTGAATATGTCAAAAATAATGTCAGTTCTGTTTCAGTGAAAATACATGTACTCACCTGAACTCTGATCATGCCTGGCTCTGGCGGCATAACTGAATTTTCCAAAATAATTTCTCTAGGTGGTGCCTTTGTGCCTACGTGCTGATCCTGCCCTGTTTAAAATAATGAAAAGTAGGTTTGTTCAAACGCTAACAAGTTCAGTTAATACGTAACTCTTTTTTTTAATAAAAATATCAACTATCCTAAGTCAGTTATTCGAATAACTTTTTTTAGTGAAATGAGGTCTGAAAAAAAAATCATCAAGCAAAAACAATTGCTGAAATGAAAAACATGTACAAAGAAATTGTACAAGAAATGAAAACATTTCAGGAAAATTGAGAAGTTGGAATGACGTTCTTTCAAATTTACAGGCGATTAATAATTCCACTCAAATTCCAGGATATTTCAATTGCAGGGGATTTATTTTGACAAGCTTAAGATGTTGAAAGGATATTTCTAAGACCTGTAGAATGATCACAATATTACAGTTTCGTCTGTGTTTACTAAAAATGTAGGAATAAAAAATCATTGAGAATTTAGAAAACTTTCTGTTCGAATACGATATTGAGAAATTAAAATTGCCCATGATTTCTTCTAATTTTAACCATCACCATTGGTTTAAACCGATGACACAAACTATACTAACAAACATCGAATACCTATGTAATTTGGGATAATATAATTCTGCGTACCCACGATTTGATCCGTCAAAGCTATAAAATACATAATACAGTATATAATAACAGAGTTGAATATGAAACACAGCATGCACACGGTATAAGAGAAAACAAGAAGTTACACTTATATAAGACATAATAAGAACTTGATTAAGCACTAAAGAATCACAATGGAAAAATGCAATGTAAACCTCACAAAATAGCTGGGGAAGAAATGATGTACAGATGTTGACAGTTTTGAATCATAATAACACACACAGCTTCGTAGTTCAGAAAAAATGATAACATTCTTGAAACTGACAAAAAAATAAAAAATAAATAACAAGTATGCAACAAGGATCCTCTACTTTTGAATTGTCGCATTCATTAGTAATAATAGGCAATAGAAATGAGAATAAAAATATTTTTGAATACTGGGGACGATTGATCCTTCAAAAAAAGACAAGAAATATAAAGTCAGAAGTAAACAATAGTATTGGCCTATACGCGATCAATGTGTTTCTTATGAAAATCTGCGACTGAAAATTTTATTAACTCTTTATAGAAAATTTCTCATTTTTGAATTACAGCCGTTTGAAATTGGCCAATCAAGTAGCATCTGGTAGCTCGGGACAGTTGCCGAGTGCATGACAATCAAATGACGATCAGTCAACTCTGTTCTAAATCATCGGATGCTACCCGATTGGCAAATTTCAAAAGGTTCCAATTTGCAAACGACAAATTCTTTATCAGAAAGAAAAAACGTTTTAGTAGCAGATTTCCATGAGGAATACGTCAGTAGTTTATGGGGTGAACAGTAGTTCTGAGTTACCTTGAATAATATTGAAAGTTACATCAGCGGAAAAAGAAATTACAGGACAAATTGTGAACAGTGAATTATCAAACAAGAATAATGAGGTTAAAATTTGTGAAGTTAAGATAATAACGGATTTTGAAAAGAAATCAGAATCTCACATTAAATAAAAAAATTCCCTGACTTTTCCACGAATTCTCAGTTTTCCCTAACTAGTGGCCACCATGATAAACTCCTGCAAATCATAATCATATTTTGCAAACTTGACACTGTCAAAGTAATTCTAAAGTGGCAAAATAATGATTTTTTTGAAAAACCTTTCGTTGTTTTAACATTACTGAATTCAAACTTATGGAGAAAAAAACGTAATTAGTATCACGAACAAACGTGCAAAACACTAATCAATATCACAAACCATTTTTTTAGTACAGGTCGCACATTTTATGAGATCAAAAACAGAAGCATCAACGTTTTGACAGAGTCAAGCACTAAATGTCAGTTAAAAACATGGTAGAATGACTGGCAATATTTTTGGAAGACTGGTAAGCACAACGTAAACTAACAAAAACACACAGAAACGTTAGGAGACAGCCTATTTATAAACCCAAAAAACAGAGTACTTAGGATGTCTATTTATAAATAAACCAGTGCCAAATGGGTTAGCAACTGAGCATAAGATTTTGGCGAATTTCCTATTTTACTTCGTGTTACCGCCTAGTTATTGAAATGGAATTAAAACTCACCAGCAACGAGGATCCTGTCTGGTACATGCATCTCGAATTTCTCGTTCGCCAGCATCTGATTCCAGCTGGATCCATTTGTGCCAGCAACATTCTCGTCGGTGTAATCACCGCTGACTCTTATGCTCTTGGGTACCCTCATTCGTTTGTTGATATCCAGGGTGAAGTTCGAGTCGTAGAAGCTGTCCGCCTCGCCATTGAATCGAGTCGGACTATGAGCCTTAGACATTTTGCCTGACATGGATAATGGGACAAGAAAAATATAGACAAAGAGAAGTAATGGATCCTGATTTCAGGATTCGCAAGACTATTCGACCTTCTTTGCTTGGAAAGTCGAAATATTTATATCCTGACAACCGGAGCTGCAAACAGCCGTTGAATTCGACTCTTTTTTGTATACAACACGAAGAATATAGATGAACCTGACGTGATATAATGATGGTTAAAAATTAAAACCTAACCTACGAAACGTCGGGGACAGTGTATCGCGATATTCGCAACCGTTCGATTCGACGATTGGACGGTTTTGATATCAATTCGTCCATATATAGGGCTATATTTGAATAAATAATGCTTGTTTGACGGCATCTACGTACCTGCCGTTGTTGTCGCCGAAGATGAATATCAAAGTAGCGAGCGAACTTTGCCGCGGAATGCCAAACGTTCCATATTCGATATGTTCAATGCTTGGTTCTCAACTGACCGCTAATTACATAACGGATGATAACCACTGACTTAGAAGGACATGCTCGTACCACGAAGTTTATAGAGAAAATGACAACAGAGAAGAGGTAGTATTGGACGTATTGTACGCACAAATTGCGGACCACATCCATTGTGCTGTGATCCGTAATCTGTTAAGTCCGTGGTAATCTCACTCTTCTTCTTTTTCAAATACTTTCAAGTCTTATAGTGAACACCGTTGTCGGTAAACTTGGTCATTGCAAAAAACAAACTCAGTCGGTAAGGGTAGGGCTCTCATCTGTTTTAGGAACGTAGTTGTCGGCCACCGAATGCAAGGTTTGTTCCGAAATTAGTGCTATCAACAATCTTTTATCTCTTTTGCACTGCCGTATTTGTGACTAGTTTTGCCTCTGTCCTAGGGAGTTTTAGCACTGCTAGACAGTTTTGGAATGCACCACCATAATAATACTGGAACGATCACTTGCATGACTAGGAATATTACAGGCAGTGATCATTCCAGTGTTATTATCATGGTTATATTTCAGTTTGTTATTCTCAAGCGCTTAACACAATCCGTGGTGAAATGCCACGTTAGATTGTGGATACCTTGATTGGACGTGCATATTCCAATGGCGCGAGTGTTATGACCTTGTAATCCAGTCGCTCCTGCACTCACTCCGGAAAAGTTATCGGTCTTTTTTGAGCTTCTTTGACCCGCTTTTCATCATTTAATAACAATTCTCATCAATCATGGCACCTGCAACAGCAGCTGCACCGAAAGAAGATATCGCCGTTCCGACTAAAGGCGTAAATGCCGTCCTTCTTGGGCCACCGGGTAGCGGGAAAGGGACTCAGGTATGCAATAAGCCCATATGCACTATGCAGGTTGCGGTTTTCGCTCGTCAATTCTCATTCACGTTCAAAATTACACGATGATTTCTTGAAGACTTTCGTACGAGACTCGTTACATTTTGTCCTGGCACAACTTAATGCAATTTTCTTTTGGGTTTCATAGGCGGTGGCCTTGAGGGAAAGGTACTGTGTGTGCCATCTCTCAACTGGCGATATGTTGAGAGCTGAAATCGCTTCTGGCTCTTCTTTGGGAGCTCAGCTCAAGGCAGTTATGGACCAAGGAAAATTTGTCAGTGATGATCTTGTAGTCAACATGATCGACAGCAATCTTAACAAACCTGAGTGCCAGCGAGGCTTCTTGCTAGATGGATTTCCACGCAGTGTACAACAGGCGGAAAAAGTAATTTACATACATGCTTTTTTGCCCTGAGATATTTGAATCCCTTCCTTAGTTTGAGTAAATTTCTTCTGTGAGTAAATACATCTTACTAAGGTTTAACAATTAACTGAAATATTGTAAAAAAATGTCTCATCAACTCCATTGAGCTCTGATTTTATTCAGACTACATTTGCATAATTCGAATTATTTTCAGATATCTGACATGAAATTTCACAGAATGTTTTCTAGATTTATTCTCATAGGTTGAATACAGGTTTTATAAGAAGTTTCTGGTTTCATAAAATTTTTATCAAGTTGTGCAAATTGTGTTCAAATTACGTGAAAGTGATATAAGAATATAATAAGAAATAATCCAAGTTTACAAAATATTTCTGGCAATACGCTAGAAATTTTAGAATCTATCAGAAACCTGTTTGAAAATAATCAGAAACATTTTGACCACTAGTAAACCAAGGCTCTATACAATCACTAATTTTCACAACTACATTGATTCTATCAGCTGGACAATATCCTGGAAAAACGAAAAACGAAGCTCGACGCAGTTATCGAATTTGGAATAGATGATAACTTGCTTGTGCGCAGAATAACTGGGCGTCTAATCCACCCATCGAGTGGACGATCTTATCACGACGAATTTTCGCCACCAAAGGTTCCCATGAAGGATGATGTAAGAGATTAATAAGCTTCTGCTATTCGTTGAGGGGATGCCATGTTCGTATTCTACCCTGATACAAGTTGTCGGATTATTCAAATAGATTTTCTCTCCAGCATTCAACAATTTACAATTATTAAATGGGGGAATTTTAATAGAAAATGATTAGAATTTTCAAACACTTGCTTGCTATTAGTAAAATAGTGAAAAAGAGGAGCTTTTTTTCTAAATTGCCAATTGGTGTAATGAAACCCTGTTTCAATATTCGACCTAAGAGTAATTCGAAAACTTGGGATTATGGTGGTTTGATCAACATCTGAGCTAGTAACTGCTCTTTTTACTAATTACCCTATTAATGTTGTCATTAGATTACTGGAGAAGCTTTGATTCGAAGGTCGGACGACAATGCAGACACTTTAAAGAAGAGATTGGCCACTTATCACACCCAGACTGCACCATTGGTCGACTATTACGCATTACGTGGTATTCATTATCACGTGAACGCGGCTAAGTCCAGCGCAGATGTATTCAAAGATATAGATTCGATTTTCCGTCAAGCGACGACGGTTAAAGAGAAGAAGAGCAAAGGATTTTTTAGTAACTTCTTCTAAGCATACCATTTGCTGTTGTTATGTTATGCATAAATGCAAGCAATATATCATAGAATCGTGTGATGCTCGAATACTGTCGTTAATCGCGTCACTAATCATTGTTAACAACATTATCGTTATCGATCAATTTCAGATATGAATGATCGATCTGGCTTTGATAGGATTAAGCTGTAATTATCGGACACCGATTTAGTGACGAAATTACTTATACAACCTGTTCGCCTGTAATATACATATCGTGTGAAACATACAGAACAAAGTTTGTGGCCAATGTTTCATAAATGGGGTTGCTTCCCGTTATTGGTTGACGTTTTTAATCAAAACTATCGTTCGTTTATTCGTATTTTGAAGATATATCCGTGGCGCTATACTTTCTCCAACAATTAACATGCCCGAGCATCAGATGTCCGAAAAATATTAAAAATATTTAACGCTTTCCAAACTGCGTTCGAAAGATTGTAACTCAAATTATAATATTTGTAGATACTGTTTAATATAATTTTATACATATAAAGGTAAGTACGGGACGTATGAAAACGGAAAATATAGATACTCTTTTTTTGAAAATGTCCCAGAAAACGTTTAAAAACACTCAGGATATTTAATCATTACTGGAACATTATTACGCACATAAATCACCGTTACTACACGTTACGGTCGTATCGTCAATCACAAAAAATAAGCATAGAATCTGTTGAATTTGCGTAAATTGCGCCATTCGTTTATGTATATCGTAAATTTTATCAATCGTATACCCAGATCAATGTATCGCAAATAAATAAATTCTTTGCTAAAATACACTGCGAGCAAAGTGCCAGTTTTGTTTTACTCGTAGGGAATTTCTACGTGTATTTACGCCTTAGAGCATACAGACATGAAGAAAGCCTGGTACATACATACATCCTTTCGGTAAGTAAAAAAGGCATGGGGAAAGAAGTAGGAACACTACATCTTTACGTTAGAGCATAGCTGTTGTTGTTGCAGTAGTGCAGTACCTATCAAGATTCATTTGGTTACTGAATCATGCCGATAAAATGTTGCGTTTCTTCGTGCAAGCCAATTATTAATTTTTTTTAGCTTATTCCTTAAACACTTACATTACGTTTCAATCTTTTATGCGCATCAGACTGTTTCACGTTCATATATTATATTATTTCATTTAAAAATATGCTAAACATTGATATTATTGATTTTTTGTATCAATAACCTTACCCACTATGCGTTGACTCACTATGCATTAGTGTATAATACGAGTATAATATGATTATGGATTATATGTTCATACATACGCTGTTGCCGTAGAAAGAGAAGGCATTTAGTGTTACTACGTTTTTCTCTCTCACTGATCCGCGGGCATTTTTTCAGCGTCGGGCTTCCTTCATGTCTGTATGCTCCAAGGTTTTTCCTATTGGTTGGCAACTAGGGAAATCACACTATCTCATGTCCACACATGGCAACACTGATTATTCGCCTAAATCTGTGCATCAGGCCCCCTATACTACTGAAATATAACTATACATTTCAGTGCCCCCGACACGTGCTTTATACACTTTATATTACTGAAAAGGCACAGAACGGCACCGTGTTGAGTTGTCAGGTCACGTGTAAAGTTCTCCAAAGTTGGAAAAATAATGTTAAATAATAGTTCAATCATCAACAGTTCGTAAATTGACACCAATTATTTTACAGCCTTTATAAACCGTCCAGAAATTAACGTAAAATATATTATCTTTAATACTTTTTAACCGGTCACATAACTTTTAAGGTTATGTTATGCCTTCAATCTCATGAAATGATAAATAAGATTCTGGTTAATTGTTAATGACTAAAGTGTAAGTAAAAAATGTCTGCAATCGAGGATGGAGGGGTAAAGCATAAGTCGCATCGTGATCGCAACGCGGGGCGAAAGGCAGAAAAGAAAAAAAGCAAAAATGAACATGTTCAAGAGTTGACAGACAAGCAAAAGAACCCAAAGGCTTTCACATTCAATTCGGCCATAAGAGCTGAGCGTGGTTTCAGACGCAAACAAGACCTTGAAACCAAAAAACAGCATGTACCACTGGTGGATAGAACGCCTCTGGAACCACCACCTGTCTTAGTGGCTTTAGTTGGTCCGCCAAAAGTGGGCAAATCGATGCTAATGCAATGTCTAATAAAGAGCTTTGCTCGGCAGCCATTGTCGAATATTCTTGGCCCAGTAACTGTTGTTTCTGGTAAAAGACGTCGCATAACATTCATTGAATGCAACAACGACATCAATAGCATGATCGACATAGCCAAAATAGCCGATTTGGTTTTGCTCCTGGTGGATGCGTCGTTCGGTTTTGAAATGGAGATATTTGAGTTTCTCAACATATGCCAGGTGCATGGTATGCCGAGAATAATGGGAGTCCTGACGCATCTGGACCTCATAAAGAATACCAAGCAGTTGAGAAAGACCAAGAAAACACTGAAGCACAGATTTTGGACGGAAGTTTACGCCGGAGCAAAGCTATTCTATTTGTCTGGACTCCTCCACGACGAGTACCTCCGCAATGAAGTAAAGAATCTAGCTCGTTTTATATCAGTGATCAAGTTCAGGCCTCTGACTTGGCGAACCACGCATCCGTACCTCCTGGCAGATAGGATAGAAGATCTCACCCCACCAGAATCCATTAGACAGAATACGAAAGTCGACAGAACAATCAGTCTCTATGGATACGTGCGTGGTGTTCCTCTGAACAAGGAAACTTCTGTGCATATTCCTGGCTGCGGAGACCTCAAGATCAAGGATGTCAGTTTCTTGCCTGATCCTTGCCCGCTGCCTGATCAAATAAAGAAACGCGCTCTCGTTGAAAAGGAGAGACTGATCTACGCTCCGTTTTCGGGAGTTGGCGGTATCGTCTACGATAAGGATGCCGTCTATGTAGAATTGGGAGGAAGCCACTCCCATCAAGAGAAGGAAGGAGAGGATCCCAGTCTGGTTGGCAATTTGATGGAAACGCAAGAAACCATCGACACTAAGTTGCGACGTAGCGAAATGCAGATTTTCAGTGGCACTGCACTGATTAGGTCAGAAGATGTCGGAGAAGAGTTCAATCCTGATTCGCAGGGCAAATCATTTATCGAAGAACAAAGGATCAGACGTAAAGTAGTATTCGACGATGAGATGAACGAGCCACTCAACGACGAAGAAGACAGCGACGATGAGGTGGATTTTGGTAAACAAAATTATGATTCGGATGGAGATGAACTGGAAAGTAATGAGAGGAGTAAAAGATCCTGTTCAGAAGAAGACGACAGGATCATTTGTAAAAGAAAAAGAATTGAAGACGGAGATGGAAATGTATCAGTGAAGTTCATTGGGAACAAAGATCAGGCTGTAACTGATAGTGAGCAATTGTATCGCGGACTTAGCAACAATCCCGATAGTCATATAAAGGACAAAATCTCTCAGGCATTGAGTATGCTGGACAGTAATAAAAAAATTCGGGACAACAGATCAGAGGCTGATCTCAGCGAAAATGAAAGTTTTGACGAAGAGAGTGATGATAATGATTCTGAGCTACGTTCGAATGTTGATGTTGATGGAGATGAGTTGCAATGGAAATCAAATCTGACGGAAAAAGCAAGCGAAGCATTTACGGATCGGCTAAGATCCCAAAAAAATTTAATGAAAACTGTATATGGAGAATTTGACAAATCTTTTGTGGCTGTCAATGACGAATCAATTTCGGACGATGACTCGAAAAACGAAGATATCGGTGGTATTTTTCGCATTGTAAATAAGCAGGAAAGGCAGAAGCTGGAGGCACGAGAACTACGGAATCAAGAGGAGAGCGTGTTTTACTCGATAGAATTGTCGAAGGATTGGGAATCGGACGAAAACAGAGTTCTGCTAATAAATCGTTTTGTGACTGGCAAATGGAAGGAATCCGAAGATGCCGAGGAGCTGTTAAAGCTCGACGACCTTGAAGATAATGACGATTTGTACGGGGATTTCGAGGATCTGGAAACTGGGGAAAAGCATAAGGCTGAAGCTCCCGAAGAAAGGACATCCAGTGAGGCTGACGAGCGACGAAAACTGATTGAGAAGAAGCGAAAGCTTAAGGAGAAGTTCGACTCGGAGTACGACAAGGGTGACGACAAGTCCTACTACGACGAGTTAAAGTCAGAAGTCGAGAGGCAGGCACAGTTAAACAAGTCAGAATTTGAGGGCATCGCGGATGACATCAGGGTCCAGCTCGAGGGTTTCAGGCCTGGAATGTACGTGCGTGTCGAGTTGGACTCGGTGCCCTGCGAGCTGGTAACAAATTTAGACCCGACTTACCCGCTGATCGTCGGCGGGCTGTTGCACGGCGAGGAGAACATCGGGTTTGTGCAGACGCGGATAAAGAAGCACCGGTGGTACAAGAAGATCCTGAAGACCAAAGACCCGCTAATTATCTCTGTCGGTTGGCGGCGGTTCCAGGCATTGCCTGTTTACGCAAAGCTCGAGGACAATCTCAAGCACAGAATGTTGAAGTACACGCCTGAGCATGTGACTTGCATGGCTCATTTTTGGGGCCCTATAACTCCTCAGGGCACTGGAGTTTTGGCGGTACAAGACGTGGCTGCCAGGCAAGCAGGTTTTCGCATCGCAGCGACCGGCTCCATAGTCGAGCTTGATAAGTCGACGTATATCGTCAAGAAGCTCAAGTTGACCGGCGCCCCGTTCAAGGTTTACAAGAAGACGGCATTCGTCAAAGGAATGTTCAACTCCAGTTTGGAAGTGGCCAAGTTTGAAGGCGCCAAATTGCGTACTGTGTCTGGAATTCGTGGTCAGATAAAGAAGGCTTGTTCCAAACCGCAGGGTGCCTTTCGTGCGACCTTCGAGGACAAGGTGTTGCTCAGTGACATCGTCTTTTGTCGGACCTGGTACAAGGTAGACGTACCAAAGTTTTATAGTCCTGTTACATCGTTGTTGCTGCCGCCGAATGAGAAAAATCAATGGCGAGGGATGAGGACGACTGGCCAGCTCAAGAGGGAGAATAATTTAAGAGCTCAACCTAATCCGGATTCACTTTACACAGAGATCAAGAGGGATCCGAAAGTTTTCAAACCGCTGATCATACCGCGGACTCTGCAGAAGGGTTTGCCATACAAAGACAAACCGAAATTACAACCTGTTATCGAAAAGCGTAGACCAAAATTCGAAGATCGACGACCCGCCGTTGTTAGAGAGCCCAAGGAGGAACAAGTAGCGAAGCTTATGAAAATGCTTAGAACTTCGTACAGCCATAAACAGGATCAACTGAAGGAAGCTATGAGCAGAAGGATCATGGCCCATCAGGCCCGAATGCAGATTGAAGAAGCGAGGAAAATGGGTAGACAAAAAGAGTTGAAGAAAGAAGTGTTTAGAAAACTTAGTAAAATGGAGGCTAAGAATAAAAATAAAAGAAACTAAGAGTACTCTTTCATTATATCTGTAATATGATTTCTTCTATTAACAGCTATGTATATTTTCGATAGTTATTTTTAATTGCCTTTTTCTATTCTTAGTCACAATTAATTGTTTTAATCTTGTTCACCTACTAGTGTGAACTTGTTGACCTTTATGTTCAACATCTGTTATCTAGGTGAATGCACTGTACAGATCAATAAATTGTGATTTTGCATCAATCGAAATATTGAAAACACTTGTTTCAAATTCCACTCAATGCATGTATAAGTTATTTCTTTCGACGATAATGAATTTGTATTTCAATAAATCTGTGTGGACTGTGTCTAAGTACAATTCAGATTTATCTATTTAGATAGATTTTTTTTTTTTTGTATTGAGCAACAGTATGCGTTTATAGTAAGGTCTACGGTAATTAAAACTAGCCCAATCAGTTTTGTTTTTTTAACCATAAGGTATTGGTCTTTCGACTATGTCCCAAAGCCTAATCAGTTTTCTCTCTTATTTCAAACTGTGGTTTTTACATGAATGATTTGGTAAATTTGCCATGCGTACCAATCTTGGAGCTGACTTTCACAAACCGTAAGAAAGGCTGTTCATTTAACTTAGAAATGTGATATTTTTGTTGAATGTAATAGGATTGAGTGGTGATCTACAAGACAAGTATAGATTGTGTAGTATGGCGATGATGTAGCGATTGAAGCGATAGCGATTTTTGAAGATTTTGAAGGAAACCCAAAAGATTTTTGTCTCAGGATTGATTGGTAGAGGCGTTATTTGACTAATTAAGTATTCTGGAACTCGATAAAGACAGTAACTTTTGAAGCATTGATTCTAGCGACTTGAAACTATGCGCAGTTGTTTCCTCTTAGAAAATTAGTTGATGTCTGTGTTTTTCAAAACTTGTGAAAATTTTGTATGCGGGAAAACTGCGCCGCTATGCTGAGGGCTGAGCAAGTTGATATATTTTAATAACAACGGTTCTAATTAGCAACGCTTAGCCTAGCGATAAATTGTTACCTATTCCCATAATAATACTCCAACAATTATTTGCGACGCAATAATGTAGAGATCCAACAAAATGTAAAAATTATACTGTCAATATCTATTTATTTAATATTTATTTGTACACGCCCTCAGCATGCCACATACAATCAATATAATACAGTCGAATGCAGCCAGGGTAGAGGTAAGATACAAAAAATATATTCTACGTCGATACTAGTGTTAGTCATATCGGTAACGATGAAAATTTTTCAGTAACAGCTAGAAGTTTGGATAGGGAGAAAAAGTGCTGAATACCAATTGACAAATTTCATTTCTGGCTCCTAGTGGTTGTAACACAGTGTAAATAAACTATATCATCTTGCAGTTAAAATGCACGGAAAATAAAATTGTCGTACAAGACGAAACTAAAACCTACGTCTGTATTAAAAAAGAAAAATTCTCTGTAGTTTTAAACGAGTAAAAAATCAAGTCTCGCTTTTCACCCTGATATATAACACTCTTTCTCGATATTCTTACAATGAAAATAATTATAACCATATAATTACAATCTGCGTATAATACACATATCAATGCCACGCCACATGAATATTGTAGAAAATTTTTGTTCTGTTTCGTTTTCGTTATGAATACAGCGAACATGTGAACAGGGCAACTTGCACACAATTAAGCGACAGCTCCGTAAATACACAGCATGAAATTGTTACAGACGACGTTTGTGTCTACAAGGCGTTTGAACAAGTAAAGAAAAGTAAATCTAAATAATAGATTTCACAAGGTATTAAGTTTGCATTATATTACATTCCAATGTCAAAATGAAAATGATGAGAATCTGTTGTTATTATTGAATATTTTCAATTTCTTCGTTATTATGAGAAATAAATTAAATGATAAATATTTTGTTTATATTCTACTAGAATGTGTGTGTGTGTGTGTGTGTTTGTGTTTAGGTATTTATTTATTAAAATCGTTGAAAAAAAACAAATTAACAAACTCACTCCGACGAAATAATTACTTCTTAATGGGGTAACGATTCACATCGAATCCTATTACATACTATTCAACCCATAACCAACACCCTGTACATCTATGGCAGCATTAAGAACGTTACCAACTGGCGACCGTATAAGAATATAATAATATTTAAACAAAAATTAAAAACCTATCCCAACGCGAAACAATAAGAGATATTGATTAATCATAAAAATACAGTATACTGAATAATGAATAATGCATAATTAACATGGGTATAATAATAGTTCAGCTAAATCTGTGTGATCTCTCCTGTAACTTAATCTTTCACCCTCGCTTAGTAGTTATGGTCTAAAATACATATTTCTCCATCGTCGTATTAGTTAATAGTTATTATTTCTTATCTCACTATTTGGAATAAACAACTGCATAACTCCGGGATTCATATATATTAATTATATGCGTCTAATGTTCAATATTTTAATCACATTAGGTAAAATTGTATAGCATTTCGTTTGTACAGCGTGTTGCAACATGTTTTTTTTTTTTTTTTTTTACTCGTTTTTTCTCTCTCTCATCATCTGCTCGATAACATCTATTGCTCATAAATGAAAACTCTCACAATACCAGCGTCGATAGCAAATCCTGTGACTAAATATATTATATATTATAAAATACATGTTAGTTTACAAATAAATCGAAATTGCCGTCGATGTCTGTGGAAAATTTCCTCAGCCCCGTTAGACATGGGTTTAAGAAATTCGAATATTTTATAGAGCAATTTCTTATCACCGATAATTGACTGTTTTTTTCTTTCATTCCTTTATCGAACAAGTCTCGTATTTTCCAGAAACCCACACTAACAAAAAAGTATGTACAATGTATATTCGTAACTTTAAACGAGAATAGTTTGAAACAAAGATAACTCGCACAGTAAATGGGAAAATGAATTTCGTAACGAAAATTTTCTTTAAAAAAAAATTTTGGGAAATTAGAACATAAAATATTTTCTCATTTTAAAGTTATATACATCAATTCCTCTCGGACTTATTGTTAAGTTGAAGTTGAGTTCTCTTGACAAACTATTAAATTTGAATCGATTATAAGGGCGCCCAACTTTTGAAACGGTAACCAATAGATGTTCTGTCTTCCTTATTTTATTTGTTAAATCCGCCCTTCGAGGGTAAATGTTATTATTTATTTGTAATTATTAATACTCAGAAGGAATAAATTTTCAAAAAAGAATTTAATCAAGGTTCAGAGGTTGCCCAAAATTATTTGCCAGGTGTCATGCGGGGCTATTAAAGGCTACTCCACAGCTTCATCACGGTTTATTTAGAAGAATAAGTCTATCTTATAGAGCTACATACATATTTACAGGGTCTTCTTTAGCTTTTAAGCTAGTATATCTAATTTTATAGTCCGAGTCACGTACCAACACACTTCTTTTCTTATAGATTTCGATTTTTGAGTAAAAATTTTTTGACTTCCGTACTGCTGAAACTATAAAATTATATTCAATTATTATCTGACTGAAAATTAGCCAGCAGCAATACAAACTCGCACGAATTTAATTATTTTAACGGTCGTTTCTTTGAAATGCAGCATTGTGTTAGCACTGTGACTGGATGATTACATGAGGCAAGAATAGGTTTCCGATAACTCTCTTTACCTAATTAGAATGTTTTAACACATGTTCTGTCATAACCGATCTGCGGGGTAAAGTTCTTTCGGCATTGAGCACTAGAAAATGAGCACAGTATGTTGCTTATTTCTTTTTAATGCAAAGTTGAAAAATTTCTGGTCTGTCGTGACTCGCCCACTTGATTAGCGACAGCAGAGTTTTTCTGAGGGAACTCAACGCTTTAATAATATTATAGTTTTAAGCACATATGCTCCATGATTTCTTTTCTAGTTCATAACACAGAATCGTCGTTTTTTTTTTTATTCCTAAATACCGGTTGAACGCAGGTAGCAATCAACAGTTGAGCATTGGTACATAAATAATTTTTATGGCGTGAAAATTGAAACTGTTCAAAGTATTGCTTTGTACTAATTCCGAACTACCTGCTGCAACGATAATTGCGTGAAAACATAAAATTTTGATATATCAACAGATTGAGGCAATCTATGAGTTGAAATATATAACTCAAAGAGTAAAGTCATTGCATTTGAAATGTACAAGCGTGTGCAGTTTAGAACGTTTTTGTAACAGGGAAATATAAACCTTCTTTTATGTAAACAGATCTTGCCACTTTAAACACACAGGCTTCTCTGTGTTACAAACAAAATTGTTGAAAAAATTTCAAGCAATCTGCGCCAACAGAGTTCAGAGAAAATTTCAGTATTTGTATTCTTGACTAAAAAATAGATACTTGGAAGAACTGGTTTACCATTCAATTAGGAACCATTTGGCAACCAAAGTATGGTTTCACAGTCGATGCTTCGGGTAAACATTCACGGATTCAGAGACCCAACCATCTTCAAAGTAATGAATACATTTGATGGACATGGTTTCAATCATGAAATGGTATTTTGTGGTGTTGTTAATTTTTCTTTTTTTTTTCTTTGTAGGCTCTGCTTATAGTACGGATATGTAGAAGTAACATGGGAAAAGTTTGATAGTTAAGTTTCAGGTAGGTTGCATGCTAACAGGTTATTCTACATTATCGAGTCCGTTATCTCCTTTTTCATAAAAACAATTTTTAATATATTTACAAACAGTTTGAAAGCGTTAACAATTTTTTTCTTAATATTTTTTAATACTACCGAGCTTCAATGACCATTTTTTTGCAGTAAATGCTTCCCTTCAGTTCAAAAAAGCTGTTGGAGTAATTGTACGAATGGATCAGTTTTAACGCGACTGTACTGTTATTAAACTTTTTTTTCTGATTTGAAGTACAGAATTTTTGCAAAATTACATATTTTTGCCTACTTTAACGCTTGAGTTGTTATTATTATTTTTATCAATACTATTATTATTATTATTATTATTTTTTTGCTGTAATGCCTATTACGAACAACTTAGACTGTATATTAATTATTATCTCTACCAGTGAATAAATCGTAATAATTAATGACAATAGCTGGGCACATAAATATTTTTTTCCATCTGTATCGGGTAAAAACTATCAACAATTTATGGTTCATATATATATACACATGTATGTATATATACGTATCTTTTCTATATGTATATATATATATAAAGGTAGAAATCAATAACTATTACAATTAATAATTAAAAATAATTAGTTACAATGTTAAGATGTAATTTTTTTTTTGGATCACAATCCTTTCTCTCTCGCATCCCTACGTGTCTCTGAAATTGGACGGCAAAAAATAATGCAGGTAAAAAATTAACAACGTTAATAGCCAAGATTCTAGTGCCATTTATAAAGTTGATCATCTTGAGCGATAAAAACATGAATTGATACTTATCTTACCTTAGAGTTACTTTTTCCATGAGCATGGAAAGCCTGGCATCGGTATAATTGGCGGGTAACAGAGCTTTGAGCAGCTCTCTAACAAGAGCCTCGCTAACCCCGGGCGATGTTCGTTCTGCTAATTCAAAAGCTCCTCTCAGTTCTTCCAGAGCGCCTCCGTTCCTCCCGCCACTGCTGCCGCCGCTGCTACTATTATTGTCTCGAGACATGTATTGATGTTTGCGTTGCAGCTGTACGATCGAATCGGAATAATAAATTAGTGAATAAAATAAAATGGCGTAAAGGCGGACGATCAGCTGATCCTTTTCGTTAAATTCAACAAATATCAGGGGGCAGAAAGCGCCATGAAAACCGTCTGATTTTGATTTTGTGACGTTAACTCGACCTCGAGCAAAATACGTGATACAGAATTGATTTTCAAATTAAATATAACTGCTATGTGAGGCAGCGTTGGTATTTTCTGTTGCCATCTGACGTCTCGTAGATTTCAGAAAGTTGGATATCTCATAGCTTTATAGGGTAGAGAGAAGGAGAACGAACTCGGACTTCGAGCGAGTTGCCAAGATCTTGAAATATAGCAACTTGTACTTAGAACTCCGATAGGTAGCGCGATACATCATAGCCATCGCAATGCCTCCGTACATCACTCCAACTCGAAAAACTTTAGAAATTTCAGCATGAGTACTGCTAGTAGCTGAAATCACAACAGCTGAGCGTTGAAATTTCAGTCGCAGCAGTTCCCATGTATTTAGCAGGGAGTCCGTCCTCCTTATCTCTACCCTTCATACTTTTGGCAAGCAATTTACCTCAGAAAGAAGGGGCAATATAACGCCAAAAAGAGTAGCGCTTCGAGGGTGTTTTAGTTCCTGTGTTGATTTCGGCCTTTGTTTTTCATCCCCACCTCTATGGTCGACTAATGATACGATCGGAACTTCTGGCTTACTGCTTCTCTTATCACGAGCAATTTCCCTGTCTCGTTCCCTTTCCCTGCTTTCTCTGTCTCGTTCTCTAGAATCACGAGACTCTCTAATATCCCTGGAATCCCTCAGAGTTGATTCTCTGCTCGATTCCCTCGATTCTCGACTTTCTTTTATCGAGTCTCGACTCGCATCTTTCCGGTTATCCACCGGAGGTGGCGGCGCTGCTTCATGTGGACGGGACTACAAAATATATATAAAATTAATCAGCAATTAACAGCATGACATTATTTTCCACACAGCGTGCAATATTGCTAGGATGTTTCTACGTTGCAGGAGTATTACGAAATTTGTTTGCAATATTTGTAAAGCCACATTACTAAAAATATTGATCAACGTGTAGAAAATATTTCGAACCTTGCAAAGTTAACAAATAAGTCTCTGCAATATAAAAATTCTTTGAGACTTACCAGAGTGGGTTTAGACTGTGATTCGCGGGACGAATCCCTCGAGTCGCTTTTGTAGTGATTCAAATTTGAATCCTTCGGCGGAGATCTGGACGCGCCGTTTGCATGAGGTTTTGGCGATTGATTATGGTTGGACGACCTGTGATTAGAGGTGTGAGTCAACGTCAAAGAAGTCAGCGAATCGTCTGGCGGTAGTTTGGGCACGACGGATCCCTTCACGCCGTGAGGCCCCTTCACCGTCATTATCCAAGGCTCATCCATGTCGCTGTCTTGTTTCGACTCCTCACTTTATATAAAATCCAACATGTTCACCTTCGTTTTATCCTTTATTCAAGTTCCGTTGATATTTTGATAAGCAAGAAACGTATAAGGCACGAAAACTTACGAATCAGAATTCTCGCTTTCGGTCTCGGATTCTTCGCTCCGTTGCGACTTCCACTTCTTATACCTATCGATCAAGTCGATCAAGTAGGAGTTCTTCTTCGCCTTTTTGATGAATTGAAACTTGAGCAGCTCCTTTGCCGTCGGTCTCTGTTTGACGGAATACATGATAGAACGTTTCATAGTGAACGAGTTTACCTCAACTACTAACAACAATGAGAAAATTAAAAAACACTTTCAAACAATTACGATATATTACGTGTAAAAAAAAAATATATCACAGCACTGCGCATTGATACAGATAAGTAATCTTTCAACCCAATGTTAAGTATATAAATCCGCAAATTGTGATTGCAAAATATTATCATGTATCACTATTATGCTTTTACTTTTAGTCAAACCAAGTTACGTTATTCTAAAGAAACGCAAATGGATCGGGAGAAAATATTTACTGCACAATGTCTCTCTTAAGCATCGGAGTAAAGTTAATAAATGCGTGGATAGAGAAAAAAATATTCTGAATATCATATTAAATTCATAGATATCAAATATTATCTATAAGATGATAATCAGTTTCGTCACATAAAGCGGTAACGATACCGTAAAACGGCGATTAATTTGAGTACAGAACACGAAAAATGCATCAGTGGCCACGTTTGATTGAATCGAAGAGTGTCGTAAATATAAACAAGTCAAAATCGTAGAAGCAAAGAAATCGTTTTTAACTGTAACCATCGCGAAAGTCAAGTTTTTATTTTTTTTATTCATATTTTTTTAAATATTATCATCAGCGAAACGGAGGCTTCTCCGATTATCGGATCAAGAGAAATTCGAGATTCGACTAAGCTGGAATTAGCGGTTTTATATACGGCAGAAGATTGATACGACGACTTACATTTTCGGGATCCTTGTTAAGGCACGCCTCGACGAATTCCTTGAACTGTTTCGTGTAATTTCCGGTCAGTTGCGGCGGGTTGTTCTTGGGTATGAGGAAAAGTACCCTCATAGGGTGCAGCTCGCTGTTTGGCGGCTCACCTTTGGCCAATTCTATGGCCGTTATCCCCAGCGACCAGATGTCAGCCTGCAAACGACCGAAAGTTGTATTCTTGGCGTTCGCCGATTTACCCAGACCAATTTCAGGGCCAAACCCAACGATTGGTTCGGCTGAATGGGTGATAACTAGTTGTGTAACTGTAGAGGCATTTCCAAGCACTCGATAGTTGGTGTATTTGCGCATGCAGAAACTGCTAACGAATGCTTTTCCTCTGGTCATTGCATAACTTGATCGTCGGATTTTACTCAGATCTTTAAGACCGATCCTTGAATTCCCGTGCACGATAACGCCAACGAGAGAAAACTGGCGACCTTCCAAAAGCGAGAGGCATTCTCGTTACGAATCTCTATGCAATCGACACAGTCGCTTTTGACTAACCGTTTATTCATTTTGAATTTACAAAATCAAATACATTCCCGATAATTTCACTTTCTTTTAATCAAATACCAACATAGTTAAAACTTTATACGAAAACTATGAGTCTGCAATGATTGCAAATTTTTTGGCCAATATGTTGTAAGTCGATTTCACAAGCGAAGTAACATCATCTAGTTGTCATGGCTAGTAATTCCGACCAAAAATCTATTTATTTATTCAGATTTTATTATTATTTCAATCTAATCGAATCACTTTTGGACAATTGATATGACATATGTTAATCGTGAAAATGTGAGGAAGGCATTGGTGAAAGTTTCATGTACATTGATTAGGTATGTTTTACACGATGCAGAGACGAAATATTTCAGGTTGAATGGCTAGTCGGTGAAGGGTTGAAATATGGATTACCTTGGAGTCATAGGCGGATTGCTTGATGACCTCGGGGGCCATCCAAAATGGCGTACCAACGAAAGTATTTCTCTTGCTGGTAGTGTTAGTGAGTTGTCCAGCTACCCCAAAGTCTGCCAATTTGACGTCTCCCATTTCGCTGAGCAGAACGTTGGCGGCTGGAAATAATCGGCTATGTATTTCAAGAGGGAAGTGTCCCCCAATGTTTTACACGGTTACGCGCCCTTGCACGCGAGTCAAGTTTCTCTTTATTTTTATACTGTCAAAAGATCATTCACACATGAACGAGAAGAAAGGCTGGCCAAGGGACACCTAAATTCCAATAATCCATGAGACGATTCGTTTCGTGTGTAGACTGATGCCGATAACGCCAGTGGCAGTAAATTATTTTAGTACCAGAGTATCAAGAGTCCTGTTTTAATCAATGAATATGTGTGAAACGTGATATTCTTGGTGAAATACGTTGTCTTCTATATGAATTTTCTTCGTACCGATGCTTTAGAATTTACCTTAAGAGTAAAAAAGAATTGTTGAAAGATGTTTGTCTATAGCAGACCTTTGATATCGCGATGAAGCTTTCGTTCGCTGTGAAGGTAGTCGAGACCTCTGAGGACTTCGCGGAGTATAACAGCGATGTGCATTTCCTCGAAGCTGCCCGCCTTCATCAAGTCCAGGGCCGATCCCCCGCCCAGATACTCCATGATGATCCATAGCTTCGTGCCCTGGAAAAAGGAAATTGATTAAGTAAAAATAAGCGCAATGGTTGGATCAATGAGGGTGAAAGAAAAGCAGCAAAATGCGATAAAGACACCTCTTCAGCCTCGAAGGGTGCGTCCGATGACCTATACTCGTATAATCGAGACGTAGATTTGTGAACAGCCGAAAACCCATAACAGGTGACAAGTGAAACGCGAGATGGTCGGGCCAATTACTTAGGCCGTACCATTTATTGGGTCATGGTTACACTTGTGCGCTTCCTGACCGTCGTTCAAATGCTATTACAGGATCTCGGAAAGGGCTTGGTCATTTGCCTTGCCACTCCACACATTTTCAACAGAATCGAGCTGGTCGTTCAGCTATAGCCAGTTCAGCGGTCACCACAAATATATTCACCATTTTCCTGCTTCGAAGATAATTTTGACAATTTGGTAACGAATTATTCCTGCCTTACAGATTGGACAATTTTTTAGTTCACCTCTGAGCTTCTCAATAATTTATTTCGACATTAAAAATATTACACGTGAACAAGCGATGCTATAGATTGAAATTGTAGTTCAATGTTTGAAATAAATTCATGTTGTTAACTAAAATATCGGATCATATACGGCCTCGTAGTGATTGGAAAACTGAAATTGGACCTGATAAGTAATTATTTTCCATCTTATAGATATATGTTTCTCATTTTATTGGCTTCATTGGGATGAAACGTCACTTTCGTTTGATACAGTATATATTTTTGATATTTGAATTACGCGAGGTATGCAAATTTTTAACCAAATTCACGGGTTGAGGCAAATTGTCACACGTGACAATAATTTCACGACAACTTGCCCCAATTTCGTCCTTTCCGTGATTCTCTGAGTCCGCGGCGGGTCAAGTTTTTCAGGATTTTCGAAGTCTGAGGCGAATTTTTCATAGTTTTAGATGTTTTATTACTCTAAGTCGACTGTTTCGTAGTTTGCAGGGAAAAAATGTAATGAAGAAAAGATTTGTTGCTTAGAAATAAACATTGAAAACCCGAGTTTCTTACATCAAAACAAATACAAGAAAACTAACGTGCAATAAAAACAAGAAAAAAAACCATTATTCATTATTTTTCACCAGTTTTCGTCATTTAAAATACTTGGGACAACTTACCCCGCAATTTTTTTTTTTTTCAAAATTCAAAAGACCCTAATCAGACTTGCTTTGAAACAGTTACGAATTTTCTCTAAGTGGGAAAAGAATGCATCTACAGTGTAGATCTACAGTGTAGAATATCTGAATTAAATGAAATTTTATTGAAAAACAAATTTTTAACAACTAGAGCCCGTCTCTCTCCTACTTCAGATTATAATACTTTTTAAAAGTAAAGTTAGTATGTATTCCTGCGTCAAAATCAATGGCGGCCTAATTTCTCATCTGACAGAGGTTTCACGGTCATTAGTGATCCTGGCAGCAATGTAAACGTTTTAGGAAAGTGCGATGGGCGGGCTGGATGCCTCGACTGATTATCGCCGAGGGTTGTCTTCGCAAAAGTGACTGCGCCGTCACTTGGGAGAGAAGTTGGGGAAAACTTTTCCGCACCCTTCCTTCCGTCAACTAGAATGAATACCGTTCACGGGGAACGACCCGAAACGAATTCGTGATTAGTCCTTGGTAGTGACATTTGAGTTCACCCCTAAAGTTCGTTTGTTCACCTCGACAAACTCACTTCACCAGTTTCGTACGTCATTTTTTCTCTACCTCCTTAGTCAAAAATAAAAATATATTTATGAACATTTTTGTATTTTTACTTTGTTGTGGAAATGTTATGAATATTATTAGTAACCAAAGAACTAAAAATTGTCGAATCAAATCGCAAGTATGTGAGAAAAAAGAGCGTTGGGGATGTTAAACTTGAACACGATCAAGGTGCCTCGAGGCACGATATTAAATGAGGTGGAAAATACAAGCGTGGTGAATGGGGAAAAGGGCTGCGTGATGGTAGAAGTATTGGAAATTGTCAGGGAGGAGAAGATTGCGGGAGCTTCTTGTTGATGCAAATTTAAAATGGAACTGCCAGAGCAAATTCTTCCTCTCCAGTCATACGAACGAAAACGGAAATTCGGCGGAGAGGCGGAGAGATTGAATTTTGCACGTTGTTCATTCACCTTTATGAGATCTCTTAGTTTTCGAGTATTTAATTTATTCTTCTATTCAATATTCATAACAAGTAAAGAAACTGGAAATTGGAAAATGCGTCATCAGTAATTGCAGAACTGAGTATGAATTTGTCGAAAAACGATTTGCCAATACCTCTTTGCACCCAGTGCAGGGTGAAACGAGTGAAAAATCGAAAATAAATGGGAGAACAGATTTTTATCGAAGGAAACGGATAAACCAAAACCTTTTACGATACCATTGATACAGGGACATGGAAGTGCGTTGACACGAGACACTGAGGGAAACCACGACAACTGATCACACGGATGATGTGTGGTGTGTAAAGATCGTGATGAAGAATCGTTGTGTTATGAATCTTGCCGCGAAGGCCACACAATGACCTAGAATAACCGTAATCTACCAGATGGATCTTTGTAACAAGGTTAGATTTCGATCCATTATCATCAACGAAGTCATGCGGTTCTCCGTCTGTTTAAAGCCAGAAAAAATGATCGTCATGGAACTCATATTGTCAGTAGATTCTGGTTTTATATTCATAAAAAGATTTGACTTTGACTCCCTATCGTAATAGGCACCATTGCATTCCGTCATATATTGATTCTACGCTCTTGCAATATCTGTGTTTAAGAAAGAAACATACAACACTTGAAAATTGTTTCGTAATATCGTAAGTTGTCGTTTCTTTGTCTCATGTCAATTCCACTCAATTGTCGAGAACCGGTTTTCTCACTTCGTCGATAAGAAGACTGTACCATTTGTTACGATGCTTATCGAGTGATTACTTGCGTCAGTGGTTATCGAAATTTATTATAGGTCAACTACGTTGTTGCAGTGATTTGTGTTCACTGTTCCCAGTGAATGTCTCAAGTTTCTCCTTTGTTCGAAGTCGACTTATACAGGCAAAGCGTTTTTCAAAATTTCATCGAATTATTCATCTAATATAATATATTTTCGTTGGATCAAGAAACTGAATCAAGCAAGCAACGTGATCGCAGTAATTCGTGTTATCGTTTCTCTGCTGGTACTTTGCCTTTGCTCGTACAGATGGCGCCAGGCGATGAAACAACGAAATTACAGAGATCTTCATTATCCGAAAGCACGTTTCATCGAGAATTGAATGAATTTGAAAAGCAAATAAGTATGCTTTGTGAAATGCTGACTATAAGAAGAAAAAAATCAACTTTACAGAGTTATTTCAAAGACTGACAGCGAGCGACACTCGTCTATAGGTGTTCGAAAAGTAACAATAATTTTCCCGGAGGTTGAACAAGTTCTTACTTCCTGCACGGTTGAGTAAATCAAGTAAATCATGGCATTGTTTAAAAGTACAGTTTGAACTGTTATACCGAGGCGTTGTGCGCTGCTAGTATGCAATGCTGACTTCATGGAGGGGCGAAAGTGTCGTTCCCAAGGCTTTCCAACGTCTAGTCTTACTCGTTGCGCAACCGCAAGTTTATTTCAACAACGTATTCGGTTACCTGCACCGCGTTTTCCGTTATCTTGAATAGTTTTTAGCATGCAGCATCACTATTTTTATCCACAGGTTCTTCATCTTCAATAAAAATAGTCAATGATGTTAATTACTCGTCACGAATTTTATTCTAAGAAATATAATCTTAAAAATCGTTCAATTCGATAAGCTGAAATAATCCTCAATTCGTTCGCCGATAATCTTTCTGTGATTCAGAATTGAGGATCAATAACCTCCCACTTAAGGTGATAATGCATGACATTCGTATGTATGTACAATAGCGCATATATTTGAAATCAATAATAAATTGAACAACGTCGTCTGTCTGAACGGACAAAATCAAAACAAAACACGGAGAAGGACTTCCCTTTTCTTCGCAAACTCACTCGTTCATTATCTTTCTTACAAACCAATTCAGTGATAGTCACAGAGCTTTGTTCGATTTATCAGATTAATAATAATTAGAATATTCGGTGCGAAAAAAAAAAAAATATATATATATAAACTAAAAAAGTGATTATATTTTAAACTCTACCTTTCGTTTTAGTTCATGCCTTATTTTATTCTATATTATTTAGTGAAATAGTCCGTTACAAATGCTATCGATCTTTTTTACCGACCGGACTGTTGTCTTTTTGTTTTATTCTCTTTCCCGCAAAAGTTTGTTTATCAATTAAAGTATATACCTCTTACTTCCTGGTGGTCGATTATTATGCGCGAGGACTAAAGACGCAAATCTCTTACACGATGTAGATATATGGCGATAGTTTTTGCTACCACAAGATAAGTTTATCAAGTTTAATTTCCTGTGCGGGTCGGCTGATTGTATTTTGTGTCTGAAACCCGGCGACAAAAGCAAAAGTTGTTGGTATCTCGTTTCGCTATCTTTTCAATGTATGATGCATAGAATATAATAGTCGAGTACCCACCTAACAACCGGATACGGAAGTGACGTTGGTATAGACAGGAAGGGCGAGGCGGAAATCTTGCGTAACCGTCTGGGCGTCGTGACACTTGTCAGGATCAGTTATACACATTTCAAAGGGTGTTCCCAAACGGGAGATTTCAAAAACCAGCGAAACGATCCTGCAGGATTAACATTTGTAGGGTATTCGGTCGAGGCATCTACATCGAGTTTAATCGGAGCAAAACTTTCAATTAGAATATCACGATCGTTTTTTTTTCCCTTAGATACACGAGGAAGTCTAAAATTCTAGAAATCCTGTTCATAACCAAAAAGGTAGGACACGATGCGGTTGGCTTACCTGCGAAATTAGTCTCGATTTCACAGAAGATTAAATGTCTAAAAAACTTGGCCAAAAATCTAGATTGCATAATGTCATACGAATACGGCAAACTAGGATTTTTCGACTGATATTTATCTCCACTTTGAGCGCCTGAGAGATTTTTTATGGCCAGTTTTTTTTTTTATATCTTTTATTTATTTATTCAACGGCACATTGATTTCGTTATGAAATTGCTTAATGTTTATGTATATTACTATTTGTTAACTCCAATCATCTTTTTTAGTGAAAGCAAATAAGTGGGAAAAAAATAAGTAAATTCAAAAAAAAAAAAAAAAAAAAAAAAGACACAGTCGATTATAGTATTAAATTATTGCCAAAATTGTACTTTTTTTTTTATCTTGTTTTCAATTCTGCTGTAAATCTGAACGTTCTCTTTACGACCTGAACATTGAATTAACGCTGGAAAACCTTGCGGATGGTTGATTAATTTTTTACGAAGTGTTACGTGAAAAAAAATTGTGATTTTTGGGATTTTTTCATTTTATTCAACTAAATGTCTGAAATTCTCGTATCGAAACTCGCTGCAAAATTTGTGGTTACTTTTGTTCGATCCGTTAAGTAAAATAAAGTATAGAAGATTCAAGTGTCGTACATTAAACCTTCAAGGTCGAAAGATGAAAATTATTATTTGCTTTTCAAGTATAAAACGTGAATAAATCATTTACTCCAAACTCAAGCAAATCACTTTGAATCTTGAGTAAATTTTTCTAATTCGGTTTAGATTTTGCATGTTAATAAATTAAGTAAAAAGCAGAAACAAAAAACAAAAAAGGGAAGTGAAGAGGGAAAAAAATGCTTTTCAAAGTTCCCCCACCAAACGTTCTCGTTGGTGAAACGCGTGAGTAGATTTTTTTTTTTTAATCGAAACTAACCGAGTGTGGGAAAATCAAAGTATAAAAAATGATAATAATACGAATTTTCGAATCGAAAGTCAAGATTTTTGAAGGTTTAACCTTGGAATGACCTTTAAGAAGATACATCCGAGACTTGACACAAAAATTTCGTATTCAGCGCATTAAAAAACATGGATATCACAATTTTTGTACCACGTTTTTGATTATTGGATTTTTGGGCCAAGTTTTTTGGGTAATTTGGCCCATTGTGGATTGCGTTGAATGGAAGGTCATGGTATACGATGGACGATGAAAATTGGTCTAATACCAGCGAGGGTAAGCCGGGAAACGTATGACCAAGAAGTTTTCTCTGAAGTTAGAATATGCGGCGTTTGTTTAAACTTACCTTGAGGTATGAACCGAAGTATTTCGTGACGAATGGACTGTCGCACTGCGACAGTACCATGATCTCCTGTTGTATATCCTCGATTTCATCTTCCGCTTCCTCGAGATCAATTATCTTGATCGCTACCACTTGCTGTGTTCTATTATCGATGCCTTTGAACACCTCGCCGAAACTTCCTTTGCCGATTCGTTCTTGTTTCGTGAATATCAGCTCCGGATCCACCTTCTGTAACATATGGAATATCCCTGGTTTAGATGACGTGAAAAATGAAGGAAAGACAAAGCTAAAATTTCGTCATATATCATTTCTTGTGAATTTCTTCCAGGATAAAAGGTTACACGCACTAATCGTACTAAAGGATCCTTCCAAAGTTTACACGATTTGTAAATATGGAAGAACCCAGCTAGACTTTACACTGGTACTAATGAAGTATACGAGTATACTTCATTATCGAGCCATGAACTTCAGAAGGCGTGTTTATTCAAAAGAGAAAACTTTTTCATCTCCAATATGGCTATAATTCGACACTCTTAATTTAAGAATTCAAGCCAAGATGACAGAAAGTTTTGAAAAGTTGTAAAGTCAGAGTAACTTTACACCCTTAATATCGGTTTCCTCGCTCAATTAACAAATTCAACTTATCCGAACTTCAAGTCTGATGATAAATAGCTTTCTTATTTGAACCGCATTGAAGGAATTACTCGTAAAAATTCCTTCCAATTTCTGTTTCATTTCCGCAGTACAAGCTCCATGGCAAAGTTTTCAATGGTTGAAGTGAAGAGTGTTCTCGTAGCTTTATGACGAAGAAGGAGCAGCTTGAGGACAGGACACAGAGTCAACGTTGATGAGAAGTACGTGATATTGCGGCATTATTAGTATAGTTTCGCGTTGCCCCTCCCTTTCATTGTCAGTAGGACAAGAATTATCTTTTGGCAAAGTGTCTCTAAAGCTCTCAAGGTTTCTCCCAAGAGCGTCTGACGTTGACACCAGGCTAATTATAATGTGTGCCGAGTCTTCCGGGGGTCGCGCAATTTCAAAGAGAAGATAGAAGGAGAATGAAGAACAGCCAATGAGGGTTCCTAAAATATTATCCACCATGCGTTTAACCCTTTGAGGGGCAGCGGTACACATTTGTACCACCTTTTTTCCTACATTTTTTAGGTATTTTTCAATACCTTTATACTTCTAAGTCGTTTTTAGTACCTTGAAGGTTCAAGCTAAAAGATACTTAAGAAAAAAAAGTAGATATTTCTTTATTTATAATTAATTATACATAATTCAAACGCAAAAAACTCGTTGTTTTTTTTTCAGAATAAATTCAGCTGTTCTCAAACGAAGTGTCGAAACGTTTTGAAATTTTTTTTCATATATTCTTCAGGTCCATTACTAACTTATAAAAAATTTTCAAATTTTTCGCCAGGCTCAAATTTTCAAAAAAAAATTATTGAATTTTCTGAAAATCTGATTTCGAAGAAAAAAGTTTATGTTATACATCAGACATCAGAATCGTAATCAGCGACCACAAAAAACCCTCTATACCAAATTTTGTGCCGATTGAACGAAAAACCTTGAACCTAACCTAAAATAGTCGACATTTTGGGTCCGCCATCTTGAATTTTCTAATTCTGACGTCAGAATCGTAATAAGCGACCCCAAAAACCCTTAGACCACCTATGATTTTGAAAATTTGTTGCATAGAAAAATGTGCCCCTCAAAGGGTTAATGTACTCTCAATACATTGCCAACATTTTTTAAACATATAAAATTGTACGCTGTGGTGTATCAGGGTTCGTAAGCTTTTTGGAATCTGAAATTCCCCGAATTTTCCGGGTATTTCAGTCTGAAGATATGATTTTTCCAGAAACCTTTCCAGAAATATGCCGTTGTTAAGTGATCATTTTTTTTTTAAACATTAATTTGAAGTATTTTAATCTCAGTCGAAGTCTTCCGACTTCACGAAGTATTCACCAAGTCATAAAATCAAGTGTAAGATTGATTCTTATATGCTTAATTCTCCGACAAAAGTATCATACTTTCCATCGATGCTTAATATGGGTGGAAATCAGGTTTCCACATCAACGCGGTTACACTTTTTTACCGTAGTGTAAGAAAAATATAGAGAAAACGTCGACTCCTAATATAACCTGAAAATAGAAAAGTGTAGCGTCTCACTGCGAATAGAATACAACGGTAAGATGTAAAATCGGTTAAGAAATCGAGCGGAAACTCGTTAAGTTATAGATCATCATCATGATCATCGTGATTCAGATTATGTAACAACAGCCGTTGTAATTCCATCGAGAAGTCGTAACCAAGTAAAATCACAAAAAGTGACGATGAATAAAAAGAAGGAAGACATCATCATCTCTCTAATTTATTCGGAGAAAGTTTTAACAGCAGGAAGGAAGCGTTGAAGTATTAATTCCATTACGGCAGAGGTGTAAAAAGTAGCGATAGAAATATGGAGCCTTCAAGGATTCTTGCATCGTCCCTGCAACTACAACTTGAAGTTACCGAGTTTGAGTAACCATGATGCATAACTTCCTTATCAACAGTTTTATATACATACAAATGTCAGGTATAATACAATTCTTGGTTTAACCAGGATGGTCAATAAAATTGGCCATACTTCACGTGCGTGTACAATGAAATTATAAGTAAATAAAAATTGTGCCAAGATATAGGTGGATAAGTAGGTAATAGTGAGCCGGTTCTTCGATCGATAGTCACAACCCACACAAGTCGTTAACTCCTCTATAGAGTTGTAATGTAATGGAAGATACGAGCGACGACCTCGCAGAAAATTCGCCGTTGTGACCTCACGTGATATCCACTCTACCTCATCTCTTCACAACCACAAGTCATGACGCACGCTGTAAGAGTAAGATAAAAGAATAAAAGTCTCAGGAAGAATTCGTGAGTCATTGGACAACGTATACCTGAAGCAATCCGCTCTGCCACAACCTCCTGTTACACGGAATCCGGATCTCCCCCACGCACCGCAAAGAGTGAAGATAAAACTGATTCTGATATCTGTCTATGCATGCAGTTAGTAACGTCGAAAACAGCAAACTGGCATTTCAGTTCAATCTCTCTAGAGATTTGTGCGTTACCAAGTGCGTGCAGCACTGAGCGTTTCCGTGACGCGTGAACACAGGTTAACACCTACTGCACATTCACGATAAGATCAGTAGGGAAATTCTGGTTAATGCTGACTGTACTGATGATGATCTTGATGATAGCTATGTAGACAATCGTGGTTACAACACACTAAAGTTTATACAACAACAGCAGTATAAAGTTTGTAATCAAACACATTTCCTTGGAGTTCAACCATAATTCTAATCGCCAAAAGGTCAATAAGAAGTTTCTTTCTTTGGTTCAGTGCATTATAACGAATTGGTTCTTAGATGTCACTGGCTTACAATGAAAAATATTACTAGAATAGACTCGTGGCGAGGTTTCATTGGTCACGTCTGATGGAACATAAACCGCGTGAACGCGAATGCGGTTGGGAATCTTCTTTTTCCAAGCATCAAAAGGTGTCCAGTTTCAGAGCATCTGGCCTTTGTGTGAACGCGGCACTGAGCTGTAGAGGAGGCGTATATAGCAGGCTTTCAGTACTTTCAACCTTCAGTAAGAGAAGACAAGTTTTTGCATCTCTAGATTGACATTCGATAGCCTGTAGAGCAGCCAGCAGGTCATTCGTCAGTCACCTTGTATCTGTTCACTTTCATATCGCAAGCGGTTATCGCCTCAGGCGTTCCAGTTGCCAGGCATGCAAAGTCCTACCAAACACGATGTCAAACACTTGACAGACATAATCAGGATGGCTGTACTGCCAGTTTTGTAAACAAGGTTGAGAGGAGAAGGAAAGGAGAAAGGAAGGAAGGAAGGAAGAAGTCACGTTAACGATTATTTGTTAGGGGGCACATAACATCGAGCGGTGGTAATCTAATATGACGCGTGCGAGACAATCTGATTAAGTGTACGAGACACGGTGGGATCATGGCTGCGACGAGAGTAACATTGTGTACAAAGGTAACTAGCATCGAACATAGTTGCTAACGTGATATCAATTAAAACTTTTAATTTACTCACAGTGCTTTCTATGACAGCACACAACGTTCCGCTGCAAGAGTGTCATTTATGACGTATAGTAAGTGACGAAGCCTTAACTTTGTGCAAATTATGCATGACAATGAGTGAATATAAAGAGAACAAAATCGTATATAATCAGAAATAAGTTAATTATCACGAAATGGCTGTAATCGCAGATTTGTTGCATTTCAATTGAACCCAAGCTTTATTATACTTGAAGTTAAATTTACACTCAGACAAAACGCCACTTCAATTGACTTCGGATGACGCGAACTTATCTGAAGTCACTTGAAATCATTTTGAGTAATTTAAGGATATTGGAAGTAAATTGAAGTATTTTCATTTTCACGAAATTACTTAAAGTCACATGAATTCACACGAAGTCACTTGAATTTCAACTTTATGAAGTCAGTTGAAGACATTTGACTTCGGTTAAAGTCATGCCAAGTAATTTGAATACAATTACAATGTTTAGACTTCATGAAGTCTTGAACTTACAAAGAAGACCAGTTTCGTTTCTTTCTTTGAATTCGTTGCAACTCATTTATGTTACAGAACATTAAAAACTAAAAGACGCGTTTTTTCTAATCGGTGAAAAAACGGTTCAAAGGGTTGATAACGACGACCCCCCCCCCCCCCCCAAAAGATGGGCACCAAACGGGATGATTTTTTGATGCGCTTAACGTATTTGAATGAAAGCAACCCTTAAGTACTTCCATTAACGAATGAAAAATGTGATCGTTGGTTAATTCAACACATCAAGCTTTGCTATCCGAAACTTTGAAATCACGCCATTGCGCTGCCACCTTTAGAAGTCGTTTTGCACTCCAGTAACCCGTATTTCCGCGAATAAAAACAAAGCAACACGTGTTTCTTAGTTTTCATTGTACTGCAACATACATGAGTTGAAACGAAATCGAAGATTGATACCAAACCGATCTTCCTCGTTAGTTGTTCGACTTTAATGACCCCCAGTAACCACTCTCCATAACGTCATGGTCTATTTCTTCGCGTGAAAGAAACGCGGGAACAACAGGTCCGTTAAAAAAAAAGCCCAAAGACCACTCCTCGCCGCAAATATACAACGACGTTGATGAAGATCTTTAAGGCCTTAGGCCACTCAAGAGGCCGAAAAAAATAGGCTTTTTGGGGATTTTTTTTCAGAAATACTACAAAATAAATCGAGATAACAGAAACGTGATTTTATTATTCATATCAGTGACTGCTTACAATAATTTTTTTGAAGCGATTTATTTCAAAATGGCGACTGTGCAGCATTTTTGCGACGACGTCTCCTTTTTTTCGGGGTCCTCGGCCGGACTAACAGCTCCTGTAATTTTTTTAATCGTAATGAGCAAATTAATTTTTTTTTATTATATATAATAACTGCTATAGAAGTACGTAGGATTTTTTTTTGTATTGCGTAGTTCATTTGTTATTAGCAATTATCTGACAATTTTTTAGGCAAGTTCTTCACTTTCCACTTTAGAAGTGCGCCATTTGGCCAAAAATCAATATATCGCAAATATCCTGCGTACTTCTATAGCAGTTATTATATATAATCAAAAAAATTCATTGGCTCATTATCATTAACAAAATTACAGGAGCTGTTAGTCCGGCCGTGGACCCCGAAAAAAAGGAGACGTCGTCGCAAAAACGCTGCACTGCCGCCATTTTGAAATAAATCGCTTCAAAAAAATTATTGTAAGCAGTCACTGATATGAATAATAAAATCACGTTTCTGTTATCTCGATTTATTTTATAGTATTTCTGAAAAAAAATCCCTAAAAGGCCTATGTTTTTCGGCCTCTAAAGTGGTCTAAGGCCTTAAGGTGCTTATAAAGAACCGTTGTACACCTCGAAAACGCGGGGATGCAAAACTCCTATACCGCTCAAGCGATCAGAGTGAAACTTGGGCAATTAATGCCTTATTTTGGCAAAAAGTAGAGCGACTTTTTACTTTTTTAAAATTTGGAAAAAAATTTTACAGATTGGTTACCACCCACAGAAATTGGCCAAATTTTCACAGTTGCACTGAATGGATCGAACTATTCGGTATGATGCCACTCGGCGGTGATAAAACACACATTTTGAGCCCAGTCCCATGAGATTTGATACTGAAGTGACGAAATGGCAGTTGATCTGGTTTTCGATTACGAAGAACACCGAAATCTCATTTTGGTGACATTTGTCGGTAATTTTTTACCGACACTACACGCATACATTATCGGCATACGCGTAATGTCGGTAACAAATGTCGTCAAAATAAGATTTCGGTGTACTTCGTAATCGAAAATCAGATCATCTGCCATTTCGTCATTTCACCATCAAATCTCATGGGACTGGGCTCAAAATGTGTGTTTCATCACCGCCGAGTGGCATCATACCGAATAGTTCGATCCATTCCGTGCAACTGTGAAAATTTTGCCAATTTCTGTGGGTGGTAACCAATCTGTAAAATTTTTTTCCAAATTTTTAAAAAGTAAAAAGTCGCTCCACTTTTTGCCAAAATAAGGCGTTAACTGCCCAAGTTTCACTCTGATCGCTTGAGCGGTATAGGAGTTTTGCATCCCCGCGTTTTCGAGGTGTACAACGTGTCTTTATAAGCACCTTAAAACGGAAGCTGCTTACAACACGAAGAAGAGACTCACCGAGGGGCCGCTATTCCTGTTAACGCGATTTCTCGAGTTCGTTGCTGCCGAGGATCGGCCGTTCAGATTCTTCTGATTTCCTGCATGGGAAATCCCCAGAGTGTTTTCCCTTCTGGCGGGTGGTGGCGGGGGATGAGAAACGGGTCTCACTCCGTTTCTATTCGGCGCTGGGTGATACTGTCCACCCCAGGCCTGCCTCGGATGGTAACCGACGTATCCTCCGGTTATGAACTGTGCAGATCCATTGAGATGTGGCGGTGCCATTACGGCCGTTTGCTGAGGCTGCGTACCGTTCCGCATATTTCTTCTCCTTTCTATTTCAACTTTGATTTTAACCTGGTGTTGAGTTTTCACAAATGTTTAAAACCACGGTGATCGTTGCATCGCTTTTCACTCGATTATCGATATTCAGTAATCCAATGTTCTTCATTCCAACAGCGGAGAAAAGGTTTGACCGATGAGTTCCATCGCCATTTTGATTATATTTGATCACTCTGTAGCACGCCACACTTTGTAAACATATTTCTGTATAGGTAATGACATCAGAATTTTTCCGTTATTATTTTTTCGTAAACCATATGTGATGTAGGTATAGATATAATTTTGAATATTTTTGTGATAAAATTTTCCACGAATTATAGATATGTGCTTTGAAATGCTTTGTAATCGAGTTTCTTGTTACACGCTTATCTTCTCCAATTATTGCAATTACTGATTCGAGACCTGATAATTTAGTATAGAGGTTGTTTGTACTACGATGAGATTGTTTAACCAGCGATTAAACCGATAATTAGGCTAAGTCAGATATAATGTAATTCAAGTCGTATATATCGTAGCCTGTATAATTTATATTCGCGATTAATTTATCCCCACAAGTTACATATCGATCGATCGATCGATTATAGTGCGTGAAAAATAGCAACAAATCAAGCTGCAGAAATAATTTCACTATAAAACAATTTTCGACAAACTTGTTTGCCATAACAGTTTAGACTCCGTTGACCGTTCTATGCTGTTCGATAACGGATCGTTTTTTACCCGACAGAAGCGATTAGTCTCGCCTAATGTTTTTTTCCGGAATGAAAAATCGGTTCACGGAATAAAAAAAAAAAAAAAAAAAAAAAAAAAAACGCTTCAATAATCGTGCGGTATAACTAAATAGAAATAAAAATAAAACAGAAGTATAATAATAATAAATTGTCGATAAGCGCGATAGATTACTTAACAACTTTTTCTTTTATCGTGTTAACAACTGCAGAGACTAAAAGCTCCCCTCAAGATGACGAAGTTGTCAGTCAACAGGACTGCGATGCGTTTGTTATTAAGGGTGACACATGTTTGATTGATTTTGCGATTAATCAAGAAGTTGGAAGTAAAAATAAAAGACTACAAGGTTCGAGAATCTAAAGACGTATAAAACAATAAATCATCGTCACAAATATCACGAGTATGATATCCATAATAAAGATTATCATCGTCGTCGTTCGTAAGTTTGGAAATACCGACTAAAAATCACTTGCAATTAATATGACGAAAAAAAAATATTTAATACTTGACTAAAAGTTGCGAAAAATTAAACTGTTTTGAAAAAAAAAAGATTCAAATATCGAATGCTAGAAATAAGAAAGAATTAGCTACAATAAGAAGGAAATAAAAATAAAAATTAACAACAGCGATAACGCACAAACAGACAATGAATTTTAAGGTGAGATATTTTTTATTGCGAGCTTATCGAACTTTATAAAGGCAAGACGGCGTTGAAACCGCTCTTTCTGTCATTATAAATTCGTCAAAGGTTTCTGGATGCGGTCAATTCGAGTCACGTAAAACGCACAACACGTCGACAGTCAGGCATGCAGGGATCATGAGAGCCAAATCTAGGCAGGACGGTAGTTAACAGTCCACTTAATTAGTAATTGTGACGCGTATAGTACAGAACCGGATATCAATATGCATTACGGTTATATGCAAATGGCCGAAACTTATTTTTCCTTGTTAAATTATAGTTATACTAAAGTATTTTTACGGTGTAATATAAGTATTGTTTGTTTGAAGATGTAGTTTATATATATATATATATTAGGGTGGCGCAAAAAACCGACTATTTTTTTTTTTTTTTGAGCCTCGAGTGACAAAATGTTAGTTTTTGATGTTTTAAGAGCCCACTCCAAAGGACAGTTTAGAGAAAAATTTTTAAGAGGTCGCTCCACATTTTTTAAACCGTCAGAAATCGTCAAAAATCGATTTTTTATTTTATTTTTTTTTATCGTTACGGTATAATTTTATAGACAAAAAAAAAAAAAATAAGTCTCCGAAAGTTTCAGTTCAAAATTTGAATTTTGAAAAGTCGCTCATAATTTTTTTTCAATTTTTTGGTGCATTTCTTTAGATCTTTTCGAGCGACCTTTTAATATTCATGTTAAAATTTCATAAATTTTTTTTCTTTAATTTAGTAAGAAAGAATCGATAACAATACACCGCGACATGAATTAAAAATCAAACAAAATACTGAAAATATAATTTTTTAAATTTATTTGTTTGACGATTTTTTAAAATTTGGAGCGACCTCTTGACATTTTTTTTTTTTTTGAGCTGTCCTTTGGAGCGGGCTCTTGAAACATCAAAAACTAACATTTTGTCACGCGAAACTCGAAAAAAAAAAAAAAAAATCGATTTTTTTGCGCCACCCTAATATATATATATATTGTTGCAATCGAGAAATAAAGAAATTATACATATTTGCAAAAATTATTATTTATTTATTTATTTATTTATATTATATTATATTATAACTTATGATTTTCGTCAACTTATTTCTTTCCTATAATAAGAAAAAAACGAATTTCGATCGCGCGCGTTGTTCATGCTGACTACGTTTACGTAAGGACTAAGTCTTTCGTATTTCGTCGCAGCAAGTTTTCTGTCTCCGTTCGTTGGGTTAGTGAAAGCGACGCTGCGACTGCCGCTGCTGCAATATGCCACGAGAAACGTGTATAAAACACGAGTATATAGTTATATGTACAATTTTAGCTCGCAATCATCCGATGCCGATCACATTAAGGGGATGTCGGACCTTCCTGTTTTATCGACAAAGTTAGCAAATCGTATTTCACAATATTAGCGTTCTCCCGATCGATGAAATCGCCTCAAACTTTCGAACACCGTCGAGTTTATCGTCGCGTTTATCGGCTCGTTTAGAAAAGTTGAAAAAAAATTGATGGATATGTGATAAAAAAAAATATATATATATATATATATATATATATATATAAGACTCGGCTGTAAAAGATCACGTTATAACGCCGAAACGAGTGAAGATCATCTTTCCAAAGTTAATTTAAAAAATATTTCGTGCCTCGTGTGTGTAAAATACAAATTGCTAAATCTGTTGATAAAACTGTGAAAGAATTTATCGGCAAGAATTTTTGTCAAATATTTAAGGTATAACCTTAAAAAATTATATTGCAACGTAGAGAAAGAGAATGGACAGGCTTTTCCTTCGTTTATACGTTGTAATACGAAACAGGATTTATAATACACTTGTTTCTGCTCTACATGCGCTATTGAAACGCGTTGGCAGCACCAGCAGCGAAATTACCTTGCATGCATAATTTCTCCAAACCGAAAAACCTCGTCTAAGTCGCGTGTAATCTATTCACGTATATGCATACAAGAGAACGAATAAATCCTATTTTCTCACGCACTGAATACTTCCCTACAATGCACGTGTTACAACATTAAATATATAGTTACTAACAAAGACAGTACAAGAGGTGTCTTGATATTTGAAAAAAAAAAAAAAAAAAAAGATAACACCGATAAACGGTTAAAGAATACAATTAAATTAAGAAATTTGAAATTAATAAAAATCATTTGAAATTCAGATCACGTGACCTTATTACTCTTAGAATTTCTACACTTAGAAAAAAAAAAAAAAATCGATAGAAAATAATTTTAAATACTATAAATTGAGAAATTCCTCGCGCAGCGATAAGCAATTTTCCTGAACAAAAGCCTCCGCGAGTTTCGTAGCAAAATATAACATCATTCATTGATATAACAAGCTGCAAACGGACAACTTCGATAATAAGAGCAGATATTGTGCGCTCAGTAAGTGAGCAGCGGCAAGTGCATTCATATAACGTCCAACTAAATATACAGCCATCGTTTAAATTCAATTGGCAATGATCCGGTTATTCAGGTCTCGCCAATTCGAATTGCACTCAAATTAGAATACATCATTACCCATAATACAAGATACTTACTGTACTCAAATTTGAAACACACGTGTATAAAATTATAATCGACCTAAAAGAAAAAAAAATTTATCGCAAATTTTACTTTCACGTATTTGTTTATTCCCATTTTCTAACATATTGTCAATAAAAGTATCGTTGAAATTCACATAACAAATCGCACATATTCCGTTTTGGAAAAAAAAAATTTTCAAGAATATATTATTCTTTTACCGTATGAAAAAAAAAAAAAAAAAGAATAATTTTCCAATAAATTTTCCGTTTGGATAAGTATTTTTTTATTTTTTATTTTTTTCGTTTCTTTTTCTTTTTTTACACACACACACACACACACACACATACATTCGCTGCACAATCAGCGTAAAAAAAATATTATTATAAATTTCACACAATTATTATTATTATTATTATTATTATTATTATTATTATGCTTTTTTTCATTAAGCTAGGTACTCGAACAAGTAAAAATGAACGAACAGCTCTCGTCACTGTTCGACAGGATTTTGACAGCTGTCAGTGTTTGAAAACGCGGAATATCATATCTGACAGCGATACCCGACGACAAGGAGCGGACTGACTGCACGCGGTGAAAATATAATCCACGACGTTGCTGGCGCGGGTTTGTTGGGTTGGTTGGTTGGTTGGTTGGTTGGTTGGTTGGTTGGCTGGTTCGCTGGACATCAAGTCGTCTGAACCAACCGGTCGGAGTGGGGACAACTGACTAGATACTCTACCTGCCTACGATCCTGACTTTTATACAGCCGAAGCTGTTATGCGATTGCACGACTCGTGGCAGCGAGCAATCGAGTATATTGCAGAGGTTAAATTATAACGTTAAAAGTACAGATACTGTCGAATTTTACCGATCGTTGACGATTTTCAGGCAATTTTCAGTTGCTGAATAGCTCAGGACGGTGGTTAAAAAAAAAAAAAAAAATATCATAATGCAGTACAACATTGAAGTTGAATAGCATTTACTCGCGTGTGAGAAATTTTAAACGAAGAAATGAATAAATATTCAAAATCAGATTATTTATGCAAAATGAATATATGCAGCAGAAAGAAAATTTGTTGATTTTTGTGTAACATTTCCCGTCAGAGATTATATTTTATACGGAAAATCGGAGGGGATGTGAAAATTCAACGATATTTTTTCGAAAAGCAAGTTTTTTTTTTTTTTTTTTTTTTTTTCAAATTTACGAATTAACACTTGTGTTTTTAAATAATTTTGAAAAAATTGAAAAGGAAGAAAAATATGTTTTCAACGGACAATTGATAATTCCCTGACTATTCTTACTGGTTTATCTGGTCTTTCACCGCCATATTGATAACAGATATTGTTGAAAAATCAGCAGCAGATTTTGAAGCTTGTGATGCTTCGAAAAATTGCAACAAATCGTTGGTTCCTTCAGATTATTAACGAGATATGCAAGTTGGGAAGCAATTTTTTTTTTTTTTTCTCTGATAAAAACACGATGTTGGCCACCCTTGAAATACGATGTACCACCGTTCATGAAATCTTACAAAATCATATGAAATCCCATGAAATTACATTTGAAAGACATAATCTGACGAGTGGTTAACTCCTTGGATAATTATAGATGGAATCGCTATGTTCCAGGATAACGAGGATAACGGAGAAAACGAACGGAAGTAGGCAAGAGGCCAACATTGAGGACCACCCCGACTTGGAGTGTAGAGCATCATAAGATGGGGTCGTTAGATCTTCCGTTATGCGGTTGTAAAAGAGTATATAAGGCTTTGACCTACAACATGAGAAGCTGGCGTCAAATCTGTCCCTGAATGGCATCGATGCGTGATGTGATATTGGAACAATGGAAAATGATCGACAATGTGGAGGACGTAACATCCTGTCGTCGTGACACGACGAATCATTAAACGACGAGGTTCTCTTTGTTAGTGAACGTTGTCACGAAGATGCAACGCCGTTGGGCTTGGCTACAGAGAGTTTAGTTAGAGAGGCGTTGGAAGGAAGCGCAAACGCTCGAAGCGTTATCCAACAGAATTGCATGTGCTTGAAAAAGTTTGTTCCTTCTTGGTAGTTAAAATCGTAAAAACTATATTCAGAAGCTTTAAGGCCTTAGGCCACTCTAGAGGCCGAAAAAAATAGGCTTTTTGGGGATTTTTTTTTTCAGAAATACTACAAAATAAATCGAGATAACAAAAACGTGATTTTATTATTTATATCAGTGACTGCTTACAGTAATTTTTTTCAAGCGATTCATTTCGAAATGGCGGCTGTGCAGCGTTTTTGTGACGACGTCTCCTTCTTTTCAGGGTCCACGGCCGGACTAACAGCTCCTGTAATTTTTTTAATCATAATGAGCCAATGAATTTTTTTGATTATATATAATAACTGCTATAGAAGTACGTAGGATATTTGCGATGTATTGATTTTTGGCCAAATGGCGCACTTCTAAAGTGGAAAGTGAAGAACTTGCCTAAAAAATTGTCAGATAATTGCTAATAACAAATGAACTACGCAATATAAAAACAAAAATCCTACGTACTTCTATAGCAGTTATTATATATAATCAAAAAATTCATTGGCTCATTATGATTAAAAAAATTACAGGAGCTGTTAGTCCGGCCATGGACCCCGAAAAAAAGGAGACGTCGTCGCAAAAACGCTGCACAGCCGCCATTTTGGAATAAATCGTTTCAAAAAAATTATTGTAAGCAGTCACTGATATAAATAATAAAATCACGTTTTTGTTATCTCGATTTATTTTGTAGTATTTCTGAAAAAAAAAAAAAAAAAATCCCCATAAAGCCTATTTTTTTCGGCCTCTAGAGTGGCCTAAGGCTTTAATATACGGAAAAAAAAAATTATTTCAATTCAAATCCATTGGAGAGTAATTTTCATGAATAGGTTTCGAACTCTTCGAAAATTGATCGTTGCTTCGTTCAACGTTCGAATGGAAGATAAAGAGAATAGAAAATTATTTTACAGGAAGAATACGCGATTCCGTGAACGTTTTCCGGTGGAAAAATACGCTCTGAATATAAACTAGAACGGACCTTGTCTCGAGGAGGAGTCTTCGCGTTTACAGACAGAACACGCATTGTGAAGTGAACAGGTGATTCCGCGGAAACAACCAACGCTTGCCGTTATCTATTTAGGTTGCTAACATTTTCAACAACTGATCGTCATAATATACGCCTCGCACACTAAATCGTCTGACAAACATTTGCTTAGCTGCAGGTTGCCTTTGCCCAACTTTGACATACTTTGGTGAGAAGTATAACTTGTTTTCAAAAGCATTAGCGTTCCAGTTAGGTATACGGAGAATGTAACGAGCGAGAAATCGATAGAAAAATAATTCATATCACGATTTTTCCTCAGAAAAAGAAAAAAAACAAAAAAAAATTGTGCATTTTCCGGAAACATACGTTACCCATTTTTTTCAGGGATTCAGAGTAGTCAGAAGCAAATTAATCTTGATAGTTTTGAGGGAAAATCTTACCTGTAACAGAATAAAAAGGAAATATTTGGTGACATGTGACACAGAATTTCACAGCTAAACTGACCAGAATGAAATGATTTTACAACATTCCAACCGTAGAAAAACGAGGCTGAAGTTGGTAGCGTTACTGTAACAAAACATCAGAGAGTAATTCATTATTGTGTAACTTTAGAATGACTTTTAAGGAATTGGTTGTACAAAATATGACTACGTTTTGTTTAGCTTGATTTGTTAAATTTTACGTAATGTTAAGAGTGCGAAGTAAAGATTTTTCATAAACATGCATCGTTAGAGTAACGTTACTAACTTCAACCTCATATAGAAAGACAGTTGGAATTCAAGAATGTGCTTGAATTAAGCATATAAAATCACGTCAAGTTGCTAATTGAATTGATATCAATTGACTAGACCAGATGCAAAATCGTTAGAATTCGAATTTTGATTAATAAAAAGTTTTGGTTAACGAATGGAATTTGACGTTTAACCATGACTATAGATACCATCAGAAGAAAGAAAGGTTTACTTAAAAGCTTGGCCATAAATGATCAAATTGATCGAGTACACGAATTGCAGAAACAGTATAAAATGAAAGTCGTGCAACCTCTTGATGGCAAAATGCATCGTTGAGTTGGTAATAAATAAAGGATTTCATTACTTAATCTAAAGCTATGACAAAACCGTCTACTTGAGTTTGAGGTTAGAAATACGAAGTGCAAGTTTCGTTTTGAAGACAAAAGCAACTTGATTTCAATCGTCAAGTGGACAATATCGATCCTAAGCCATTTGCCACATAGGTTATACGTATATATCGATACAACTTCTGCTTTCGCAATGCCAAGAACTGAAATATAGTTGCACAACAGTCGCGGTGCACAATGGCTACAGTAGGTAGTTCACAAAAGTGAAAGGTGCGAGATATCGCATGCGTATAGTGTTCAGCAGCACCGTACGCCATCAGTGACATAACTGCCAGCGGGAGTCGGTTATCGATCGATAACATCTTGACCGACAGAGTTCAGAATCAGAGTGACGCTAACGAAAATCCCAACAACACCGTAGATCATCGGTACAAAACAGTTTACAGTGAGCAAGCAGACTGCCATTGGGACAAAAATGCATTCGGTTGTTTCTTTTCCGCCATGGCAGATACGTTGCCAAATTTTTTTAGCGTCAACGCGTAGAAAGGGAACTACCGTAGAGCGAAATACGGAAAGAATAGAAGGGGAGCAACGATGTGGGAATTTTGCCAAGCTGAATTCTGCACGGCCAAAGGAAGGAGAGCTCTTATGTGTCGTGGAAAATCGATTCCCACTTCCAATTGCGACTGAGGGACAAACGATGCACGTTTTCTTCACTCCGAAAGGAATATTTTCATTTTAGACTATTTTCAAGAATTGTAAAATCCGTTTCCGCCAAAACGATTTTCAAAATTTTCATTTGCATTCACCGTTTTGACTATATGCAGCTCAAACCATTCGGAGTTTCGACTGTTTTGATTATTAAGAATAGACTTAACGCTCTTTTTAGACTATTAAAAATCCTGAACCGAATCCGATTTTTTCTCTCGGTAAAAAGCAAAAATCTCTGTCGGTAAGACAGAAAGGTCCGACCTAATTCAATGAATAAACGACTCCCGAACGGATCTACGGTATTCCGGACAACGGACAGAAGGAAATGAAGTCCAGAAGATGAAGAAGCATCGCGGGGTGGGTCGGATCGGATCACCAATGGAGCAGAAAGACGAGATTCTGCAGGCTGCTATAAGGCATTCCGTGGCATATTGCAGCTGTTAGAGGTGCATTGAACGTGACACAGAATTTCCATCCAGTTTCATGCTAGCACTTATAGGCATCCTTCCCTGGGGCACCAGACCTTTCCATCCCAAAAGCTGCAGGCGTTGGTGAAGAAATTATTGGCAAAGTGTCACACATCCTTTGAACACCGATCAATCTCAAGATACCCAAACCGCTGAATAGAATTCAACTTCAGAATGAAATTTTTTTTCAAGAGTGAAGTTTTTTGGGTCAAGTTTTCACCTTTTCCGGTTATTATCGATTATGATACCGCGTCAGTTGAACGATATGACGTCGCCCTGATGAGACTCCGAATCACCTCCTGCAGAATCAGAGCGAAGTGATCATTGATTGGTCGACCGAACAAATGAACTTGGGAATTCCACTCGCGTCGTTGGCGATGAGGATTTTCATCAAGCTTTACTGTTTACGTATGGGTATCCTCCTCAGTGCCACGATACAGTCACGTTAATTCAATGTAGCGACACACCCCTGTGAACCCTTCAAACTGGGGGGCAAACCAAACATGGGCGACGAAGCGTCGCTTGTCAGTTTAAAATTAATTCTCAACAGTGAGGTGATACCACGTCGGTTTGTGGAATTTTCATTAAAGGTCCAACGATATTTATAAATTGGCTATTCCAATTGCAAAACGGGCGTATTTTTTTGTAAATAACAAAAAATTCGACAATCTGCATTTGAATTCAGTTTCTTGTTACAGTTTATCGGCCAAAAAATAAAAGTGTTCTACCCAATAAAATATACAGATCTGGACTTTAAGGATGCACAGTTTTACAGAACAATAACAGTTTTTTTTTAAATATTACATTCTAGAAGCCAAGTCAAAGCTACTAGGCAGTAATTTATATTAACATTCTTTTCGAATGGTTTATAACTTTTTTTAAACTGTCAGTATAAGCCACTTAGAAATTGAAACTTTTTTAGGAAAGCCGTGGCCCTTTGCGAGAATGGTTTACAGGGTCCTATAACGAGGGTTCATGAAAATCCTGCAGCGAAAAGCCAGTAAGTAAGCCGAAAGAGCCGGAGTGGTAAGAGGCCATCTATTTGGCAAAATCCGTCGACCGTTCTGAGCCCTCAAACTGTGACTCGTATCTTTAGGGTATTTCTGTTCCCTGCCCAAGCAACCAACGAACGAACCCCCGATTTTCCGGTGGGATTAGAGAATGTCTGTATAGTCGAATGTATAATGAACGTTCGTACGTATAACAGCGCGGATCCCTCGGTTTGCTGCTAAAAATTGCTGAAGTGTAAAAAGTTCAATTTACGTTCAAATCTGTGTTCCATTTATTCACGTAGTAATCGGCTAAAAATATTTAAGTACAAATAAATTGCCTCTCGCATAATTTGTCCAGTAGAAAAACGAGGCTGAATTCCATGAAAATTTATCTCACATTAAATTTATTATTACGATATATAGTATTGAAAGGGAAATTTTTTTCTAAATAAAAAAATCTTCTTTATTAATTCAAATTTAAAATTACTTACCGCTTTCATGCAGGCGGAATTATTAGCGTTGTTAACTGCGCCGTCGTTGATATTGTTATTATTCAAGTTGCCGGTGGTTATCAATTGGTTATTATTATTGTTGTTGTTGTTGTTATTCTTGTTGTGCTTGTGCAGCACCATTGCAGCGAACATTTTATAAGTTTATTAGATTTTCTACTTTTTAGTCAAGTTTTTCAAATATGCCACTGATTTGTTTTAAATTATTTGAACATATAGTTTTCGAAAGCTTGTTTATCCACCACTCAAGATTTAAACTGTCGCACCATTGTTCACTGCGAAACTGCGCTGAGATTTGAAAGAAAAAATAAACGAATGAAGTCTAGCGTGTCTAGTTAAAACTTGGGCGTGAATGAAGCTACTTTACCTGCTAAAATGTACTTTATAGTTTGTACATCCCGAAGGAGGGCATGGAAATGGAAAATTCGAACGAGTCATGCTGCGGTCTTTATACGTAGGTATCCATATATGTATTACATTACATGTATATACATTATACGCATGCAAATGTTAGACTTTGAATCAGTTAACGATCAGCCTTCGATCGCTGACTAACAAACTAACAATAAATCAGAAGATACTTCGTCGTCAAAAGTACCATTTTTCGATCAATAAACTCTCCTCAATCAGCGGATTTATTAGATGGCAAATTTGTCAATTCATTTTTCAATTCGTCACTCGAATGTGTAACTTCAAAAGGTTTCATATGATTTAAAAAATTTTAGTAGATTTTTACAATTTCAAAAGAATCGTTAGGATTTCATGAAAAAGTCATTGAATTTCACAGATTTCAGAGCATTTCCCAAGGTTTCGAAGATTCCTAATGAATTCACATGATGTCAGATATTTCATAAGATTTGATGAACTTTCAATGGTTTTAAAAGAATTCATTCGTGAGACTTCAAGAGATTTCGGGGGATTACAAAGGTGATCAACCCCCGGATCGAAGCGACCGAAAATAGCAGTTAACAACATTGCAGTATAAATGAGAATCCATCATTCGAACATTCATCGAGAGTTTCCATTATTCCTGCTGATCGACGACGAGTTAATCCTGTCACCTGAATTGACAGCCCCCTTGGGACACAATAAACTTTTCGTAGAATCGGTTTATGTACTGTAGATGAAACATGGTCACCGTTGTGTTCGAATAAAAATGGAATTGAAGTATTTCCAATCAAGAGACAACAGCAACGGAACATCGGAAGAATGAGAGTGAAGAGTGAGAGACCAAATGAAAACAGCAGCTTCCCGATATTGCGAAGCCAAAATCGAACACTGGTGAACTGTAGTTGAACAATTACGCAAAGGCTAGACTAGGATGTTCTGCACGCAGTGCAGGGTCCACACAAGTATAACACTACCGGCATTGGACAGACCGAGTCTGTCGACCGTGAACCGGTTTGTTTCGCCTGCCCGAAACAGGTCCAACTGCACTACAACATAACACAACACTGCTGATTCCTCCCTCCTCACCTACGGTTGAAAGGTGGCTTTGATTCTCACGAATAAAAGGCTGATCAAATGATTTTGAAGAATACAAAACAAAGAGTGGAGTTAAGAGGATGTCGATTCTCAAATTTTGACTGGCGAGAAGTTGATTAAAAATAACATAGGTGAGATGGTGAAACCCATAACCTTCCAAAGTTTAGAGACAATCCGTTATTCAGAAGGTGAAAGAGGTGTAGAAAACGATTTTTTCGACTTGTTGGTAAAACAGAAAGCTTCTTAATCCCTTTAAACTTCAGGATCTAAGGTTGGAACCAGAAACAATAACTATGAGGTACTCAAAGTTAGGATGTGCATGAAAATTGTCGGTGATCTCAGATGCTTGTGAAAAACTCCAGAGTGTTGATTTCACTAAAGGTGTAGTAGAAAATGTATGTCTCGTACTGCTACCACCATCTTTAAAAAGTAAAAACCAATTCCTGGAGTTGAGTGTCAATTTCGTGATACATAGTCACAGTCACCCAGAAATTTCGCCTGTCAATTGTTATTAAAAAAAATTAAGAAAGTGCCAAGTCCTATACGCCTTAAAGTGTGCACAAGTGATGGCTTCACAGATAGAAATGTTGTACTGAATTGTCACTATTCGGAATCTTAATTCCAATAACTCAAGTTCCATAATCTCCCAGGTTTCTCCTCGGGTATTAAATCGGAGATTAAAAAGGGCAGAGGATCAACCGAGGTTGAGGTATATCGGAGAGATATCGCCCTGAAGACACGCAAGAACGTAAGTACTTAGTCACGCGATAGGGTCGGTCGTGGCAGGCAGCGCAGCTCAACAAATCGGTGCTTAAAATGCACATACACAAAGCAGTGTTCTGTAACAAATTGTTTTCAACACGCAACAATTTTCAAACTTCACCGACTTGTTTCTTTGTCAATAAAAAATCAAAATACCAGAATATTTCAATAACGATATCTGCTTCATTTTTGGAAAACAATTGACAGTAATATACTTCACATTTTACAACGATTCGAAATATTACAGCGAATAATAATTTCACTGAAATATTCCAGATTTCCATACAATAAAGACGTCAAGATATAATACTGAGAAAAAAAAAAAAAATTTGGGCACAAAAGCAGAGATAAAAAAAAAAAAAAAAAAAAAAAAAAAAAAAAAAAAAAAAAAAAAAAAAAAAAAAAAAAAAAAAAAAATTCTCGATCGAGAAGTTATTCAGGCGAATAATTCAGTTCATAAAACTTTATGAAAAGGTCGAGATAACCTTAGATTTTTATGAAAATTTTGAAAACAAGTTACCGTTGTAAATAGAGAATCTGACGAAGAATAACCAAAACGTCCAACGTGAGGAAACGGATAAACGTTTCTCAAAAAATAAGCTTCATCGCTGAAGACGAAAGTCACGCACCATAACCACAACCCGTGTAAAGCCGGCGTAACACTAAGGGGTGGTCCGTTTGTGATTTAACCTTACTAAGGGGGATTCATTCGACTAGCAGCGTGAAAGCCAGCCGCGCGTCGACTGAGGCTGGTTTCCGAATCCGCGAGCGTCGCGACGTTCGACAAACTCACCCCCTTTCTCCCACCCCCGGAAAAACCGCCCTCCACCCTCTCTCCGTCGTCCTTTTCCTCTGCAGCGCCGACTCCACCTCCTTTTCTTCTTCGTCTTCGCCATATCGTCGTGCAAAAGCCGCGATGGGTAGAAGGGGTGTCTGCTCTAGGAATTAAACTCCATCGGGATACATGACAGGAAGAATCTCGTATTCCTTTCGTGCTTACGTTGAAAGTTTTCTCCTCGCTGTTCCAGTCGGTATTATCAATTTAGTGATTCTCTAGATAGATCTCGAGTTTTTAAACATTGAAATGGCATTTTTTTCTAATATTTGTGAGCCCATTTTAACCCTTGCGATTTTTAAAGAGGTTCGCAGAATTCTGGGGATTTTTAATAATTTGTAGTGATTTTTCCGATCGTTTGAGATTCTCTAGGGATATCTAGAGATTTTCTATTGCCGATTTGTTTTCCGGAATCAACTCGGTAGGAGATAACCAAAGCGTAACGATTTTCCGTCAGATCCGTCGACGAAATTTTAATAATATCCCGAAAAGTTTGATTATAGTTTTCATTACCGACCGTCGGTAATAGGGTTTTATAGTTGGAGAATTAACATGAGTGCAAGAAAGAGCTTTTAAATAACTGATAAATATTTATAACAAATAAATGACTGTATTTTTTTTTCATATCATTGTAATGTGAATTTGTCTTCGCAATCTAACTACTGTGTAGATTGTTCGTCAATTTTTTAAGCGAAGACTGATGATTTCTGAGTTTGTAATATCTACAGATTTATAGAGATTTTTGAATATTGATAGAGCGATATGTCTTACTCGACAATTGGTAACACTGCTGCTCTTCAGCCAGTAGTAAAAACTAAACTTTCATGATCAGTCGATGATTCGCCCTTCGATTGTCAAATCATTGATAAAATGTAGAATGTCTCTGTTTTATCGATAAGTTGTAGGAAATCGTATTTGATAAGACTCTTCCCATCTCCTTGGCGATCAATTCTCTTATCACAACTTTAAAAAATGATGGGTTTTACGATCGCTGATCTTTAACAACCGGAAGAGGTAAAAAATTTCATGGAACCACTCGACTATTCTGCTGACTGCTTAGAAGTTATCTGGAACTACTTTACAGCCAACAGTGCCAGTTGTCTTACCAAACCAACGATGATGTACTTATCGATCGTGGAAGGAGAAGGCACAAGAAAATTGCCGTTTCAAATAATCGGTGATGAGTGATGATGATCTTTCGTTGACGATTCACAGCTAACAATGAGTTGTCCAATGATGAAAACCTATCTGTAGAAAAAGAGAGTTGATCTTCGCGTCGCAATCCATAAGTAAAATAGTGAAAATGTTCCCCAATGGCGGTCGTCAACGGAATTTCGTATATACATGATGCAGACCGTTTGGAATCTTGAAGAAAGGTGCAAGTTTCAAGGATGAATGTTTATAGGTATAACGTCACTGCCGCTGTCTTTGTCTCATATGCTTCTGACTCACAAAAGATATCGGAGATACCGTATTCTATACTTCATACCCTCTAGTATTTGATTCGATGCGAAATTTAAACCGATCTCTTTCACATGACGTGGAACGTTGTGACAAAGCCTACATGAGTAACCCTTTCTCCATATATGATACAAGCTTCGTTAGTATATTATTGAAACAAAGTTGGTGACTAGGTTAAAAAACACATTACCACAGTTTTCGTGATATTTAAACATTTTTCTAATATTGTTCAAGAGAATAGACTAGATCAAGTGTCAACTTCAAGAGAGAACTTTTGAGAACAAATAGCGATGAGCGAGCAACCAGGACGAGTCAGTCAGCAAGGCTGTTTGGAGAGCTGAATGGACCACAAAAGATGGTTAGCAGTTGATGCCAGAAATGAGAAAGAGTGAGGGTGACTGGTGGTAAAATGGAGGCGAGGTTTGGTTCACGAAGAAGGGTCGAACGGATGGGCGTTGATTGAAGACCAATCGGACAGGAAGTGGATACCACTTCGCAGTGTCTTGCCCCACCCTTCATTCCCCGAGATGAAGGTCGTTGCGAGGGGCACGAAGAAGGAAAGATAGGGGAAAACACCACCGTTTTCTTTTCTCTCTCCCTCTCTCACCCCTCTCTGTCTCTCTCGAACCGCGCGCGTGTCGGTGTCGGTGTCGGTGACCTCTCTACGGGGTTGGTTAGGATGGAGGTTAGGTTAGCTTTAGTATTTGGTCACGGAAGGAGAGAATTCGATGCCGACCGATAAATCAGCAGTACGATTAGTCGAGTTGCAGGTTTTTTTCCTTCTGTCGATAATCTAATTAAACATTTCGAAAATTTTCTTCCGACATAAAATAAGAGGGTGAAAAATTTTCATCCGCGTCAAAATCCGAGCAGAACATTTGAGTAAACACTTATTGCTCAATAGCAATGAAACAAAGACTCAGAGAAGCAGTGTCTGTAATATATTGTTATAAAGTAAATTCTGCGGTAAACTCAATTCCGCACAGAAGGTTAACGAGCATAAATTAAAAGATGAAAGTCGCAAGAAAATCAGCTTGGTTATCGCAAAGTAGCATAGTTTTTTCACGTCTGATACCTTCTACCGAATGAACAAAGAGTCGCACTTCAAACAAGCTCATCAAGCTCATCCCTCTAGCACCGCAAATTGTAGATTCTATTCTAAACCATCTCAATGTCAGCCAAGGGTCAAGCATTAAAGCACATATTTGTGAAATGAACTGAACGATCGATGATAGGCTTTAAGGATACGTCCTGGTACCAAGGAGGGTAGTTCGATAGCTAAAAGAGCTATTTATAAATCTGGCTCAGAATTTAATCGGCTAATAGGAATTGATGAAACCCGTTCATGCGAAAAGGGTCAAGGGTAGTGGCTCGAAAAGAAGGTTCGAAGGTCCGGCTACCTGATGATTAATTCTGTCTGAACCCTGCAAAGAACCTTCTGATAGTCTACTCCATTTTTTGCTCTAGAGTCCTTACGCTCCAGAGTTAGTAGATCCTGCTCCTCCTCCTTCACCTCCCTGAAAGTTGATGTGTCTGCACGCGTCTGCGCCCATCGATGTATCTTGCACCTCTTCGTTGGGTTTGTTACCCGGACGTCGACCGTCTGTGATCCGAAGCTGCAGGCGTGCGCGGCCCTTGTGGGGCAAGGACCTTCGCATCCTTGGCCTCGAGCCTCGACAGGACCACCGCCGCCCGCCGCGACACCGTAACTATATTTACTGCACGACGTATCCTTAGAGCCAATGACCTTCGCTCCCTCCCAGGTGACATTGCATTCACCAAGGTACCGATGGCACAGGATGTGACAAGATTTAGTAAGCATCGAAATTCCGGAACTTTATTATGAATCATCAAACGGTTCTAAATCGAAAGTCACCGGTGGATCCCAATCGTTATACCAGTCAGATCTGTTTTTTTGTTTTATCAAATTTCTATTCTCGATTTCACTCAAGGATTTCACTATTTATCAAGGATTCCATCGGTATTTTCGAAACTAGGATCGTGTTTCGAGTTGCGGTTTTCAATAATCCATTTGTGTGTACATCGTAAATATCAGAAATGAGTAGATAGATCGATTAAAAGAACACGACTCAAGTTAACGGATACCGATCGAGGAGACTCAGTCGATAACTCGACGCCTAACCTAATACTACCGAATTTCCATTATCCAGTATCTATAATTCTTTTTCTATTTTCAAATGCTTATAAGAAGCAAACCCAGGACGGTTTTACATACAACAACAATTACAACGACAACAAAAAAGAAAGAAATGTTTACACGTATTACACGGAGTAGATGTGTGAAAGGTTGGAATTGTACAAGGTAAACGAGCGATTAGAATAACGCCGTTTTGAAGATACTAGACATCGACGACTTGCGGAGGACGTGACGCCTCTGCAATATGTATGCAAGCGTGTGTAAACGATCCATGAGGATCCGTGAGGAATCCGTTTTCTAACTGAGAATAGGTATCTCGGCTTCAGCGCGTTCACCTGGCTGACTGACTAGTATGTCGTCCCTCCCTGTCCAGATGGGATACCGTTGTCCGACGACGGCGACGACAACGTGCACCGAGTTGCTTGCGACTACGGTAAACGTCGACCTGAATATGTAAGACGCAAGTTCGCTCGCAACGTTTTTATTCTGGCTTTTTTATTAAACTAGACACCTTGCTTTTCCGTATGATATAGATATATATGAATAAAACCGCAAGTCAGTTCGAAAAATAAGAGTTTCTTTTTCAGACGATAACTCCAGAATGAAAGAACCGATTTGGATCAAATTTGGCACACTGACTCAGCTTCATTCGCGCCTGAAGTGTTGAAATTTTGAGTAAAATCGGTCAAGCAGTTTCCGAGTTATTTCAGAAAGTGAGAATCTTTTGTCTAAGATTTTTATTTTCACAAATACTAGAAAATTTTAGGATTTGTTCTTTGATGTTTATCGTTTAACAACTTTTAGTAATATGTACATAAAAACAGCGACTACGGATGATGAAATTCATGATGTAATGATGTGCTACACCTGAATTTTCTTGGATAGGCTGCACATGACATATAAAAAGAAGAAGAAGACCTCAAGGTCTACCAATATGCACAGCTATATATATATATATATATAAGTGCGCGGTGACAAAATGTGATTATAGAAAATGAGATTACATTGGGATTCAGGTATATATAATTTTAGCGCTACGTCAAACTCATCCCTTCAGCAGGAAGTTCAAGGTTTCTTCGATTTCGACTAAATTTCAAAAATTATCATCACTATATGTATACGTCTATTACGCAATTTATTATTACGACGTACGTAGAAAATAGGTGTGTCGTCTTCGTCATTGTGCGGTAAGCGTGAAAAAAATTTATGATCAGCTGTGTAAACAGTCGAATCCGAGAAGCAATGTAACGGTGGAATTTAATTTAAGCATAAGAATACACGAAAAACATGTCTTGTTATTTCAAGCGACAAAATTGCTATTTTTTGTTCTCTTTTAAAAATTTTAGGACTCCATGTGATGGGTAGAAAAAAAATGTATTCTTATCGTCCACCTTTTTATTTTCTTAAGGCAAACCAAATTTTGTATGAATGTTTTTCTTTTCACAAACTTTGTTTGTATACATATATATGTAAAGCATATGTAGACCATGTTTTCCAGTCACAGCTTTTGCATTTCTTTTTTGTCGCTGATGCGTAATAGCAACAGCAATTGTACAAGAATCAGTCTCGTCACGGAATAGCGGGCATCACTGACGATGGACTCGAATGACATTAGCCGTTATTACATTGTCTTGGTTTGTTTTCTCGTCAATTGCCATCGGTGAAGTAACTGTACATTTTCACTCTTACCCGCGTGCGCTTTGTGTTCCAACATATGTTATGCCTAATTACCGAACCCATTGCAGGAATGCGTGACGTCAAAATTGACTAGGTATGTATCGTAACGATACTACATTACTAAACGTAAAAGTTACTTCAATTTGGACAAGAAAAAAAAAATATATATATATTCGGAAGAGAATATAAACATAGGAATCAAATGTCATTATTACACTCACGCTCCATCAGACACGCTGCTCTCAAAAAACATATATTATACATGAAAAAATTGATGTAACAATTGTTTTACCTTCTATTTTCGATCGTTTTCTACATATGTACATACTACGGTTATAAGCTCGATTTCATTACTTGTAAATATGAAGAAAAAATATTGTTTTTATTTACCGGGACAAACTTATTCTCAGTCTATTTATACATAATTCTGAACCCAGTTAATGGATTGCAGAGGCACGATAAACAGCAGCAGCGGTAATTTTAAATCCCGAGGAAAGAAGAGAAGAGAAGAGCAAAGCGTAGGTGAGCATACACACCTAGAAATGGAATACAATAGATGCATTGTCCACAGGCCTGCCTGACAACGGTTAAACCACACGAACGTCAGCATTCATTGTCAATAGTTCCATGCATCAGTCTATTCGTCGCTGCTGCAGCTCGATTCTACTCGATTCACAAGTTTGAAGTTCGCAACGTTATCGTAACAAAACATTGAGGGAATGATTTTGTGCGAATTAAGATTTCGAAATAAGAGTGTGATTTGTTTTGTTACGGTTTACTGAAATTTCAAAAATTCTAAAATCGCGAAATAACGGTTTTTCCTCAGTACGAATCGTTACTAACTTCAATGTGATGACACTCGATTCCTCATACAATATGTGTCTCGACTGTATTAAATTCGTTTTGCGATTACTACAAGGCCGATGATGTTACAAGAAAATCTCATGACGCTGCATAATTCTTCTACTCCCCTCTAATTATCGACATTCTTTTCCGACGTGCACAGAGAGGCAGAATTTTTCAACTTTACCAACCATACCGATGAAATATGTCGAAAGAAGTGTTTCTTCGATACGACAAAAGCAGTGTGAAAAATTTGCGTCATGAAATGGATCCAAATTTATTTAAATTGGCAAAACATTTCTTTGACCATATTATTTTAATGCCCATCACATTTGCTTTGTTGAATAAATTTTGTTATTTTATCTTTCTACATGATGCAGTAAAACAATAGTTTATAAAAAAACCTAACTTTGGCTAATTATAGCTTGTATTTAAGCAATTTGATTAGTGGTCGAGGAGGTGAATCCCTACGGATCGATGGAACCAGAGTAGCAGGTGTTTGCCGTCAAAATCGACCGTTTCACTCGCGATACGCATTCTCTAATATTCAATTCCACTTTTTTTATGGCACGTTTCTGCGAAAATATTCGACGTCAACTCGAGTCTAACCCCCTCCCCTCCCCCCTGCACCGTTGAATTTTTTTTTTTTTTCATCTAATATTCATAGATTGCGTCTACTCGCACGCACGTTTCCTTCAAACAAACCTTCCTCTCTCTCGGTCTTTTTCTGACAGTGACTAAGAAAACCGGTTATCACTCGTTATCAGCAGAAGTCGGCTGCTACGGTGGCACGACGATCTCTACTCGTGAACGACGCAAAGTATCCGCAATGAGAAAGAACAGGCTAAGACCAAGTTCCGTTTTTTTGTCGTCAGACTATTATTACACTCGTTATATACACTGATTCAATTGGTTTGTATTATTTTTATTATTATTGTAATTTTTTTATTTTTTTTTATTATTATTAATAATGCGATGTAGATGATATTGGATATCTCAGTGGTCAGTAAAAACATGATATTTAATTACCATAATCTTCGGTATAAGTTAATTGGCGTTGTGATGAATATCACATCTATAATATCAATTATCTTAACTTTCATTCGAATTTTCGAAAACTCAAGATCGTTATCAAGTTATTACTTACTGACCATTTGACGATTATAGTCTCTTATTGTTATAGCGAAATAGTGCGAAACGTAAGAAGTAAACGATCATATTTATCATTAGTACTGTGTACATGTACGGAATAGACTAAACATTTCCCAACTTCGATATTATAATTCTAATGCTAATGCAATGTTTTTTCTTTCGATGATAGTTTCCAATGCAATTGGATCACTCGTTATTTTTTTTCCTCTTGTTGGCATTAGGTAAAGAAATATTATTCATGTGTACCAACTTGATGGTTGAAAAGCATTGATGCGATGTTTTTCTTGACGAACAAATGCGATGTTACCGATTTGAAAGTGACTTTTATTGATCTCACAGATCAAGAATAATGAAAATCACTTTCAAGCGCATCTAGTGACACAAACTAGGTTCATCATCGGCATGCTATTAACTCGTCGAGTGCCACGGTATTTAACCTGCGTAACCTTGAATTGCGACGAATTTGAAATTAGTAACGTTATCGTAACGAAACATTGGCGAAAAAATCACTATTTTCTTAACCCCTTCGTCGCCATTGTGCGTCAACCTTCATTTCCGTATTTAACTTGCTCTGATTTGAAATCCGAGCCTCACTCGGGGATTTTTGGGCTCGCCGAATCCGAATTTGAAGTCGAAATTTGGAAATTCAATATGGCGGACAAAAATGAAAAATTTTACTCGATTTAGATGGAAATTTTCGACCGCCATATTAGATTTGCCAGTTCGAATTTTCAAAAATTTTGATTTCAGATTCGTAGTCAGCAACCTAAATAACCCACAGTTACAAAGATTTATCGTAATCAAACCGTTTTTCGCATTTTCGTCCGCCATATTGAATTTTTCGACATCAAGTTCAGATTCGTAATCAACAACCTCAGAAACCTTAGAGTACAAGTTTTAAGGATAAAAAATTTTCCTGCTATTTCGAACACTTTTTATCGAATTCTCTCTACCAACGAAGGGGTTAATTTTACAATAATTTTGAAAGAACTAAAGTTTCGAAATATGAGTGTGTTTTGTTTTATTAAGGTCTACTGAGTTTCAGACAATTCCAATATCGCGAAATAACGGCTTTTCCTCAGTACGAATCGTAACGATAACGTTACCAACTTCAATATGACGAATTTCACATGTGTCGCTGCGTCAACTGGCCAGCTTTGGAGGCACGCGGATAAAACCGAGACCACCCACGAGTCGGTGATCCGAAAATTAGATTTTAATCTAAAGAAGAAGGCGGAAAGAATGTGCGACTTTTTTAGTCCGTTTGACGAACTTAGGACAAGGAAAATCGGTCGTCGGCGTGTTGATTAAGATCGCTCGATCGAGTCGCATGCGTCTGTAATTTTTTTTAATATTCCGAAAGCCTCACACGTTCCTGTTTGATCATTGGTGACGAATAAGTTGCGAAATCAAGTTTGACGAACGGAATTATTTGCATACGTAACTACTTGTATGGGATTATTTGATGCTTTCGTACGTTGTGGCTTTAATGAATTCCTAAATCTGGAGAGTCTAACCTCTCTATCATTAAACAGTCGATTTCGACCTCTGATATATCTCTTCGATAAAGTAGGTAACGATTTCTCACTAGATTCTGAATCATAACAAGTTTTCAAGTATACCGTTTCTCTTCGAACATAAAACATATAATATCACTTTAAAGGTATGTTTATTTAGCAAACCAGGACTTTAAAAAACAATTCTTTGGTGAGACCGAGTGGTAAGAACCCGAATTTGGATCAGGCTGAAATTTGCAACGTTGATGTAATGATGCATCTTTGGAACGAGTCGTTATTTTGTATCCTTAGGATTAATTGAAATTTATTAAACTGTTTGTACAGCATCAACAAACTCAGATTTCGTAAATTCAACTTTTTCCCGGTCTTCTAAGGGTGCAAAATACCAATTTTTGTTTCAACGCTTCTGATAAATTATCGTTACTAACTTCAGCCCCGTGAATTCGTACATTCTTTCCATCTTATAAGTCTCGCGTCCTGATCTGAAATTCATTATACATGTTAAGAAAACTCCGTACAACCTTGATACACTAAGGTATGAATTTTTTTTCCGTTGTGATCGATTTCGCGACCGAGTTACCTGGAAGAACGCTGCGCAGATCGTGCGTGTCACCAGCTGTGCGGTGAGCATGAAGGACGAGGTTTAGGCTGGTTTAGGTTAGGTTGCTACATGTTAGGTTAGGTTAGGTTAGGTTAGGTTAGGTGAGGCCAACGTCGCGTTTGGGGGTCGTGAGGTCAGAATGTGTGCATATCGAAGCGCCGAGGGAGGGAGAAACTGACAAGCGATACTTACCTCGTTGAAGGCCATCTTCTTGGCTACGCTACCGGATTCCCAATTCCTCCCGGCGCCTCCTCGACCCCCGCCTTCCGGAGCCCAGCGCCTGTTGTATCCGGGACTTCGTCAACTCCAGCAGCTGATGTCACTTGATCACGAACGAAAATCGGGCATCTGAAGCCGCAGCAACCGCCTGATCGACGACTCGGCTGCACCACCAGCGATATGCTTTTACGACCTTGTCCGTCACACATACGTCTCCCAGCGAACGCGCGGTTATCGTCCCAAAACGACGGACGCTGTTTCACGTTATTAACATTCTGACCAATCGTTAAATCGGGCGGCACCAAATCCTCGATCAAAACTAGCCAACATTCCTCAGGTGGGACGGACCAGCCTCAGCCGGTGTAAAATCGACGAAGGCAATAAAGAAACAGAAAGAGGTAGAAAAACAAAAGTAAAAGAAATAAAAATAAAAACAAAAATAAAAACAAAACAAAAGAAAAAGAAAAGAAAACAACACCGACAACAAATGCCTCCTCACTACCTGCCCATCACTCACGTCCTCGCCGTTTTACTTTAACCAATTAGTCGGCACACTATTCTTAAAGATCACCTCTAATCACTGCTCCTTCAGACCCGTCCTTATCGCCACTTTTTTTTTATTCATATATTTATATCCGCAGCAGCAGCAGCAGCAGCAGCAGATATCCGCAAACAGAGGAGCGCCATCTCGGTTTCTCGGTGTCACGAAACGACCTGCGCGCGTCGTCGTCACAGCTGCTTTTCTCACTTCTTGCCCGCGGCCGCCATTTTCTACCGCAACTTATCAACGTCCCCATCGTGGCATCGGCGGCGGTAGCTTACAGCCAACGAAACTCACACCGAGGATAAAACCGGGTAAACAACTCGCAACGCTCGCAACTACGCAGATCGTTCGTTCAGCGCTGCAGTCGGTTTCCGTGTTAAACTTTTCTCACTCTCTCTCTCTCTCTTACGCCCAACTATCCCTTCTGCCTGGATCAATGAGTCATAGTTATTATTGTTTTCTTTTCGCAAAATTAAACTGTTCTCCCCCTCCCCCCTGAACAACGCTGGCGAGGGGGGGGGACATGTCGGCAAGAAAGCTTCGCAGGTTAATTCCATTGCCCGCCCAGCAGAGCACATCTAGTCTACGCCTGGTGGAAGAAATGCTCAGAATTTTCTAATAATTTTCAACATCAGTTAGAAAAATTCTGCATCATTTATTTCGGAAGAGTTTTGAACGTTGAGTTTGAATTATTCTAATAATATTCAAGAGATTTACAGGATTACAGGGTAGTTCTGGAAAGAACTCGTGTTATATTTTTTAAGGGGGTGTCTAGTAGAATTCGACGTTGTCGTGTATACCTCCGAATATCGAAGTCCACGTACGTCAAACGCAAAAAAGGACCCGACAACCTTATTCTATACGCAATTCTGAACAAAAAAACTTGAATTCATTTTTGTTGTACGCAGAAATAAAGGATTGTCTTGAATTCTACGAATTTACTATTGTGTTTTCGTGGAATACAAGCCATATTATTTCTTTATTTCTGCGTGTGAAGAAAATGTGTTGGAGTGTTTTGTTTTCAGTATTGTATATAGAATGGGGCTGGTGAGCCTTTTTTCGCGTTTGATATACGTGGTCTTATTTAAAGATGTATACGACAACGTCAAAATTGACTAGAGCAGCCCTGTAAGTTAGTATGTATAATAGATTTCCGAACACTATTCAAAATTTGGAAACAATATAAAGACTTTTCCATAAATCCCGTGGAAATTGTTCCCTGCAAAGAAATCAAGATATTTTTACGTAGGATTATATTATCAAGTATTAGAATTACTGAGAAAATACTGAGCAATCGTCGAAAATTTGCATTCTCAGTGAAGTCATAGATAAGTTGCTGAAAGTCTGTATAATACAATTTTTGGCGCTGGTGCAAAGAGCGTCCGTCAGCTCTTTATCAAAGTATATATATTCAATTTAATTAGCCGTAACGGAGTAATATTCATAACTATTTTTTTAACACGATTCTACATATTTCAACAGAGTCTAAATAATCTTTATATCCCTTGATGATCTGGGGTCATACGTGTAATCTGATTATCTTATACATTATAAAGTTTTCGCATGATCCGGCAACAACACAGCGAGAGCAAAAATTTCAGGGGAATGGCAACTATATACCCTTTTTTTTTTTACATATTTTGCAGAATTTTATCCGTCAAATCTCTCGGAGCATTTTACTGGTCCATCCTTTTTTTTTGTTCGATTGATTTGCCTGAGATTTCAACTTCAATTTCTGAAAATTTCAAAACTTTCGGTAAAATCACACGTAGAAAAGTACTCAAGTTACATATAAATAACCATAATAGTATGATAAAGATGATATTCAGAGTATACATCAAATTTTCCTGAATTTTTCCTATATTTCTTCACATACAGCGAGGAATATTCTTCCATCATACTCGGTCAAACGTTTCAATTTGGCTCCATCAATATGGCTGCTTCTCCCCCCCCCCCTTGCTACTTCATAGCGCTTCATATTCCGTCCAGTGATGGCAGTGAAGAGCCGCGAGAAGGAAGTGAAGGAACTCCTGGAGCTTTGAGCTTTAAGGCAGTATACACGCATATACACGAAGCTAGTAGAGCAAAATTAAGCCTGCGACGTGCGACGTTAGGAGTTTACCGCGTGTTTTCGGTACAGTTCTTCATTTCGCTTGTTGTGAGTTATAAGTGCGGGAATAGAGTGCGCATTGTGACAGGTGTTTTTTTAGCGAGGGATATTCGACAGTGAAGAGGACGACATCGTCACTCACGATATAGTTATCGGAGTATTGAGTGAACCGTGGAAGCATGGGGAGATCGAGATCGCGAAGCAAATCCCCCAGCAGTAGGAGACGACACAAAAGTAAACATTCTCGCAAACGTTCGAAGTCTCGTGAGAAGCACAGTTCGAGTAGCAAGTACGCCGAAAAGCCAAAAGAACGAAGCTCCAAGTCCAGGTATACACGCCTAATTTTGTCGAACGATATTATATGCATTTCGCATTATGCACGTACCGGATGGTCGCCATTTTGTCATTCCCTTTTGTATGGTTGGCGCAGTGATGCGTGGTCAGTTTATGCACTTTTTACAAGGCCTGAGTTTGGCCTGAAACACCAAACATTAGAGAAGGAACAAGAGAATTTATGAAACTATTACGCCTCTCTCGTTCAATCGTTTAGCAACAATTTCAGGCAACTATATGACAATTAATAAAGGCTCTTACAAACTTATCAAGCTTGCAATCGACTTCAAATATTACCCAAGTTTTTAAGTACCATAGTATAGAGATCAGTGTAGTATTCTTAAAGATTCATAATTGCTATAATCGTATCGTTTTAAATACCTTTGAGTAAAATTTATTAGATCAGCGCAAGCATCAATAGCAATATTTCAATTGTTTCTCTTGTATTTGTATTCGTCTAATTTTTTTTGACATTGTTTCAGAAAGCGGTCACATTCTGCCTCAACAAGCAGTGGTTCCGATGTGTCGGACGATGTTCACATAGTCAGTCATAAAAAGCGTTCCTACAGAGACAGGGATCGCAAAATGGACGAGGTTGAACGTCTCGCTGAAATGGAAAGACAAAGGTGAAAATTGTAGATGCTTGATTTCTTCCAAATTTATCATGTTCCCTAATCGTACGAACATCTGCCCCTGGCGTTTCCTACTTTTCATTATTTCCATTTTACATTTTGCATAAAAAATGAACAACAATTTTATAATAAACCCTAACGTTGCTGCACTGAAAAATAGGTTGAATCGTCTTAACTGACTACACGGAGAAACCAAAACAAAACACTGTGCGTTCGTAAAAAACATCGTCAGAGGGCAGGCACCACGCACATATTACTAAGGATGTCTCCTTAAGCAAGATTCTTGCCATATTGTGTTTCTCCTTGTCTATGACGCAACAGGATTGTGCCTGTCGGCATGGCATTTGTCAGTGTTGCAGGCAGGTAGGAATGAGTGCGTCGCACTCTTGAAGGCAGTTTGAGGACAGCACATATCCTGGTGTCACGCTACAACCCCTTTCTCTATGTGCGAATGGGTTTCTGCTCTGCTTTGGTTTCTCCATGTACATTATTAGCATAGACGTCGCATTTCTGGAATAATTTATTCAGTCGACATTTCTTTTGACACCAACATCAGGCTTCACAGTGGTTTTCTACTTTTTTCTTCTTCCTGTAAACTACCTAAAACTAAAGGCTTCCTTTGAATATATCCTGAAGCACACAATTTTCCTTTAAAGATCACTTATTTTTGGCAGTGTGTCGTGTTCTATTAATTTTCGTTCTTTGAATTTTCATGGTTGGTTACATCCTAATATCTGAGTCCACGAATCTGAAACGCAAAAAAGGAAATAACAGCTGCACTTTACATGCAATTCTTAATCAAAACACAACAAAACCTTTTGGTTTTATGCAAAACTATAGACATATGTTTAAATTCAGAATTGCACGTAAAGAATGTAACTGTACCCGATACCTTTTGTCCTTAATCTTCATTGTTTTTTGTTCATAATTGTGCTGAAATTCTAGAAGCCTAATACCTTCATATTTTCACACAAAATGTCCCTTATTTAACCTGAACTTACCTGGTTTGAGCGCTGTCAAGCCTGCAATGTGCATATCTTTAACTGATTTTTACTTCAAGCACTGTCTGTTGAATTGACTGCAGCAAAATATCCCTGGTTATAAAAGGATATTCCTTGTTCACATGTGAATGTCTTTGGTTAAACAGAAAATAATTTTTTTATATTATTTAAATTCGAAATAGATTTTTGTTATTTTATCAATTGAATGAACGAATGTGATGCAGTGTAAATATGTTTTTTTTGTCATTGTGTGTTTCTCAGGAAAAAGAGAGAATCGGATAAAAAGTTAATGAACAAAATCCTCGTCACGAATGCAGTTGGGTAAGATTATATATCCAAATGTCACTGTGGTGGTGGTTGAGTGGCTCACAAATTTTATCCTTTTTCTCTCTATCAAATTTTAGTTATTTTGCATGTATTATCATCATATAGAAATTATTTTGGAATATTATCGTCTATAACTTTCGTCTTCCACATTGCTATATATAGTAGTAGCACTTTCAATACAGTAATTGACATAAAGTTCAAAAACACAACTATTATACACGTATGAATGAAAGAAAAAATATGATGCGTTGCTTAATTCATCTTATTAACGCAAAATTACTATTTGTCTGTATTGAGAAATTATCATTCACTCTTTGTATCTTATATTTTTACCAGGGCTGTACAATTTATTGATTGGAGGAATTTTTTTTCTTTTTTTTTTTTTGTAACAGATCATTAAAAGTAACTGTACTTAGAAAACGTGATTATTTCTGACTAGCCTCAAAAGCCTGTATGATGAAAAGATCTTTGAATGATGTGATTTTGTTGAAAGCTGTAAAATTTTATATTAAAAATTTGCTATGGTTGGTAATATTGTGGATTTAACGTGGCTGCAAGTTGAACAAACGAGGTTGTGCCTATATGCCCATAGGCGGCAGCGAGAAGTGGAGCAAAAAATGGTGGAGGAAGAGGCAGCAAAACGGATCGAAGAACTTGTTCAAAAGCGAGTTGAGGAAGAGCTGGAAAAGCGAAAGGAGGAAATTGAAGCCGAGGTCCAACGACGTGTCGAGGAGGCCAAACGGGCTATGGAGCGCCAAATGATGGAGGAGATGGAGTGGCGCCAAGCCAAACTTAGAGAGGAGGAGAAACGGAGAGAGGTAAGACCAATCCAGAGAAACATCGGCCGGTATTAGCCCAAACGCTGTCACCTCTCATCCTTTCTTGTTCATTCATTTATTTCTCCAATCTTATTCCATGTGCGAATGACTTTGGGTCCATTTGATTTTTGAACCAGTTATATCTCACGAAATCGAATCTTGCTATGTAAATTTCATTTCCGAGAATAGTGCTTTTCTCAATCTCAAATTTGCAGCTAATAGTAATTAAACTAAATTATTTACATCAAGTTCCGTAGAAACTAAATGTTTTCAACAAAACTGTCTTACAAAAATGATCAATGATCATCATCTTACGGACAGTCGATAATTTATCGACAAAATGTTACGAATTTATTTCTACTGAGAGGTGGAAAATTGAATGGATTGCATTGATCGTTCTGGGATATGTTAGATCAGTTACGAGGTTTAGAATGTAACGTCACAGCGTTTGGGCTTGTGAAGCGGCGTGGTTTGAAATCTGGCTTGAATGTACTAGAGAGAAAAACCACGCTGCTTCAACTCTCCAACAACCACCGAGGTAGCGTTGTTAGAGAGGATTTGATTAAATAAATATGTAAAACACAGTTACATACGTAATATGGCATGTGTCAATCATTTATAAACAGTGTATTCCTACCTGTATCGTGTATATATATACATATATTTATACATAAACTACGTGTCATTGTTTCGGGATCCTTGCTGTGTTCGAGGTATGAAAAATTCTACAAAATCAACGCAGAAATCAATACAAGCGATTTTCATTTCATCTAAAAACGATTGATATGCTTTCATACATCTTCCGATACTTGAATCTTCCATCCCGTGTAATTCGATTGTTAGTTTGGATTTTTATTTTTGTTTTTCTCTCCTATAGTGAAGACTCTGTTTTTATTTGTCTTCTTTTTCAAAAACACGTTATTTAAAAAATTCAGATTTACCTGGATATTTCGCATCATTCAAATGATTGGTAATTAAAATCCGAACAAATTTCTGTTACGAAACAAAAAAATTTACTATCAGTATTTTTTAAACGAAATGTTAACTGCTTGATTCAATTCTCGTTGATATTTTGAAATTTTTCCAACTTTGTCAGTTCGGTGAAAGTTAATAAAAATTCTTCACTACGTTACATAGTTTATGTCTGCGAACAGTAAACGTCAATGTTTTCGCCTTTAATGGACTCTAAGGTCTCAGTGACTGTAATAATGTTCTTAAAGTTTGTGATTTGTTCTTGAAGAAGTAGACATACAGACGTTATTCAACGGTTTTAAATAAATAAAATAATCTGTACAAAACGATATATGGCAGTAGCGATAATATTCTTTCTTGGACAATAATACAGATTTTTCATTAGTTTACTATTTTATTTTTTATTTTTATCCTCACGTGTATCCGATACACATCTGCAGTGTCAAAACATTCGATTCTTTAGATCATCAATTTTAGGTGAAGGTAATTTTTTAAAGGAAAATATGTTATTTGGAATATGAGTAAAATGGCTGATTAAACCATTCGGCGACATTGGAGCTAGCGACAATATGTTAAGGGTGAGTGTGACCGACGGATAGTTACGTAGCAACTTTAGCCAGACCTCGCCTATTGCCCTTTCAACATATTTCTCTCCTTGAAAACGAAAAATGGTTTCAAGAACCCTTGAAAATTAATATTTAGAGAAAACAAAAAAAAACAAAAAAAAAAAAACGAAGGAGTCTCAGTTCTTTCGAAAAGCACATATTTTTTATGCTGTTATATTCGGGAAACAGATTGTTAGAATGGTTGGGATAGGCTTTAAAGGCGGGATTTAGAATCCCATAGCAACGTAGCGTGACCTAGCGATAAATAGGTCGCCTTCCTAACTGACTACCAACAGAAGATGCCGGTTTTTTACTCACTGCCCAGTGATTGTTGATGAAGAAGGCATCCCCTACGTGCTGGTGTGAGCTTCACTCAGGTATTATCCAATTTATATATTCATATAATCTATTATATATACCAATATTACTATTAAATTTATCGTTTTTCATTCAACAAACATCTCCTATTTACCTACATCTATACCGTTGTCATTACTGTACAGGAACCACAATATTTATACCCTCTCTGATTGTGTATGATGCGCATAGAACAACACTAGATTCTCATTTCACTGATTCTTGTAGGCAGATATTATACAAACAATCGGTGGCTGCAACTAGTAGGCCGAGCGGTCTTCGATGTGATCGATTATTTTCATTTTGGAAACTGAGTTACCAACCGAGTTACGTTGCATTTGTGTAATTATTATTATTATTCAGTTATTATCATTCGATATATATATATATATATTATTGTTATTATTCTATGTTTACACGAACAATTCATGATTTAGTGTGTCTTTTGTGCATGATAATAATTGATTTAATTTTAAAAAATGAAGAAAAATCTTGATTGCATTTAATTTTTTTTTTTTAATTAATCTGTTACTCATCTTTAGTTTAACTTAACTTCATGTCAATGACAAAATTCTTGATGGCATCTTGATTTGAAAATTGCAAAAAAAAATCATCTGCAGCTTTAGGAATAAAACACGTAGCGTCATAAAACCACCGATCAAAACAAAACATGATGGAAAAAAAAACACAAAACCTTACCAAAAATGTTTCACTTTCCCAATACCATTTTATACCCCCAAAAAATGAAAGGTTAACAGGGTGTATGTATTTTTTAAGCTATGATTGATGTAGCGGCATTATGATTTGAAAACATGAACGATGCAACGAGAGTAAATGAATCTTAGTATTATTTTGTTGTGTAAACGTGCGCACTTGTCGTTGTAGGAGGAAGAACGGAAAAAACGAGAGGAGCTAGAGAGGATCTTGGAGGAGAACAACAGAAAGATCGAGGAGGCCCAGAAGAAGCTGGTAAGCTTAATCATTCTTACTAACTTATCTCGATGAGATTCCAAGTATGTGAAACAGCTGAAAACAAAACGGCGTCACACTGGCTTATCGGCTGATCGTTTTAGCCTCGGCTTTAGCCAAATTATACAAATGTGAAGAGATAGAAAACTCCACTCAAGTGGGTATAGCTTCGTTTTGTTATATTGGACCGATGAAGAGTGAAACACACGTTGGAAAACAATTTTTTTTTTATTAAATACAGTGTCTGATTACTGTACGAAATCACATTTCCTACCACTAGATGGCATCAAGCGAAAGTTTGGATTCCAATATTTGTACGAGGGATTCGATGATTAGAACATCTATTTCACAATTTGTCTATTTCTGTTAAAATTTATGATGTCTACATCCGATGTACTGCGTCAGTATGTCACGCAGTCATTTATGTCGACTTTTAAATTAACTTAATTGTTCACAAAAGGCCGAGGAAAGGCTGGCAATGGTCGAGGAACAACGGCTAATGGAAGAAGAGAGACAAAAAATGCGGAAGGAACACGAAAAGCGTGTGAAAGAAGAGCAGAAGAAGATCCTGGGAAAGAATAACTCGAGGCCAAAGTTATCCTTTTCACTAAAACCAGTTACGTGAGTCTGTGTTAAAAGTGTGTAAGTGTGTGAATGCGATATGCTTTCATTGTGTAATTGTGATATACATATGTATATATATATATATATATATACACATATATATATATATACATATGTTATATATACTTGTAATTCCTGTGAGTTAGCTATATTACTCGTCGATGAGTATTGATAGACATCTTGAAACTGCTGATACTGTAGAGATTTTTCTTTCTTCGGCAAATTCATCATATTCGTGACTAATATTGCTCTTTGAAACATTTAAAAAATTCGTCTTATTTTAATGATGAAATGATGAAAATGTGAAGAGTGTTATTGGTTAAAGTTTGTACTTTTTATCTATCATCTTGTTATTTGTAACTCTTATATAAATCATCAATCATGCTGTACACATCGAATTCTGATCATTTTATTCGCTGATTAAGCCGGATATATTTCGATTGCACAATAGCAGCAGCTTCAAATATTCAATTTTCAAGATCTCTGCCATCGGCACGAAACATGTATTATTTTGTATGGAAGCGGAATATTCTTGAATTTACCAGATGTAAAGACTTACACTTGGTCATCCAATGCAAGATATTCAATGTGGTGACAAAATTCTGACCGTTGGATCAACATATTTATTTGATTTTTTTTTTTTTTCATTAATTTTTTTTTACTCGGAGAAAAATTTGATTCCAATTAAAGTGAAATGACAAATATTCTAAACATATAACTATGAGACAACTAAGAAGAATAAAATATAAAGAAATACAGTGAATTTGAGGTTATATATAATGATGATCACAACAGAAAAAAAAATTGTGAATACACATGAGCAAACAAACAACAAATCAATAAATACATAATAATTAACTGATCGAGTTGTCGATTTACTTAAATATGCAGATTTAACCGTGTTAGTGTGATTCTGAATCGTCACGGTAAAACGGACGATTGATTTATACATTGCATGAATGTCTAATTGTTGAAAATATTAATAGGCTACAATTTGTTACTGGTAAGCATCAATTTGCATACCTGTATTTGCAATACGCAAAATATGGCTACCTAAGTGATTAATTAATTTGGACAGTTTAATATTTTCGAAGAAAATTAATTACACTTCTTCCACATGTAAGGTATAATCCGTACTTCACTATTATGTCACTTGTACAATAAATACATTTTTTTTAATTAATTTCCCATCATATTAAAATTCATTCATTCGAAGAGAAGAGATACGGCCCAATTGGATAAGTAACGCTTTTGGCATTTGGGTAGGTATTGAATTTATATTAAAGACTATTTTTTGTATTGTTTTGTTCCATCGGGGATAAAAATGATCTACAAATTAATCAATTTATTCATACATACAGGTGAATAATCGCACACATCAGATAATAAACTAAATTCAATTATATCATAATATTGTACATATATAGATATATATATATATATATGGACATTTATTACATAGATATTCCGGAATTATTTATTATTCTTATCAGTCCTAAGAATATTAAAATGACGTAGAAATTTACTGCATCAGCTTAAAGGTTGTTGGTAAGACAACAAGATCCTCGACGTACTCTTCCGACGATTCGTATAACCCATTATCGTAACAATAATTATATATACACGTATGAAATATTATAATTTTTAGTTATGATTATTATAAAACTACTATTTGTTACTTTATACATACATAGTTATTATTAGGAATAAAAACAGTTTTCGGCACGAGTTTATGTTTTTGCAAAATAAAAAAAAAAAAAACATTTTTTATACGCTTGATCATCAAATTCGACCACAGGCAAAGAAATTCAGCGAATACACAGAAGCTTTGCAATTATTAGTTAAACGTATGGTATTAACGAGTTGTGAAATGCTGTCGTGTGATTTATAATGGAAATTGTTAAAATTTATCTACTTATGTATCATATCATTGTCAAACTCTTCCTAATGCTACGAATTCATGATGTACGTTATCCAGTCGACAGTTTTGGCCACTCGGTGATAAATTCCGGGTTGGCCAGGTTGGGCGCAGGAATATCCGGCTGAAACTATACCGATCAGGTACCATCTTCCGGTCTTCTCCAGCATCAGCGGGCCTCCGCTGTCACCCTGTTAATTCAAAAACACGAATTTCACTATCTTTTTCTGGACTTGTATAGTATGTCAATCATCTGAACTCCCGGTTCTTACCTGGCAAGAGTCTTTTCCACCGCTGCTGTAACCGGCGCACATCATTTCATCGTAAATTACAACGTTTATACCGTTCGAACGATGCCATCGCTCGCACACTCTGTTGTCGATCACAGGTACATCGACTGCTTGCAATGTTTTTGGGCGTAATCTAGAACCTTATTGTAAAAATTTTTTATCTGGTTAAATTGGAATGGATTGTACTTCGTGTGCATAACCGAATGTCTTTGTTCCGGATGAATTAGTATATAACTAATAAATAAAATAACTCATATTATTAGTACAAAGTTCACGTCTGTTTCTCACAATTTTGATTGTGAGAATGCGTAGACAAATTAAAAGTTAATACCAAATCATAAATACCAGCTTGAAGTGCGCCCCAGCCGGCGGCCCAGCCGTACTGTCCCAAGAAGTCTTCGTTTTTGTCGGGCAGACAAATCGGTGCGATATGTGGCATGTAATGAACCGGCCTATCCAGCCGGAGTACAGCCACGTCGAACCTGCAGTGTACGGATTCGGATTATCCTTAACTATCCGATTTCCTTTTCTATCCAATCACACCTGATTTACTTATCAAATAATTGAGATCTTAAATTCAGAAGACGCCATTATGGTGAAAAAATTCTCACAAATTTCTCGTCCTTTTTTTTTTTTTGAGATTTTCTGTTAACATTTTATTATTATTTTGACGATATCTGAGGGGTTTAAAGAAAGAAAAAAAAATCTAGAGTTTCTGGAAGGAACTTTTTACTGAAAATTTGAAAAGCTCTGATGAAATCAATTTAGATGTAACAATCGAAAGAATTTCCGAGAGTAACTCATAAGCAAATGATATCCAAACTTTCTTTTCTGTTGATGATCTTAAATGTTGTGGACATCGTTTGTCACTTCACCAACAGATCGTGTCAATTACAGGAAGTCTCGCCTTGCATTTCTATTATTCGTCTTACCTGTCCGCCTGTGGTGTGAATTTGAAGTATGGATGAACGCGGATGTCTCTCACACCAAACGTGTACGCCGGCAGCGGTTCAGCCGCTGAATTCACAACGTAATCTCCAAGGGTAACTTGAACTTGTCGGGCAGACGCTCTAGAGTTTGAATAATTCGAAAATTTGCTTAGTAATAGATAATAGGAAATATCAAATTGCAGCTTACGTCACTCAGCAATGAAGTAAATAATTGAATTTTATTTTCATTATTCACCTGAATTGAATTTTTATTGTCAATTTACTTAATTTTCACTAAGATATTACTCGGAATTAGAGTTTAGAAACTCTCAACTCTTTACAAATATTTATAATCGATTCGACGAATTGTGTTCAAATCGAGAGTGTGGTGGTTAATTACCATTGCAGTTTATTAGTAGAGAGTTGAATCGTTATAGTCTCTGAATAATAAATCATAAAACCAGGTATAACCGTGTACACGATTTAACTTGAATGTTTTTTACAATGCGAATTACTTTTTTCAACACTCATCATTTTATACTTTTTGCCATGACTGTTGTTCCCAGCATACATTTCTTTTCATCGGATCATGAAAATGTTGTTTTTTCCTTATTTTTTTTTCCTTCATCTCACGGTGAAAGTATAATAAAGTATTTCTAAATTGAATATCCTTACTTGGCGACACAGTGACCGGCCGTCACGACATGAAATCGGTTAACCAGCGTACCGCCGCATCTGCTGGAACCGATTCGAATGTAGGCCTGAAACAAAAATGGTCTGAATATTAAAAATCATGCCTGGTGTTCGATCGTAGCAATATTGTTTTTACGATTCGTTCATTTTAACGTGTAACCGATCGGGTGTTTCAACCGTGACCTAGATGAGCCGGACTTTCAGCCTTCAAGCCGGACCTTGTTATGCCGAAATTCTCCAATGTGACGTTTTCATTCGAGTATAAGCACAACATGCTGGACCGACGGAGATTATCTAAAGAATTCCGGAACCGACATAAGGCTGCAGCCCGTAAGAAAGAAACTGGCGGGCAGCGGCGATAAATGGTATGGGTAGACACTTTCACAATTCTGACTCACAATCGGGTGAGAAGAGCTAGCTGCTAATGTACAGAGTCGAGTGAAAGTAAAATCGATAAAAGATTCAACTCACTGGTATACTATGATAATATTTCTTTGACGAACATATCGAAGAATTACAATCACGTAATGGATGTTGTAATTTTACTCTTACGTATCGGTGGTAAAACACCTCGGGAAGATCCGTTTAGATTTTTTATTTATTTTCTCTTCTCACGTGTTGGAAACACAGCTCATCTGTTTATGTTTCCTCCCCTTTCTTGTGTTATATAACGAGGAACAGACTTGGGTCGTGAAAGTTCATGCGCAAGTCATTTAATCTGTGATTCATTTAATACATATGATGGGACCCTGATCCACCTAGTAAATACCTTTGTCCATCCGTTTATTTCATGTATACAGATATTTACCAATCTCTTACCTGCCATGGGAAGCTACCGAAACCAGCTTCGTCTCCGCCCACGATTCTTCGCTGTGCCGTTTGCTTCGAAACGGATATTCCGCATTCTGTTGATCAGAAACACATTTAACAGAAACGTACCATTTTGTTTTCCGTTACATATTTGCCAATACCATTTAACAATCCAATTAACGGCATTTTATTACAGTCCTACCCTTACCAACCGAATCAATTTTGTTTTCTTTCAGGGACCGTCTTGGATTCTAGAAGTAATTTGGAGTAAAGTGCATTTTGCACGTTGCATTTTTAAACAATATTTACGCCAGAAAATGTAGCTATACGTGATTCGGTTGGTAAGAGTACAAGGGTAGTTAAATGCCCTGATGGTAATACTGTGTCCGTTTTTGACCGACTGAAATCACCCTCATTAGAGTTGTTCAAACAATTCGTAAACATATAGGTAGTACGTGTAAAATCGACTTATTTCCCTTTTTCCTTAACCTGTGGAGCATGAATCTACGCGAAATCTCGTATGATATGATAAAAGAAAAACGACTGTCCAGTAACAAGTAATACAAATCGTAATGCCATAGCGCTGACGCCAAATGTTTACTTGCATCCCCACGTATGGTATGTATGTATACTGATTATCATCCGAAGTAACTTTGCGTAAAAGAAAGTGTTGAGGACCAACAAATTTTCTATGTAATGTGTGGAATCAAAGAAATAGATCAAAACAAATGAAGGTAGAACTCGTTAGACGTGACGGCTGCAGTCATCTTCAATAATTCCTTACGACTTGCCATGCACCGATAGAATTCAGGTTAAGTGTAATTCCGGGTTCATAAATCTTGCATCTGTTTAGAATTTAGACTGACAATGAGATAAAATGCGAGAAGTTTTTGGTGTGAGTTTAACGAGGACGACTTAGGAAATTAGAACGTGTAGCATGAATTTTAAGCGTAAATCCAGTCAAACATAAATTCTCCTGAATATAATTGTTTTCATTTCACGGCATTGTAATTCACGTGATCAATTATGTTTCCAGGAGAAATTTTGAAAAAAATACATGCGTAGAACAAAAACTAGAACGGCTTCGTACGCAGTGTGAGATGATCAAGAGAGCGTAAAATGTGAGTATTTATTTAAGCCTCAACATGAAAATTATACTTCAAATCTTGACTTTTTCTTGTGTTCGAGATGATAGATGATTTTCACATGTTTAAAATATTTTATTCATTAGATAAAAGTATCAGATTAGAAATGCGCAATCTGGTGGAAATAATCATACTGCACCAACTGTCGTGATTGTCGTATTTAATTCTTAAACCGGTATCTCGACGATTATTCTATTTTAAGTTGACTTATGGCACAAAAAATAGTTTCAAGCTCGCACAATGTTTTCTGTGCCCTGATATTTGTCAGGTTAGCTCATAAACGATCGAATGATTATCTATTACGCGAAATATTGTTCTAACCGCGACCCCATAAAGAATCTCTAAATATTTGATTAATCCAATAACATTGAATAAGAACTCTATGTTATGAATTTTCTGTATAATTTGATTGCATTTTTTGGTATATGTATAGAACGCTTTACCGTGTAGTGAAAGTGCAGAAAGAAAGAGAAAGTATGGAAACTAATCATGACATTAATTGCGCATCGCCTTAACCAAAATTCAATCGAAACAAAGCTTCATGTGAGAAACAGTGCAGTTCAAATAATCGTTGTTTATCGTTGGAAAGTTTTCAACGTCGATGCCACGCGTGTTCCCAAATTGCTTTAATACGGCCAATGAAACATTTGAAATCCAATACCGATTCTTACGCCCACTACTTAGGGGAGAGACGGACAAAAAAATAGGCCCCCTGTACAATCAAATGGGATTTAAAAAAATTTCGGTAACGCCTGAAACGCATATTTAGACCAAAGACAAAAAAATCGCGTTGTTGAAATTGGTCCGACGTTTTTCCTCCTTTAATGGGCTCATTTTGCTCGCCTCTCCCGTAAATTTTGACCTAATTCCATATTTTGTGCGTATACGTTTACGTATGGTTTACGTCCACATTGCCCATAACTGATTTGAACCCGAGCTTGTTATAACCTATAATGATTACTTTCAAGAACGCCTAATGACTTTTAAGAACACCTCAGACTGAGAAGCGAATAAATATACATCGAATTGTATAATATCAAGGTCACGACCATGACAATAAAACACGGACCGTCGGTGCGCGGGAGAGAAAGTGAGAGGCTTCCGAACGACTCTCACAAAAATTGCAACTACATACCATCACCGCCGAAGTTGTTGTGAGATTGAATCTTGGAGGATTAAGTCTCTCCGCGTCTTTTATAATTTCAAATTGCTCTCACAGCGTGACGATACGGTAGAGTTTGATACATAATTCACAGACGATGATGATTGCGATGATGAAGTGCATGTACGTTTTTTTCTCCCCGTTTCAAATAATAATTCACTTTTTAGTAAGGATTTCATAGTTAATAGATACACCACAACACAAATCATACGACCTAAGTCCAGGTGAAAGAGAAAGTCGGAACTTATTTGAATTATGTGTGTCTATAGGTTGTCCCAATATTTTATGAAAGTGTAAAATGATCACACGAAGAGAAATTAATGATGATGCAGTAGGTGTAATAGTAGTAATAATGCTCACCCTAAAACACTATAATGACATTTTCCCACACAACTATGATTGTTTTATAAGAAAAAAAAAAAAAGAATTAATTACGAACTTAATTCTGGCGCCTTGACACCCACGCAATAAAATATTATTCACGGCCTAAATAGAACGTCATTGAAAAACATTATTAATCGACTCATTAGAGAAATAACATATTATCTCAAATTGCGGTGAACAAAAATACTACGGCACGCTAGATGTTAATAAAAAATAATTGCATAATATCCAGTTTAATCTTTGACAATGCGAATCTACGATAATTATAATTCTTTAGAGCAACTGTGAGAGCGAGCTCGTGGGTTGCAACAACTTAATATAGATGTTTTTTTTATCCAGTTTAAAACTGCAATTATATTTCTCACGTGTCTCAGTTGGATAATATTATACATATATTCGAATATACGGAGTATAAGTTGCAGAAAGTACTTTGATGCATGAAAAATTCCCTTTCATTCAAAGTTACTTGGAAAAATTCAAATTGTCGTAGGTTTGCATCATGAAGAAAATAAATCTATACTTGAGATAACGTGTTTTCCCGTCGCATTTTAAGGCAGCATAATTCCTCTCATGCGTCAATTTTGGGCCTCTATACTTTTAACAATATGCGAAAAAAAAAAAAAAAAAAAAAAAATTCGTCCAAAATATTTTGCTCCACTACTTCATCTGATTTTTTCGAGCTCTATGCAAATGGTTTCTCAACGACCTTATACGAAATCTGATATCAAACAATAGGAACTTTTTTCGCAAAACGTTGACGGCTCGTGTCGCACATGCTTTCAAAACGTTAAACTTCACGTACGTAATGTGTATATGTATAATGTATATTTTACGCTTTCTTTTCTTGGCAAATTTTCACCTCTTGCTTAAAACTCGATTAAAGTATTAAGAAATTTGTCCTGTTCTCTCTTTTTTCTCGTTTCGTCTGTGTATATATTTATCTAATATTAAATTAAAGTAAATTTTTGTAAACTCGATTGAAAAAAGTAAAACGACCAACGTCGTGACGTACCTATATCTAGTCTTGGGTACTCATTGAATGATATCTGCTTTCTTTGATCTGAAACTGAAAGGACCGATATTAGTTTTTTAGCTTCGTGACTTGAATTAGTCTACAACGTGAGGCACATTTTTTATTTCACTATACTTATCGGAAGTATCATTTGTGATTTTCTTGGATTTTTGTATGAATCTTTTTCATATTTTTTGTTTAACATTAATACACCTCGAAAACGACATGAAATATTAAAAAAAAAACGAAGTTATTTTTTCAGCTTGAGTCATGGATTCATAAAAGAATTAATATGAATTTTTTTTTTAACAAAATCTTTTTTAAACAGACAAAATGAAATTTAAAAAACTCAGGTGAACCAATGTCTCGACTTTAAAAGCTGATCGATTTAAAGAATAGTGCCTCATATAAACTCAAAACATATATCTTTCGAATGCCAGAGTAGAAAAAAAAAATTATTGTTAAATGGACTGGTTTAATTCACCTCTGAAAGTGTCATCCAAATCTTGTAGCTGATTGGAGGAAAATGGAGAACTGGATGTACCACCAGGAGTGCCTCTGGAGTAATCGTCACGGAAAATTAGTCTGGGTGTCCGATGCCCCATGACGGGATTTCGCCATACAGATTTGTACTCCGGCCAAACTGGGTACGGCAATTGTCGTCCGAGGTACGATTTGACGAAGGGGCCGTTTGTCGCTCCGGGAATTTCGAACTTGTATGGATTGTTCGACGGAAAGCGAACGTATCGCCTCTTCCTCACCGTCGACGACACATCAGTTTCGTTTGTTTTCCCGCTCACCACGTATTCTGCATCGAATCTTCGGCCCTCCGTCACTTCCACGTTTTCGGAAAACGTTAACGCAGGGCTTGAATCTGTGCTGACTGCTTCTACTGGGCTAATCGTTGCCGGGCCAGGCAATGAAGTTACACAAGCGACAAATATTATCTGGATCCAACATGTTGTCGTCCCACGCATTGCACCACTGAAATGCGAAACTTTATTCTCGTTTTTTGCCATTTTTATTCGATTACGAGACCGATATGTACGAGATTCAAATTTGCAATATTAGTGTATGACGATAAAGTTTTGGGAAAAATTCTTATTTCGCAACCTCGAAATTGTCGAAAATCCAGTAAACTGGACTGAAGCAAGTTTACGTTTACCAAACTCAGCTACTAAATTATTCTAAACTTCTCACGAGAAAAAAAAATATTTTTCATTAATATTCATTAAGAAAAGATTCAATCCAACGATAAGCTTTAGAAACTTCAAGTCATTTGAAATGAAGCCTGATTTATAAAAATTGGTTAATAAATAAGAAGTTGTAACGGTTTTGAAAGTACTAAGATTAAATGTTCTTCATTAATTTTTTTGCATAATAATAATACCAGAAAATGTGTTTCCTTAATTAAATAGCCACTCATTACGAAAATACATCTTCTGGTAATATTCGCGCACCAAATAAAAAAAGATTCCCGATATTCTTATTTATAATTGCATGTAAAATTCCGTTATCGTGTCATTTTCACGCCAGTGATGCGGTAGCCTGAAAATGTTGAAAATAAATGGCATTCTACTCGGTCGGTAAGGACTGACTGTAGCATCCCCTTAAGGAGATCAAAATTGTAGAATTGAATTCGGTGAACTTGAGTTTCGCTGCTGAACCCTGATTTCATGATACTTTTTGCTCGATGCATGTATTTTTTTTTGTAGTTTAAAAAAAAAAAAAACTACATTGCATACGTTTTAGACCTTCATATCCAAGAAATTTCCTACACTCTTGCATCGATACAGAGGTCAAGAATTATTAATCTACGTATAAATGAAAGGTATGAGGTTGTGTTTATAATCAAATCGTGGTTAATTCATGAAATGCAACTATTGCAGAACTAATTACACGCGTGTTATACCGAAACAAGGTTGCCGCAGAGACAGCCTGCAATGCAATTCTGTAAGCCGGAAGACACGAGCGCACGTAGTGTAGGTATACCGACCCATCTGAGGCAACTCTCACTTTCTAAAACAAATCAAATATGTCTATGGTGTTGTTAAAACGTGCGCTTCCTATTAATAAACTTCAGTAATACCGCCATGCCGCTTCGACCCTGCTATTTTTAAAAATCTGTATACAAAAATGAGCAAACATAAATTATGGAATAAGCAATTGCCGCATTAATATGTAAATATGTCGTAACGAGGTCATTGTTCTTTGCTTATCGTGTAGCTCGCGATTACAATCGCCATTTTCTTACCGCTGTTAAACCCTGAACTTCAAATATATTTGGTTGAAAATGTTGCGGCAGTAAATTTTTTTTAAATCATAACTTGAACTAATGACGGGAATTTTTTTCATTTTCTTTTTTGTTAAAGTAGTTGACCAGATTAACCGCAGAATAGATTGTTACATCGTTCGTGTGTCACGCGCTCGATTTCTTGCGTCTCTACAAATTTTGCATAACATATTATTATGAATCTATATGCTGTTAAAATGTGAAGTTGCGAAACTAAGAAATTCACCTCAACAATAGCGGCACAACTTTGACATTTTATGTTACATAACATGAATTTCGAGTCTGAGATTTTGAGGTTAACTATAAGTGATCTTATCTCTTCGACTCAACGTGGCGTCGATTTAATTGCTATAATTTTATTTTCTAAGAAGTTGATTGCAGCGATGACAACAACCTTGTGTTTCACCATTCAATGTTACCTATATTTATGCCTCAGCACAGATCATTGATCCATGTAGATCACTTAGCGAAGTCATTCCACCTTAGATCGTAACATTTCTTTCTCGATTCTGATTTTCAAATCTTATAAAAATCGTTCTAATTGAAAATATGCAAGTGTCATAAATCTCTAAGGACATGTAAAGCCAATTTTTGAACTTGAAAATCGAATTTGACTGTTAGTTGAAATAATTATCTTAGAAATTTGGGCTGTTATTACAGAAGGATAAGAAAATCTTCTGTTGACTGTTGATCATGTTTTTCCAACTTCGGAATCAATCTTTGCGAAAGAAAAGTGGATGAAAAACCCGTGATTACGATTACTGGTTGGCAATGAATATTGGCCTTGAAACATCGAGCCTAATCTCGTCAGTCAACGTGGTACGCACTACGTGTTCTTAGCCTGTTATGCTTGTCTTCTTTTTTCTTTTCGAGACAACCGGCCGTGAAAGTGAATGTAGCAGCTGTCAATGGTTGCTGAGAGTTCCTTCGTTAAAAACCAAGGTGAAACTTAAATAGAAAAACGCTTTCTAGTGACTGCATGAAATACCTTTGCAAAATATAGTATAACTTTTGTTCCGTAAATAAAAAACGACATTTGAGCAATGGGGCCTAGTTTAAATAAGTACTTTTTACTTCTCAAACGCTAAAACCTCGGTTTTGGCAATTAGTATGTTACCTAAGAAGAAAAATACTTGTGAGACTGACTATTCAAATCTAAAAATCAACATTGAACTGAGTAGCATTGAAGATCCCCCAAAAAAAAGTTTTGCCCGATTTTGGTTCACACATTTTGATCCCAAATTGCATTAAGGCAAGCATCACACTGACCATGGTCAACGCAAATCTTGACGGTAGTGTGTATAATGCGAAATTGGAAAGTGATACGGTGCCACATCGTTATATCGCGGCTGGTAAATCTCTCCTCGAAGCTCATCCCCCCACCAGCCTCCCGTGCGCATTAGGCTATTTCACTCACTTGACTACTTTGCGACCTGCGCAGTGCGAAGTGGGGGAATTATATCGCAGTTCTCCTCCCCTACAGCCCCGAAGACCGCGCTATAACGAGGTTGCGATATATTGCGGCGCAGGTTATGCGGGCGACTTGGGGGGGGGGGGGGGGGGGGGCTGGTTTCCGTCACTGTGTGATGTCTAGGCATTCGATTAACATCAGCGAGGAAAGAAGGCGTCGCGCCGATTTGAGGAACACATTTCTAACCTCTCATTACTCGTGCTATGAGCGCGAGCGGCGCCGCCATTCAGACAGAAATCGTAATATACATAACTATATTGGTCGTTTTGTCTTCATACTTTACCAATTCTACCTTTGAAATATTGACTATCGTTAGATATACTTATAAATCGTAAGTATTTATTTAATGGATAAAAAAAGTAAATTTATGAGGTTCAACAAGATTGTCAAAAAGCGGTATGGTGCTCGTTATGCGAGTTGAATCGTCGATTCAATTTTTCTAAGGTAAAGATGAGCGATGCATGCAGTGTGTTTACGTAGTCTTAGATTCAGAGGTAATTTTATTCGGTATATTTATACCTCAAAATGAACAATTAAGCTATTTAATAGAAATATTTCATTACTATATTGTGACATGGCAACGTCGGATTTCATTTAACATGGGCAGCTGAATGCTCGTCGCACGATGAAACTGCACATTCAATTTCAATTTTGGCTAGTAAGATTTGAAAAAAATTTCGATCACAAATTGTTCTGACAATGGTAATTGTAAAAGAAATTACGCCTACTGAATATTTTTGTGATTTATATACCTCAGCTATCCCCGTCAATCCGACTTACCCTTTGACTTCACCACCTTCGATTCTTTCGAAAAAGAACTTGCGGCTGTATTGTTCCAATACATAAGAAGACTTTGAGTGATTTTTTCAGATTTTATAAGCTGAGCACTTTCTAAATGAATTCAGTCGGAAATTTCTATCATTTGTTGTTATAATTGTTATATCTCAGAAACTACTCGTCGTACAATGAAAAAGAACGTGTACAAACTTTGAAAATTTAACGAACTTTGTCGTGGAAAATTTGTTATAATTTGGACATCTAATCAGATCAGAAAAAAAATTTTATTCTAACAAATTGAAAGCAAAATAAATTATTAGCTCAAGTCGGATGATTTTGTTACACTTTTATTTTTCTATGTTAATATCTTGAACCATGCAGACACTAGGACACGAAAATTTTATCCTGCTAAGAAAATTTGGTCGAGATGGAGTAGAATCCACCAGAAATAAAAACTATTAACAATCATTGATATATTAAGAAAAAGAGATGTTTATAATGCAATGACTTGACTGTGCTGGGATCTCTAAAGGTTTTTCAGGCTATTGACTCCGAACTTGAAATCAGATTTTCTAAGTTCAGCGTTAGCGATGTTAATTTATGTGATTATGAACGCAATCGTTGTCTCGTGAGTTAAGCGATAAACCCGGAACTCTCGCACGAAAATCAAAATATAACGGATACTATCGGGGAAACGAAAGATTAATGCTGACATGCATGTGTACGTATAAAGAAAATGCTAAAGAAGTGAAAGTGAAGACAGTATGTAGGTACAAGTAAAAGCTCGCGGCGGGCATTCAATACCGATGGACCCAAGTCAGAGGAAATTGACCGGTTTAAACGATCCCAGTAAACTAGGATAACTTGTATTTATCAACAACAGGAAAAAGTATAAGTAATTATTGTAGAATGAATTGATAAAATGTCTTCATCCATGGATATTTTTGGTGGAAAAATTGGTTATCAAGTTTAGAAGATAACATCTTCAATTGTCGCTTTTTAATTTTCTCACAGGTAAAAAGAGAGTGAAAAATACTTTCCCTGCATTCGGATTAGATAAGTTTTTGTACGGATAAAAATTGACGTGCAAAAGGTGAAAAAAAATATTCTTCCTCAACTCACCAGTTGTAATAATTGAGGCTAATCCACCGGGTTAACTTCACACAGGTTTCTCTCAAGGAACTTTCTTTCACTTATAAACAGCTGAAGAGACAGTAGGATAAGTATATCTCGTATAAGAAATTCGTTCGTCCGTTCGTGTTCTGCGGTGAAAGCGAAGTATTTTATTTATTAAGTTATCAAAAACACCACCAACATCGATGATATTACGATTACAACGAACAATTAGCCACCTTCACGATTGTCTTGACGATTTTTTTTTCTTTACTGATAATTGTCATGTTATATTATAATTTTCCGGTCAAGTTTACTGCGCGGCTTGCTTTTTGTCATATTTTGTCTCTCCCATCGAGCTTAATTTTTACTTTAGATCACATAGCTGTTATGGTTCTGTATTCCGAAACTGTTCTCCACACTCCGTACGACTAAACTGCAACAGTCCCGGCTTATTAGTTATCCTCGGGCAACCAGGTGAACCCGAGTATGCGCTCCGTGTCCACGACTATCTGTCTATTCGAAGAAGACTCCTTCGAGACCCACTCCTCCTTAAGCCTGCACCTCGCACCGTGCCGGCTCTCACTTTCTCCGGAGTTTGTAATATAACCGCAGATGTCAGAACATGAAACTCTTCCAAGCCCGCCCCACTCGAGTCTCAGCTTTTTAGTGTAACACTGACAAGTCGTTGAAAATTCTTCTTAAGCTCTCTTTTTACCTTTAATCTCGGGATTAAGGGAATAGCAATAGTAATAGAAACAAATTCTCTTTCAAACTTCTCTGATAGTGTAACATTTTTTTCAACAGTTCTGAGAAAACTGTTTTTTACTTTTGGATCAGTTTGAATTCTTTCGAACACGCGCAAGGGATTCAAGAAATTCAGATTCGAACGAAAGGAAGGAACTCAGATCCGATACGTTTTCTATTGAAAATATGAAAAACTTTTGCGTTTCTTATTTATACCTACTTTTGATTAATTTCTAGAGGAAACTTACATTTTATTCAAAACTTCGTTTTCAATCCGAAACTTAAAAAGATTTTACATTTGGTGTTTCTGCACATTTTCTGACGCTGCGGCGTTATAAGAAACTGAGATTGATTTTGGAGAGAAGATGAGAATTTTTGGAAAACAATTCATAATTAATTTTTTCGATATGTAGTCATAAAAATGTAGATAATTTTGTAAAGGAATATCTTCGATGCAAATAGAACAACGAAAAATTTTCCGAAAGTTTAAAAAAATATCAAGCTATTCCAATAAATTTTCGGAAATTAATTTTCTACAGAATATTCCAGAGATTTTTATTTTTCAATTGAGAAATTTGAAGTAATTTCTGAATGATTCTAAAAATAATTCTCATCATGAAAGTCTTATTCTCAGGTACACAACAGACGTATTTCCCTCTTTTTTCTTTTCCTGGAAGATAAAAATTAGGCGAATGTTTGATTTCATTGGTCAGAACAAGATTGAAGTATGAAGTACGACTTATTAAGTCTGTCGGTAAGGCAGAATGATCTGTATTCCCTTAATCCTGTCAAACTACATACGTGTTTACCACATAGTTTCACCTCCAACTTTCATCGGCTTGTACGCAAACAGAGAAATCTCAACGCATACGGAAACAGCTTACATTTATGCATCTTTCAGATATCGGCTAATTACTGTTTGAAAAGTTCAATATTCGAAAGATTAATCATGCTTCAGCAATATTTCCGATGAGATCACGAGTTTTTTTCTTTTACTGTTGCAACTGAAATTAATTACACCACCGTCAAAATCATGTATAAAATTCGATAATTTCTCGGAAATAGTTCTCTGGTGCCGTGAGTGGATCGGGCGAAAATTTAAGATTTTTCGATCGTTGGCGGAAGAATCTGGAACACATCCAGGTCCATAGGGCCGAACGCGAGTATAAGTGGCGCCACGAACGGCCAAATTTGTCCCTATCAATGGGACTTGCACTACGCTGACGGGCGGTCCCATCGACATATAGTCATCATTTTTCCGAAAAAACAAATATTCGTACCCAGAGTACCTTCTTTCTATATAAGAAAGGGGATTCTTAATTTTTACGCTATCAGTTGTCATAACAGTTCGAGATAAAGCTTATGATTGCTTACGATCGACTGAGTCATTGGCGTAGACAGGAGAAAATGTCCGCCGGTTTTGAACCACGGGACTATAAATATTGCAGTTTTCGATAATAACCGACTTGTCGGTGTTTTTAAAATTTCATACCACCGTCGGTAAGTGAGAGTGACGGTCTTACCTGTCGTTGGTCAACGCAGCGATGCTGAACTGGAGGCTTATGTTTGCCCCTATCCTCTTTGATGTTTGCTAGATGATGCATATCTCGGCAATGGAAACTATAACATTTACGATATATTGAAATTGCGTCTTACTCACTGCGTTCTTTGATAAATTCCACAAAAAATTCGGGGGCGATTCATATTCTGTGAAACTTCGCTTTCTCATACCCTGCGTAGCGGGCAATTAATCCCTCATCCGATGAATATTTGTATATCAGTAGCTTGAAATTTAATTAAAAGTATGGGGTATACATATGAGACAATGTTGATGAAAAACTTTGTTTCATTTTGTAGTGTTTAATTTTGGCATTGAAACTATAATAATTCGAGATCGAATCTCTATGTTATTTCGTAATAAAAATTTAAACGAATAAACATTATAATTTTTATACAGAATGTTTCGTTCTTATAATTATCTCACCCAACTATATGTATATACTACCCTAATTAATTCAACTATAATTTAAACATTTTATAATTTCTTTTTCCCCTGAAATCCAATCTTGAGCTGCGAAACTCTACGCTATGCGATACAGAATTGGAATTTTAATATTCTAGAGTTGCGGGCTTCTTTCTCATATTACGAATAAATTTTTTCTTCTTTGTTTAGTGAACCATTGATGCTGTGTGAATTTAATACAAGTATCAGTAGTTTCTCCAATTTACTGTTACAAGCCGCGTGCTTAACATAGATTTAGTAAATTTTGCATCTCTTCGTTGTTTACCGCTTTTATGGAATTCAGTAAATAGTATCATTTAAAAAAAAAATTTTTTTTATTGTGAATCGATTGGCAAAATGTCAATTGTGATTGAAAATTGGTGTAAATAATGAATAACTTCATTATATAATTGATTATGTAGATCATATCATAATGCGTTTTGTTCAAATAACAAAAACGTTCGACTGTTTACGAATCAAATCCGTGAAAGTAATTCGATTTATTACTTGTTTTTTTTTTTTTTTGTTTTTCAATATTTTTTGAATGTTTTTACTTATTTTATTTAGCAAGCCTTACAAAAGGTAATAATTATATGTAATACATATACTTGACTTCAATATTTCGGTGTAATTCTGATAAATTATTACCTACTATACAACATTCATTCCATGTTTCGTAACTAAACACTATATATGTATATGTATATATGGGTGTAATTGCATGTATACGGATAATTTTTTTTTGTTTTTTTTTTTATACAAAAGTTCGAAACGTTTTACGATATTACAGACGCATCAAAGCTGATTGTTTATGTGATACTTTAGTTTTTGTAAAGTTAGTGTCGTTAAAAAATTGCAGTACTTGAATTATACACGCTATTGCATTTTTTTTCTCATACAGTTTATATAGCTTAGTTTTATTTATTCTATTATTTACAATTCGTGTTTATATGTTCGAGATAATTGAAATTACAATATTATAACATAATTTTTGAATTCGTGTTTTATTTACTCTGTAAATATTCAATACTTGGATTTCGCAGAATCATTCTTTCTAATACGCAATCAATTAAGCTTTTTCTGCAAGTAATATTTGATAAAACGCAATATATAAGACCGACAAATTTGTCATCCCATTTCATAGGACTTAAAAATAATAATAATCACCACACCCAAAAAACACTCCTATATATGAAGTAATTGTAATATGCTTACAAACTACGATTTGAATTTAATTCATATAATATATGTATATAGGTGTATATACATATACCAGGAATTCTGTTCAGAATTTATATATAAAAATATGTTTACTGTGCAGATAAATTTCCTGTATTTATTCTTAATTTTTTATCACACACACACACGCGCGCATATATACACACATATATATATATATATATATGTGTATATACATGTATGTATGTATGTATGTAGGTATGTATATTTATAATGTGCGATAATATTATATGTATGTATAGTGTATGTATATAATTTTTCTGATGTGTCACATTGTTTTCGGTAGATAATATATACGCAGCATTTGTTCATCTGCACATTCATATTAGGTTTTGCAACAAAATAAAGTAATAATAATAACAATAGTAATTAAAATAATAATAATAGCAACAGTAATGATAATAATGACAGTAAAGTTACATCTTTCTGACGCATTTAAAATTGCATACATGTAGTGAGATTTAGCGATAATCATGCAATAAAAAATGGTGCAGTAAGCAGGGTCGATGTACTGATATTTGAATGGGCTTAATTTGGCTCATATGCTGCGGTTACTCGATCACATCTCTTTGCAGGTATCCAAACGTTGTATATTTGTCGTTTTTTTTTTATACATAACATGCATAGTCCAACCACGTTTATTTGTACATTATAGTTTATAACCATACGCTGGTGGTAGAAATGTCTCTTTATACCCAACCAATTATTTATAGATTCACACAACATCAAAAATAGATTGTTACACAAGTGTTTTTGTTTGTTTGTTTGTTTTTTTTTCGTTTTTGTTTTTTATAGTTTTTTTTTTTTTTTTTCTTCAATTACACACCAGTAAACTTATATACTATGTATAATATTATATTTTAGTACTAAATACTTACGTATTACATAAATTTTTTTTGTCCAATCTGAATAATGTATCTAATTTTTTATGGACGATGCACATTCAATATCATGTATCCACAGTATTTTCGCATGCCTGATATTTACTCCTAGATCTATTTGCTAATTCACTCGTCGTCTAGTTTGGAGAATACCTAATCTCGGTGTTCAAAGTGCTCGTATCTGTTAGGTATACCTTCAAAACCAATAGAATAAATTTATAGACATGTTATCTTGCATGTGTATCGTCGATATTTATATATAAACTATAAACTGTGTATTATGTATAATAGTCATAAAATTAAATGGGTGATGTACCGTTGAACCTACTTTTATGCTCGACTACGCGGCTTTTTACGTGCCGATGGTTCACTAGTAGTCGACGCCGATGCGATGCCAATAGTACTGGATCCGGCTCGTTTCGGACGACCCAATGTATTTAACGAAGATATGGTCCCAGCAACGTTTGAAACTGTAGCTTCAAATAGAGAAAGTTATAAGAAATTATTTATTATTACCTGAATTTCAATTATATTATACAATTTTGAATATTATTTTTTTTTTAATCTTACTTCAAACTCTATGTAATGTATGTATTTGGCTATTCCATGCCAAATGAACCAATTGAAGATCACCACTAATTGTTTGCAAAATTAATTACATGACATTTCCGGGTTTTCCAGGACCCAAAATGCAGTTTTTCCACGACATTTGCCGTTCACTATTTGATGTACACACTTTATTACCCCTACATTTGATTCTCTTTGAAAAGGAATCGATGTAAATCAAAATTTAACACGATCTAAATTCTTTGCCAATTCCACGTTTTTCATAAGCCTTTTCAAATTCTCTGACATATTCAGGCTTTCCATGTTTCCTAGGTGAGTGGCCGGTCTACAATTTTTACCTCCACCATATTCAATTTTGCAAACAATTATTGGGACGATAAGTCTTTTTGAAAATTTGTAACAGGCAGAATTTTGAAAAATAATGAACATTTGTAACTTAAAAGTAATTTCATAAAAAAATTTTCTAAAGCAAATACGAATTTTTAGAGATGCATTGTTGCTGAAAACAATTTCAAAAAAACTGTAAACAGTAAAGTGAAAATTCGTTGATTTGACACAGAATGCCCCAATATAATAATTATTTTCAATATCTTTTAACTTACTGCAGGACTTGGGCTGCTTCCTAGGCAATGTATTCAAGTTATTAATTTCGGATTTAGCTGCAATTTTTTTCGTTTCCGGTTTTTTGTCATCAAGTCTCTTTTTATTGGCACTTAAGGCGGCGGTCGCAACGGTCGTTGGTAATGCGGTCCGCGAACTGCGAGTTGCCGCGCGCTCCGCTCTGTTGTTTGACCCTCCTTTACTAACCGTTTTAGCAACGGCTGTGACTTTTGGGACCGTTAATTTTTTCGCTGCTATAGGTTGTTTTGCAGGCACTTTTTCGTCTTCTTCGTCTTCGGGATTATCTTCGGTATCTGTAGACTCTGCTTTGGATGAATACTTTGTTCGACGTTTTAATTTGCTTCCTTTTTTCGTTGTTTTTAGCTGCGATTCGTCTCTGAAGAGAGACAGATCCACTGAAATAAAAATTCAAAGTTCAACATAATATCATAACTGCTATTCCAGTTACACACCAGTTAATCACTCCATCGATACATTCATATGTAAGGGTCGATAATTTTCCTGAAATGTTATTTTGGTCAAAAGTGGATTATACCAGGATTTAGGATTCGGGCAGACGAATCTTGAACACACTTAGGCCTGTGGGGTTCACTTTTCTGTTCTTGGCAATGGAGGGGTGAAGGATTTTAGCAATATTGCCGTTTTCGGTCATTACTGAGGTGATTGTCTCAAATGTTAACTCACATCCGTCTGGGTGCTCCTCCGTGACTCGGGGCTTCTCGGAAAGACCTGCCTCAACATCTATGGCTCGCTTCAATATATTCTCCGTTCGTAATAGTTCCATTTTCGTTAATTGATATTTATTCTTATCTACTTTATTCAAATTCAAGTTTGTTAATATACAATCGAATTCTGCAACATAATATAAGACAGATTATACTTTAAACAGGTTCTAATAATTAAGGATGGATTGCTGTATTGTCTGAATCGAATATTGGGAAAACAGTAGAAACCGTTTAAAAAATCGCCAGCAGTGACATTTAGCTCTTGATAGTGAACAATCCCTATCATGTCACAAAACACCCAAAATCAAACAGTAACAACTCATTAAATCTTGTTTCTTCAAACGTGCCATGAAAAACTCATGAAGTACCATTTTTCTCACTAATTTTCAATAAAAGTCATCGACCATTTCATTTGTTATTCTTTATGGTAAGTATAACGTACTACTGAAATCATTTTTGAAAAGAAGGAAATCAAATGTTACATTACCTGTAAAATCATAAAAATCTGGAGAGTAAATCTCTCCATTATTTTTGTCTTGCGATAACCAACGAATGCGAATCCGCCGGCTCGACTTATAGATGTTTTGCATCGCTTGACAAACATAGAAGCTACCTTCAGCGTTCCTAACAGCCAAAAACTCATTTCTGAAACAGAAAAACAAACTCAAGTTATTATCATTAATCTTAACCACAGTATTATAACATTAGGAATGCATCAATTTACTTATAAAACACAATAAGCTTGTCGTCTGCAGCTTTCGAACTAGGAGATTTGTTGAGCGTTTTAACAATCAGGGCCAATTCCGGTAGTGGACTTTGATAAGGCTGAGTTCTGATGCGATTTCTCTTAGGTTTTCCATGAGCATCCGAGGCTAGTGCAGAACTATTGAGGTCTTTAAGTTCCCGAGGTTTCCTTTTCCGATTTCTGTGAAGTGTCTCAAGCTGTAAATCTGCTTTTGGTGGGCTGTGGGTAACAACCGGAAGTTCTGGTGTTGCCTTAGAAGCTTGTGGTGCAACTACGCTACTCGACCGCTGATGGCTCTCTGTGCCACCTTCCACGGTCGTTTTTGATTGTACAGGCGGGTTACTACTCGGTGTGTCTTCGAGCTCTTTCGAACCATTCCGCAAACTCGTCTTCGTCTCTTCAACCTTGACCGGTGGACTCTCTTGTTCACCTGAAATAAGACAATTGCATTTTTAAAGATGAATTGGTTAAACCGTCCAAGTAAAAATTTAGGAAATGCAATAAAAACTGGAGCAATATTATTTGCGCCAATGGTGGTGAACATGATTAAAATAATATACCTAATATGTTACAGAAATAATTCCGAGTACATTCGAATAACGTAAGCTAGGATATAAAAATTTAAGTAAAACTGTTGTGATTGGTTTGTTCAAAATAATTAAACTTTGACGTTTTTTATCAGAATTTAATATTTTTGGGCTGACTTTGCTCACTGATCATATCCCTACGAATTGACTCAAATTCAATCAATCCAGAAATTTTACATTACAATAGAGATGTAACACACCAATCTAATTGTTGATGAACATGTGTTGTACTGTTCTCATACAAATCTATTTTTCTACACTCCGTAGATAAATATTTGTAAAACTTTTGTTCAGTCAATCTCTGGAAATCTGTACAGTTAAACGAAATTAGCCTAATAACATTACAATTGGATTAAAAATACCAAAATTGAATAATTTTGAACGTTTTAGTGATAAAACTTTTTTTCAAAGGGTTGATACCTTAGCTCAAGTTATTGGAATTTGCTCAGATTGATTTCTATTACATAGCAGGCATGTTGTTTCGTGTATGTTCGTTATTATTGATGTAAATAACATGACTCGAGATTTTTTCAAACAGTTCTTTCTTTTAAGCTTTTGACTCAGACGGTTCAGGTCATCCGTCCTTAATTTTTTGTTACACCAATGCAAACGATAAAAAAAAACAAAGCTCATGATCTACGCACTTGGCATGTCGCTGGACGTTACCGCAGATTCAGGAATAGGGTCTGGACACGGTTGTGGTGCATTTTCGGTGTTAAGATTATTGTTCTGCTGGTTTGCTTCGCTCTGCTTTTTGACCGAGTCACTTTCGTCAGAATTCACAGGTTTCTGTGGCTCTGTGCCGTTTGGAATAGTTTTTTCTGCCTCTGACTGCTCCTTTTCGGTTACGCGAAGAGGCAGAGTAGGTTGAGGCGAAGGTTTATGATCCTGAACCAAGCTCAGTGGCTGGCTTGGCGGGGGCTGCAGGTTCGCGTAGCTTAACGTGGCCGCTGGCAGCGGCTTCACCAGATTCGCTTCAGGCCCAGTGTTAGTACTGGTTACCACTTTTTGCGCCATCATGTTCATCGGGATGATGGAATGTGTTGACGATGGCGTTGCCTGCATCGATGCTCCCTGCATCGAGGATTTTACTGCCGAAGCACTCATCTTTTCTATTGCACTTTATACTTTCTCCTGTAACACTGTGCAAAAATATAACTGTATAATGTTTTATTCCGGTAAAACGACGGGTTGCTTTATTATAGCGGATGACGTACAGTGATTCAAAATTGGAAGTAGAATGAGTATGAAATATGCTTTTAGCCTGAATTATAAAATTTATAATAACTACGATACATTGTTTTGATAACAATGTGGAAATTTTAAACAATGAATGCAATAACGACTTATTTTTAAAAAATTCGATTTCCCTATGCATCTTCTGAGAGCTTTGAAGTGAGTTGAATCTAAGATTCCGGGCATGGAGAAAGTTTAATAGGAAAAAAGACGTTTGAAGCCGATTGTGTAATGTGGTAAAGATCAAAGAAGAGCGTGTCGCATAGCGGGGTTCAATATACGGGGGCTGGATTAACCGATTGGTTGTTGGTTCTTAATGCAAAAGAATGCAGAAGCGGCGGAGAGTCAAGCTTGTGCCGTAAATATAAACATGGAGCTGAGAAAATGGAGTTAAGAGTGCATAACAGAAGGAAATAGCGCCTCGCGCCGACATCCGGGAATCTTAAAGGTTGCAGAGTTTGCTTACCGTGCTGTCAGCACAGCAGTAACGGCCGCTTTCCTCGTTATCTACAGTCTTTACGTTCGTGTTTGCATACAACTGCCCATTATAATACAGTTATTATCATTATAAATTGGCGGTGCTGATGATGAGCGGTTACTATTATTGTTTGACACAGCCCAAAACCGTCCAGCACAGTTGAATCATATTAACACTTGCACATTACGCGTTCGGCGTTGTTTCGCGGGAATAACAATTATAATCCGTTTTGGTGCGATGAAGAACTATCATAATTATTATTTCACACCACACGAGAAAACGATGGGAAAGAAAAAAATACACACGCACACATGCGCCCGGTAGTACCTCGAACACAAAACACACACGATCACGTATATAATTATAAACTATATGCGGAGCTTTAGATGGCGTCGGTTGCATTCAAGGTCGATGAATTTATATACGTGTACGTTAAAAATCATCGCCTGCCCGCCTGCTGTGCCAGAGTTTACGTAAGATTTCTTGGTCGCCGATATTATGGCATCTCACGTTTGGTAGCTGTTAATGCGAATACTGATATGATATGCTAGACGACGCCAGAGTTGCCATGTAGCGGTGTAGGCGGCGCGTTCCCGTTAGGATAGGTTCAGAGCTCCATAATAATAGTTATGCTTGATCTCCACGCAATGTTTGAACCATGGCTATTTCGGCCCGAGCGTTTACTTTCATTGGCCCCTATCTAATCGACTCTTATACCGAAGCCGTCTTTCCCTCGAGGCCGCCAATCTCGTCCTGTATTTCAGGAGAAATTCCCTACGTCCACTTTCTCTTCGCTCATTCAACATTTCCCCCACTCTAGGTTCCGGTAGGAATTCCGATTCGAACGTTAACCGTTCAAATAAGCATAACATTCGGGAGATGGCCAATCAGGAAGAGAAGAAGAAGAACAGTTCAAATCTTTGGGCAATCATGATCGCTACGTCATTCGATCTTCGGCAGCGCGAGGAACGCTACGCGCTCGCAAGTCTGAAGCTACTCAGTTTCTTTGATTTGCCGATTTCGCATACTTTTAGAGTGTTCGAAAATATTTCACACGTATGAATTCATCGTCACGTTGAAGATTTTCCGAATAATCGAAAACATGATTTGAAAAAAAAATACTTCAAATTACGAAAGTTGTAGGGCTTCGAAAAATTCCGCGTGACTTGTATTGTATTACAACAAACTATTACAAGCTAATATTGTAATACGTTCATCATATAACATTAACTTTACTACCTAATATTTATATACTTTTAAAACTTCCTGCAATTTCGGTTCATCAGAAAATGGCGGCCAAGATAGAGGCAATTGACTGGACTATGCTTAGACTATGAACTGTTCGAGAGTGATGAGACACCGCTTAAAAGTATTCTCATCAAAAAGAGTAACATTTTACTCGGCTGACAATTACTGACTATACATCCTCTTGTAATAAGTTATTCTTAAAGTAATATAATCCTATCTGTCTATCTTTATCACTGATCTCTGTCTACCTTCGCTTTGGTCTTACATTCTCTCGACCAATCAGAATTCATCAACTCGTTATGTTAAACTTCACTGCTGAAGCTACTCCGTGGCTGTAGCATTCCTATCGTTTCAGTTGGTTTCAGCCATAGAGATTATATATATCTCTATGGTTTGAGCAACGTCTTAACTCGCAGTCCGCACACCACGTGTATTCACCAACCTTACCCGAATCGACGAACAAGAACCCAGTCATGTGCGTTTGATGGCAATGCTGTCAGACCCAGTGGCTTGTTAATCTGCTTAATAATTTTCAAATATAAACGAAATAAGACCAGACGAGTCGAAGGAAAATGGATAAGAATCATCGACTGTATTTGAGGAATCTTTCCTCAAGTGTGACTAAAGATGTCATAGAGGAACGGTTCAAAAATTATGGAACCGTTACAAACGTTGAGATAAAAGAAAAGGCCAATGCTTTAGGAACTGATGGAAAATTTGCTTTTGTCAATATCGTTACTTCTGACAGAAAGTTGAATGATTGTGCGTATATTTTCTTGTATACTATTATATGAACAATACTTCACACCATGTACTAACATGAAGCGTAAGATGAAATGTGACTGATTTGTTGCAGGTTTTCAAGACCTTAAAAATCTCACTATCGACGGTTGCCAAATTCGCATGGAAATGGCCAAGGAGAGTTTTTTAGCTCGACTACAGAGAGAAAGGGAAGCCAGCAAAGCGGTTTCCCCACAAAATGCTCAGGTTCCAAAACTTGTTATTGAACCTGTTAACATCGCACCGTTAGGTAAGGCTATTATTCACTATTAATCATTGTTAGTTTAACTTCTCGAATAGACACAAATATTTGTAGCGCAATTATAGATCCCTATCAAATTGCCTAATTTATTGTTGAAATATATTGTATTATTATTCTTTAAAAATGAAGAAAGAATCATACTAATATTAAATTAATCCCCTAGAGATAGATTTGACGTATTATAATCAGTATTAATAATATTGAAATAGCAAAGCCAGAGATTGTTCGTCGCCCTAGCAGAAAGTTCTTCAACATTGACGACCAAGAAGTTACCAACTTGGACATTATCCACGAAATGATTCCAGAAAAAGTTGTAGATAGTCAACCAAAAAAAATTGTGCAACACGACTATGTAGTGGAAAAAAAAATAAACGTGTCGGATGAAAAACGTTTAAAATCCCTAAAAGAAAGAAAAATGGCTTTTAAAACTAAAGAAAATCTTATTCGACAAGCGCTGAATTCTGTGGTAATTAACATTCTGAATCGTTATTTTTTAATCTACTACTTACTAACAGTAAATAAAATAATTGAAAAATGTTAATAGGATCAAAAATCAGTTAGTAGAAAAAAAATTTTCTCTGACGATCTGGAGAGTTTTGATGAAACCAGTGTAGAAATGAAAAAAAAGAAACGTTTATTCAACGATGATGATGACGATGAAGGAGGTGGTGAAATTTTGGAAAACGGTGAATTTAAAATTCCAAAAAATATCAACAAAAAGGTTTGACAGACATGAGTATAATAAAGACAACTTTGTATATATTGTGCATCTCTATTATTGTGCAAAATTTTTCAGCTTCAAACCCTGCAACAAAATTATGGAAACGACAAACGATTTACTCTAGATAATCGTTTCATTGAGGCCGAGGATAATGTTGAAGTAAACAATCCTGACTCTTTGTCCGGGCTTGATCAAGAAAGAGATTGGCAATTAGATATTTTGCAAAGTGTTTTAGGGAAGCCAATGAGAAGTTCAAGAATTGATAAGTCTGTTGACAAAAGGTACAAAAATTGGTGTCAAGATATGCTTTCAAGCATCGCCCGAAACTGTGAAAAATATTTCATATGAATAGAGCTTTCAGAAATATTATAACTGAATAAATTTTAGTTATTCAGATGAATATTTTCACTTGCATATCAACTATTAGAAAAATTAAATTATACTTATCAGCTGTCGTACTTGACTATAAGAATAGTTTTTCATCCTATATTTTATTTGTGATTAACTTGGCGGGAAAAAAAAAAAGTTGAACCGTCGGTTTACGTTTCATATGATTAAGCTGAAACAAAAAGCTGACACCGTTTGACTCGCCATTTTGCTCAGTAACAGCCACACTTTGTATCTCAGTAGTATCCTCTTATTTATGGGTAGAAAGAACCTCTATAACTGAAATTACTCAAATATTTCAGAAAGAAGAGTATGATCAGATATGACCCAATGAAAAATGAGCACGATGAGTGTAAAATTCCAATTGTAAAAAGTCATAATCCCAAGAAAATGAAAAAAGTGGACAAAATTCTGAACGAGAATGTTGACGATGAACAGAAACAGCCTGAATTGACTAAAGATACTTTTTATAATGTGTCTGAAAATTTTGCAGACGCACTGAAGCAAGATGAACAGTTTAGCTTGCTGAAAACTTTCCGTGCGGTAAAATCAGGCACAGGTGCGTGGATAAAGTTGTCGGAATGAGATTTATTTGTGTTGACACTAGAATTAAGAACTCGTTTCATGTCCAGATGATCCTGTAGATGAAGAAATAAACGAAGAACAGGGACACAGGTTCAATTTTAGCACAAAAGATCCATTCAAGTATGATTCATCGGCTGACGAAGGCGACGATTATGAGGATGAGACTAACAATAAAAGCATTGAAAAAAGTGAAGCGAAAAGTAACTGGAACGAGAGATTATTTTTTAGCGACAATGACGTTCGCTTTGAGGGTGAGTAACATTCTTCATGAAACATTGGAGAGTTATTGAAAATCTGTGTTCCTTTTGTCCATGATCATATTCCATTTATTTCAGATGCACGAAAATTTTTCGGTAAACAATCTGAAAAAAATATTGACTTTTCAACTCTTCGAAGAGAACTAAAACAGATCGTACGATCAAAGATACAAAATAATCTCCGGAAGAAAGCTACGTGGAAGAAAAAAAAGATTAACAAGTCGTAACCGTTGCATTTTATGTTTAAAATATAAACAAAATTGAAATAAAAATTTATGTACTAACAAAATTAATGTTGTTAATCATAAAACTATGAATTCAGATTCTGTAGAGAAAAATCTTCGAGTTATTCAGAGATATTCTCTGTGGGTTTATAAGTTTCAAACTTATGAACGTTTCAGCCGGATTTAATAAATATCAACGCACAGACAATACCGCGCAAGATATTCGTCTTTCATTTTGTGATCTTACATCAGTGTCACATAAAATACGCGATAAAAACCGTTTTCAAATTTAAATATGAGACCACATGAATGTAGGATTATCTCAAGAGTCCCATTGCAAATCTTGAAGTATATATAAATCTAATTCTACAGTTGAACGTTTTCGCGAATTGTTTGCCTTATACGCTCAGTCTAACGAAATTCATATCGATAATGAAATCAATAATTTAACAATCACAAGTACGTTCGAGTCACCCTGCCATCCGCAAAGTAACAGAACAGCCGAGATCGCGGTAACGACTTTTAAACTAAATGTGAGATCGAGCGAGTGTTATTGCAAGTAAGAGATAATTACAAGGTTTTAAATTTAGGGTGATTAATGTATTGTTTTGCTGTCAGTTATGGCTGCATGTCATTGCGGAAAAATCTCGACTTGGGATTATTCTCCCGTAAAAACAGGGTGACAAGGAAAATTATGTTTGTAAAATAATTAACGGTTGGGACAGGTTTTCTCGTTAACATATTTCCGCTAATGCTGCTAATCCTGTTTCCAGTTTTCCTGGTGCACCGAATCACGCGAACGTGACGCATGAAAGAAAGAAGCAAAACGCAGCAAAACGCTAAGTCAAAGATCAAAAAATTTGAATATTTAATAACCGTGCGTGATCCCGATCACTTATCAAAATTTCATTCTACTTTTTATGCACAACTCGAGAATCTTGGCATCCTTATATATAGAGGATCGATGTTTCAGTCCTCATAGTTTCTATAAGAACGCTTCTCAAAACAGGTATAAACCAGTCGTTTCAAGTCGGTACGATGAAAAACTTCGCTTATCTAATTATTTTAGCCTCATTGGCAACCGCGATCAATGGCAGAGTAAGTTTCTCACATATTTTTTTCCTTATCGTTGTCAAACTGCAAAAGAAATTATGTCTCATGATGCAGTAGCTATTCTACTTTGGAATGAAAATTTGTAACTCAATTGCAATCAAGAAAAAGTTGAAAGTGAATCATTGGAGACTTTTTCCCCGCCGAAATTGTGACATTGTGTAATTGTTTTAAATATTCGCCAGACGGATTCGAATCACGAAAATCAACATGGCTACGTTTTAACCATATAAAATTTAAAAATCAATTGCAGCCCTCGGCAATTGCGAAGCGGTTAAATACAGGCAAAAAAAAAAAAAAATGACTTCAGGAATCATTGAAATTTCAAATATCCTTACAATCGATTGGATTTAAAAAAACGGAGAATTTAGCCTGTCTATGAAATTCACTTGCACAGCACGCGGCATTGTGGGTTTAAAAATTAAATCGCTATGATCCACTCTTATTACCTATAACTGTTAGAATAAATCAGAATCATATTTTGCACTACCGAATCGATCCCAAATACAAAATATATATTGATATCAGGCAGTTCCTAAGGCTTTGGCTGTGCTTACGAAAGGCCTGCACAGAGAGTGTGCCTCCGAGTCAAAAGTTCCAGAAGGTAAAAATCTCTTCTACTTCGCTAGTCAGAAGCAACGCTATACGTTTTGAAATTGATAACATTAATTCTGCTATATATTACAGCTGTGATTACTAAGGGGCAAAACGGAGAATTCTCTGATCAACCGGAGTTCAAGTGCTACCTGAAATGTTTGTTGGCCAAATTAGATTTGGTAGGAATTTGCGCTTTATTCTAGGGCTCTAGCCTTCTTGAAAAAAAAAAATAAATAAAAACAAAAGAAAAAAACACGACGACGATCGGAACAGAAATTGTATTGGCTAATGTTGCTGATGCCGAAATTCGGTAGACGGAATTTTCGGTAATTGTTTCAAATTGCTAAAATTCTTGGTATTCTATTCCAGATATCAGAATCCAGTGAAGTGGATTACGACGGAATGATAAGGATGCTTTCACCAGATATTAAAGAAACCGGCACTAAAATGATCAACGATTGTCGCGGTACAAGTACGTATAGTGCGACATTCGATCAGAGACCTTGACATCTGTAATTACTACAATTCGATTTGTTTTGCTTATTTTTTTAAAGCTGGAACGGACAGTTGCGACACTGCTTATAATCTGAACATTTGCTTGTACAACTCAAATCCAGTGGTACGTATGAGGCGCAGTTATTTTTAATGGCAAAATCAAAGTTCGCTTCATAAAACATTCTTTTTTCATTTCAGGAATACTTTCTGGTGTAGAAGGAACATGTTTTTCGTAGAGATTGTAGAAGCTAGACCGCATAGCTGTTGAATAATTAACACAGGTCTGCAGTCAAATCCTGCACAGAAATTTTGTGTTTAATTTTATTAAGAAATATTGTTTAGTTCACTGTAATGCAATGGTAGCTTTTGCATTATTGTTATGCTTTTTTTAATGTCAACACCTTGTATTTTGCAAAAATACTGTACGCGATAGAGGGAAATGGCCATTTTTTGATTCAACTCACTTGGAAACGTAATATTGACCAAAAACATTCCATGCAGCTGAAATAAGATATTTTTCTGCAGACCTGTATAATCTGCGATGAGTTCTCGTAGATATTATCCGATTACTTTATGTCAAATAAATATCTGAAATTTCAACTGAGTGTGTTCATTTATTTTGGCGCGTCAGGAGTACGGATGATTTTTAAACAAATACTCCTTATTCTCGGGAATGAATCATGTATATTCGACCAGTATTAGTACTGCAAAACGCGGAAAAAGTTGCGAGTTTCGGGGTTTCCAGTGTATGTAAAACTGCAGCTTTCACTGAGTCTCGTTATAAGAGTTTCACAAATGTGAATTAATTTAAAATAAGGTTTAAATAAATTTATTTAAAAATGAAAAATCAACCAAGATACAATGGTGAGATTTTCCAAATGCTTGACTAAAATTCGCTCAACAAATTCACAATCAAGTTAAATAATTACAAAAGAATTCATACTAGGCAATAAATATTATAAACATAATATTTGTGAACAGGAATAAGTAGTATAGCACATCGTATCTACATGTATTACGATTATAATATATAGTTATTAATATATTCATATATATTATCTATGTTAATAATACATAAGTACATGCATGTAAGTACAAAGTCAAGTAATAATAGCAACAACGACACGAAGTGTCTGAAAAACTGAGATGAGGTACATCAAGATAAAAGTTGTAATTATATTTGCTGATTTGACGAAGGTTGTAAGATTAAGAATCGATTTTGAAGACTATAATTTGATCGATCGAATCTTTGAAGTTTGCTATACGCTATTTTCGAATCTTTTGTTTCACTTTGAACACTGATTACAATCTTAAAAACAGTCAAGGAGTTACGCTGTTACACATCAATACGTTCTCTTCAAGCCAAAATTAAATTAATGGTTAAAATTAAAATTTCGCGATCAATGCGATGTATTTTACTCCTATTTGTCCCGTAATAGTCCCATGACACGTTGGAAGTTTCGTCGGCCATTCAAATATTGCATTGCCTCTGAAAAATAAAAGTCAATTTAATAAGGATTATGTGTTTATTTCTTTTGTGGTACAAAAAAAAAAACCGATAAGGAATATTGATGCAATATTGCGTTGTATCTGATCTTAATGTAAATAAATCGTATGAAACTTACCGTGGTAAGTTCTCGGAAAGACAACTTTACACTTATCATTGATCTGATACGTGTAATGAAACTCGTTTGTAGTAACAACTTCGTCGTTTTCAGGCGAATAAACCTCCGCATATACAGCTATCTGCATCACGTTGTGTTCAGTGTATACTACCTGCAAAATAACATACGTACGGAGAATAAAGTCAACAAACACTTTTGGAATGCAAGAACATCAGTGAAAATCAGTGCGGTATCTACAACTTCCTTTAATACAGTATTCTCTCCGCATAGGGCCGCTTGAAGGCGGCAAGAGGAATATGATAGCGGATAGCGTGTGCGGGGTGAGGGAGGGATGGGTCATATAGTGACCATCATTATGCGTTTGTAACTGTCTTGAGATGTCTCAGATGTTTACGGTATCGATTATTTTGTTCCGAAGATTATACTTACGTTGGAAAACATTTTGATGATAGAACTGACGTCGACAGGCTGATGAAAGACAATGTCACTGATGTGCATCAGTCGTGGCCTTTGTTTACCGAATAAAAATGCCGATGACCAACTAAGTTCGAGAGCATGTCGCATTAAGAAGCCTCCAAATACCTGGGAGAAATCATCACGTTACTCGATATTATGATTATCTTCATAGTAAAGAATCAAACTGAATCAATGTGCAATGATTATTGGAATTCTCGATGTGTGCATAGTTGCGACAATATGGCGCCGAATTGGGCAATCAGCTAATCATTTGGGGGTAAATTTTGCAAATACCGAACCACAAAAAACTTTATGCAAGCTGTTGAATACTCATTTTGTGAGACTGAGTCGATCAAAAGTAAAATATGTGACAAAAAACTGGTTTTAAAATTAAATACGACGGCCATGATAGTTGGCGTAGTATTAGCGGAGCTATTAACTTTCGCAAAATAAATTGCATGACATTTCTAGGTTTTCCAGGTCACAAAACGCAAACTTTCCCATATAATTTACTGCGTCATGGTTAATAGGTATTCTAATTCCTTCAGATACTTAATTATGCCCACATTCGATTAAAATTTTCATATTTTTCTCTTTGAATCTTCGTCTTTTTGAAATGGAATCAATTGTTCGTATCAAAAATTTATCTCAATTTCGCGATTAAAAAACTGATACTGTAATTTTTTTCGTGACCACGATTCAAATCCCTGAAAATTTCAGATTTTCCACAACTCTTTCTGGGTGCCGTGACATTTCCAGGTTTTCGAGGTTTTCCAGGTTGGTAGCCACGTCGAGTATGTAATGGGCCAAATACCTCTGGAATTTAATGATTTCAGCGTATTGGAAAGGAATTGAATACCTTGTTGTGATAATTTCTATCTTCTGGGTGACTGTAAATCAAATTGCTTATTTCCGTAGATTCCATCCAAACTGAGCCTGGAGGTAAAGTTCGTCTACTGCTCAGGTAGTGTTTTACATCTATCGTTTTGATGAAAACATCGTGAATAATTTGTTGTTCTTCAACTGTAGGGACCATTTTTATCAATGACTGCGTTTGAACCTCTTGTCTTCGTCTTTTCCTAGCTATTGATATAACAATATATCCGTTGAAGATTTATCTTAATACCTAATTACATTATATCCCTAGTTCCGTTTTTTGATAATACCTTCACCGCCTTGGAGTATTTGCATTTCATGCTCGGACGCGGGGACTAATTTGTTGACAAACGCTGAGCGCGTATTTAAAGAATTTCTCGCAGCCATTAAAAATAAAGCTCGAGTTAATTTGTGCCAAGTATTTTGATCCTTTTGCTCCAGCCAGACTACAACTTCCATGGTTGAATTTCCCACCCATGAAACGTGACCAGAAAGTCGAATGTCACCACCTGCCTGTCATTATCAATGACAAAGTATGAATTACACAGACTTTGGGAACCATAATGAAGAAGGAAAACAGTAGCAGGATACCTTGGGAATATAGTCTGTAAAGTCAACTTTGTCTACTAGAGCAGTGACCAATACATGAGGTAGAATATCCCCTTCTTTCATCTTTGGATTTAGCAAGTGCTTGCTGGCAATCCAAACTAAAAACACACTCTTAGCATAAACACAATTGGTGAATGATTCCTGATTTGTCTAGAGCAGGTATCGGAGAGAGGGCTTACCTGCAAACAGGTCCATATCTTCCATGAGCCTCCCTAATCGAACGTTCCCCAAAAATGTAACATACTTTTCTTGCAATGCCAAATCAGAACTCAGTGGTAAAATAGCTGCTGAAAAACTGTCTTGCATTGATCGTGGTGGTAGTTCATCCTGCGACGCTGGTATAAGTTTCAGCAAGTGTTCACGGGATGCTTGCAATGGTGAATAGCCAATTTGTATCCCCATCAGTTTCATGAGATTCTTTCTTACTGGAATAAAGAGTAATCACTTTGTGGAACTGAGAAAAATTCGTTGAATAGTACAGGGTACTTCTGTAAACAGTGAACTAACATAGATATCGATTTCACATTGTACTAACCATCTGACATCGTTCCATCGACCGCCTCATGTCCACTAACGTCAATTTTCCTTTCCTCTAATAAGAACCGGTGAAAACTTGTCAGTGTTTTCCTTCTACAAGGTGAAAAAACTGGATTGTAGTATTGGATTGTCACTAAACGCAACGCTAAATTTTTTAACATCTATCACATAAGCTGTCCGAAATGTATTTTAATTTTTTTTTCTATATTTACAAGGCAGAATAATGAATAAGAAAAATTCTTGTGGAGTCGGGATTTGTCAGTTGATACTATTCTTATATTTATTTTTCAGTGCAAAGGGTATAAAAATGCTGATCCATAGATCTCGGTGATGAAAAAGGAAACGTGACAGATTGGTGCGGAGCGTCATCAGTTTTGACAAAAGACTGGAGTGTTTGCAATATAGGTTCTATTGTTTGCAACTAGACATACGGGGAAAAGTATTAAACCATTCGTAATTCAAGTCCAGTATGCTTGAAGATATAGAAAAAATAAAAAAGATTTTGGAAAAACATCAGCCTGAATATACTTACGATAAGAATGGTTGACGGAGAGTATTTTTCAACATTACACTTAACGCCATGATGATTCAAATCGTTCTGTAAACAATTATAATCCAATTAATCCTTTTCTGTGACACTCCATTTAAATTTGAATTCGGCTCAGCTTTACTCTATCAGCGTCTCAAAAACATGTAACATTACATACAATTTAAACAAATATCATGAGCAGAAGTTCAGAATTAATTCATGTGTTTCTAAAGAACGATTCTCGTTTTTGTGCTTAATTTCAATCAAATTTACGTGTGCATCAGTAGAAATTATATGTCATACAATACCAAATATGTGGATGTGAGTGCGAAGTTATGAAATACATAAGCCGAACTCCGTGTGAAACAAAATATTACGGGAAAAAAGGAATACTGGCTTTTGCCAGGTTATATTTGACATTAATCAAAACTAATTGTAAGTAATGACATGCAGTTTGTTCTATGACGCAAGTGCTAACTACCAGTTACCAAAACCGGTATTTCACCCTTGGAGAGCAAAAAAAACGGAGCTTTGTATACTAATACTGCATTTGGAAACGAGACCTAACTGCAATAAAATCATCGACACGCCCTATTGGCTGGAATAACTTCGATTGAGTTACCTCATTGCAGGTAATTCCAAAGTTTTCCGTTGCGCAGTAGTTTCGAGATCCTAGAATTCCTAGTGTGCCTAGAACTCCTACGACACGCCCCTTTCTTGGAGGCAAAGCCTCTAAGTGAGATGTGTACCAACTGTCCAACGAAATCCCTATATTGTTAGGGAATTATTTCTCTGGCGGACGCTACCCTGCTCGGTAACGCCATCATGCATAGTTGTGGTGTGAGTTATTCAAAGTCACGCTCATTTTTTCCCCACGCAGATTCAACATCACACAATTAATCGCCACCGATCTAGGGTATTTTGGCGCCGTTGGTACACATCTTACTTAAGTCGAATCCAGCGCGAGAGAGAAACTTTTTTGGAGAAAGGAGCTGCGCTCCTAGGCATACCATGTAAACTCCACACCACGCAATAGACTGTTGTGGCTAAGTCTGTGCTTGTGGCTAAGTTCTCTCCTATTTTAATGCCGGTAGTTAAAGGAGAGAGACAGCTAGTCAAGAACCCATAAACCTGACAGAGACACAAGACATCTGACCAAAGCGTCTGACGTTATTGGCAGCAATGAAATATTGATGCGAAGAACAGAAAAAATCGATAATAAGAATCGACACTTCGAAGTATCGATTCCGAATAATTGTTTTCCGAATTGATTAAAAATATATTTATATTGAAAATACGTCATTCAGGGTTCTATTTACGTGCTTTACAAGAACTGACAGGAACAAAACACGTAACACAGTGAATTAGCGAATTAACATTTTTCAACTGATATTCAACCGTGCCAATCCACGCTTACTAATAATTTTATTTTTGGTGAAATTTTCGTGACTTAGAATTAATATTTAACCAATCCGTTGACTGAAGATCGAAACCTTGAGGTTACCGTAAGAATCGAGCAATTGCACGTGAAAAGGATCGATGCTTGAAAAATCGATACAGAATTTCACATCGCAATGTCATCACTTGAAACATTTTAATTGCCAGTGAATAAAATGGAACTTGCAAGCTATGCTGCAGTCATGACAACATTTGTCATATTTAATTATGAGTATTTTCCAAGGGCTTTGATCAACGTCGAAAACAAATTCAGTAAAGCAAGAATTTGAAAAACGTCAATATATCGTATTTGCAACGTTGACGCCCATGCAAGAAAACAAAACACTAGTATGCGCGACCTGACTCTTAACTTTTAATAGGTACAGCAAAACACCTAATTACGAAGAACAAGCCGTTGGCATATTCAGTTATCTGCTAATATTTGGCTAAATCGTCGTTGCTTATCCTTCGATATCATTCTCCGTGAATCAGGTACTTATAGAAACTATTAAACTTTGTAGACGGCATTAATCACTTGCAACGACATCGGTGCGTTTACAATAAATGAATGCTCCTAAATTTGAACGATGATATCAGTGAAGGTGCAATATACTATCCGGCTGCATAAATACACCTGAATATTTCTCATCATGAGGCAGCTTAGACTCGATTGACGCGGAGTTTAGGGTTACGTGAAAAAAGATATTCGACCGAGAAATCCTGCAATTCGGAGGCTGATCGGTGATCGACTAGTCATAGAATTGGTGCTGTATACATCATGATGAAAAAATTAGGCGATAATGAGGGTCGTTCTGAGATTGATTTTTCGCTGACGCGACGAGAAGTCTGCTCGCTGATAAGCTCGGATCGGCTCGGAGCGACTACACAACTTCCGAAATTACATAAGAGACGGCTGGGAGGCAGCTGCCTTTGGTGGAAGAAAGTCCAACAGATGATTTGAGTCGTCGCCTCTGTCGTCGGGACGGCAACAAAGATGGCGGCTGAGAAGTGATCAGCGATTGTGTTGGGCGCTTTGACGAGTTGCTCGAGCTGTTGGGTAATTGGCTTTCCGTTTTACAATTGTTGGTGCCTCGTCCGATCGAGTCGGCGGATGTAATCAAGGTGTTGACGCGAGTTTACGGCCGTAATGAAAGCCATGCGTGTCTTCTACCATCGATAATATGGATCAGGGAGGCAGCAATTCGACCGCGCAAATTTGCGAATCCCCGCCGTCGCCGACCTTGGCCAATTCTGGTCAAACCCCGCTGCATCCACCCGATTCCTCCGCATCGTCGACCGACGCTCAACCGAATCGGAAGACCAGATTTGGGACTTCTGCCGAAGGGCGGAGATTCGGTGGTGGTTTATCTGGTCGCCGGAAATGGCCACCGAGAAGGGTGAGCTTTCCCTCCAACGATACGCACCTCGTTACAGGATACCTGGAGCCAGCCAATCCCTGGGAGTACGGTAAGCGACAATCGTTACTTCACACCTTCGTCCAGGTCGCCCCCGATATTGTCATTCCGAACCGTTTCACCGGTGAAAAGTTAACAACAAACCTCCTTCGTTCGACTCCCAGTTGAAAGGAAAGTTCGATAGGGCATGAATGATTTGGATAGGATATTGCAGAATGGAAGTCAGAAATGCCATAAACGCCATAAACTCATGACTTTGTATCCCGTTTTTGAATACTGTTCTGCGACGTTCTCCAATATCTAATCGTGGTCTATCGAATGTGTTTGAACTTTTCAAAGCAGGGACATTCCTTGTAACATAAAAGTTTTTTTAGTAAGCTATTGTTTCAAGACACGCTTCTCAAAGTAACTAAGCTTAACGCCACAAGGATGAATAGATTACTTCCAAATCAATCTTAGTAATAGAAAGTCTTTGCACTTTGAAAGCGCGTATAACTTACTCACTAGTTGTAATTGTTATTTTTGCATCATCGATCGATCATTTTGTCGTAAGAAGCATTGCTTGTCGTTATTATGTGTATAGCATAGCAGAAAAATTGGTTTTGTTCAAACTGACAGGAGGGGGATATTTTTTCAATAGCGTTTCTGGCTGCTGAAAGATTACCATAGTCAAACGATTAGCTGTGTTACATTAGAAACCCATTTGGCAAGGCTGCAGCCTATTTATGCGGTGTGACATTTGATTTCGATTGTGACATTGCAAGGTGGCCAGAATGGCTCTGCGTACGACATATAAAGATTTTTCTCATCCTCCGTTTGAACTCGCCTCATCTGTGACGCCAGATGGACGAAAGTGTGTTAGATTCACCTTTGAAATAATTTCAATAATACAGTTAATGTAACTCAGAGTCTTGTAAGTTTTAATTTATGTCTTTTTAAGTCCTTGATAAATTTAGTGTGAAATGAGTGTACCCACGTATCTTCGATAAGATTTCGAGAGACGAGACCACTTTTGAAAAAGTTTGAATTATGCCTATTTACCGCTGTTCTGATGTGTTCTAATTCGAATCTGTTTTGAACATTATGACTATTTTTTTGCGTATAAAATCGTCAAGCATTAATGAAAAATGCATTTCACTTACACCCTGTCAGCCAGCCGACAAGCTTTTTTATAGCTCGTACTTGCTCGAGGAATGTCTGTGATTTCACAATCAAAATTGTATACTAATTATAAGTTGACACTGCGTCGGTGGTGGTCAGTGCATGTTGCAACCATTATTTATTAGACAAGGCCTTTGGACATTTACCTATTCGCATAATGCTCCACAATGTGTGATGAATTGAGACATGTTCTAACTTGTGATGATTTTATCGAACAATGTTTTGTATGCATGTTCAGACCTACGACCAAGTTACACGTTTAAAGTAGTTGTCAAGTTTGCAGAAATAAATTAAGAACTTATTTTGTACACTAATTCATATTGCAATTATTTTATGCTCTTATAAATAATTTCACTCCCACCAAGCCTTGTCGAACATTAAACTTGTCACTGACATCATGTTTTTAAGAAAATTTAGTTCCCAAGGCGTAAACGAATTTTGACGACGTTGAAGTTTATAACGTTAACGTAACGGACAAAATTTTTAAAATCGGTATTTCGGCCAGCACCAGAATTGTTAAAAATATTAAGAATTTAATTTATGTAAAAAAATATACCTACTTGAAGGTGATGTAACAGGATTTTTTTCAAAAAGTCTTTATTGTACAATCCTATGACTGTCAGAATTCAATAAACTATCAACAAGAATTTGGATCAGGCAAATTATTCTTCTTGTAGCCACAATCCGTAGGTATAAATCTTGTAGTTGTGAAAATTGTTATTGTTTATTTTATTCGAAGAAACTAGTTTGATGATTTAAACTTCAACTTAGTAAATCAATTCGTGTAATATTTGTGAGATTAACATTAGGGAAAATATTGAAAAAATTGCTATGGCACAACTTGAATCAAGTTGTCGAGTATTTTGTACAATTTCTTTTCACTTGATATAAATAAAACTTGCATCCGATTCTGAAGAAAAATGATTGTATTCAATTTGCGGATTTGCAGCTTTTTGCTAAAACAATTCAAATCCAAAATTGAAAAAAGAAGAGCGAAAGACCGCACAATTAAAGGTGACGATTGGTATAAAAAGCTCACAAAATTGGGTAAAAATAACGTGTTTGTGTAAGTTGCTTGTACAGTAAACGTGTGACTCACTGTAAAGTTTATTTATAGTCTCGTTGTGATCTTGCCAAAAGTGATTTTTCGTTTTATGCGCTTATACGAGTTTGTTTTTTACCTGTTTATTAAAAGCCAGTCTGGATATTTTGTAAACAATGCAAACAGTTCTCCATAAAAATGAAAAACAAAAAAAAAAAAACAACTCATTATTGTTATCAATAAGCTATCAGAGGAGTTAGGTTGTTCCTAATCTGACCAGAAACATTTGTCAATTGAAGCTATAACTAAAGATAGTTATTTCAATCTCTTTGCAATGTATTTATAATTTATAGTTTAAACTAATTGACTAGAATCTTTTATATAATTTAATCTAAATTGTGATATTTTGCGAAGTGAATATCGATATTTCAAATATGCAGTTGAACGTCCGATATTACGAAGAAGCAGAAGCAAGTAATGATTAAGGTACGAATTATTCATAAGTTGCTGATTTCATCGGATTCGTTGAGAGGAACAATATTAGTAATACGTGGGTGTGAAAGTGACGGCACCGATTATTTTCGACACACTGTAAGAAGACTGTTTGTACATCTTGATCAAGAAACACATGTGTAAAGTTTGGAAGATTTCGTTACTATAATAAATTTTCGAGTGTCGATCGTAAGAATTTTGAAAAACTTAGTTTCCTTTAACAATTGGAATTTGTTTTAACCAGAATTCGAAAAACTCACATTCAGTTACACCGAGATTCTTGCAGTTGTATGTATATATATATGTTCATCTCACAAAAAAGGTCACTGCTCGTTCTCACTGATAATGATAATCAGAATGTATGTTGACAACAGCGCGGTCCAAAGTTACAAAATCCAACTTCATAGCAATTCGATAGTCTTATTTTAATATTTTATCATATTCGACTTGTTGTTCAGAAATTGAATAATTAATAAAACTATTCTAATCGTATACTCATTGTGAAAAGAGTTACATTCGTAAGCTTGAATTAATACAAATACATTTATTTTCGAATGTATACACAATGTATATACATATATATGTGTACACATGTTACACACACACACGCATACGTATTTATTTATCCATTTAACTATCACAGGAAATAGTTTCAAATTATTGTTGTTGTTATTATTATTATTATTATTATTATTAACCAATTTTCCTTTAATACATTTCAAATACATACATAAGAAGCACCTAAAGCGGGCACTTTTTGCCCGGACATTGGAATGTCCTACACACTTAAAGCTGAAAGTTTATGTTTATACATTTCAGAGTTAATCACAGGTTTACAAATCATTTAATAGTTTTTAAATTCAGTTCGTTTAGAACTGTTCATTATGTCCTAATTTCATGCGATATTTGTAGGATTGAGCTGTGATTTTTCGAACGTGTATAGTTGTAAATAGATATAATCATGTAAAGAAAGATTTTATTTGAGTCGAAGAAGACACTTCTTCAACTATTTTCATGGTATCTCGTCAATTCTAGTTGAAAAAAAAAGGAGAGAAGAAGAAGAAGAAATTAAGTGTCTTTGGCATGGGTTTGCGTTGAAAAATTGAACGATTTATATTTATAATATAAATTCGTATCCGCACTATGGTTCAAGTGTGAAAGAATTTTTAATTTCCAAATATAGACGTCACATATCTTGGAATTCTATTACATCGATTTACAATGTATATTGCATGATTTTCATGATGTAACAAATGCGCCGACAAAAGTATAATGCAATCGATGGCCGGCTATCTTATCCAATGGGAAATTGTTACACAAGACACTCTTGGAAAGATGGTTGAGGATATGAAGAGTTATTAAACGCGTTGCTGAGAGAAGGACAGCGCGAGTAATTTTATTGAATCAACAAAAACTGAGAAGCTTTCCTTTATATTAGCACAGCTGTTCCCTGCAGAGTTTGGTAAACATGTTCGACCTTTGTTATCTACGATCGGTAATTTGACTGATATAGTACTAAATGAATGCACAGACTATTCGAGTATCGGAGAATAACAACAAACAAACAGCGTTGTTATTGATTAATTTAATCATTCATTTTCTTCCTTTATTTTCTGCTTCTTTGTAATGTAACTACTGCACCAAGACTCAAACTTTGATAATATTTGTACATTTGAAACTTTGAAATTGAAGGAAAATGTACCGCATATTTTTAGGATCTTAAGAGTCTGATTTGAAACTTTCTGCAGATAACGCTTCTGGTTGTTCCGATACAATATATAGATACAAATAATTGTAAATCATCTATGTACGCAATCGGCAAGCTCAAGAAGATATAAAAGTTCTAAAGCAGTTGTACAAGAACCGGCGTATCACGTTGATTCATCTCCAACAGTATTTGTGCAATATGATTGAGCTAATCAAGACCGGCTTGCATTCATCTCTAAATTGAAATATTCGTATATGTAATGCTCCGCAAATAAAGTCGAATTATTTTTATGAACTTGAGTTGAATTGAGTTAACACGTTCAATATATTTTACATCCTACTATACTAATCTTGTAGCTCATAATTTAAAAACAATCTTTTACCTCATCAACTTCATTTTAATGTGATATCAACTATAGTAAGTGAATTACCTTCAACGCTGGCTCAATATAATAACAACAACAACAACAACAACGACAGCAACAATAATAATAATAATGACAATAATCCTAGTCGAAGGACGTATGAATAAAAGACCGTAAGCACATTGATTAATTGGCCGACAGATCAAATTCGTGTAATTATATACGTAGAAAAAATAAAAATGCAAATGGCCAAAGACAAGAGAACGCAAAATAAACATAATAAAAGTGTACAGTGTACGATGAATGGATTAAAATACATAATTTTTAATTACAGATTCATATTGTGTTTTAATAATCATCCCACTAATCCTTTGACTTATTCCATCATTAATTAAGTTTTATGACATCAATTCCATAGAAGTAGAGGGTTTCTTGAATCCGGCATTTTGCACTTACTATTCTGTCAATCTCATTCTCTCACTTTTGGAGGGAAAAAATGATTTTTTTTAATAAATATTTGGGTACGAAAAACCTGCTTTGAGAGATCCTCTCGGTATACGAATCATTATGTATAGATGTAAAATAATATATGTAAATTGTAATTTGCTATCAATGTCATTGAATTTTTCCAATATTCTATTGTTTAGGGAAAAAACTGCCCAAATTAGAAAAACTGAAAGTAAGAAAAAGTACGAAGAACATAACAAAATACGACGTTTGTATATTTGAATGAGACATGCATAATAATTGTTTACAGCTGAAAATGTGAACCGCGAGGACTTGATATCAACATATAGGAAGTCATGTTTACGGCATAATACGAATCCGCTGGAAAGTGTTTTAGCGCAGCTAGAGGTAAAACTATACTCAACAGAAACCATATATTCAATAATTATACGTTATGTCTAACATACTTTGTATCACACTAAGCAAGTCTTACTAAACCTCGAAATAAAATTCGGCTCACAAGGAGAAAGCATCAGATCTCTGGATTTTCGATTATGCACAAACTTTCAGGGTCGTTTCCGAGGCTGAAAATACGTAGTTTCATCTAATAAGCCTTTGCTCACTCCGGTTATAATTGATTATATTAGTAGTTTGACGAGTGAAATGGCATAGCGAATGAAACTTGTTATGGTGTTTGCTTTAAATATTATTTATCATAGTTTTCTGATGGAGTTTCGATCACAGGATCTCATAGAATCAAGTCATTATTCCACAGCAATAGTGACATAACTACGATTTTTCCATAAGAAAGTCCATTAGATGAAACTACGTATCAGAAGCTCCATATTTTGAGGCAAAGAAGCACTTCTAGAAGTTTTAGTAGAATCTATTATCCAGAACAAATTTATGTAATAATTATTATCATTTTTGCGAACAGAAGCTGGAAATCACAAACGATCGTTGCGAAACATTGAGTTTACATGGACAAAAACTTGAGCAAAACCAATGCGAATCGTTGGAGGAGATTTTGAAAAGAGTCCAGTTCAAGAATATTAATTTGGAGGCGACATCGTTGGAGGACGAGGTAAAGTTAAATTGAACAGCGACAAACAACAGTTTTTGCTTTTTGCTATTTCTCAGATTTAATTTCTACCTTTTGTTTCAGAGCGCCGTAGCATTGTTCGATATGATGGAATACTACGAATCGGCAGTCCAACTAAACATTTCGTCTAATAGGTATATAAGTACGCGTGGCTGGCAAGCTTGTTCGCATATGATAAAAAAAGTATGTTGTTTAGTAAATCATAAGTAGTACTTACAACGAATATAATCGAAGAACATTTCGAAACTAACTGCCAAATGCCTCCTCCGGCAAAACTGACATCATTTTACTCTTTTCGTGTTTAGACCCAATGTCTTGAACAGCTTGAAGCTAAAAATGTTGTTCTGCACGAACACTACATGCCCATACTAAGCAGAGCTTTAAGGATTGCGTCGCACCTGCAAGTTCTCAAGTTGGAAAATTGTGCACTTTCGGGCAGACCGATAGTCATTTTAGGTATTTATTTAACATTTTATTGCCACATTTGTATTTTGTTTCAGAAACAATTTGTCGATATCAATATTCCTACAGAGAATATCAAGCATTACGAATCGAACAATGAAGTAATGAGCTTATTTCACCGCCGAGAAGATGCTGTCGTAATACATTTATATTTTTGTTTTGGCAGTTGCAGCGCTGAAGCTGAATACTGGATTGAAGGAATTGTACTTGGCTGACAATAATCTTGATCCGCAAGACGCGATGCAGCTAGGATCACTCCTGAGGACCAATAATCACTTACAACTGTTGGACGTGAGGTGTGCATTCTTTTTAAATACGAAATCCATTATCATAAACTTTACTTTAGCCATACTTTACATTTCCTTACATTCGATTCGCCGGATAACTTCAACGATAATTCACGCAGCTTAGAATTTGCACAAAATTTTCATGACGCTTCCGTAATTTCGTAATCTTTACTGTTCCACCAGCAATAACAACATCCAAGATGGCGGTTTGGGCCACATTTCTGATGGTCTAGTCGAACAGCGGCTCGACGACAAGGATGGGAAAGGATTGGGCATTTTGGTACTCTGGAATAATCACATAACCAGAAACGGTTCGCAGCATATTAATCGAGCAATCGTGAGTACACTACCATTTTCAACCGACCAGTCTTCACTCTTCTTTCTGTGACATGTCAGGGATCTAAAAGTGCCATTTTCTTCACTCAGACGCGGTGCAAAACATTGGAAATGTTGAACATCGGACAAAATATCCTCACCAACGAATCCCTGCATATAATCAAGGAGTCGTTACAACAGAATCGCACTCTTCTGAGACTGGGCATGCAGTCCACTCATCTTACCTGCGAGGCTGGTGTGACCTTGTCGGAAATTATCTCAGTGAATCACGTCATACAGGTTCGTTAATTGCTTTGGAAAGCCAGGAATACGTTGGCTATCAGTGCCTAGAAATATTCTTCTACTTGTGTGAAAAAAGTCAATTTTATCATCCGTTAAGGCGCCATGCTCAGATAGATGACCAGAAAAACGTGATTATTGGGAACCTTTTCTTAGACTATCAGATATTTCTCCAAACATATTAATGTGTGTAAACACTTATATTTAATGAACATGATATGGTCATTCTCTCGGAAATCCTCTGAAAACAGATGTTTTGCGGTGTCCACGGTTTGAAAAATTGACAAACAAGATTTTATTTCTCGCATTGAATTATCTAAACCTTGAACGATTAGTTTTTCAAAATATTGATTTGGGACAAAATGTCGGATGCTCCGAGTTAGAGTTTCGATTTTCGATTAAATAAAAACTGGTTTTAGTCAATCAAAAAAAATGTGTGCATCGAAATAAATCTTTCGTTCAAAAACGGATTGTTTCAATCTTCCATACACTTGCAAAATTTTAACTAAATCGATGCATTGTTAACTGAAATTTTTACGGAATATTCTCCGAATATTATGCTTTAACAAGAAATGTCAAAAACCAAAAATCATATTATTTGAATTGTATGGTCAATTTTTTTATTGTCCAATGAAACTTGTATTACAGAGAATCGATTTACGAGATAATCACTTGCAAATCGCTGGACTTATGGCGCTTGCGTTTGCTTTGAAGAAAAATAAAAGTGTCACTCAGATTGACTTGGACGATGAGCCGCGGAAGAAATTGGTAAGTTTATATGTGAAACTATGAACTAGTCTTTCTCTTTTACACTTTATTGTCGTTTTGCAAAGCTTCGCCCGTACTTGAAGACACTGTTTCAATTAGCGTCTGTAAAGTAAGCTTCTTGAGCTTTTGAATTTGTATGTGTGTAAATTTTTTTCTGCTCTTTTCCATCTCGTATCCAAACTACCTTAATTAATAAGATTGTTGAATGGGAGATTATAATGGTCACAATATCGAAATTTCAAAATGGCAAAACTGTTTTGCATAATTTTAAAATGTAGTCATTCGAAATATAGAAAAATCAAAGTGCGACAAAGTTTGAATTCCAACGATAATCCCGATGATTCTATAAATGTTTTAGCTTCTTGCAGTTAGATTCTTTTGCATTCCGACTTTTTTATACATTTCTCACTGTCTACATTTTGAATCTCCATGAAATGTATCTTCGCGTCTTTGGAAATTTGATATTGCAACCCTTCCACTCTCCTTCTATCTCCACATTTTTACCAACAACGTCCAGAATAGCGTTTCTGTCTGAAATTTGTGGATAAAACAAATGTCTTGTCCCCAGGACGGAACGGTGGAAGAATATCTTGCCCTGGTGACTGAGATTCGTGACTACTGCACGCACAACGAAGAGCCTCGCTTGACGGAGGGCAGTGTCGAGGAGTCGGAAAGTCCCGAACACCGTGGCCGGCTGTCTAGCATGAGCTCTCGTAAGATCTCGCTGACATGTCAGACCCTGCCGCGATCACCTCCCCCGATATTCTCCGACGTATCCGGACCTGGTCGAACCTTGCTAGAGCCAAAACGAACCAGCGGCGGTCGCCTCCGCTCACCCGCACCAAGTCCGATTCCCTCTCCGGTAGCGAGTCCCATTCCCAGTCCGTCCCGGGGTCGTTTCGTGGTCTCAAGGGTATCTGAGAGTTCGCTGAGCTCCACGAACTCCTCGGCGTCCTCTTCCCCCGTGAATCCGCCATCGTCCCGGAGCTCCTCGCCGACCTGTTTCTTCCCCCCCGCGACGCCTGGCGCCTCACGTTTCCGCGTGACGGTTGTTGAAATGGGAAACTCCAAGCCCGCTGCGCCCAAGTCCGTGATCACCTCGACTAACACCAACGTCACGGTCGGCTTTCAGTTCAGAGTCGAAACCGACGTCCGAGTCAATGCCCACGACAGCGACGATGACGTGTTTAAACCAGACCCAGAAACTAATACGAGTAACCCGATTGATACTAAGAACAAACCTGATCTGCATGTCGGTCCCAGTGTCAGTCCCACGTCTGATGATTCAAATCCTGACAATCTCAGCGAGATAACCGTTAAAATTAAAAAAACTGGGGAGATGCGGTGCGTCGTTAAGGATATCATTCACGAAAAGGAAAGTCGAGACCGCACCGATTCAAATCTTTCGAACATTTCCACGACGCCGAGATGCAAAAACGAAAGTGACGCGTGTGTTTTGGCTGAGGTCAAAAGTGCGGTAGTGGATAACGATGATCATAACGAACTCGATGAGGACAAGTCCGTTTCGTCAAAAAATGACAATAACGTTACCTTTTCACGTTCTACAAAAAGTTCGTGCGTCCAAAAGCCGCCGTCCAGTCTGGAAAAATTGTTGGGATTGTTCCAACACCCGGGAAGTTTGTTCTCAAGTTCGACGAACGTTGCGGACAAACTTGAGACCAAGAATCCGTTACAGAACAAGGTGAACACCGTGATGGCGCTCGGCGATAAATTCCACCAGTATTTGCGGGACGGAAGAGGCAGTAGAGAATGCTCGCCGCAGCCGCCTTTGCAGAGATCGGTTTCCGACGCCCAGCAGCCCGCGGCAAAATCGGACCCGGTGAAGTCATGTAGCGTCCCTCAACTTTCCAGTCTCCAGGCGTTGACGAGCGTTTTCGCGCCGTCGAATTCCGTGGAAAAGCGCGAAAAAGACGGGAGCAAAAATGCTATTTCGACTTTAGGCAGAAGTGTCGACAATCCTGAACGGTTGGTGCAACAAGTACCTACGATTGATTTTCAAGATAATTCGTTTAGTAATACAATAATGCCAATGCCCAAGTGCAGGTGCGAAGACGTCGAGACATTGCATAGGATAAGTGAAAAGCCGTTACCTGAAATTGTGCAATCAAAAGTAAATAACAATATAAATAGAAGTGACGATTTAGGATTAATGAAAGATCTTGCTGTTGAGCCAAATACAATGACAACAATAACAACAACAACAACAATTTTAGACACTAATGGGATTAATATTGTAAATAGTGTACCAGTGAATATTATGCTGGACAACAAACTGACTATTTGTGTACCTAAGCTAAAAGATATACCTGAGTATTCAGTCCTAGACATAAGCGGAATCGAAGTAGAGCCAGGAGGCGTTAAGGTAGAGCCGGTAGATAGCGCCGAGGTCTTAGAAAAAATAATATGTGATAGCAGCACGACAGACAGTATTAACCTGACTAGTGATAGAAATTCTTCTTCTTCTTCACCTCATAATAATATAATATGTGATAAACAGAATGTAGTTAGTGTAGTTAATTTAGGCACGTCGGATGTCCTCGACCATGATGATGACGATGGTGGTAACTTACAAGCGCAAATCCAAACATCGCCACCCTCTGACCACCCACCCACAGAAACCATTTCTCCGACACTCTGCAGCGACGCTGATGATGAGGAAGTTGCGCTGAATATATGTAAAAATAACGATAGTAGTTATAGTAAGAGTAGCAAAATTGAAGAACCGAAAGACGATCATCATGTGAACATTAATTTGTTAGAAAATCAAATTTTCAACGCGATGTACAATGTTCAGGATACGAATACGGGTAGCGAACAACCTCCAAAAAATATGCCTACTTTACATAATGCATGTGCAAACGGTTCGGGCGAGACGAGAAATGCGAATGCTTGCCGTAGGGATGAAGTCCTGCGTCCTGAAAGTACAATTGTGCACCACGATGAAGTTGATAATCTTCCTTCGTCCACCCCGGCTATAGAGACCTTATTCAAAGACAAAGTAAACAATATCTCATACGACGACGCGATGAAAAATCTCAACGACATAATGCTGAATGGAGAGTCACTGAACGCGGTCAATCGTCTGAAACAGATTCCGGCTTCCCGGTCCGCGGAAAATGACGCTGTCAAGCACCAAGTTAGTTCGACCGAAGAGAGCGCCGACGGTTCCATAGAGTTCGACAGATCGGACGGCGACGAGCTGATATTCAACATGACGGACATTTCCACGGATGCTGCAATGCTTGAAGACCAAGTTTTCTCCACGGCGAACCGGTCAAACGACTCGGCGGAAACACGGCAGTCCAATTCTTGCAACGTGAACAAGAATCAGCTTAAGTCGTCAAATTCTTCTCAGGCTGTACAATCGCCGACGAGTTTGTTCATCGAGAAATCTAAGGGCGTCCACAGGAACAGTCATGATTCGGGTATCGAGGAGACCAACTTATCTGTGTCAGCCGACAGCATTCCGGAACGCGGCACAAAGCCACCGTTTCAAGAGAGCACCGAGTCCGTGATCGACTCGGAATGGTCTTTTGGTGGCGTCGAATCGGAGGATTCCAGCGCCGATTTGATCAAGAACAAGATGGCGGTATCCGGGGAGATTGATACTGGCAATAACAACGAAGACAGCGGTGATGAAATCAACCAATCGAAGTCTAACAATGCTTTGATCGCCCGTACTGAGTGCGAGAACAAGTCCATAGAGAAATTGTTGGTCGAAATAAGCTCGGAAGGAAGAGATAATGAGATTTCTGGGTGCTCTGCTGTTGTCTGCTCTATAAGGTGAGTTGATAAGAATTGTCGATCATGACATATGAGCAGTATGCTAAATTCCGTTTTGCAGTATCAAGGCACAGCCCTCAGAATCACAACATTACAATGCACAGCTTTTTGTAACATTTCGTATAAATCCTTCACACCATCTATCAGAACGTATACATTGAGGTTGAAAGGCGCTGTCTGGTGGTGGAAAGTATATAGAACTCAGAAACAGTTGTATTTAAATTTAAAAGTCCTTTTCTTTCTGTTTTTTTTTTATTCTGTTCGTTTCACTGTAAATCATCTTGTTGTGACAAAATAGAAGCTTGACAGCTTGTGCCAAGGCTTCTATGCCTTGATATTGGTAAAATTAGCCCAAACGTTCGACTGTTTTTTCGGCGCCATATTGTTTAACCGAGTCCATATTTTGTATACCAACCTCAAAGAAACAGATCTCGAGTTACGAAATTTCGAAAGTAAACCATACAATCCCAAAGCAGCTTTTGAATATCGACTGCTCAAAAATATTGCTAGATTTTTACGGATTGTCCCAATATGGGTTAAAATGTATTGTAGTTACACATTCTTCTTATGATTATAACGCGAGTATTAATGGCGGTATGAATAGGAATTTGTTTAGCCCCGTGAAAGAATAGAAACCAACAACAACAAAAACTAAACATTTTACTTTGTACAACTTTGATTAATGTAAGATAGTTGTAGTGTTGGAAGCTTATCGTATACATGATATATATAACAAACAGATATTATATTTTGCTTTTTGTTAGCCGTAAGAAAGCTTATAACTTTTTTTTTTACACTACTGCTATGTCCCGTTTATTAACACGTATTCCTACTTACTATATTGGCTTATCATTTTTAATAACACCTATGATTGACAATGATGCACGTCCGTTGCAAAATGGAAGTGAAAGTTGTATCTTAAGGTGTTTACATCATCATTATCATTATAAAATAATTTTGCTTTTTCGCCAAAATTAAACATTTGCAATTAACAAATCGTGACGAAAATTTCGGTCAAATAATTTTTATTCATAGTTGCAACTTGTCGATCGTGGGATTGTAAATTTTTGTAAAAGAAATCAGATTTAAAAGGCATTATATTAGGATAGACGATAAATAGTTAAAAAAATAAATAAATTATAAAACGAAACATAAACAAAACAGAATACACAAAAAAAGAATGAAGAGATAGAAAAAGAAAGTTAGAGCTAATTTTACGAAGGAAGTGTATTTCAGTGTAGTTATAGTAGGGGAAGTATTCTAGATATTTGATATTTAATAATTACGAATTTTGTAACGGTTGTTAATAAAGAAGTATTTTAAAGTCTCACATTTTTATTTAATCATCGGCTTAATTTTTTTTTTTGTTTTTATTTTTGTTTTGAGGTTTATTTGGTTTCCTGTTTTACCAGCTTCGATTTTATATTTTCCGTTTGTCTTTTTTTGACTAATACAATAATAATAATAATAATAATATCTCTTTCCGATAACCGTGGCTTACGCAAAACCAATATCAATCTTGCACTGATTCAAACATTCCAACACTACCAATTTACTAAATGTAATAACAAGCAAATCGTTTATCATTTTCAAAAATTTTCATGCGGTATAAATAGTTAATTTCATTAAAAAAGTAATTCAGTCCATAGTATTCTCTCTGCGTGATAATCTTTACAAATTATTTGCTTCTTATAAATAAAAATATTTACATCAACAATATATCCGAGAAATACAGTTTACTGTAACAAAATGGTTGTAGGCTTGTCACTAATTAATGTGGCAATGCAAATATTACGGTGTTTCACATTAAAAAAAAAATTTCGAACTCCCTACGGTCACATGAAAAAAAATTCTTGCTTCTGGTCTAAAAAGAAGCCTCAAAAAATCCGAGTGTACTGTAGCACGAATCTTAGGGTGTGCTTAAACGATTGTTCTAAAAAAATCAATAATTTATATCAGCACCCCATTAATTAACACGTATTGTATCGTTTATTTTTCACAAAAAATGCATTACGGCCGAAAAAGATTGTCAGAAGCTCATTGCAGAAATACTTTTATAGAAGGGTTGCAAAAAATGCCATAATGTATTTTTTTTTTGTAATATACAAAAGAGATATTATTACAAAAATTGAAATACAAAAATTTTTGCGATCCTTGTATAATCTTTTTGGGCCATTCTTAATTATTTTTTCTTGTTTTTTACAATATAAAAGAAGTAATATTAAAGAATAAAATTGGCGCTACAGTGCTCAGTCCTTTGAGGCTTCCTTTTAAACCAAAAGCAATTATTTTTTCATGCGTCCGTAGATGATTCGAAAGATTTTTAAATGGGAAACACTTTAATAAACGTGTTATAAAATTGATGAACTGAAAAGACAGACTTTAGATGATAAAAATTTCCACAGTCACCAATGACGCGGAGAGTGATGATTCATCGGAGGATACGGAAGAAGTCACCGACGCCGACGATGAGATCGAGAATCTGTTGAACTACGATGAGTTTGCGCAAATTAAACGAGAAGTGGAAGCCCGTTATCGTCGAGCTGTTAACTGGCGAGTTTGAGCAGCAGCTTTCTGTATGTATTGAAAAATCAGCACTAAAAATAACAATTTTAAGAATTTGTAATATAGTTTCAATCGTCGGCAGTATAAAGCTATCGAAAAATTATTATTATTATTTTTTTTTTTCACCGAACATGCCGACTTAACTGTTTCACCGTTTTTTTTTCCTTTCTTTTTTTCTTGTAATATACACTGATGTCAATTCCCGACATGTTCTATATCCTTACCTTTATTGTTGTTATGTACGAGTTATACAAAAATCGCGAGTAGATCTCGTATGTAAAATTAAAATATGTATATAATATCACATTGGAATTAATCATCTTGCCAGAATGTTTTATCTTAATATTTATTATGTTGTATTATATTATTATTATTATTATTATTATTATTATTATTATTATATTGTTGTTATTCTCTGACAATGGTGGTAGACTGAAATTTACATTATTGAGCCTTTTATATGTACCTACATATGGTAACTTCATACAAAGCTACAGATTGAAATTATATTATTTAAAGAATATCTTGTAGAATACAAATACAATTTCCGACTAAATATTTTTGATGATGAACTCGAATCACTGTTACAAAATAATTACAAGATAATCTCTATATCAAAAGAAATGAATATCGTGTGCATGAATTTGTGACACAATCCACGTGAAGTTAGTGAAGAAAAGATCAAATTAAGTCTACCTCGAGTTTATTATTTTATTGATTTTCGAATTATTTTTATTTATTCTAAATTTCGAGAAGCCGGTTCAACTTAAAATGTACTTGACTTGTGTATTTTCTTTCAAGTTTCGAGTATTTTCAGTAAAACCTGAATACTAGCTAAGTTTTTAAATAAATCAGAATTGCAAAAAATTATTTTGTACAATTTGCATGTGAAGATTGTATTCAATGTGAAATATTTCACCTGAAATGTTAAACTTGAAAAATTTATAATTCGGGTACGTTTGAAATTGAGAAGCTAAAAATTTGTCAGATTTTTTTTATCTTCAGAATTTCACTAAGAAAATTTGATGTGAAATGTGTTCCATGTACAAATATATGGGCATATGGTTAGTTACAAATTTATGTTATATTTCTTAATACATAAATTGAGTTTTGCAACATTACTTAAGTTTTCATAATATCGAATAAACAATTATTCAATTACATAAAATAATGGATATAAAAAGGAAATAATTAATTCTTAGAAATAAAATTTTTAGTTGGTAATTTAAAAATATTGCAGATAAATCACGCTAGGACTAATTATAATTTACAACCATAATCTGGACCATTTGTTTCATAATGAAATTTCCATTTATACTGCAGCATCTGCTACATTCGTTTCAGACTGATATTTTGCCTGTCACCCAATAATTAAAAGATTCTTCATGATGATGATGATGAAATATCTCGAAAGCTCAGAGTGAAAATATTGTAAAATACATTAATCATCACTCTGTCTCTGAATCTGAATAATATGTGCACTGTACCTTAAAATAATAATAATATGCGTGTCATTAGCGCAATATACGTCGACAATTCGTACGCTTAACAAATTGGTTATTATGATATTAGACGGTCAATCATAATTTCAAATTGATATCGGTACATGATATAATTGCTCAATATCTCTGTCAATGTAACAGAAGAGAGAATCGATGATTTCCAAATGAATGAATCCAATTTTTTTTCTTTTTTTTTTTTCTCTTCAATGCTACTTTGAAATTAGGAAAATTAAACTGAAACGCCGCGCTGCTTTAGCCGCGTCGATATGTTGGATCCCGATAATGACTACCGAGGATCGTAAAATTTGCGAAACAACTCTCGAGATAACTGAAATAACTTGTACTTATCCTTAAACATGTATCTCAAGTTTGCGAATTTGTTGGGTGTATTGCACTACGGTACAAGAGATATATTTGGAATAATGTAAAAGCTAGTTTAGTGGAAGATATACAAACTGTACCTTACGACTCAACCGTCAAAAAAATAATACTGGTACAATAAAGTACCTCGAAAAAGTTTATTGAAAATTTGATCAATTTTAAGTCGGCATTAACTTGTCAGAGTTATAAGTTTATAAAAATTCTATCCGTTGTAAATACTATGATTTTTCAGTATTTCGTTGATACAATTTAAAGAGTTTATTATAGATATTGTTAACATATATTTGAAATTGATTTATCTGTACATAATACATAATGACGATAATAGTAATAATCTACAATAATAATAACAACAACAATAACAAAAAACCGACAACAAGAATAATAATAATAACAGTAGTGATAGTTGTGGAATGAAAATAAGGTGTCTTAAAATACTGTAGCACGCAATATTTCTGTAAAAAGTGTAGAAGACAGAACAAATCTCATTATACATATAGGTATTAAAATATTGACAATTCCAGCATGGAACTATAAATAATGTATGCAACTATTAGATCGGTCACTTTTTAGATTATTACATATGTATTTGAAATATAATGAAAGAATTTCAAAGGAAATTTACAAATTTAAGTAATAAAAAAGTAGTGGTAAAAAGAAATGAAAGTAAAAGAGATCCAATATTCCATCACGGAAGAAAAAATCCAACTTGCGTGTAAATTTGCGCATCTAACTCATAGATATTGCTGAATATAAGAAAAACGTTGAGATGACGAATTTACACCCAAGTTAAAAATTTTCTTACCGTGAGGGTGGGGCTTGAGAAATACGACTAATCGACCTGAATTCGAATAAAATAATTAGTTGCTAACTAAGCTGTATGAAAACGAAGAAAATAGGGCTATTGAAATACACTGATTGTATAATATTGATTTTCGGTTTATTTAAATTACAATTTGCCAAGCCATACGGAGTGTAATCTCCGTAGCTGTTGATAGCTCACTTAGGTGTGTTGATAAATACTAATTCATGTTACAGAAAGTTCGACGTGTATAAATAGTATTATAAACGTGACGATATTGTTCAATGTTTGAGGTAACTTGAATTTTAGATCAGTAAAAATGTTACTAAAAATTTTTTCGGCATAGCATGAAAAATTTCTAGGTAAACAATAAGTATAATAATAATGATAATAATAGTAAGAACAACAACAACAGCAACAACAATGATAATATGTTGTAGGAGATACTAATATATACATATACATAGCAATCGATCAATATGTAAAGAAAAAAACGTGGGTTATTGGGACGAAATTCACAATTATACATATATACATGAATATATATATATATATATATATATATATATACATTAAAATTGCTGAACGGAATATTCGCATTACAATTCGTTCTCACGAACTTTCCATGAGACTGACAACGATTGAATTTACGATTTTTTTTTCATACCGCTATTTCCAAGTTTTTGTTTGTTTAATTGTTTGTCTCCGGTTGCGAGCTTGGAAAATTGAGTAATATCGATCATTGGTCGTTGTTCAAAAAGAAAGGTTGCAAATTGTATGAAATAAGTATAAAGCAAACATACGTCGATGATAAATACTGTTGTACACCTGGGAGGATGGATTACTTAATTAATTAATTGGCAAATCAATTTTTAGAATGATATCAGATTATCATTATTTTTATTATGGTTCTTAATGTGGGACATTTTTTATCCGAGTTAGACTTCTGGATATAGAGCACTGCACGCATTGTCTGGTACAACTGTTATACATATATTTTAATTCAGCTCTACCCATTTTGACCTGTGTACGCTTCGTAAGAAACTATTTTATGATACATAATTTTTTTTTAAACTTAAAAAACAATGTCATAAAAGCAGTAAAACAATTTTACTGATTTAATACACATATTATGTATTAATCGTATTGAGAATATACACTTAAGGTATAACTTCGATGTGTATAAATAACATTATAAAAAAAAGTTCTATATCATATACTTATACGGTGTTCTAATCCAAAAATTGTACCAATAACGTTATAATATTCGCGTAATTGAATTCGCGGATATGTTTGATAATCTTAATTGAATGTTTTATGTGTAATTTTAAACTGAGCGGTGCAAAATCTAATTTATTAAAAAGAATATATTACCGTATTTTGCCCTGCTCATTTTTAGTATATGATATATATATATACATATACCTATATACACACATAAATTAGGTACATTTTATACAGTGTACCTCAGATTTTTGGTTATGTATAGCAATTTATATTTCCTATATAAAGAGAACGAATATATAACATTATCGATGCATTTATTGTTTCAATCATTCTATAAGAACCTAGGAAACTTCAATTTTATCTTCTTTGGAACTGCTGCTCGTCTCTTAAGTAATACTGTAATGGAAACCAGTATTCGGGTATAGAAAGCCTTGTGCAAGCTGTGTTATGTTTTTATTAGATCATATGAAGGTGATTCGTAGTGAAAAAGAGAATAGAAAAATACTTGCATAATTAAATATGGCTGGTTTCAAGTTATATACCTTTTCTATCGCCATATGACGTCTTTCGATAAATTAAATTCCAATAACGCTATTACCAATTTTGCTAAAAAAGTTTATTAACTTTTTTAAAGGGCAAAATAATCTGTTCACAACTGAAGACCATTGCATTCGTTTAGGAATCTATTTGTTATATTTTATCAAAAAAATAAGGTAAGTGAAACAAACTTTTTTGTTGAAATATTTTTTACATTTTTACGCCTTAGTAGAATAGTTGATGGTGCGAATATTTGAACCTTCTCTACTTTCCAACTGCTTATTGAAGTTGGTGAGCATCTTTTGTTGCTGAAATATTGATATAAATCAAGTAGGTATATAAATTTTGAAAATCTCTAAACTAGCTTTATTTGATACCGTGTGTCCATGAGGAAAGTCCGCACCTTACGCGCGTGCGTCAAGTTCTTCGAATTTCATTAGCCGACAGTTAGCACCTGATTGAGCAACCGACGCCGTACCAATCACGACTGTCAAAAAATATCCCTAGGAACCCACAGCTAACGGTATAGCTAACGGTGGGCTCCTAGGAACATTTTCTGACGGTCGCGATTGGTACGGCGTCAGCCGTTCAATCAGGTGATAACTGTCGGCCAATAAAATTCGAAGGACTTGACGCATGCGCGTAAGGTGCACACTTTCCTCATGGACACACGGTATAACTATACAACTCTCGGAACTCACGCACTTGTAAAACATCGTTCTTGAGGTTTTCTCGCCGTTGAGATATGCTGATAGCCTGATCCAAGAGTTCTTTATACTGAAATAGTCACAAGTTATAAAACTTTAGGTCGTGGTGGGAAGAAGGCATGACTGATAATTCAGGCAAATCCGAATTTCACCTCAGATTCTGTCTTCGCCAGGTCATTCTTCAGCTCCACCATCAGCGTCTGATAGCGATCGCGTATCGATACATTTTTGGTGTCGATGTCATAGAGTATCTTCTCAGCACTCTGTATTCGGCACCTGGACTCCTTAAGCTGTTATTTAGGAAGGTGAAATGTGGCATCCGATGAAAAACTTACAAATTCTGGAGTATGAAGGCTTCGATCAAAAAAGGAACCCGTTCTATCAACTCGTTTGAGTCCGCGGAATGTTTAATGAAACAAAAAAAAAAATCCAAACAGGCTGCCTTGATACTCGGAATATTGAAAGTTCGTATTTGATAACACTGATCAACTGGATCACAAATACTTACAACATTCTCTTTTGCTGCAAGTGTGTTCGAAAGTTTTTGCAGCGCGTCATCGAAGCTCTTACTCATCTGAAATTTTTCATCATTCAAAGACCAACAATTTCGTACTTGCCTCATAGAAGGACAAATGACTAATATTTTGACATAACAGAGTATACCAAAAGCGATCGCGTTAGTTTGTGCAGTTGAGTCGATGGAATAATCGTAATAAATTCTCGTAATTCAGCAAAGACACTATTTATAGTTCCTCAGAAATCATGTTCTTGAGAGAAGGGTCGGGTTGGTATACATTTTTTTACATTTTTAGAGACTTAGACAGTTTTCGACCTTTGATCACCGCTTCGTAAAAACGTGAACCACAAACGTTTGGTAATGAGGAATAATTGTGCAAAGCGGATCGTCTCCCTTTGAACCGATTAACAGTTTTGGAAAATTTGATCAAACGATAGTGCAAACAATATGGCGTAGAAATTAACGAAAAAATAAATAGACTTCCGTGTTATTCTTCAACTCATTATCATTCTAGTCACGCCTAGAAACAATCAAAATGAATCTACTTATGGGATTGCAAGCATTTGTTGTGAGAGCCTTTGACAGTAAACAACGACTCAATGGAACTCTATCTGCCACAACTTCTGAAATTGCCAAAATCCTTAAAACAAACTCATTGCTCGGAAATCAAGAGCGAAGTATCAAAGTCCAGCATTCACCACGCGTACCCATACATCACGATTTTCGGTGTAATCCTTGAATGCGTTATTTCAGCGTGCTGGGCTGAATCGAATACAATAAAATTTCTCCGAGTTTTATGCTGTACTTTTGCAGTGGCTAGTGCGTAATTAGGTCGATACAGCATCTGAATAAATTTATCCCAGTATTTTGTTAAATCTGTATAAATTCGACGAAACAAATCCAGAGAGGTTACAACCTTCCTTTTCGGCAATTTTTCGGAGGCAAATAAATCTATTCATCTCGAAATCAATTTCGACGAGTCTGTTCGCGCAGATCGCGTAGTTAGAATTTAGTTTCAGCGCTAAGCACCAGGGGGTAGGCGGGTGCCGCTTGACGCCCGATAACCGTGAGCGCGCAAATTTGAGCAGATAAGTTTCGGCAGTGATCGAGTGCGGACGAGCGCGTCTTATCGCGTGTTTCATAACCTGCCGTACACTCGTAGGTCTCTCTATATTGGGTCCATTCTCTATTATGGTGTTCCATGTGTCAGGCTGCATTAGCAGAAGGGCTTGCCTGTTAGAGCTACTAGCCAATTGTTCGACTAGCTCATCAAGCTAGCCAGGGGGCATCACGTAGACGAGTTACATGATGTGTTCGCGAGAGGTGATCTCAGGATCACCTCCGGGGTATACCCCTAATGCGACCTTGTGTCCACATCCTGCAACATGATTGAGGCTCCGAGACGTTGGGGCCCGGTTGCAGGCTTAGGTGGGGTGCACTTTCCACAATACTATACGGATTGATCGAAAGCTCGTTTCCTCGGAGTATTGTTTCCCTTACTATTATGACCGTCCCTCCCACGTTAATTAGACTAAAGTAAGAGAGCTCTTTTAAGTAGCGATAATTGATCGAGAAATTAAGACTGACCTCAGGTGATCCTTATCTTGATGTATTCATATCTGATGCGCTTTCTGTCCAATAAACTTTTTTCCACTAACTGGCTTGCTCAGACTTTTCCCTCTACTCCGTGAGGTTTTTTACACCCGAGAAAAAGTTATAGTTCACTAAATAACCCGCGCAATGACTGTGTTAGTATTTGAAACCCTGTCCACTCGATCCTCCTCGAATTCTCAACCTTCGAGGTATAATTCAATAAAACAGAGCCTTTTTCCAGTAATTGCACGTTCAGGAATTAAAAAATATTATTTAGGACGTCGAAAACAACGAAATTTTTTCGTTTTCATCCGTAACTTCTAAACTGTCGATGGCAGCGAATTAAGACTATGTCCATTTGGGTTTTTTACTAAATCGCGTTGATATGACGTATAAACTAACTGATCGCATATCATCACTGTTCTCACGAATCCGTGTCCTTTCTGAAGGATACATTTTCTCTTGTATGCCAGTGTACTAACCTCTGGTACAAAGCTCAAATCAGCACCATCTTTGGAAAGCACCTGAAATTTCGGAAAGTACGTTTGATTTGAAACGAACGGATATCAGTTTTTAGATTTTTCAAGTGTAGACAAATGATCTTAACGTAGCAAATACGTTTGAAGATCGGCATGATATGTATTATCTGCCAGTAATAACCGTGACAGTTCAAGGTTAAAGACGTAACCATGTCAAACCGTGTAAAAGTGGCTTATAAGCCCAAGAATAAGGACGAACTCGATATCTCTAATTACGAAGTAGAAGGTAAAATAACTCACGGATTTTTTCAGTTCTTCTTTTTTACTGTTGTACTAAATTATCACAGTGGTTATAGGAATTAATTCAACATTTTTGCACCAGTAATCAATTTCTAGGATAATTATCTCACCATGACCATCAGGAATGTTGTTATACAGGAAACTACGAAAACGAAAACCCACAACATTTTCAAATCACAATACTTTATCAAGAAGAAAAAAGTAGGTTAAACCACGTTATAATAAATTTCGAAAAATACTACTTTAAACTTTGGCGGAATATAAACAAAAACAAACTGCATTTACATACGATCGCTATTTAAAATAAAATTTACCATAGAAACAGTCTTTGAACAAAAATACTCAGGAAGGAAAATACTCTCGTCACACCACGCTCAGCGGCAAGTGAAAATATGTGTAAAAGAACTTGGAAAGAGGACGTGATGTAAGACGGAAATAAAGTCTAAAATGATTTCCGCGGGTGGCTCCGCGAGAGCAGTAATCATCCGAGGGAATAATCGACTTTTATTCCTATTTTACATAAACTATTACTTTATTTCCGACCCAACTCTGGCCACATTATTGATTTGAAAAAAAAGATAAAATCTACACATCACATATTAGTAGTGTATGGGGTCGGCGGGAATCAAGGTGTGGGAGCGAGCCCAGGGCTGGCGGGGGATGTGGCGGGGCGGGGGGGGGGGCAAGTAAGACCACCTGAAAATTTTACCTCCTGAAATTTTAAAAAAATTTGGAAATCTTCTGCGTGTATAAAACTCAAAATCACAGCTACTGACATAACAAAGAATATTAATTGAGACAAATTTATCGGAATATTGACCAAAAATCTCACAAATTGTTAAACAATGTGCAAGAATATGGAGTATTCTAAATACCCCACATATACTGATTTGTTTGGGAACTAACTTTGTCAGCTTACTGAATTGTAGCTTCCAATTAAGGATTGACACCACAACGAAATAGGCAGCCTATTATATCAAACTGAGATATCAGCAACAAGTGTCTTGGAAGTGTGCTGACATCTACCATATTAATTGTATTGACCAAACAGCCGCGTAGCACGATGGAGGAACTTCAGAAAAAGTCGATGCTACATTCCGTCGAGAGAGCAGCGAGAGAGAGAAAATCAATCTATTTTCTTAAGTGAATTCTTGCAATAAGTTGTTATTGTTGTTGTTGTTATATCCAGTAATCAAATGTGCACATTATTAGTACGTGGGCATAGCGGATGTTAAGGGTATTTCATATGTACCTACGTATTGTGTCAAGTCTACACATGTGCGTGTACATCTTGTGCTCGTGCATTCCAGTTTATTATCGTGTCAAGTTTACCAAAATCTCCAGACTGAATGTAGAAAAAGTTCGGTAATTACTAAAGTCGTAAGTAAAATACGTAAAAGAGTGTACGATTCTTAGTAACAAAACGAAGCAGAGATTCTTTACCCTCGGCAACGGCCATACCACGTTGAAAGCACCGGTTCTCGTCCGATCACCGAAGTTAAGCAACATTGGGCGCGGTCAGTACTTGGATGGGTGACCGCTTGGGAACACCGCGTGCCGTTGGCATCTTTTTTTTTTTGATTCCAAAGATGGATGGAAAAAGGATTCGGCACTTTTTCCAAGAATGTGAAAAAGCAGAGATTCATCTCCCTCGGCAACGGCCATACCACGTTGAAAGCACCGGTTCTCGTCCGATCACCGAAGTTAAGCAACATTGGGCGCGGTCAGTACTTGGATGGGTGACCGCTTGGGAACACCGCGTGCCGTTGGCATTCTTTTTTTGATTCCACAGATGGATTGGAAATGGATTTTCCACTTTATTGAAGGATGTGAAAAAGCAGAGATTCTTCTCCCTCGGCAACGGCCATACCACGTTGAAAGCACCGGTTCTCGTCCGATCACCGAAGTTAAGCAACATTGGGCGCGGTCAGTACTTGGATGGGTGACCGCTTGGGAACACCGCGTGCCGTTGGCATCTTTTTTTTTTTGATTCCAAAGATGGATGGAAAAAGGATTCGGCACTTTTTCCAAGAATGTGAAAAGGCAGAGATTCATCTCCCTCGGCAACGGCCATACCACGTTGAAAGCACCGGTTCTCGTCCGATCACCGAAGTTAAGCAACATTGGGCGCGGTCAGTACTTGGATGGGTGACCGCTTGGGAACACCGCGTGCCGTTGGCATCTTTTTTTTTTTGATTCCAAAGATGGATGGAAAAAGGATTCGGCACTTTTTCCAAGAATGTGAAAAGGCAGAGATTCATCTCCCTCGGCAACGGCCATACCACGTTGAAAGCACCGGTTCTCGTCAGTCTGCTCCGAGCTCTCGGATGATTAGGTAATGTTGATGTTATTGCTCGAAGTACTTGCCTTGTGGTGAAATCGTAGCGCAAGGAGTGTACGATTCCAGTCGATCTGGTTTATTCCGTATCGAGTGAAGTGCAACGCATCCGTGCAAGTGAAGCTGATAACGTTGTTGGCAAGGGGGGGGGGGGGGCTCACCCCCTGCCGCTAAACCGAAATTTACCTCGACTTAAAAAGTATGAAAACCCCACCGCCGCCAAGTAATCACTCAGGACCTATAATCAGGCCTCAAGGGAAAAGGAAAGCTGAGGATTCATCTAATGACTCAATAATTCTTGCCGATACAAACAACGACGATGAGGCAATATCGAAGCCCATCCACGATAAGGGTTTGCCCAGCAGTTCGACCAAAAATACTGGCGCGTCCGGAAAGTCACAGGTGGTCTCGACGATGACTTCATCATTAGCAAGACGTGGCAAGAGTGCGAAATGCATGCCTAAACCCAACTTAGTAGTAAGAAAAAAGATGAAGCCTGAAATCGCAGACAATTCCGAACCATCAGAAGCCCGCGAAATCTTAAAAAATATCAACGAATCTCCGAAAACAAACACCGACAACCGGAAGGCCGGAACACCAGAAGATATTCGGATGCTAGACACAGCCGCTGCAAACCGAGTCAGGCCGGCAGCCCATCAAGCCTCTGAGCTGGAATTGAAATTAACCGTGGCTCTGAATGAAATTGAAGAATTAAAAAAAGCGAACCATGAGCTAGCATCCGAAATTGAGTCCCTCAAAATGAGGACAAATTTTACCGTTGCTGAATTGAAATCAGCAAACGATGTTGACGCCAACCCGAACCAGAACAATACCCCAGAGATGAGCGGATTACATCGTGATGATCAACAATACCCTCCGTCGACCAGCGGCTTATCGTCAACTGCGACCCATAACAACTCCAACTCGGACGCTTCCTGTGTTCTCTCCGACGACCATCTCCAAGATGCGACAAGACTTTCGCAGCATCGACGAGAACAATCGTCACTCCACCCATCCGGTATCGCGTTGCCCACTCAATATCTAAAAAAACAAACGAAACCCCCACCGATAATAACAGTAGGTCAATCAGCTAAAGTCATCTTAAATTTCATGGCAATTTCAATGAACACAAAAAATTTTCACATAAAAAGAATCAGAAATAACAAACATTTAATCGTTGTCAGTAACAAGCAGGATTACAAACAGACTTGCGAACGTCTGAAAGAAAGAAAAATTAACTTCTTCACTTTCACGCCCAGCGACGAAAAACTTAAAACAGTCTTACTGAAGGGTATAGAAGGCGACTTTGACCCTCAGAACATTCTCGAAGATTTACAAGCTCAAAATGTAGAGGGCTTAGAATTTTTACAGGTCACAAGTTTTTCGACAGTGAACTCGAAAAAAAATAACAGAGTCTTACCTATATTCCTAGTGAAAATATCGGCAAATAGTAATGTGTTGAAATTATCTAGCGTAAAAAAAGTTCTGTACCAAGCAGTAACTTGGGAAGCGTTGAAAAAAGCGAACAGAATACAATGTAAGCGTTGTCAAAGAATCGGCCACGTAGCCAACAATTGCAACCTAGACTTTCGATGCGTTAAATGCGCTACTTCTCACGAACCCGGGAAATGCAGTATCAAACCCCAGGCTGCAGACACGCCATCTGATAAGTCAACTATTTACTGTGTAAATTGCAAAGAGTACGGCCATCCGGCATCTTACAGGGGTTGCCCAAAATTAGTAGAGTACGATAACATGATTAGAAAAAAAATTGAAGAAGCCAACCAAAATAAACAGGTCAATTTACAAAAAATCAGCAAAGCAGTAGAGCCCAAGACCACTTATAGTGCAATCGTAGCAGGTACAACAAATAAAGAGCAGCGACCAGACCACAAATCGAATCAGAGAGTCGACTCAATCGCGACGTCCGAAAAGCCCTTCGCGCAAAACTCTGAAGGTAGCGACGTTAGTAAAAATTTCTTTGAGTTTCTTAGTAACCAGTTACTGAAAATTCAAGAAGCCGTTGCTCAGAATTCGCTCAGTATCCAGAACTTATACTCCCAACTCGATAATTTCTTTTCAGCCGATGACACATAATGGCAGAAAATAAGCTCAGGGTCGAGAAACTTAATATCATTGCGATTAATGTAAACTCTATTATCACCATTCAACGCAGGATTAACCTATCCGAATTAGTAGCCAAGTACAAACCAGACTTTGTCCTTCTAAGCGAAACAAAGCTTAACAGTCGATTCAAAATTGCTATTGAAAATTATACAATGATCAGAAACGATAGACCGAATTCAAAGCAGGGCGGTGGAACTGCAATGCTGATAAAGAACCCATTTGAATTTGTGCAGATTACGCCAGTATGTTTGTCAGGGGCAAAAGTCTTAGAAGCTTCGGTCGTCAAATTGAAAGTTAACAACTCTCTCAACTTATTCATAATTGCTGCTTATGCACCGGGTGGTCATAAAAAAGAATTTATTCCTGAGATCGGTAAGCTCTTTGAAGAGTTGGATTTATCTGATCCCTCGAACCTGTATATTTTGGCTGGAGATCTCAATGCAAAACACACCTCGTGGCAGAACGCAACCAATAATCCCAGAGGCGTATTGTTGCATAAATGGATTCATGATAACGAAATTAATCTAAGACTGCAGCTATTTGGCTCACTGTTGCCTTCATATCCGCGAGGGAGTTCATTTATTGACATATGCTTAGCGGACAACAGATTAACGGCTCATGGAATAACAGAAGATTACAGGCTTGAGTCGCTACCGTACGACAGTGACCACAATGCGATCCTAATGTCCTTTTCATTTCATACGTCACTTCCGTTTGTTTTAGAAAGAAAAACCGAAAATCGTTCATATAACTTTGCCGCGACAGACTGGGAATCTTTCGCAAAGTGTGTTGACAAATCGAAGGATTTAGAAATCCCCGACGATAGAAATCTGGCTAATACCGAAATTGATAGTTACCTAACCAAGATTGATAGCGTTATCAAAGATGCCGTAGATAAAATAGTGCCGAAAATTAAAACGAACCAGAACACCTTAAAAGCATATACCACACACGAAATAAAAAATCTACACAAACACAAAACTTACTTAATCTCGCAGATAAACAAACTCCACAAACAAAATGCACGAGGTAATCTAGTACGTTTGAATATTTTAAAAGACTTATTGAAAAAAACCCGAAATAAAATTAAGACAAAACTCGCTACCTCGGTAAACGGATATTGGGAAAACAAAATCAGAAATATCAGTATGGATAAAGCGGACAAGATGTTTCCGCAAATAAATAGACTTTTCAGACCCCGTGGCTCAGCTCCTATACCTATTTTAACTGTACCTAGCGACAAAGAAAATCTTGTAACGGATGCTAGAATCACCCATGATGCCGTGGCCAGGGACCAGTCAAATAACTTCATTATTGCAAAGCAAGACGATAAGCTGAATTTGATCGGGGCGCACTTTGCCGCCACAAATATCCAGAACGTTAACTTAGGAAAACCCAATCTTATAAAAATAGTTGAAACTAAAGTTTCGGAACTAAAACGAGAGATGGAGGAAGACAAAGCCAGCAACAGAACGGTAGTTTCCTTCTCTAAACACAACACAGCGACTTGTCCGTCAAGGGAGGAAATTCCAAACTACTTTACGTCTCTATCCGAGTTATTGACGTTATTTAAAAACCTGAATAATAAGAAGTCTGCGGGATACGATAACATCCCCAATGTAGTCCTTAAGCACTTACCACGTAAGATTATTAGTTATTATTGTATTTTGTTTAACAATGCTCTGAACAACATGTACTTCCCTGATTGTTGGAGAACTGCCAAAGTCGTTGCCTTACTAAAAAAAGATAAAGAAAGCTCAAACCCCTCTAGTTACAGGCCAATCAGCCTGCTGCCAAACATAAGTAAAATATTCGAGGTAGTAGTGAACAAGTCCTTAGCAGTATTTTGTGACGAAAACGAGATTATTCCTGAGAGCCAGTTTGGCTTCCGTCACAGACACTCGACAATCCACGCAATATCCAAATTCACCTCGGACATCTGCTGGTCTCTGAATAACAGCGAATGCGTGGCAGCATGCCTGATTGACCTGGAAAAAGCGTTTGACACCGTCTGGCTGGACGGGTTGTTCTATAAGCTAATGAAAAAGAATTTTCCCAAACATCTGATAAAGATGCTGTGGGTCATGTTGCATGATAAATATTTCCACGTCTGTGACGGATCAAATACATCCTCCATAAAGTTCGCCATTGCCGACGGTCTGCAACAGGGAACTGTCAACTCGCCTATTTTATTCAACATATTCAATAGCGATATTTTGACACTGTTTGACCTGAATAAGGTTGCCTCCAAAAAAGCAATCGCCTTCGCGGACGATCTGGTTGTCTACATCTCAGGCAACAAGCCCTCCGAACTGAAAGTACAGCTGCAAGAACTTTTCATAAAACTGATAGATTATTACAATACTTGGAAGTTAAAAATTAATACGTCAAAATGTGAGACAATTTTATTCAGGCCAAATCTTAAGTTCGCAAATCGTGACACCAAAAAGAATTGGAGAAATTTCTCAATCTCCGACGGCAGAAACGGAGGTCACGCGGTCCCGCATAAAAATATAGTCAAGTATTTGGGAATTAATATAGACTTTCAATTGAAATTCAATTTACACGTCAACGCCCAGTTGGCAAGGGCACAGAAGGCGTTCAACAGTGCGAACCGTCTGTTTTATTGTAAATATTTAGACAAGAGGATAAAAATTCTATGTTACCTGCTTCTGATCAGACCTATAATAACGTATGGGTGTCCAATATGGTTCAACCTGAGCGCGGGAACCATGGATAAAATACGTGTTTTTGAAAGAAAATGTATCCGCGCCTGTCTGGGCAAGTACAGGTCGGCGTCGTCGCTCTATGTTCGATTCATTAGTAACGCGAAAATCTATGATGAGGCGAACATAAACAGGATCGATTGCTTCATATTGAGGCTGATAAGAAACCATTTCGCAAATGCAGTAAAGATCGGAGAAAATAATCTCATTAGTGGTCCATTTTTTCCGAATCCGTTATATTTTGCCAAATCTTTGTTATCAGGGTTCATTCCGCCAGAGGCCTTTACTTATCTGGACGAGAACGGATACATTCAAGATGCAAACAATATTCCTATCATCTATCATGTATTGAGAGGCACTCGACAAAAACAAATTTTATACACTCCCGCTCCAAATGTCAACACCGCGCTAATGCGATTTAACACCGATTTACCAGACAAAGATGTATCCGACAGACATAGAAAGAACAGCGACAAGTATTGGTGGCTCAACCGCTAGCAATAGCAGCCAACTTGTCTCTCACAAAAAATGCAGATTTACAAAATGATGTACATGTGACAGCACTAATTAGCACTCTAAGTATCTTCAGCTTCGTTATTACACTCAATTATTATAATGTATCCGCGAAGGCTATTCTATCCTGTTACTTTCCTACCCCCTCCTCTTATTTATTGCCCGTATCCTCTTTTATTTATTGCAGTTTGTAAATATTAGTGTAAGGTCTTAGAAATTAAGTAATCTGTTGATCAGTTTTTGTACCCCTTTTTCCTGATCATCACCCAGTCTAGACATTATACATTTGCAACCTCTATGGGCTATTTCAATTATTTCATATTGATTGTACGAAACGTACCTTGGAAGCTACTAGAAGAGACTGCAGCAGGCGTGTAGTGCTCGCATTGAGGGCCATAACGCATTAGTTATATGATTGATTGTTAACATGTTTTGTAAGTATTTCTTGTTTTTTCTTGATGTGCCATGGTTTTTATTGTGGGTTGTAATAAACTTATTTTCAAAGCAAAAGCACCGGTTCTCGTCCGATCACCGAAGTTAAGCAACATTGGGCGCGGTCAGTACTTGGATGGGTGACCGCTTGGGAACACCGCGTGCCGTTGGCATTCTTTTTTTGATTCCACAGATGGATTGGAAATGGATTTTCCACTTTATTGAAGGATGTGAAAAAGCAGAGATTCTTCTCCCTCGGCAACGGCCATACCACGTTGAAAGCACCGGTTCTCGTCCGATCACCGAAGTTAAGCAACATTGGGCGCGGTCAGTACTTGGATGGGTGACCGCTTGGGAACACCGCGTGCCGTTGGCATCTTTTTTTTTTTGATTCCAAAGATGGATGGAAAAAGGATTCGGCACTTTTTCCAAGAATGTGAAAAGGCAGAGATTCATCTCCCTCGGCAACGGCCATACCACGTTGAAAGCACCGGTTCTCGTCCGATCACCGAAGTTAAGCAACATTGGGCGCGGTCAGTACTTGGATGGGTGACCGCTTGGGAACACCGCGTGCCGTTGGCATCTTTTTTTTTTTGATTCCAAAGATGGATGGAAAAAGGATTCGGCACTTTTTCCAAGAATGTGAAAAGGCAGAGATTCATCTCCCTCGGCAACGGCCATACCACGTTGAAAGCACCGGTTCTCGTCAGTCTGCTCCGAGCTCTCGGATGATTAGGTAATGTTGATGTTATTGCTCGAAGTACTTGCCTTGTGGTGAAATCGTAGCGCAAGGAGTGTACGATTCCAGTCGATCTGGTTTATTCCGTATCGAGTGAAGTGCAACGCATCCGTGCAAGTGAAGCTGATAACGTTGTTGGCAAGGGGGGGGGGGGGGCTCACCCCCTGCCGCTAAACCGAAATTTACCTCGACTTAAAAAGTATGAAAACCCCACCGCCGCCAAGTAATCACTCAGGACCTATAATCAGGCCTCAAGGGAAAAGGAAAGCTGAGGATTCATCTAATGACTCAATAATTCTTGCCGATACAAACAACGACGATGAGGCAATATCGAAGCCCATCCACGATAAGGGTTTGCCCAGCAGTTCGACCAAAAATACTGGCGCGTCCGGAAAGTCACAGGTGGTCTCGACGATGACTTCATCATTAGCAAGACGTGGCAAGAGTGCGAAATGCATGCCTAAACCCAACTTAGTAGTAAGAAAAAAGATGAAGCCTGAAATCGCAGACAATTCCGAACCATCAGAAGCCCGCGAAATCTTAAAAAATATCAACGAATCTCCGAAAACAAACACCGACAACCGGAAGGCCGGAACACCAGAAGATATTCGGATGCTAGACACAGCCGCTGCAAACCGAGTCAGGCCGGCAGCCCATCAAGCCTCTGAGCTGGAATTGAAATTAACCGTGGCTCTGAATGAAATTGAAGAATTAAAAAAAGCGAACCATGAGCTAGCATCCGAAATTGAGTCCCTCAAAATGAGGACAAATTTTACCGTTGCTGAATTGAAATCAGCAAACGATGTTGACGCCAACCCGAACCAGAACAATACCCCAGAGATGAGCGGATTACATCGTGATGATCAACAATACCCTCCGTCGACCAGCGGCTTATCGTCAACTGCGACCCATAACAACTCCAACTCGGACGCTTCCTGTGTTCTCTCCGACGACCATCTCCAAGATGCGACAAGACTTTCGCAGCATCGACGAGAACAATCGTCACTCCACCCATCCGGTATCGCGTTGCCCACTCAATATCTAAAAAAACAAACGAAACCCCCACCGATAATAACAGTAGGTCAATCAGCTAAAGTCATCTTAAATTTCATGGCAATTTCAATGAACACAAAAAATTTTCACATAAAAAGAATCAGAAATAACAAACATTTAATCGTTGTCAGTAACAAGCAGGATTACAAACTGACTTGCGAACGTCTGAAAGAAAGAAAAATTAACTTCTTCACTTTCACGCCCAGCGACGAAAAACTTAAAACAGTCTTACTGATGGGTATAGAAGGCGACTTTGACCCTCAGAACATTCTCGAAGATTTACAAGCTCAAAATGTAGAGGGCTTAGAATTTTTACAGGTCACAAGTTTTTCGACAGTGAACTCGAAAAAAAATAACAGAGTCTTACCTATATTCCTAGTGAAAATATCGGCAAATAGTAATGTGTTGAAATTATCTAGCGTAAAAAAAGTCCTGTACCAAGCAGTAACTTGGGAAGCGTTGAAAAAAGCGAACAGAATACAATGTAAGCGTTGTCAAAGAATCGGCCACGTAGCCAACAATTGCAACCTAGACTTTCGATGCGTTAAATGCGCTACTTCTCACGAACCAGGGTAATGCAGTATCAAACCCCAGGCTGCAGACACGCCATCTGATAAGTCAACTATTTACTGTGTAAATTGCAAAGAGTACGGCCATCCGGCATCTTACAGGGGTTGCCCAAAATTAGTAGAGTACGATAACATGATTAGAAAAAAAATTGAAGAAGCCAACCAAAATAAACCGGTCAATTTACAAAAAATCAGCAAAGCAGTAGAGCCCAAGACCACTTATAGTGCAATCGTAGCAGGTACAACAAATAAAGAGCAGCGACCAGACCACAAATCGAATCAGAGAGTCGACTCAATCGCGACGTCCGAAAAGCCCTTCGCGCAAAACTCTGAAGGTAGCGACGTTAGTAAAAATTTCTTTGAGTTTCTTAGTAACCAGTTACTGAAAATTCAAGAAGCCGTTGCTCAGAATTCGCTCAGTATCCAGAACTTATACTCCCAACTCGATAATTTCTTTTCAGCCGATGACACATAATGGCAGAAAATAAGCTCAGGGTCGAGAAACTTAATATCATTGCGATTAATGTAAACTCTATTATCACCATTCAACGCAGGATTAACCTATCCGAATTAGTAGCCAAGTACAAACCAGACTTTGTCCTTCTAAGCGAAACAAAGCTTAACAGTCGATTCAAAATTGCTATTGAAAATTATACAATGATCAGAAACGATAGACCGTATTCAAAGCAGGGCGGTGGAACTGCAATGCTGATAAAGAACCCATTTGAATTTGTGCAGATTACGCCAGTATGTTTGTCAGGGGCAAAAGTCTTAGAAGCTTCGGTCGTCAAATTGAAAGTTAACAACTCTCTCAACTTATTCATAATTGCTGCTTATGCACCGGGTGGTCATAAAAAAGAATTTATTCCTGAGATCGGTAAGCTCTTTGAAGAGTTGGATTTATCTGATCCCTCGAACCTGTATATTTTGGCTGGAGATCTCAATGCAAAACACACCTCGTGGCAGAACGCAACCAATAATCCCAGAGGCGTATTGTTGCATAAATGGATTCATGATAACGAAATTAATCTAAGACTGCAGCTATTTGGCTCACTGTTGCCTTCATATCCGCGAGGGAGTTCATTTATTGACATATGCTTAGCGGACAACAGATTAACGGCTCATGGAATAACAGAAGATTACAGGCTCGAGTCGCTACCGTACGACAGTGACCACAATGCGATCCTAATGTCCTTTTCATTTCATACGTCACTTCCGTTTGTTTTAGAAAGAAAAACCGAAAATCGTTCATATAACTTTGCCGCGACAGACTGGGAATCTTTCGCAAAGTGTGTTGACAAATCGAAGGATTTAGAAATCCCCGACGATAGAAATCTGGCTAATACCGAAATTGATAGTTACCTAACCAAGATTGAAAGCGTTATCAAAGATGCCGTAGATAAAATAGTGCCGAAAATTAAAACGAACCAGAACACCTTAAAAGCATATACCACACACGAAATAAAAAATCTACACAAACACAAAACTTACTTAATCTCGCAGATAAACAAACTCCACAAACAAAATGCACGAGGTAATCTAGTACGTTTGAATATTCTAAAAGACTTATTGAAAAAAACCCGAAATAAAATTAAGACAAAACTCGCTACCTCGGTAAACGGATATTGGGAAAACAAAATCAGAAATATCAGTATGGATAAAGCGGACAAGATGTTTCCGCAAATAAATAGACTTTTCAGACCCCGTGGCTCAGCTCCTATACCTATTTTAACTGTACCTAGCGACAAAGAAAATCTTTTAACGGATGCTAGAATCACCCATGATGCCGTGGCCAGGGACCAGTCAAATAACTTCATTATTGCAAAGCAAGACGATAAGCTGAATTTGATCGGGGCGCATTTTGCCGCCACAAATATCCAGAACGTTAACTTAGGAAAACCCAATCTTATAAAAATAGTTGAAACTAAAGTTTCGGAACTAAAACGAGAGATGGAGGAAGACAAAGCCAGCAACAGAACGGTAGTTTCCTTCTCTAAACACAACACAGCGACTTGTCCGTCAAGGGAGGAAATTCCAAACTACTTTACGTCTCTATCCAAGTTATTAACGTTATTTAAAAACCTGAATAATAAGAAGTCTGCGGGATACGATAACATCCCCAATGCAGTCCTTAAGCACTTACCACGTAAGATTATTAGTTATTATTGTATTTTGTTTAACAATGCTCTGAACAACATGTACTTCCCTGATTGTTGGAGAACTGCCAAAGTCATTGCCTTACTAAAAAAAGATAAAGAAAGCTCAAACCCCTCTAGTTACAGGCCAATCAGCCTGCTGCCAAACATAAGTAAAATATTCGAGGTAGTAGTGAACAAGTCCTTAGCAGTATTTTGTGACGAAAACGAGATTATTCCTGAGAGCCAGTTTGGCTTCCGTCACAGACACTCGACAATCCACGCAATATCCAAATTCACCTCGGACATCTGCTGGTCTCTGAATAACAGCGAATGCGTGGCAGCATGCCTGATTGACCTGGAAAAAGCATTTGACACCGTCTGGCTGGACGGGTTGTTCTATAAGCTAATGAAAAAGAATTTTCCCAAACATCTGATAAAGATGCTGTGGGTCATGTTGCATGATAAATATTTCCACGTCTGTGACGGATCAAATACATCCTCCATAAAGTTCGCCATTGCCGACGGTCTGCAACAGGGAACTGTCAACTCGCCTATTTTATTCAACATATTCAATAGCGATATTTTGACACTGTTTGACCTGAATAAGGTTGCCTCCAAAAAAGCAATCGCCTTCGCGGACGATCTGGTTGTCTACATCTCAGGCAACAAGCCCTCCGAACTGAAAGTACAGCTGCAAGAACTTTCCATAAAACTGATAGATTATTACAATACTTGGAAGTTAAAAATTAATACGTCAAAATGTGAGACAATTTTATTCAGGCCAAATCTTAAGTTCGCAAATCGTGACACCAAAAAGAATTGGAGAAATTTCTCAATCTCCGACGGCAGAAACGGAGGTCACGCGGTCCCGCATAAAAATATAGTCAAGTATTTGGGAATTAATATAGACTTTCAATTGAAATTCAATTTACACGTCAACGCCCAGTTGGCAAGGGCACAGAAGGCGTTCAACAGTGCGAACCGTCTGTTTTATTGTAAATATTTAGACAAGAGGATAAAAATTCTATGTTACCTGCTTCTGATCAGACCTATAATAACGTATGGGTGTCCAATATGGTTCAACCTGAGCGCGGGAACCATGGATAAAATACGTGTTTTTGAAAGAAAATGTATCCGCGCCTGTCTGGGCAAGTACAGGTCGGCGTCGTCGCTCTATGTTCGATTCATTAGTAACGCGGAAATCTATAATGAGGCGAACATAAACAGGATCGATTGCTTCATATTGAGGCTGATAAGGAACCATTTCGCAAATGCAGTAAAGATCGGAGAAAATAATCTCATTCGTGGTCCATTTTTTCCGAATCCGTTATATTTTGCCAAATCTTTGTTATCAGGGTTCATTCCGCCGGAGGCCTTTACTTATCTGGACGAGAACGAATACATTCAAGATGCAAACAATATTCCTATCATCTATCATGTATTGAGAGGCACTCGACAAAAACAAATTTTATACACTCCCGCTCCGAATGTCAACACCGCGCTAATGCGATTTAACACCGATTTACCAGACAAAGATGTATCCGACAGACATAGACAGAACAGTGACAAGTATTGGTGGCTCAATCGCTAGCAATAGCAGCCAACTTGTCTCTCACAAAAAATGCAGATTTACAAAATGATGTACATGTGACAGCACTAATTAGCACTCTAAGTATCTTCAGCTTCGTTATTACACTCAATTATCATAATGTATCCGCGAAGGATATTCTATCCTGTTACTTTCCTACCCCCTCCTCTTATTTATTGCCCGTATCCTCTTTTATTTATTGCAGTTTGTAAGTATTAGTGTAAGGTCTTAGAAATTAAGTAATCTGTTGATCAGTTTTTTTACCCTTTTTTCCTGATCATCATCCAGTCTAGGCATTATACATTTGCAACCTCTATGGGCTATTTCAATTATTTCCTATTGATTGTACGAAACGTACCTTGAAAGCTATTAGAAGAGACTGCAGCAGACGTGTAGTGCTCGCATTGAGGGCCATAACGCACTAGTTATATAATTGATTGTTAACATGTTTTGTAAGCTTTTCTTGTTTTTTCTTGATGTACCATGGTTTTTATTGTGGGTTATAATAAACTTATTTTCAAAGCACCGGTTCTCGTCCGATCACCGAAGTTAAGCAGCATTGGGCGCGGTCAGTACTTGGATGGGTGACCGCTTGGGAACACCGCGTGCCGTTGGCATCTTTTTTTTTTTGATTCCAAAGATGGATGGAAAAAGGATTCGGCACTTTTTCCAAGAATGTGAAAAAGCAGAGATTTATCTCCCTCGGCAACGGCCATACCACGTTGAAAGCACCGGTTCTCGTGTGCTTAGCGGGTGGGGCCCAAAAGCGCTGCAAGCCCTCAATTACCGCTAAAGTGGGGCACGGGGTACTACCCCACCGCCCCCAATGCACAGGGTCCAAAAAAAACCCTTAAAAGCCATGCGACCGCCGCATAAAAGTTTGGGCGCAAACAAAAGGAAAATTTCCGACATATCGGGTGAGTGTTCAGTTCAACCTGGCTTAAACAAGGAAGAAGATGAGATTACTGACGAGTCGCTGAGCGACAACACTCTCCCTTCCGAAAAAATGACAAAACCGTCTGGACTATGCCAAATAACGCCGCAAGCAAGAAAAATCACTCAGCTGGAAAAAAAACCAAAGAACTCGAGGTACTCAATCAAACCGAATCTCGTTGTAAGAAAAAAACCAACCACAATGAAAACGCAAGAAACATCAACTGTCGCACCTCGCGAACAAAACAAACCTGCGACAGAAGCCGAAAGCCCGGGTTCAGAGAATGAACGCCAAAGCCACAAAAATCTCGCCCATCACCTAGAGATCACCAACCCACAAACGGAAGCCACGCAGTCGGCAAGCATCAAAATTACTACCCCAGCAAACCTTGAGCTTAAATTAATGAATGCACTACAAGAAATAGAAGAGCTCAAGAAACTCAATGCAAATCTGTCATCCGAAATCGCATCCTGGAAAAGAGTAAATAGAGACTCGGTACCGCAGATCTATACGCCTCAAGGAGGAACAGCAAGGCCGAAAGAAAAAAATCAAAATATCGATCTATTGATCAACACCATCGATGATGGTACGAGTTATGTGGAAGTACCAAACTTCCCTGGGCATCTCGGCCTTGACCAAGCATCCACATCCTCTAACACCGGAGCAGCAGCTGACCAAGACGATACGGACACAGTGGGGGCTTCACACACTTCAGACGATCGCCGCACCAGCGATAAAACAAATCAACGGACACGACAACCCCACGATCAGCAGACCAGTGTCAACGACAGTCCACATTCGGTTCAGAAACGTAAAAAAATTAACAAACCCCCACCCATTATAGCTTTAAACCAGTCTGCGCTAGTATTATCTAATTTTATGACTTGCACATTGGGCTTCAAAGACTTCCATATCAAACGAATCAGACACAATAAACATATAATCTCGGTTGAATCACTGTCAGAATACAAAAAAGTTTGTAAGATAATGAGAGAAAGAAAGCTAGATTTTTTCACGTTTACACCTTACGAGGATAAAACTAAAACCGTAGTGCTCAAAGGTATTGACGGAGGATTTTCCCCCGCAGATATATTGGAAAACCTCAAATCCAGCAATGTTGACGATCTAAAATTTCTAAGTGTGTCTAACTTCGTAACGCTAAACGCAAAAAAATCTAACAAAACACTGCCGATGTTTCTGGTAAAACTCTCAGCTGACAGCAATCTCTCTAAACTAGGCAACATCTCTAAGATACTTTATCAATCGGTGAAATGGGAAGCTTTGAAAAAAAATGATAAAATACAATGCAAACGTTGCCAACGAATAGGGCATGTAGCGGCGAACTGTAACCTAGGCTACCGATGCGTTAAATGCAAAGAAACTCACGGACCAGGCGAGTGCAAGATCCAAAAAGACGACGGCCTAACCGATAAATCCTTGATATATTGTGTCCACTGTAAAGAGTACGGGCACCCAGCGTCTTACCGCGGTTGCCCGAAACTAGTCGAGTATAACCTAAGCATAAAAAAGAAACTAGAAGTGAACGAAAAAAATAGATTAGCAAAGATAAATAAAATAGCAAATAGCGTAGACCCTAAGATATCATACAGTGAGGTAGCCGCAATAAACATAGCGTCTAATAACCAGCATGCTAACCAAAACCATAATCTAGAGATAAGCCATGATAATAGAAATCAGAACAGCGCAGCCACCTCTTCCATAACTGATTTTCAAAATATAAACACCCCAAGCTTGAACGGAATCAGTGCCCAACTGCAGAAAATCCAGGAAGCGGTGTCAACAAACGCGCAGAATATCCAAAAATTATTCGAGCTATTTACCCAAATCATAGCCCTGCCAATCAACAATGAGTGAAAACAACCTGACTCTGGATAAACTCAATATTATATCAATAAACGTAAACTCATTGATAGCAATTCAAAGGAGGATGAACCTAAAACACCTCATTGAAAACCAAAACCCGGATTTTGTGCTGTTGGGTGAAACTAAGTTGAGCAAAAAGTACAAAGTTAACATAGAAAACTATACAATTATCAGAAACGATCGTCCTAATGCTATTCAGGGTGGTGGAACAGCCATACTCGTTAAGAACGAAATTAAATTCCAAGAAATAAATCCTGCTTGCTTATCAAGTGCTCAAACCCTAGAAGCATCGGTTATCAAAGTAAAGATAAACCGGAACTACAACCTATACATTATTTCGGGGTATGCAGCGGGTAATGGCAAAACGGAACTCATCCCAGAGCTAACGAGGTTATGCGAAGAACTAAGACTAAACGAACCTAGGAATCTGTACATACTAGCCGGGGATCTAAACGCTAAGCACACTTCATGGTTGAACGCCATCAACAACCCTAGAGGAGTAGCTCTGAACAAATGGGTGGCTGAGAATGAGATCGATCTGAGATCGAAGCTATTTTGCTCTTCCGTACCTTCGTATCCCAGAGGGAACTCATTCTTAGACGTATGCATCGCGGATCAAAGGTTAACATTTCATAACGTCGTTGATAATAAAAAGATCGAGTCACTGCCGTACGACAGCGACCACAACGCAATAAAAGTCACCGTCTCTTTCATCTCTGGCCTACCCTTTTGTTTGGAAAAAAAACAGCCACGCATTAAATTCAACTTTGCTAAGACCAAATGGGATGCTTTTCAAAAATACCTTGAAAATACAGAAGACACGAATATCCCGCATGCTAAGAATCTAACGAACCGCGAGATAGACCAATTTCTAAATGAATTAGAGAATACTATTACAAACGCCATAGCTAAAAAGGTGCCAAAAGCCAAGTCAAAAAACACGTTAACCGCATACACCACTCACGAAATTAAAGAGCTACTCAAGCATAAAACCTTCATTATTAATCAAATCAATAGACTACACAAAGCAAACCCGATAGGCAATTTAGTTAGATTGAATATGTTAAAAGACTTATTAAAGATCACCAGAAAAAAGATCAACGAAAAACTAAAGAAATCTATAAACGAGCACTGGGAAAAGAAAATTCAAAATATAGCATCGGACAAGCCGGACCAATTATTCCCGCAAATAAATAGGCTGTTCAGACCTCGCGGATCAACGCAAATCCCGACTCTAACCATTCCTCAAGAAAAAAGACAACTACTAACCGAGGCAGGATTACCTCCTGAGGCTCAAAAAATAGGTGTAGACCGTAAATATGTCATTACTAATCAAACGGATAAACTGAACGTGATAGGGGCGCATTTTGCAGCCACAAACATTCAAAATGATAACTTGGGTAAAGAACAGTTAACACGGTTAATAACTAAAACGGCTAATGACTTAAAAAACGAAATCATGAGCGATCATATACAAGGAAAAACACTTACCACTTTCACAGAGCGAAATCCAGCTTTCGGCCCTAGATGCGATATCCCCTCCGCCTACTTCACTTCACACGCAGAACTGCTCAAGATATTCAGAAGCCTTAGCAACAAAAAATCAGCTGGATATGACAACGTACCAAACATCGTCTTAAAACATCTTCCTGAAAAGATGATAAAAAGCTACTGTATTCTATTTAACAATGCACTGAATAATACGTATTTCCCTACCAGCTGGAAAACAGCCAAGGTGATCGCGCTACTGAAAAAAGACAAAGATAGTACCAACCCCACGAGTTACAGGCCGATAAGCCTGCTACCTAACATCAGTAAAATATTCGAATCAGTCATTAACACATCCCTGACACAATTTTGTGACCAGAATGAGGTAATTCCGGAAACGCAATTTGGCTTTAGACACAGGCACTCCACGCTGCACGCCGTAAACAAGTTCACTTCGGACATATGCTGGTCACTCAACAACAACGAATGCGTAGCTGCCTGCTTTATCGACCTAGAAAAAGCATTTGACACCGTCTGGCTCGATGGGCTGTTGTACAAGCTAATAAAAAAAAGATTCCCAAAAGAATTGATTAAAATGTTATGGGTCATGCTTCACGATAAAAAATTCATAGTTACAGATGGGAACAACTCATCGACTAAAACATTTACAATCGAAAACGGCCTGCAGCAAGGCACAGTAAATTCACCTATACTGTTCAACGTCTTTAATAGTGACATTCTAAGCCTGTTTGAATTGAATACGGAACCCACAAAGAAGGCCATTGCGTTTGCGGATGACCTATTAATATATGTAACGGGCAAAAAGCCTTCACAGATGAAGCTTAAATTGGAAAACTTGTTTAGAAAAGTAATAGATTACTATCATTCATGGAAGCTTAAGATTAACACCACAAAATGTGAAACAGTTCTATTCCGGCCGAACCTTACACATCTAACGAAAGATGCGCGCAGAAATTGGAAAACGTTCCAGATATCCGACAGTGATAACGCAGGTTCGCAAGTTCCGCACAAGACCGCGGTTAAATACCTAGGAATAAACATTGACTTCCAATTGAAATTTAACACGCACATCAACATCCAACTAGGCAAAGCTAAAAATGCATTTAACATGGCGAACCGGCTGTTCTACTGTCGATACCTGGAACCGCGAATAAAAGTACTCTGTTATCTAGTATTAATTAGACCTATTATTACTTACGGATGCCAAATCTGGTTTAACATAAGCTGTGGAATGATGGAAAAAATAAGGATCTTTGAAAGAAAATGCTTAAGAGCCTGTCTAGGTAAATGGAGGTCGGCATCGTCGGCATATGTTAGATTGATTAGCAATCTAAAAATATACGAAGATGCAAAGGTGCACCGAATCGACTGCTTCGTACTAAAACTGATCAGACGGCATTTCGCGAATGCAGCTAAGATTAGGAGTAACAGTCTTATCTCGGGACCGACCCTCCCGAATCCTATGTACTTCAAGAAAACGTTAGAATCAGGATTCATACCGCCGGAGACTTTCCTTTACCTCGACAGCGAAGGCTACATCCAAGATAAAAATAATATCCCAACCATCTACCACGTGTTCAGAGGCAATCACGACAAGAAAATTCAGTACGACCCAAACCTAAACTGCGAAGATAGAGACAATACGTTGATAAGGTTTAACCCCTCTCTCCCGACGAAAGATAGAACCGATGAACACAGACAAAATATCAAAACTTTCTGGTGGTTGGATAAAAAACCCTAAGTAGAAAAAAAAAAAAAAATCTAGTCTCAACTTAACTAATTATAATCATGTAAGTGTAAATATAGAGTTAAGGTTAGGTTAAGAAAGAATAAGAAATAAGGATCGATCAGATTTTCCGGCCTTTTTCCTGATCCAACCGTAAAAAGTCTGAATGAACGTGCTCTGCTACCTCGGAGGATAAACACTTTCACACTGATCGTATGAAAAGTACAAATTTATTTGAGTACACGAAAAGTTAGTCGGTTAGTGCTCGCACCTGCGAGCCACAGCGACCTAATCTTAATTCCATAGTGATAACACGTTTTCGAAGTTTTTCCGTGTTTAATATTACTCTACATTTGTAAGGTACATGTGAATATTGTATTGAATGGCTTCCTACGAATAAACTTCTTTAAAAAAAAAAAAAAAAAGCACCGGTTCTCGTCCGATCACCGAAGTTAAGCAACATTGGGCGCGGTCAGTACTTGGATGGGTGACCGCTTGGGAACACCGCGTGCCGTTGGCATCTTTTTTTTTTTGATTCCAAAGATGGATGGAAAAAGGATTCGCCACTTTTTCCAAGAATGTGAAAAAGCAGAGATTCATCTCCCTCGGCAACGGCCATACCACGTTGAAAGCACCGGTTCTCGTCCGATCACCGAAGTTAAGCAACATTGGGCGCGGTCAGTACTTGGATGGGTGACCGCTTGGGAACACCGCGTGCCGTTGGCATTCTTTTTTTGATTCCACAGATGGATTGGAAATGGATTTTCCACTTTATTGAAGGATGTGAAAAAGCAGAGATTCTTCTCCCTCGGCAACGGCCATACCACGTTGAAAGCACCGGTTCTCGTCCGATCACCGAAGTTAAGCAACATTGGGCGCGGTCAGTACTTGGATGGGTGACCGCTTGGGAACACCGCGTGCCGTTGGCATCTTTTTTTGATTCCACAGATGGATTGGAAATGGATTTTCCACTTTATTGAAGCATGTCAAAAAGCAGAGATTCATCTCCCTCGGCAACGGCCATACCACGTTGAAAGCACCGGTTCTCGTCCGATCACCGAAGTTAAGCAACATTGGGCGCGGTCAGTACTTGGATGGGTGACCGCTTGGGAACACCGCGTGCCGTTGGCATCTTTTTTTTTTTGATTCCAAAGATGGATGGAAAAAGGATTCGCCACTTTATTGAAGGATGTGAAAAAGCAGAGATTCTTCTCCCTCGGCAACGGCCATACCACGTTGAAAGCACCGGTTCTCGTCCGATCACCGAAGTTAAGCAACATTGGGCGCGGTCAGTACTTGGATGGGTGACCGCTTGGGAACACCGCGTGCCGTTGGCATTCTTTTTTTGATTCCACAGATGGATTGGAAATGGATTTTCCACTTTATTGAAGGATGTGAAAAAGCAGAGATTCTTCTCCCTCGGCAACGGCCATACCACGTTGAAAGCACCGGTTCTCGTCCGATCACCGAAGTTAAGCAACATTGGGCGCGGTCAGTACTTGGATGGGTGACCGCTTGGGAACACCGCGTGCCGTTGGCATCTTTTTTTGATTCCATAGATGGATTGGAAAAAGGATTCAACACTTTTTCCAAGAATGTGAAAAAGCAGAGATTCATCTCCCTCGGCAACGGCCATACCACGTTGAAAGCACCGGTTCTCGTCAGTCTGCTCCGAGCTCTCGGATGATTAGGTAATGTTGATGTTATTGCTCGAAGTACTTGCCTTGTGGTGAAATCGTAGCGCAAGGAGTGTGCGATTCCAGTCGATCTGGTTTATTCCGTATCGAATGAAGTGCAACGCATCCGTGCAAGTGAAGCTGATAACGTTGTTGGCAAGGGGGGGAGGGGGGGGCTCACCCCCTGCCGCTAAACCGAAATTTACCTCGACTTAAAAAGTATGAAAACCCCACCGCCGCCAAGTAATCACTCAGGACCTATAATCAGGCCTCAAGGGAAAAGGAAAGCTGAGGATTCATCTAATGACTCAATAATTCTTGCCGATACAAACAACGACGATGAGGCAATATCGAAGCCCATCCACGATAAGGGTTTGCCCAGCAGTGCGACCAAAAATACCGGCGCGTCCGGAAAGTCACAGGTGGTCTCGACGATGACTTCATCATTAGCAAGACGTGGCAAGAGTGCGAAATGCATGCCTAAACCCAACTTAGTAGTAAGAAAAAAGATGAAGCCTGAAATCGCAGACAATTCCGAACCATCAGAAGCCCGCGAAATCTTAAAAAATATCAACGAATCTCCGAAAACAAACACCGACAACCGGAAGGCCGGAACACCAGAAGATATTCGGATGCTAGACACAGCCGCTGCAAACCGAGTCAGGGCGGCAGCCCATCAAGCCTCTGAGCTGGAATTGAAATTAACCGTGGCTCTGAATGAAATTGAAGAATTAAAAAAAGCGAACCATGAGCTAGCATCCGAAATTGAGTCCCTCAAAATGAGGACAAATTTTACCGTTGCTGAATTGAAATCAGCAAACGATGTTGACGCCAACCCGAACCAGAACAATACCCCAGAGATGAGCGGATTACATCGTGATGATCAACAATACCCTCCGTCGACCAGCGGCTTATCGTCAACTGCGACCCATAACAACTCCAACTCGGACGCTTCCTGTGTTCTCTCCGACGACCATCTCCAAGATGCGACAAGACTTTCGCAGCATCGACGAGAACAATCGTCACTCCACCCATCCGGTATCGCGTTGCCCACTCAATATCTAAAAAAACAAACGAAACCCCCACCGATAATAACAGTAGGTCAATCAGCTAAAGTCATCTTAAATTTCATGGCAATTTCAATGAACACAAAAAATTTTCACATAAAAAGAATCAGAAATAACAAACATTTAATCGTTGTCAGTAACAAGCAGGATTACAAACTGACTTGCGAACGTCTGAAAGAAAGAAAAATTAACTTCTTCACTTTCACGCCCAGCGACGAAAAACTTAAAACAGTCTTACTGATGGGTATAGAAGGCGACTTTGACCCTCAGAACATTCTCGAAGATTTACAAGCTCAAAATGTAGAGGGCTTAGAATTTTTACAGGTCACAAGTTTTTCGACAGTGAACTCGAAAAAAAATAACAGAGTCTTACCTATATTCCTAGTGAAAATATCGGCAAATAGTAATGTGTTGAAATTATCTAGCGTAAAAAAAGTCCTGTACCAAGCAGTAACTTGGGAAGCGTTGAAAAAAGCGAACAGAATACAATGTAAGCGTTGTCAAAGAATCGGCCACGTAGCCAACAATTGCAACCTAGACTTTCGATGCGTTAAATGCGCTACTTCTCACGAACCAGGGAAATGCAGTATCAAACCCCAGGCTGCAGACACGCCATCTGATAAGTTAACTATTTACTGTGTAAATTGCAAAGAGTACGGCCATCCGGCATCTTACAGGGGTTGCCCAAAATTAGTAGAGTACGATAACATGATTAGAAAAAAAATTGAAGAAGCCAACCAAAATAAACAGGTCAATTTACAAAAAATCAGCAAAGCAGTAGAGCCCAAGACCACTTATAGTGCAATCGTAGCAGGTACAACAAATAAAGAGCAGCGACCAGACCCCAAATCGAATCAGAGAGTCGACTCAATCGCGACGTCCGAAAAGCCCTTCGCGCAAAACTCTGAAGGTAGCGACGTTAATAAAAATTTCTTTGAGTTTCTTAGTAACCAGTTACTGAAAATTCAAGAAGTCGTTGCTCAGAACTCGCTCAGTATCCAGAACTTATACTCCCAACTCGATAATTTCTTTTCAGCCGATGACACATAATGGCAGAAAATAAGCTCAGGGTCGAGAAACTTAATATCATTGCGATTAATGTAAACTCTATTATCACCATTCAACGCAGGATTAACCTATCCGAATTAGTAGCCAAGTACAAACCAGACTTTGTCCTTCTAAGCGAAACAAAGCTTAACAGTCGATTCAAAATTGCTATTGAAAATTATACAATGATCAGAAACGATAGACCGAATTCAAAGCAGGGCGGTGGAACTGCAATGCTGATAAAGAACCCATTTGAATTTGTGCAGATTACGCCAGTATGTTTGTCAGGGGCAAAAGTCTTAGAAGCTTCGGTCGTCAAATTGAAAGTTAACAACTCTCTCAACTTATTCATAATTGCTGCTTATGCACCGGGTGGTCATAAAAAAGAATTTATTCCTGAGATCGGTAAGCTCTTTGAAGAGTTGGATTTATCTGATCCCTCGAACCTGTATATTTTGGCTGGAGATCTCAATGCAAAACACACCTCGTGGCAGAACGCAACCAATAATCCCAGAGGCGTATTGTTGCATAAATGGATTCATGATAACGAAATTAATCTAAGACTGCAGCTATTTGGCTCACTGTTGCCTTCATATCCGCGAGGGAGTTCATTTATTGACATATGCTTAGCGGACAACAGATTAACGGCTCATGGAATAACAGAAGATTACAGGCTCGAGTCGCTACCGTACGACAGTGACCACAATGCGATCCTAATGTCCTTTTCATTTCATACGTCACTTCCGTTTGTTTTAGAAAGAAAAACCGAAAATCGTTCATATAACTTTGCCGCGACAGACTGGGAATCTTTCGCAAAGTGTGTTGACAAATCGAAGGATTTAGAAATCCCCGACGATAGAAATCTGGCTAATACCGAAATTGATAGTTACCTAACCAAGATTGAAAGCGTTATCAAAGATGCCGTAGATAAAATAGTGCCGAAAATTAAAACGAACCAGAACACCTTAAAAGCATATACCACACACGAAATAAAAAATCTACACAAACACAAAACTTACTTAATCTCGCAGATAAACAAACTCCACAAACAAAATGCACGAGGTAATCTAGTACGTTTGAATATTTTAAAAGACTTATTGAAAAAAACCCGAAATAAAATTAAGACAAAACTCGCTACCTCGGTAAACGGATATTGGGAAAACAAAATCAGAAATATCAGTATGGATAAAGCGGACAAGATGTTTCCGCAAATAAATAGACTTTTCAGACCCCGTGGCTCAGCTCCTATACCTATTTTAACTGTACCTAGCGACAAAGAAAATCTTTTAACGGATGCTAGAATCACCCATGATGCCGTGGCCAGGGACCAGTCAAATAACTTCATTATTGCAAAGCAAGACGATAAGCTGAATTTGATCGGGGCGCATTTTGCCGCCACAAATATCCAGAACGTTAACTTAGGAAAACCCAATCTTATAAAAATAGTTGAAACTAAAGTTTCGGAACTAAAACGAGAGATGGAGGAAGACAAAGCCAGCAACAGAACGGTAGTTTCCTTCTCTAAACACAACACAGCGACTTGTCCGTCAAGGGAGGAAATTCCAAACTACTTTACGTCTCTATCCGAGTTATTAACGTTATTTAAAAACCTGAATAATAAGAAGTCTGCGGGATACGATAACATCCCCAATGCAGTCCTTAAGCACTTACCACGTAAGATTATTAGTTATTATTGTATTTTGTTTAACAATGCTCTGAACAACATGTACTTCCCTGATTGTTGGAGAACTGCCAAAGTCATTGCCTTACTAAAAAAAGATAAAGAAAGCTCAAACCCCTCTAGTTACAGGCCAATCAGCCTGCTGCCAAACATAAGTAAAATATTCGAGGTAGTAGTGAACAAGTCCTTAGCAGTATTTTGTGACGAAAACGAGATTATTCCTGAGAGCCAGTTTGGCTTCCGTCACAGACACTCGACAATCCACGCAATATCCAAATTCACCTCGGACATCTGCTGGTCTCTGAATAACAGCGAATGCGTGGCAGCATGCCTGATTGACCTGGAAAAAGCATTTGACACCGTCTGGCTGGACGGGTTGTTCTATAAGCTAATGAAAAAGAATTTTCCCAAACATCTGATAAAGATGCTGTGGGTCATGTTGCATGATAAATATTTCCACGTCTGTGACGGATCAAATACATCCTCCATAAAGTTCGCCATTGCCGACGGTCTGCAACAGGGAACTGTCAACTCGCCTATTTTATTCAACATATTCAATAGCGATATTTTGACACTGTTTGACCTGAATAAGGTTGCCTCCAAAAAAGCAATCGCCTTCGCGGACGATCTGGTTGTCTACATCTCAGGCAACAAGCCCTCCGAACTGAAAGTACAGCTGCAAGAACTTTCCATAAAACTGATAGATTATTACAATACTTGGAAGTTAAAAATTAATACGTCAAAATGTGAGACAATTTTATTCAGGCCAAATCTTAAGTTCGCAAATCGTGACACCAAAAAGAATTGGAGAAATTTCTCAATCTCCGACGGCAGAAACGGAGGTCACGCGGTTCCGCATAAAGATATAGTCAAGTATTTGGGAATTAATATAGACTTTCAATTGAAATTCAATTTACACGTCAACGCCCAGTTGGCAAGGGCACAGAAGGCGTTCAACAGTGCGAACCGTCTGTTTTATTGTAAATATTTAGACAAGAGGATAAAAATTCTATGTCACCTGCTTCTGATCAGACCTATAATAACGTATGGGTGTCCAATATGGTTCAACCTGAGCGCGGGAACCATGGATAAAATACGTGTTTTTGAAAGCAAATGTATCCGCGCCTGTCTGGGCAAGTACAGGTCGGCGTCGTCGCTCTATGTTCGATTCATTAGTAACGCGGAAATCTATGATGAGGCGAACATAAACAGGATCGATTGCTTCATATTGAGGCTGATAAGGAACCATTTCGCAAATGCAGTAAAGATCGGAGAAAATAATCTCATTCGTGGTCCATTTTTTCCGAATCCGTTATATTTTGCCAAATCTTTGTTATCAGGGTTCATTCCGCCGGAGGCCTTTACTTATCTGGACGAGAACGGATACATTCAAGATGCAAACAATATTCCTATCATCTATCATGTATTGAGAGGCACTCGACAAAAACAAATTTTATACACTCCCGCTCCAAATGTCAACACCGCGCTAATGCGATTTAACACCGATTTACCAGACAAAGATGTATCCGACAGACATAGACAGAACAGTGACAAGTATTGGTGGCTCAATCGCTAGCAATAGCAGCCAACTTGTCTCTCACAAAAAATGCAGATTTACAAAATGATGTACATGTGACAGCACTAATTAGCACTCTAAGTATCTTCAGCTTCGTTATTACACTCAATTATCATAATGTATCCGCGAAGGATATTCTATCCTGTTACTTTCCTACCCCCTCCTCTTATTTATTGCCCGTATCCTCTTTTATTTATTGCAGTTTGTAAGTATTAGTGTAAGGTCTTAGAAATTAAGTAATCTGTTGATCAGTTTTTTTACCCTTTTTTCCTGATCATCATCCAGTCTAGGCATTATACATTTGCAACCTCTATGGGCTATTTCAATTATTTCCTATTGATTGTACGAAACGTACCTTGAAAGCTATTAGAAGAGACTGCAGCAGACGTGTAGTGCTCGCATTGAGGGCCATAACGCACTAGTTATATAATTGATTGTTAACATGTTTTGTAAGCTTTTCTTGTTTTTTCTTGATGTACCATGGTTTTTATTGTGGGTTATAATAAACTTATTTTCAAAGCACCGGTTCTCGTCCGATCACCGAAGTTAAGCAACATTGGGCGCGGTCAGTACTTGGATGGGTGACCGCTTGGGAACACCGCGTGCCGTTGGCATCTTTTTTTTTTGATTCCAAAGATGGATGGAAAAAGGATTCGGCACTTTTTCCAAGAATGTGAAAAAGCAGAGATTTATCTCCCTCGGCAACGGCCATACCACGTTGAAAGCACCGGTTCTCGTCCGATCACCGAAGTTAAGCAACATTGGGCGCGGTCAGTACTTGGATGGGTGACCGCTTGGGAACACCGCGTGCCGTTGGCATCTTTTTTTGATTCCACAGATGGATTGGAAATGGATTTTCCACTTTATTGAAGGATGTGAAAAAGCAGAGATTCATCTCTCTCGGCAACGGCCATACCACGTTGAAAGCACCGGTTCTCGTCCGATCACCGAAGTTAAGCAACATTGGGCGCGGTCAGTACTTGGATGGGTGACCGCTTGGGAACACCGCGTGCCGTTGGCATCTTTTTTTGATTCCACAGATGGATTGGAAATGGATTTTCCACTTTATTGAAGGATGTGAAAAAGCAGAGATTCATCTCTCTCGGCAACGGCCATACCACGTTGAAAGCACCGGTTCTCGTCCGATCACCGAAGTTAAGCAACATTGGGCGCGGTCAGTACTTGGATGGGTGACCGCTTGGGAACACCGCGTGCCGTTGGCATTCTTTTTTCCACAGATGGATCCACAATTTTGCCTCTTAGTTCAGCTATTGATTTTTGGAGATACGTATGTACATCATTTCCCCAAATGGCATTTGTTTTTCAATGAATTTTTCAATAGGCCAAAGGCGTTAATATTCTTCTTTCCTACTGACCTGGTGCCAAAACCTTACACCAGGTACAGTAAAGAGTAACCAATCGAAAAAATATACTTTGTAACTCAGAAATTACCAGATCTAAAGTGTACATTTAATCAACCACCAGGAACAATACCCTGACCTACAAAAAATATCAAAATTAAAGTACTTACTGCCAGGTACATAGGTTTTTCGCTAAAATAAGAAATCAACACCAAGAATATTGAAATAAATACCAAATCAAAAATCGGAGTTAGTGGTTGCTGGCGGGTTTCTCTAGGAGCGGAAGAATGAACCACGGCGCAGGTCGCTCTGTATGTCCAAGATGAATTGACGCGTCCTCGAAGCAAGCAAATATAAAGTTCGGCGATATTGAACCTCTGAAAACAATCAATTTGATTGAGGAACTTATATCTTAAAACTTCAAGCAAGTTTTCCATCCGACTATGCGATCAAATAATTTTTCCCATCAAACGCCTTGGAGTTCAGATTTGATCTTCTTTATTAGAAGAGACCACCGCTGGTAAGTAATCCAATTATTTGAAACATGGTATATTAAATGTATTCAAAGAAAACTGTTTTATTGTAAAATTATGAGTTGTTGATCGTTAGTGGTACACAGTTCAGTCTAATTGGCGCAAATGGTGTACAAATATACTTTTTGTTCCTGTTCTGCAACTGTCAAGTGCATTGTTCTGATTTTCATTGTGACGAGCGACGTTGTATGAAATGTAGGAGTTTACAGAATAATCTGATAATTTAAAACTGCGAGAAATTTTACAATTGATCCGCTTGAATATACGCATCGCTACATTGAATAGTTCAGCTAAAAATGATTAAAACCTGAGCGAAATACTTTAAATTGCCTTCACCACTGCCTGTTCAATTCAAGAATCGTTTTGCAGGATTCTCTTTCCACTAATTGGACCCTCAGAAATGCGAAAAAGACATCAAAGAGTGCGTAAGACCAACAGCAGATGAATTACAAAGGAAATACTTCGTTTTCGATATAGTGCATCAATGAATTGGTTCCTGCGTTACTCAAAATTTTCACACAAAATCCAAAGGGGTTAGCCTTACTTTTTTGAGCAAAAAATGTTGAATCTCTAATTCTATACGTAGGGAATGGTAAGGTCGGAAAAAGAATTAGTATCAAGGAGAAAAATTATTTCAAATTGATATCAATATTGTGTTTTTAACGTTTAAGAAAACACTGTTGAGTGTGAAATTGTTGTTCGTAAAATAGTTTGTGAAAATGTTGAAATTTATTTTCATGTCTAGCTTTTATCTACATGACACACAAATACGTGTAGGTATAAATTCGTTACAAGCATTGCAAAATAATTTATGTTCTCAAAAATTCTTAATCCAATGTTAAAATGTTGTGTCTTGCAGGTAGGTTTGTCCAAATTTTTGTGTCTTGGGTTGTCCATCAAAAACAGAAACATCGTAAACATCACGTGTTGGCAAACCTTTGATAACTGGCATTCTAGTGTTCTGAGAGAATCTTTTCATGGGTTTCCTGAATTCTCACGTTCATGTAAACTCTTCGGCTTCAACCGCTTTATCCCTTCGCCAAGAACAAACATACTCGCACCCAAGTAGGGTTGAAAATCGGTAACATTCTGTTGATAAGCCAGAACAAAGTTGCCAGTATCGGCATTTGGGTTCACAGGACGATCTAAAACCACTGAAACGCAAAGGCATCGTACTAACAGACGACAAAAACCGAAACCAGGAACATAAGGTAACTGATTTTAAATACCTTTGACTAAACTTTCCATGACATCGGGATACAATCTCTCCGTCACTCTGGTACTCGGAGGATGCATTCGTGGATTTGTGTTGATTTCTATCAGCCACACCGAGAGATCGTTCATTATCATGAAATCTGCACCGTACAGTTCGAAGCTGCATCTACGTTTGTCCATGTGCTGTTGGGCGGCTAACATCGTTGCAATTACTGCCTCGCGTATTTTCGGATAGACTTCGTCGTACCACGGCTCGCCACTGTAGCCAGCTTTCCTGGAATAAATACTGTAAAAATTGTCCATACGGCACGAAATATTTCAGAAAAATTTCTATAGTATTTATATACTGTTGATGGAGCTGCAATGTTACAAAAATATTGCAGGTGTATGTACATACACGAGTAGATATAAAAACGTTGTTGTAGAGTGTATGGCAAATCTGAGTAACATAGCGCAAGGCATTTGAAATATACAAAACTTCGTAAAGTTACGTTACTTCATTGTTTAGACACTGAAAACCGGTTTGCGCGAGATGATATTGTGCAACGGTCATCTGTTGTGTAATGAGCCTGCTTTTTAGAATTGGTAACACGAGTAGATTGATTATCTGTCAGGCTAACTTTAGATAGTCGTTGATCTTTTTGCAGTCCCAATCCTTAGCGCGAACGGAGTTCTTCTGCTCTGAGTACTTGCACTGAACAGCGGTATTGCATATATGAACGGCTTCGTGGTAGTTTGCAAAGCTGAAGGGTCTCGAGCTGAAGCGTAGGAAAGACTCCCTAGCAGATGCGAACGACTAAATGTATTATAACTTCACGCGGGTACAGTAGTGATCTTATTTTTTATTTTAAATTACTTGTATATCCAAATGGTCAAAGGGTAACTCTTGGTCACTAGGTACCATTGCCGGACGTCGAATTTGGTGCATTCGACAAGAAGTGGTTTCTCTGAAAGAAAGCATTGACTAATCTTCCCGGAAAAAGTCACTACTGAATTAATATATGAATAGACGATTGAAAGAAATAAGATCACATCGATAATATGAAAACACTGTAAGTACTATTCCAACATTAACGATTCCAATATTCCAGAAGTATAGCCTTGAATCATTACAGCAATATTGCAAGCTTATGTAAAACAGTCGACATCAAAATGTTGCCACATGGTGTCTGCAACATTGCAAAAGCTTTGAGCAATGTATATAAAATATTTCAAACCGTGCGAATTTCCTATAGTAGGGGAGGGTGGGGCCAAATGAGCCCCTGGGGGCAAAGGGGGTACCTTCAAATTTTTTATACCTCCAAAAATTTGGGGCCAAAGTGGGCCCCTGGAAATTTTTTAAATAACAACGGATAAAATTAACCAACTGAACGATTTATTAAATATGAATTATTCGGAAATTATTTATTCGAGTAATTGCACACCTCGTAACGCGAAACGTTAGAAGTTACAGTGCTTTACTCTCAACTCATCAAAGTCAAATAATTTTCTGAACTTGAATTTATGATTACTTCATCTCGAGGAAGCTAGATAATAATTTAACATAATTGTTCATATGAAAACTAAATATTTTATTTTGATTTTAGGCATTATTTTCTCAAGGTGCCCACTTTGCCCCACCCTCCCCCATAATGTTAATTTATGCTTTTACGAACCAATATATTTCTGCACAACAAAGTAGTCTCTTCTACTGTCACAAACCCGCTTCATGATGTGGCTAAGTTTGTGAGTCATTACAATACCCGTTCCACAACATAAATCACTTGGTTTCAGGATCCAAATATTTCTGTATCCGTTTAGCTCAAATTGTGGATCAATATCTTTGACTTTCTTCAGCACAGCTATTGCAGCTACATACAAAATCTGCAGTAAATGGAAAATTTGACACAGTCAACGTGATCACCATCATTCAAGATATGTTTACAAATTGTATGCTGCGTACCTCGATCTCTGGAAAAGGGGGTCCACTCGTTGTTTCAACGAAGCCATTTTCCAAATGAACTGCCTTGATGTAATTTTGGATGAATGAATCCCATTCCTGGGTTGAAATCGTGGCTTGTGGAACATCCAAGTACTCATTGTTAGCCATAGCGACTAGTTGCTCGCATCGTTTTATGGCGAATTCGATTTGTTGGATAGAAATTGGCGATGAGCCTCGCACGACTTGTTCCACGCCCTCTCGAATATGCTCTACAAACCATTTCAGCAAACTAACCGCTGCCGTCATCCGATAATCTTCAACAAATGCATTCTTGTCACGATATAAGTTGTACGTTCTCGGATATTGAACATTTGACACCTTCTCCTCATAATTCCAATGCGTGTCCTCCAATATGGTCGCCATTCCAAGCTGGACATTGAGAAACGGATTCAACGTGGTTGAATCTTAATCGTTACTGATTACTTTTCTTATAGCAGTTACACTTTACGAAGAATACAGCCACTACGAGTGTTCAAAATGCTACCATATTGGCATTATACTTACTTTGGACGTGTAGATGAATGATTTTTGAAACCGATTTAGTAACGTGCTCTGTTTGATGTTGTTATTCCACTCAGTAAAATCGTTCCGACAGTCCCATATGAAATCGGGCGGCACGTGTTTCAGCATTTGAAAGATTACCATCTTTTCGTTTAAGCCGCCACCTGGCAGTTGAATACTGCCCAACGAAGGTGCATCCAAACTAGCAACACTCCCTACACAATAAGAATGACTTCATTGCATGTTCAACTGTTATAGTATCTACCTGCAGCTCACCATACGGTACCATTCGTGTTTTCGTAGATTCGTATTTTTGGACCCAACCTCTGGACTTCATCGACGCCTCCAGATAAGGAATATCACCACGGATTAGAAAAATCTTGTGATTCTAGTGAAAAAATATGTGTAACAAGGGTACATATATACTGTAAATACAAATATCATGCGTACTGACAATGAGTCACCTTGACGGCTTTGGCGACCATTTGTAGAATCGCATTGTAACACTCTTTTCTACTAAGCTCGATTAAGCATGCCGTATTACACGCAATTTTATCACATTGGCTGTCAGCATTCTGTTCATAACGCGTGGCGGGGGTGAAATTACTCATAGTTTCGGATTTCCCCGGATAGTCGTAGGGTTTAAGAATTTTAATCGTATCGTCAATCGTCGTTCCAGGATTATTACGAGACATCGTTAATTGCAAAGGTTGTTTTAACGGCTTGTTAATCTTCGTGCTGTCCGATCGGTTGGCGGCAGCAGGTTTTGGTGTTCTCTTAGATCCTTTCGAAGCCTTCAGCGAGCCCTCGATCGCAGAACGGTAGGCAAAAACGTTTGACGTCTGAGTTGATGGACCAACCTTGGACTGCCCAAGCTGGTTTGACTCTTTGACTGTTCTTGCATACTTCTGCAAGGGCTGCGACTGCTTCGTGTTAAATCCGGAATGCGTTTCCAAGTACTTAGATGAACCGAGTGTCACGTTGGGCTTCAGATCACGAGCTTCTTGCTTCGTTGAGTCTTGTTTAGAAATAGAAATTGGTCGTTTGGTTACGGGCATCGGTGCAGTGAGGTAACGTTCTTTCAGGTTCGGTTTTTTTGGCTGGTTATACATCGTTGATTCCTTTTTCAAATTTAGATGCGAACGTATGGTATCTTCAGGATAAGTTTTACGTTTCATGCCGGTGAACATATGGGGTCGAGTGTATTTAATGATTTGAATTTTTATAAATAATACAGAATTTTGGATTCAGGTTACATGACAGAGGTTACGTGTGACTGACATTTTTGAAAACAGTATCTTAAATATTAATCTTTCGCAGACAACTTCATCTTCACTCTGTGTCTGGCTGGATTTTCACGGGCGGCAAAAAGACGCTCATGAAATTGGGTACCGAACCAACAGTCAAATGACGCTTCTCTCAACTACGTGGTTGGGTAAGTAGTTCTGTTGTGTTTTTATCCCAAAAATTAGAAAATTTACGATTTTTAATTGGAAGTTTGAACAAACGTACAAAATGAAGAAGGGAGAATGAAATGATTCAAACGGTAACCGTTTTTCGAGGTAAGAAAATAATCTAATTCATTCTCATTATTCCAAAATCGTGCAATCGTGTATAATTGACGGCATGTAGCAATCCTACCTTTACCGACCGAGCAAACTCATTCTTTTTCTTTCTATAATTAATAAACGAACAAACGGAAGGGTTGAAATTTGGATGGTGTATAGCTCTATACCTTCCACCATTCGCGGAACAATAAGGAGTATTTTATAAAATAAGAGACTTGGTTGGATCATTCCTTGGTTAGAACGCTCGGCCGTACCGGCCATGTGCCCAGCTGATCGCGAGAACATCTTTTATTTACGAAATTACTGTAATTACTAGTTCTCTTTACCTGGCCTCAATATTGCATGAAAACAGTCTGACGATGGCTCATTTTACTCCTTATTTTTCCCCGGATAGCGGAAAGTACCTCAGCTATGCGCTTTTTGGTCCCTGAAATGCGGGAGTTGTGGAAATAGTAACGTGTGTCAAAAAACCACAATTTCTTTCTACAATTTTCGGAGTATGACTATGAGTAACGTTCCTTGATTCCGCTACGAGAGAGCTATACACCGTCCTTTCAATCCTTTCAGTTTGTTTGTTTATTAATAATAGAAAGAAAAAGAATGCGTTTGCTCGGTCGGTAAGGGTAGGATCGCTACATGCCGTTACGTTGCCATTTCATACATTTATTACCGCAAAGTCAATACTAAAAATATTGCGGTGTGTCCAGGTTCTTTCTTCTGAACAATAAACAGTGATAAAAAAGATGCCAATATTATACTTGATTCATTTCGATGCATATCATGTATTATGATTCTGGAATAATGAAAATGAATAAGTTTATTTTCTTATATCTCGAAGCGCTACTCATAGAGGTTATAGACAAGCTCTATGGAATACGGTGCGAGCAACGTATCAAAAGTTACAGCCGAAAAACGTAGAATTTCATTCGCAATTCCCCTGCTGTTGGTTCTACGCTATTTTTGATATATTTTTTGCATTCTTAAAAGTCCAATCAGTCGATAGTCCTGCAAAACGATTCCAAGACAAAAAGTTTCCGAGCACTGAAACTCGCAGCAAAACAAGGGTAAGTTAAAATTTGGCGGGTTTTGAAAGATAGTTAAATTTATTCTTTGAAGCACTATATCGACGTAATCTTGCCAGAGGAATCGATTAGGCACATTTGGAATACGCTGCGAGCAACGGATCAAGATTTACAGGCGGAAACCGACGAGAGTCCTTCATATTTCCTCAGCAGAAGGTGTCGAGATGCCGCGCTGCCATAAGTGTGTCGCATGTCGGGCGCACTAGCCTGCCCGTACAGTATTTTCATGCTTACTCCCGTAACAATAAAAATTGTTTTTAAATAATCAATCACCCAATAATATGAATAAGTTGTAATTAATAATTTAATTGGAAAACCTAAATTAATTTATAAAGTTATGTAATTTATTTATCCGGTTCAACCTGTCTTTCACATACGCGATTTATCATTTACCTCCAATATATGATTACTAAGAGTTCGTATAGCGCGTTTGGGGAAAACAGGTTTAAACAGATTAATAAATTATATAACATTATTAGATAGGGAGATTATAAATTAATTTAATTTTTCCAATTATTATGTACAGCTAATTATTATGATTGGGCGGCGAAAATGATTTTTTTAAATGCCGATTGATTAATAAAAAATTATTTTTATTGTTACAGGTGTAAACATGAAAATATTTTACGGGCAGGCTAGTGCGCCAGACACTTTTGTAGTGCCGTGATGTCTTGACCCATTTCCCATCATGCATTGTAAGATTGGAATACCTTTACTCAGCAGTTGATTCTTCAATGCTTGAGATGTTTTGTTTGACTTCCACGGGGTCTAATTAGTGAAGTATAGGTCCACTAAATCAATTTCGGAAAGGAAACTCTTTAGTTTACGAAATCTTAACAAAAAGCATATCAAGCCATTTCGATTTTTTCAGTAAAAAACGGTCAGTTTAAAAAAGTACCTGGAATTCACACGGGGTTTGCGAAAAAGTGGGGAAGATAATTCAAAAATTCTTAGCTACAGAGTTTCGGTCTCAGTTCGGTTTCAGTTTTTAGTAATAAGTCGTAATTCTAGTACAAGGGTTCGGGTGTCAGTGTGTGGTAATTGAGCTAGTTATCAAATAGTATTGAAGTGACAGACAAAAAGAAATGAGAAAATGAGATGACATTACGCAAGATATCTTATCATAATATGAGGACACAGGTGTACAGCATGTGTTGTCTTATGCAGAATATGTAAGATATTATATCATACAGTGATGATCGTGGTTTTTAGATATTAATAGCTTGTTTTGGCCTGTGTACAGGTGCAGGATTGTTGGTGAAAAATTTGATGACTTCGAAAAGTGCTGCAAACAATTTTTTCATGCACGATTCCGACCTAATTTTGCGAGAGAAATCGATTAAACGCAGTCCCAATACGCTGCGAGCAATGCTTGAAAAGTTACAGCAGGAAAACTGGAGATTTTCATCATCACTTTCCTGCTGTTGGTCCAACGCTGTTTTTGATGTGTTTTTTGCGTTCCTGGGGATGCGATTAGTCTAGTAAAGGTCATACAAATCGGAGTAACGGCAGGAAGCCATGATATTTGCACCGAGTTAGCAAAAATAAGGAGAAGGATAATAATGAATTCAAAGCTGCGAGGTTTCGGTTCCATTCAGTTTTAGAGTATTTATTGTGCCGTGATTCTAGTACAAGTGTTGACATGTCGGTGTGTAATACGTAAAGAAATTGCGAAATAATATAAAAATAAAACAGTAAGAAATAAGGAAAGATGATTTACCATTCCATAATAATGCTAACTATTGTATTAGGGTGAAAGTACAATACACATGACGTTAAGCAGGATGTCGAAAATAATATATGACATAGTGACTATTGTAGTTTGTAACTACACTTTAAGTTCCGCACTTTAGCAAAGAGGTACAACGCACCTTCGCAAGACATGATATGTATAACATTGTATTGTCTTATGTAACCTGAATAAAAATAAATAACAAAATTGTTTTCTGTGTGTTTTCTTCGTATTTCCTCAACTGTCGGTCCTAAGCTCGTTTTCGGGTCATTCCTGCGTTGCTCTGGTCCTACTTGTTTAGATTAGGTCATAAAAATCAATTCTGACATGAGAGATTTAGTGCTCGAAAAGAAAAGCTAACCCCCTTGAATTTTCGACGAAGATTTCGACGACTTTGTAAAGTGCTGCAAACAATTCTTTCATGCACTATTCCGACGTAGTTTTGCAAGTCAAATCGCTTTAACGCAGTCCCAATACGCTGCGAGCTGCGTTAAAAGAGTTACAGTCGAAAAACTGAAGATTTTCATCGTCACTTCTCTGCTGTTGGTTCTACGCTGTTTTTGATGTGTTTTTTGCGTTCCTGGGGATGCAATTGGTCTGATAAGGGTCATACAAATCAATTCCGAGACAAAAAATTCTCGGCTCCAAAAATGACCAAAAAAGTAGGGCTAACCCCTTTGGATTTTTGGCGAGAATTTCGACGACTTTGAAAAGTGCTGCAATCGATTCTTTAGGGCACTAGTCCGACGTAATTTTGCGAGAGAAATCGATTAAGCGCAGTCCCAATACGCTGCGAGCAACGGATCAAAAGTTACAGCCAAAAAACTACAGATTTTCATCGTCATTTCTCTGCTGTTGGTCCTACGCTTTTTCTAATGTGTTTTTTGAGTTCCTGGGGTTCCAATTAGCCAAGGAACGGTCATACAAATCAAATCGGAGACCAGAAATTCTCAGCTCCAGAAATCGCAAAAAAAGTAAGGGCAACCCCTTTGGATTTTTGGCGAAAATTTCGACGACTTTGAAAAGTGCTGCAATCGATTCTTTAGGGCACTAGTCCGACGTAATTTTGCGAGAGAAATTGATTAAGCGCAGTCCCAATACGCTGCGAGCAACGGATCAAAAGTTACAGCCAAAAAACTACAGATTTTCATCGTCATTTCTCTGCTGTTGGTCCTACGTTTTTTCTAATGTGTTTTCTGAGTTCCTGGGGTTCCAATTAGCCAAGGAACGGTCATACAAATCAAATCGTAGACCAGAAATTCTCAGCTCCAAAAATCGCAAAAAAAGTAAGGTTAACCCCTTTGGATTTTTGGCGAAAATTTCGACGACTTTGAAAAGTGCTGCAATCAATTTTTTAGGGCACTAGTCCGACGTAGTTTTGCGAGAGAAATCGATTAAGCGCAGTCCCAATACGCTGCGAGCAACGAATGAAAAGTTACAGCCAAAAAACTACAGATTTTCATCGTCATTTCTCTGCTGTTGGTCCTACGCTTTTTCTAATGTGTTTTTTGAGTTTCTGGGGTTCCAATTAGCCAAGGAACGGTCATACAAATCAAATCGGAGACCAGAAATTTTCAGCTCCAAAAATCGCAAAAAAAGTAAGGTTAACCCCTTTGGATTTTTGGCGAAAAGTTCGACGACTTTGAAAAGTGCTGCAATCAATACTTTAGGGCACTAGTCCAACGTAATTTTGCGAGAGAAATCGATTAAGCGCAGTCCCAATACGCTGCGAGCAACGGATCAAAAGTTACAGCCAAAAAACTACAGATTTTCATCGTCATTTCTCTGCTGTTGGTCCTACGCTTTTTCTAATGTGTTTTCTGAGTTCCTGGGGTTCCAATTAGCCTAGGAACGGTCATACAAATCAAATCGGAGACCAGAAATTTTCAGCTCCAACAATCGCAAAAAAAGTAAGGTTAACCCCTTTGGATTTTTAGCGAAAATTTCGACGACTTTGAAAAGTGCTGCAATCAATTTTTAGGGCACTAGTCCGACGTAATTTTGCGAGAGAAATCGATTAAGCGCAGTCCCAATACGCTGCGAGCAACGGATCAAAAGTTACAGCCAAAAAACTACAGATTTTCATCGTCATTTCTCTGCTGTTGGTCCTACGCTTTTTCTAATGTGTTTTTTGAGTTCCTGGGGTTCCAATTAGCCAGGGAACGGTCATACAAATCAAATCGGAGACCAGAAATTTTCAGCTCCAAAAATCGCAAAAAAAGTAAGGTTAACCCCTTTGGATTTTTGGCGAAAATTTCGACGACTTTGAAAAGTGCTGCAATCAATTCTTCAGGGCACTAGTCCGACGTAATTCCGCGAGAGAAATCGATTAAGCGCAGTCCCAATACGCTGCGAGCAACGGATCAAAAGTTACAGCCAGAAAACTACAGATTTTCATCGTCATTTCTCTGCTGTTGGTCCTACGCTTTTTCTAATGTGTTTTTTGAGTTCCTGGGGTTCCAATTAGCCAAGGAACGGTCATACAAATCAAATCGGAGACCAGAAATTTTCAGCTCCAATAATCGCAAAAAAAAGTAAGGTTAACCCCTTTGGATTTTTGGCGAAAATTTCGACGACTTTAAAAAGTGCTGCAATCAATTCTTCGGGGCACTAGTCCGACGTAATTTGGCGAGAGAAATCGATTAGGCGCAGTCCCAATACGCTGCGAGCAACGGATCAAAAGTTACAGCCAAAAAACTACAGATTTTGATCGTCATTTCTCTGCTGTTGGTCCTACGCTTTTTCTAATGTGTTTTCTGAGTTCCTGGGGTTAAAATTAGCCAAGGAACGGTCATACAAATCAAATCGGAGACCAGAAATTTTCAGCTCCAAAAATCGCATAAAAAGTAAGGTTAACCCCTTTGGATTTTTAGCGAAAATTTCGACGACTTTGAAAAGTGCGGCAATCAATTCTTGGGGGCACTAGTCCGATGTAATTTTGCGAGAGAAATCGATTAGGCGCAGTCCCAATACGCTGCGAGCAACGGATCAAAAGTTACAGCCAAAAAACTACAGATTTTCATCGTCATTTCTCTGCTGTTGGTCCTACGCTTTTTCTAATGTGTTTTTTGAGTTCCTGGGGTTCCAATTAGCCGAGGAACGGTCATACAAATCAAATCGGAGACCAGAAATTCTCAGCTCCAAAAATCGCAAAAAAAGTAAGGTTAACCCCTTTGGATTTTTGGCGAAAATTTCGACGACTTTGAAAAGTGCTGCAATCAATTCTTTAGGGCACTAGTCCTACGTAATTTTGCGAGAGAAATCGATTAAGCGCAGTCCCAATACGCTGCGAGCAACGGATCAAAAGTTACAGCCAAAAAACTACAGATTTTCATCGTCATTTCTCTGCTGTTGGTCCTACGCTTTTTCTAACCTGTTTTTTGAGTTCCTCGGGTTCCAATTAGCCAAGGAACGGTCATACAAATCAAATCGGAGACCAGAAATTTTCAGCTCTAAAAATCGCAAAAAAAGTAAGGTTAACCCCTTTGGATTTTTGGCGAAAATTTCGACGACTTTGAAAAGTGCTGCAATCAATTCTTTAGGGCACTAGTCCGACGTAATTTTGCGAGAGAAATCGATTAAGCACAGTTCCAATACGCAGCGAGCAACGGATCAAAAGTTACAGCCAAAAAACTACAGATTTTCATCGTCATTTCTCCGCTGTTGGTCCTACGCTTTTTCTAATGTGTTTTTTGAGTTCCTGGGGTTCCAATTAGCCAAGGAACGGTCATACAAATCAAATCGGAGACCAGAAATTCTCAGCTCCAAAAATCGCAAAAAAAGTAAGGTTAACCCCTTTGGATTTTTGGCGAAAATTTCGACGACTTTGAAAAGTGCTGCAATCAATTCTTTAGGGCACTGGTCCGACGTAATTTTGCGAGAGAAATCGATTAAGCGCAGTCCCAATACGCTGCGAGCAACGGATCAAAAGTTACAGCCAAAAAACTACAGATTTTAATCGTCATTTCTCTGCTGTTGGTCCTACGCTTTTTCTAATGTGTTTTTTGAGTTCCCGGGGTTCCAATCAGCCAAGGAACGGTCATACAAATCAAATCGGAGACCAGAAATTTTCAGCTCCAAAAATCGCAAAAAAAGTAAGGTTAACCCCTTTGGATTTTTGGCGAAACTTTCGACGACTTTGAAAAGTGCTGCAATCAATTCTTTAGGGCACTAGTCCGACGTAATTTTGCGAGAAAAATCGATTAAGCGCAGTCCCAATACGCTGCGAGCAACGGATCAAAAGTTACAGCCAGAAAACTACAGATTTTCATCGTCATTTCTCTGCTGTTGGTCCTACGCTTTTTCTAATGTGTTTTTTGAGTTCCTGGGGTTCCAATTAGCCAAGGAACGGTCATACAAATCAAATCGGAGACCAGAAATTCTCAGCTCCAAAAATCGCAAAAAAAGTAAGGTTAACCCCTTTGGATTTTTGGAGAAAATTTCGACGACTTTGAAAAGTGCTGCAATCAATTCTTTAGGGCACTGGTCCGACGTAATTTTGCGAGAGAAATCGATTAAGCGCAGTCCCAATACGCTGCGAGCAACGGATCAAAAGTTACAGCCAAAAAACTACAGATTTTAATCGTCATTTCTCTGCTGTTGGTCCTACGCTTTTTCTAATGTGTTTTTTGAGTTCCCGGGGTTCCAATTAGCCAAGGAACGGTCATACAAATCAAATCGGAGACCAGAAATTTTGAGCTCCAAAAATCGCAAAAAAAGTAAGGTTAACCCCTTTGGATTTTTGGCGAAACTTTCGACGACTTTGAAAAGTGCTGCAATCAATTCTTTAGGGCACTAGTCCGACGTAATTTTGCGAGAAAAATCGATTAAGCGCAGTCCCAATACGCTGCGAGCAACGGATCAAAAGTTACAGCCAAAAAACTACAGATTTTCATCGTCATTTCTCTGGTGTTGGTCCTACGCTTTTTCTAATGTGTTTTTTGAGTTCCTGGGGTTCCAATGAGCCAAGGAACGGTCATACAAATCAAATCGGAGACCAGAAATTCTCAGCTCCAAAAATCGCAAAAAAGTAAGGTTAACCCCTTTGGATTTTTGGCGAAAATTTCGACGACTTTGGAAAGTGCTGCAATCAATTCTTTGGGGCACTAGTCCGACGTAATTTTGCGAGAGAAATTGATTGGGCGCAATCCCAATACGCTGCGAGCAACGGATCAAATGTTACAGCCAAAAAACTACAGATTTTCATCGTCATTCCTCTGCTGTTGGTCCTACGCTTTTTCTAATGTGTTTTCTGAGTTCCTGGGGTTCCAATTAGCCAAGGAACGGTCATACAAATCAAATCGGAGACCAGAAATTTTCAGCTCCAAAAATCGCATAAAAAGTAAGGTTAACCCCTTTGGATTTTCAGCGAAAATTTCGACGACTTTGAAAAGTGCTGCAATCAATTCTTGAGGGCACTAGTCCGACGTAATTTTGCGAGAGAAATCGATTAGGCGCAGTCCTAATACGCTGCGAGCAACGGATCAAAAGTTACAGCCAAAAAACTACAGATTTTCATCGTCATTTCTCTGCTGATGGTCCTACGCTTCTTCTGATGTGTTTTTTGAGTTCCTGGGGTTCCAATTAGCCAAGGAACGGTCGTACAAATCAAATCGGAGACCAGAAATTTTCAGCTTCAAAAATCGCAAAAAAAGTAAGGTTAACCCCTTTGGATTCTTGGCGGAAATTTCGATGACTTTGAAAAGTGCTGCAATCAATTCTTGAGAGCACTAGTCCGACGTAATTTTGCGAGAGAAATCGATTTAGCGCAGACCCGATACGCTGCGAGCGACGGATCAAAAGGTACAGCCTAAAAACTACAGATTTTCATCGTCATTTCTCTGCTGTTGGTCCCACGCTTTTTCTGATGTGTTTTTTGAGTTCCTGGGGTTCCAATTAGCCAAGGAACGGTCATACAAATCAAATCGGAGACCAGAAATTTTTAGCTCTAAAAATCGCAAAAAAAGTAAGGTTAACCCCTTTGGATTTTTGGCGAAAATTTCGACGACTTTGAAAAGTGCTGCAATCAATTCTTTAGGGCACTAGTCCGACGTAATTTTGCGAGAGAAATCGATTGGGCGCAGTCCCAATACGCTGCGAGCAACGGATCAAAAGTTACAGCCAGAAAACTACAGATTTTCATCGTCATTTCTCTGCTGTTGGTCCTACGCTTTTTCTAATGTGTTTTTTGAGTTCCTGGGGTTCCAATTAGCCAAGGAACGGTCATACAAATCAAATCGGAGACCAGAAATTTTCAGCTCCAAAAATCGCAAAAAAAGTAAGGTTAACCCCTTTGGATTTTCGGCTAAAATTTCGACGACTTTGAAAAGTGCTGCAATCAATTCTTTAGGGCACTGGTCCGACGTAATTTTGCGAGAGAAATCGATTAAGCGCAGTCCCAATACGCTGCGAGCAACGGATCAAAAGTTACAGCCAAAAAACTACAGATTTTCATCGTCATTTCTCTGCTGTTGGTCCTACGCTTTTTCTAATGTGTTTTTTGAGTTCCTGGGGTTCCAATTAGCCTAGGAACGGTCATACAAATCAAATCGGAGACCAGAAATTTTCAGCTCCAACAATCGCAAAAAAAGTAAGGTTAACCCCTTTGGATTTTTAGCGAAAATTTCGACGACTTTGAAAAGTGCTGCAATCAATTTTTAGGGCACTAGTCCGACGTAATTTTGCGAGAGAAATCGATTAAGCGCAGTCCCAATACGCTGCGAGCAACGGATCAAAAGTTACAGCCAAAAAACTACAGATTTTCATCGTCATTTCTCTGCTGTTGGTCCTACGCTTTTTCTAATGTGTTTTTTGAGTTCCTGGGGTTCCAATTAGCCAGGGAACGGTCATACAAATCAAATCGGAGACCAGAAATTTTCAGCTCCAAAAATCGCAAAAAAAGTAAGGTTAACCCCTTTGGATTTTTGGCGAAAATTTCGACGACTTTGAAAAGTGCTGCAATCAATTCTTCAGGGCACTAGTCCGACGTAATTTCGCGAGAGAAATCGATTAAGCGCAGTCCCAATACGCTGCGAGCAACGGATCAAAAGTTACAGCCAGAAAACTACAGATTTTCATCGTCATTTCTCTGCTGTTGGTCCTACGCTTTTTCTAATGTGTTTTTTGAGTTCCTGGGGTTCCAATTAGCCAAGGAACGGTCATACAAATCAAATCGGAGACCAGAAATTTTCAGCTCCAATAATCGCAAAAAAAAGTAAGGTTAACCCCTTTGGATTTTTGGCGAAAATTTCGACGACTTTAAAAAGTGCTGCAATCAATTCTTCGGGGCACTAGTCCGACGTAATTTGGCGAGAGAAATCGATTAGGCGCAGTCCCAATACGCTGCGAGCAACGGATCAAAAGTTACAGCCAAAAAACTACAGATTTTGATCGTCATTTCTCTGCTGTTGGTCCTACGCTTTTTCTAATGTGTTTTCTGAGTTCCTGGGGTTAAAATTAGCCAAGGAACGGTCATACAAATCAAATCGGAGACCAGAAATTTTCAGCTCCAAAAATCGCATAAAAAGTAAGGTTAACCCCTTTGGATTTTTAGCGAAAATTTCGACGACTTTGAAAAGTGCGGCAATCAATTCTTGGGGGCACTAGTCCGATGTAATTTTGCGAGAGAAATCGATTAGGCGCAGTCCCAATACGCTGCGAGCAACGGATCAAAAGTTACAGCCAAAAAACTACAGATTTTCATCGTCATTTCTCTGCTGTTGGTCCTACGCTTTTTCTAATGTGTTTTTTGAGTTCCTGGGGTTCCAATTAGCCGAGGAACGGTCATACAAATCAAATCGGAGACCAGAAATTCTCAGCTCCAAAAATCGCAAAAAAAGTAAGGTTAACCCCTTTGGATTTTTGGCGAAAATTTCGACGACTTTGAAAAGTGCTGCAATCAATTCTTTAGGGCACTAGTCCTACGTAATTTTGCGAGAGAAATCGATTAAGCGCAGTCCCAATACGCTGCGAGCAACGGATCAAAAGTTACAGCCAAAAAACTACAGATTTTCATCGTCATTTCTCTGCTGTTGGTCCTACGCTTTTTCTAACCTGTTTTTTGAGTTCCTCGGGTTCCAATTAGCCAAGGAACGGTCATACAAATCAAATCGGAGACCAGAAATTTTCAGCTCTAAAAATCGCAAAAAAAGTAAGGTTAACCCCTTTGGATTTTTGGCGAAAATTTCGACGACTTTGAAAAGTGCTGCAATCAATTCTTTAGGGCACTAGTCCGACGTAATTTTGCGAGAGAAATCGATTAAGCACAGTTCCAATACGCAGCGAGCAACGGATCAAAAGTTACAGCCAAAAAACTACAGATTTTCATCGTCATTTCTCCGCTGTTGGTCCTACGCTTTTTCTAATGTGTTTTTTGAGTTCCTGGGGTTCCAATTAGCCAAGGAACGGTCATACAAATCAAATCGGAGACCAGAAATTCTCAGCTCCAAAAATCGCAAAAAAAGTAAGGTTAACCCCTTTGGATTTTTGGCGAAAATTTCGACGACTTTGAAAAGTGCTGCAATCAATTCTTTAGGGCACTGGTCCGACGTAATTTTGCGAGAGAAATCGATTAAGCGCAGTCCCAATACGCTGCGAGCAACGGATCAAAAGTTACAGCCAAAAAACTACAGATTTTCATCGTCATTTCTCTGCTGTTGGTCCTACGCTTTTTCTAATGTGTTTTTTGAGTTCCCGGGGTTCCAATCAGCCAAGGAACGGTCATACAAATCAAATCGGAGACCAGAAATTTTCAGCTCCAAAAATCGCAAAAAAAGTAAGGTTAACCCCTTTGGATTTTTGGCGAAACTTTCGACGACTTTGAAAAGTGCTGCAATCAATTCTTTAGGGCACTAGTCCGACGTAATTTTGCGAGAAAAATCGATTAAGCGCAGTCCCAATACGCTGCGAGCAACGGATCAAAAGTTACAGCCAGAAAACTACAGATTTTCATCGTCATTTCTCTGCTGTTGGTCCTACGCTATTTCTAATGTGTTTTCTGAGTTCCTGGGGTTCCAATTAGCCAAGGAACGGTCATACAAATCAAATCGGAGACCAGAAATTTTCAGCTCCAAAAATCGCATAAAAAGTAAGGTTAACCCCTTTGGATTTTTAGCGAAAATTTCGACGACTTTGAAAAGTGCTGCAATCAATTCTTGAGGGCACTAGTCCGACGTAATTTTGCGAGAGAAATCGATTAGGCGCAGTCCTAATACGCTGCGAGCAACGGATCAAAAGTTACAGCCAAAAAACTACAGATTTTCATCGTCATTTCTCTGCTGTTGGTCCCACGCTTTTTCTGATGTGTTTTTTGAGTTCCTGGGGTTCCAATTAGCCAAGGAACGGTCATACAAATCAAATCGGAGACCAGAAATTTTTAGCTCTAAAAATCGCAAAAAAAGTAAGGTTAACCCCTTTGGATTTTTGGCGAAAATTTCGACGACTTTGGAAAGTGCTGCAATCAATTCTTCAGGGCACTAGTCCGACGTAATTTTGCGAGAGAAATCGATTAAGCGCAGTCCCAATACGCTGCAAGCAACGGATCAAAAGTTACAGCCAAAAAACTACAGATTTTCATCGTCATTTCTCTGCTGTTGGTCCTACGCTTTTTCTGATGTGTTTTTTGAGTTCCTGGGGTTCCAATTAGCCAAGGAACGGTCATACAAATCAAATCGGAGACCAGAAATTTTCAGCTTTAAAAATCGCAAAAAAAGTAAGGTTAACCCCTTTGGATTTTTGGCGAAAATTTCGACGACTTTGAAAAGTGCTGCAATCAATTCTTTAGGGCACTAGTCCGACGTAATTTTGCGAGAAAAATCGATTGAGCGCAGTACCAATACGCTGCGAGCAACGGATCAAAAGTTACAGCCAAAAAACTACAGATTTTCATCGTCATTTCTCTGCTGTTGGTCCTACGCTTTTTCTAATGTGTTTTTTGAGTTCCTGGGGTTCCAATTAGCTAAGGAACGGTCATACAAATCAAATCGGAGACCAGAAATTCTCAGCTCCAAAAATCGCAAAAAAGTAAGGTTAACCCCTTTGGATTTTTGGCGAAAATTTCGACGACTTTGAAAAGTGCTGCAATCAATTCTTTAGGGCACTAGTCCGACGTAATTTTGCGAGAGAAATCGATTGGGCGCAGTCCCAATACGCTGCGAGCAACGGATCAAAAGTTACAGCCAAAAAACTACAGATTTTCATCGTCATTTCTCTGCTGTTGGTCCTACGCTTTTTCTGATGTGTTTTTTGAGTTCCTGGGGTTCCAATTAGCCAAGGAACGGTCGTACAAATCAAATCGGAGACCAGAAATTTTCAGCTCCAAAAATCGCAAAAAAAGTAAGGTTAACCCCTTTGGATTTTTGGCGAAAATTCCGATGACTTTGAAAAGTGCTGCAATCAATTCTTTAGGGCACTAGTCCGACGTAATTTTGCGAGAGAAATCGATTTAGCGCAGACCCAATACGCTGCGAGCGACGGATCAAAAGTTACAGCCTAAAAACTACAGATTTTCATCGTCATTTCTCTGCTGTTGGTCCTACGCTTTTTCTAATGTGTTTTTTGAGTTCCTGGGGTTCCAATCAGCCAAGGAACGGTCATACAAATCAAATCGGAGACCAGAAATTTTTAGCTCTAAAAATCGCAAAAAAAGTAAGGCTAACCCCTTTGGATTTTTGGCGAAAATTTCGACGACTTTGAAAAGTGCTGCAATCAATTCTTTAGGGCACTAGTCCTACGTAATTTTGCGAGAGAAATCGATTAAGCGCAGTCCCAATACGCTGCGAGCAACGGATCAAAAGTTACAGCCAAAAAACTACAGATTTTCATCGTCATTTCTCTGCTGTTGGTCCTACGCTTTTTCTAACCTGTTTTTTGAGTTCCTCGGGTTCCAATTAGCCAAGGAACGGTCATACAAATCAAATCGGTGACCAGAAATTTTCAGCTCTAAAAATCGCAAAAAAAGTAAGGTTAACCCCTTTGGATTTTTGGCGAAAATTTCGACGACTTTGAAAAGTGCTGCAATCAATTCTTTAGGGCACTAGTCCGACGTAATTTTGCGAGAGAAATCGATTAAGCACAGTTCCAATACGCAGCGAGCAACGGATCAAAAGTTACAGCCAAAAAACTACAGATTTTCATCGTCATTTCTCCGCTGTTGGTCCTACGCTTTTTCTAATGTGTTTTTTGAGTTCCTGGGGTTCCAATTAGCCAAGGAACGGTCATACAAATCAAATCGGAGACCAGAAATTCTCAGCTCCAAAAATCGCAAAAAAAGTAAGGTTAACCCCTTTGGATTTTTGGCGAAAATTTCGACGACTTTGAAAAGTGCTGCAATCAATTCTTTAGGGCACTGGTCCGACGTAATTTTGCGAGAGAAATCGATTAAGCGCAGTCCCAATACGCTGCGAGCAACGGATCAAAAGTTACAGCCAAAAAACTACAGATTTTAATCGTCATTTCTCTGCTGTTGGTCCTACGCTTTTTCTAATGTGTTTTTTGAGTTCCCGGGGTTCCAATCAGCCAAGGAACGGTCATACAAATCAAATCGGAGACCAGAAATTTTCAGCTCCAAAAATCGCAAAAAAAGTAAGGTTAACCCCTTTGGATTTTTGGCGAAACTTTCGACGACTTTGAAAAGTGCTGCAATCAATTCTTTAGGGCACTAGTCCGACGTAATTTTGCGAGAAAAATCGATTAAGCGCAGTCCCAATACGCTGCGAGCAACGGATCAAAAGTTACAGCCAAAAAACTACAGATTTTCATCGTCATTTCTCTGGTGTTGGTCCTACGCTTTTTCTAATGTGTTTTTTGAGTTCCTGGGGTTCCAATGAGCCAAGGAACGGTCATACAAATCAAATCGGAGACCAGAAATTCTCAGCTCCAAAAATCGCAAAAAAGTAAGGTTAACCCCTTTGGATTTTTGGCGAAAATTTCGACGACTTTGAAAAGTGCTGCAATCAATTCTTTGGGGCACTAGTCCGACGTAATTTTGCGAGAGAAATTGATTGGGCGCAATCCCAATACGCTGCGAGCAACGGATCAAAAGTTACAGCCAAAAAACTACAGATTTTCATCGTCATTCCTCTGCTGTTGGTCCTACGCTTTTTCTAATGTGTTTTCTGAGTTCCTGGGGTTCCAATTAGCCGAGGAACGGTCATACAAATCAAATCGGAGACCAGAAATTTTCAGCTCCAAAAATCGCATAAAAAGTAAGGTTAACCCCTTTGGATTTTTAGCGAAAATTTCGACGACTTTGAAAAGTGCTGCAATCAATCCTTGAGGGCACTAGTCCGACGTAATTTTGCGAGAGAAATCGATTAGGCGCAGTCCTAATACGCTGCGAGCAACGGATCAAAAGTTACAGCCAAAAAACTACAGATTTTCATCGTCATTTCTCTGCTGATGGTCCTACGCTTCTTCTGATGTGTTTTTTCAGTTCCTGGGGTTCCAATTAGCCAAGGAACGGTCGTAGAAATCAAATCGGAGACCAGAAATTTTCAGCTTCTAAAATCGCAAAAAAAGTAAGGTTAACCCCTTTGGATTTTTGGCGAAAATTTCGACGACTTTGAAAAGTGCTGCTATCAATTCTTTAGGGCACTAGTCCGACGTAATTTTGCGAGAGAAATCGATTAAGCGCAGTCCCAATACGCTGCGAGCAACGGATCAAAAGTTACAGCCAGAAAACTACAGATTTTCATCGTCATTTCTCTGCTGTTGGTCCTACGCTTTTTCTAATGTGTTTTTTGAGTTCCTGGGGTTCCAATTAGCCAAGGAACGGTCATACAAATCAAATCGGAGACCAGAAATTCTCAGCTCCAAAAATCGCAAAAAAAGTAAGGTTAACCCCTTTGGATTTTTGGCGAAAATTTCGACGACTTTGAAAAGTGCTGCAATCAATTCTTTAGGGCACTGGTCCGACGTAATTTTGCGAGAGAAATCGATTAAGCGCAGTCCCAATACGCTGCGAGCAACGAATCAAAAGTTACAGCCAAAAAACTACAGATTTTAATCGTCATTTCTCTGCTGTTGGTCCTACGCTTTTTCTAATGTGTTTTCTGAGTTCCTGGGGTTCCAATTAGCCAAGGAACGGTCATACAAATCAAATCGGAGACCAGAAATTTTCAGCTCCAAAAATCGCATAAAAAGTAAGGTTAACCCCTTTGGATTTTTAGCGAAAATTTCGACGACTTTGAAAAGTGCTGCAATCAATTCTTGAGGGCACTAGTCCGACGTAATTTTGCGAGAGAAATCGATTAGGCGCAGTCCTAATACGCTGCGAGCAACGGATCAAAAGTTACAGCCAAAAAACTACAGATTTTCATCGTCATTTCTCTGCTGATGATCCTACGCTTCTTCTGATGTGTTTTTTGAGTTCCTGGGGTTCCAATTAGCCAAGGAACGGTCGTACAAATCAAATCGGAGACCAGAAATTTTCAGCTTCAAAAATCGCAAAAAAAGTAAGGTTAACCCCTTTGGATTTTTGGCGGAAATTTCGATGACTTTGAAAAGTGCTGCAATCAATTCTTTAGGGCACTAGTCCGACGTAATTTTGCGAGAGAAATCGATTTAGCGCAGACCCGATACGCTGCGAGCGACGGATCAAAAGGTACAGCCTAAAAACTACAGATTTTCATCGTCATTTCTCTGCTGTTGGTCCCACGCTTTTTCTGATGTGTTTTTTGAGTTCCTGGGGTTCCAATTAGCCAAGGAACGGTCATACAAATCAAATCGGAGACCAGAAATTTTCAGCTTTAAAAATCGCAAAAAAAGTAAGGTTAACCCCTTTGGATTTTTGGCGAAAATTTCGACGACTTTGAAAAGTGCTGCAATCAATTCTTTAGGGCACTAGTCCGACGTAATTTTGCGAGAAAAATCGATTGAGCGCAGTACCAATACGCTGCGAGCAACGGATCAAAAGTTACAGCCAAAAAACTACAGATTTTCATCGTCATTTCTCTGCTGTTGGTCCTACGCTTTTTCTAATGTGTTTTTTGAGTTCCTGGGGTTCCAATTAGCTAAGGAACGGTCATACAAATCAAATCGGAGACCAGAAATTCTCAGCTCCAAAAATCGCAAAAAAGTAAGGTTAACCCCTTTGGATTTTTGGCGAAAATTTCGACGACTTTGAAAAGTGCTGCAATCAATTCTTTAGGGCACTAGTCCGACGTAATTTTGCGAGAGAAATCGATTGGGCGCAGTCCCAATACGCTGCGAGCAACGGATCAAAAGTTACAGCCAAAAAACTACAGATTTTCATCGTCATTTCTCTGCTGTTGGTCCTACGCTTTTTCTGATGTGTTTTTTGAGTTCCTGGGGTTCCAATTAGCCAAGGAACGGTCGTACAAATCAAATCGGAGACCAGAAATTTTCAGCTCCAAAAATCGCAAAAAAAGTAAGGTTAACCCCTTTGGATTTTTGGCGAAAATTCCGATGACTTTGAAAAGTGCTGCAATCAATTCTTTAGGGCACTAGTCCGACGTAATTTTGCGAGAGAAATCGATTTAGCGCAGACCCAATACGCTGCGAGCGACGGATCAAAAGTTACAGCCTAAAAACTACAGATTTTCATCGTCATTTCTCTGCTGTTGGTCCTACGCTTTTTCTAATGTGTTTTTTGAGTTCCTGGGGTTCCAATCAGCCAAGGAACGGTCATACAAATCAAATCGGAGACCAGAAATTTTTAGCTCTAAAAATCGCAAAAAAAGTAAGGTTAACCCCTTTGGATTTTTGGCGAAAATTTCGACGACTTTGAAAAGTGCTGCAATCAATTCTTTAGGGCACTAGTCCGACGTAATTTTGCGAGAGAAATCGATTAAGCGCAGTCCCAATACGCTGCGAGCAACGGATCAAAAGTTACAGCCAAAAAACTACAGATTTTCATCGTCATTTCTCTGCTGTTGGTCCTACGCTTTTTCTAATGTGTTTTTTGAGTTCCTGGGGTTCCAATTAGCCAAGGAACGGTCATACAAATCAAATCGGAGACCAGAAATTTTCAGCTCCAAAAATCGCAAAAAAAGTAAGGTTAACCCCTTTGGATTTTTGGCGAAAATTTCGACGACTTCGAAAAGTGCTGCAATCAATTCTTCAGGGCACCAGTCCGACGTAATTTTGCGAGAAAAATCGATTAAGCGCAGTCCTAATACGCTGCGAGCAACGGATCAAAAGTTACAGCCAAAAAACTACAGATTTTCATCGTCATTTCTCTGCTGTTGGTCCTACGCTTTTTCTAATGTGTTTTTTGAGTTCCTGGGGTTCCAATTAGCCAAGGAACGGTCACACAAATCAAATCGGAGACCAGAAATTTTCAGCTCCAAAAATCGCAAAAAAAGTAAGGTTAACCCCTTTGGATTTTCGGCGAAAATTTCGACGACTTTGAAAAGTGCTGCAATCTATTCTTTAGTGCACTAGTCCGACGTAATTTTGCGAGAAAAATCGATTAAGCGCAGTCCTAATACGCTGCGAGCAACGGATCAAAAGTTACAGCCAAAAAACTACAGATTTTCATCGTCATTTCTCTGCTGTTGGTCCTACGCTTTTTCTAATGTGTTTTTTGAGTTCCTGGGGTTCCAATTAGCCAAGGAACGGTCACACAAATCAAATCGGAGACCAGAAATTTTCAGCTCCAAAAATCGCAAAAAAAGTAAGGTTAACCCCTTTGGATTTTCGGCGAAAATTTCGACGACTTTGAAAAGTGCTGCAATCAATTCTTTAGTGCACTAGTCCGACGTAATTTTGCGAGAGAAATCGATCAAGCGCAGTCCCAATACGCTGCGAGCAACGGATCAAAAGTTACAGCCAAAAAACTACAGATTTTCATCGTCATTTCTCTGCTGTTGGTCCTACGCTTTTTCTAATGTGTTTTTTGAGTTCCTGGGGTTCCAATTAGCCAAGGAACGGTCATACAAATCAAATCGGAGACCAGAAATTTTCAGCTCCAAAAATCGCAAAAAAAGTAAGGTTAACCCCTTTGGATTTTTGGCGAAAATTTCGACGACTTCGAAAAGTGCTGCAATCAATTCTTCAGGGCACCAGTCCGACGTAATTTTGCGAGAAAAATCGATTAAGCGCAGTCCTAATACGCTGCGAGCAACGGATCAAAAGTTACAGCCAAAAAACTACAGATTTTCATCGTCATTTCTCTGCTGTTGGTCCCACGCTTTTTCTGATGTGTTTTTTGAGTTCCTGGGGTTCCAATTAGCCAAGGAACGGTCATACAAATCAAATCGGAGACCAGAAATTTTTAGCTCTAAAAATCGCAAAAAAAGTAAGGTTAACCCCTTTGGATTTTTGGCGAAAATTTCGACGACTTTGGAAAGTGCTGCAATCAATTCTTCAGGGCACTAGTCCGACGTAATTTTGCGAGAGAAATCGATTAAGCGCAGTCCCAATACGCTGCGAGCAACGGATCAAAAGTTACAGCCAAAAAACTACAGATTTTCATCGTCATTTCTCTGCTGTTGGTCCTACGCTTTTTCTGATGTGTTTTTTGAGTTCCTGGGGTTCCAATTAGCCAAGGAACGGTCATACAAATCAAATCGGAGACCAGAAATTTTCAGCTTTAAAAATCGCAAAAAAAGTAAGGTTAACCCCTTTGGATTTTTGGCGAAAATTTCGACGACTTTGAAAAGTGCTGCAATCAATTCTTTAGGGCACTAGTCCGACGTAATTTTGCGAGAAAAATCGATTGAGCGCAGTACCAATACGCTGCGAGCAACGGATCAAAAGTTACAGCCAAAAAACTACAGATTTTCATCGTCATTTCTCTGCTGTTGGTCCTACGCTTTTTCTAATGTGTTTTTTGAGTTCCTGGGGTTCCAATTAGCTAAGGAACGGTCATACAAATCAAATCGGAGACCAGAAATTCTCAGCTCCAAAAATCGCAAAAAAGTAAGGTTAACCCCTTTGGATTTTTGGCGAAAATTTCGACGACTTTGAAAAGTGCTGCAATCAATTCTTTAGGGCACTAGTCCGACGTAATTTTGCGAGAGAAATCGATTGGGCGCAGTCCCAATACGCTGCGAGCAACGGATCAAAAGTTACAGCCAAAAAACTACAGATTTTCATCGTCATTTCTCTGCTGTTGGTCCTACGCTTTTTCTGATGTGTTTTTTGAGTTCCTGGGGTTCCAATTAGCCAAGGAACGGTCGTACAAATCAAATCGGAGACCAGAAATTTTCAGCTCCAAAAATCGCAAAAAAAGTAAGGTTAACCCCTTTGGATTTTTGGCGAAAATTCCGATGACTTTGAAAAGTGCTGCAATCAATTCTTTAGGGCACTAGTCCGACGTAATTTTGCGAGAGAAATCGATTTAGCGCAGACCCAATACGCTGCGAGCGACGGATCAAAAGTTACAGCCTAAAAACTACAGATTTTCATCGTCATTTCTCTGCTGTTGGTCCTACGCTTTTTCTAATGTGTTTTTTGAGTTCCTGGGGTTCCAATCAGCCAAGGAACGGTCATACAAATCAAATCGGAGACCAGAAATTTTTAGCTCTAAAAATCGCAAAAAAAGTAAGGCTAACCCCTTTGGATTTTTGGCGAAAATTTCGACGACTTTGAAAAGTGCTGCAATCAATTCTTTAGGGCACTAGTCCGACGTAATTTTGCGAGAGAAATCGATTAAGCGCAGTCCCAATACGCTGCGAGCAACGGATCAAAAGTTACAGCCAAAAAACTACAGATTTTCATCGTCATTTCTCTGCTGTTGGTCCTACGCTTTTTCTAATGTGTTTTTTGAGTTCCTGGGGTTCCAATTAGCCAAGGAACGGTCATACAAATCAAATCGGAGACCAGAAATTTTCAGCTCCAAAAATCGCAAAAAAAGTAAGGTTAACCCCTTTGGATTTTCGGCGAAAATTTCGACGACTTTGAAAAGTGCTGCAATCTATTCTTTAGTGCACTAGTCCGACGTAATTTTGCGAGAGAAATCGATCAAGCGCAGTCCCAATACGCTGCGAGCAACGGATCAAAAGTTACAGCCAAAAAACTACAGATTTTCATCGTCATTTCTCTGCTGTTGGTCCTACGCTTTTTCTAATGTGTTTTTTGAGTTCCTGGGGTTCCAATTAGCCAAGGAACGGTCATACAAATCAAATCGGAGACCAGAAATTTTCAGCTCCAAAAATCGCAAAAAAAGTAAGGTTAACCCCTTTGGATTTTTGGCGAAAATTTCGACGACTTTGAAAAGTGCTGCAATCAATTCTTTAGGGCACCAGTCCGACGTAATTTTGCGAGAAAAATCGATTAAGCGCAGTCCTAATACGCTGCGAGCAACGGATCAAAAGTTACAGCCAAAAAACTACAGATTTTCATCGTCATTTCTCTGCTGTTGGTCCTACGCTTTTTCTAATGTGTTTTTTGAGTTCCTGGGGTTCCAATTAGCCAAGGAACGGTCACACAAATCAAATCGGAGACCAGAAATTTTCAGCTCCAAAAATCGCAAAAAAAGTAAGGTTAACCCCTTTGGATTTTCGGCGAAAATTTCGACGACTTTGAAAAGTGCTGCAATCAATTCTTTAGTGCACTAGTCCGACGTAATTTTGCGAGAGAAATCGATCAAGCGCAGTCCCAATACGCTGCGAGCAACGGATCAAAAGTTACAGCCAAAAAACTACAGATTTTCATCGTCATTTCTCTGCTGTTGGTCCTACGCTTTTTCTAATGTGTTTTTTGAGTTCCTGGGGTTCCAATTAGCCAAGGAACGGTCATACAAATCAAATCGGAGACCAGAAATTTTCAGCTCCAAAAATCGCAAAAAAAGTAAGGTTAACCCCTTTGGATTTTTGGCGAAAATTTCGACGACTTCGAAAAGTGCTGCAATCAATTCTTCAGGGCACCAGTCCGACGTAATTTTGCGAGAAAAATCGATTAAGCGCAGTCCTAATACGCTGCGAGCAACGGATCAAAAGTTACAGCCAAAAAACTACAGATTTTCATCGTCATTTCTCTGCTGTTGGTCCTACGCTTTTTCTAATGTGTTTTTTGAGTTCCTGGGGTTCCAATTAGCCAAGGAACGGTCACACAAATCAAATCGGAGACCAGAAATTTTCAGCTCCAAAAATCGCAAAAAAAGTAAGGTTAACCCCTTTGGATTTTCGGCGAAAATTTCGACGACTTTGAAAAGTGCTGCAATCAATTCTTTAGTGCACTAGTCCGACGTAATTTTGCGAGAGAAATCGATCAAGCGCAGTCCCAATACGCTGCGAGCAACGGATCAAAAGTTACAGCCAAAAAACTACGGATTTTCAGCGTCATTTCTCTGCTGTTGGTCCTACGCTTTTTCTAATGTGTTTTTTGAGTTCCTGGGGTTCCAATTAGCCAAGGAACGGTCATACAAATCAAATCGGAGACCAGAAATTTTCAGCTTCAAAAATCGCAAAAAAAGTAAGGTTAACCCCTTTGGATTTTCGGCGAAAATTTCGACGACTTTGAAAAGTGCTGCAATCAATTCTTTAGGGCACTAGTCCGACGTAATTTTGCGAGAGAAATCGATTAAGCGCAGTCCCAATACGCTGCGAGCAACGGATCAAAAGTTACAGCCAAAAAACTACAGATTTTTATCGTCATTTCTCTGCTGTTGGTCCTACGCTTTTTCTAATGTGTTTTTTGAGTTCCTGGGGTTCCAATTAGCCAAGGAACGGTCATACAAATCAAATCGGAGACCAGAAATTTTCAGCTCCAAAAATCGCAAAAAAAGTAAGGTTAACCCCTTTGGATTTTTGGCGAAAATTTCGACGACTTTGAAAAGTGCTGCAATCAATTCTTTAGGGCACTAGTCCGACGTAATTTCGCGAGAGAAATCGATTAAGCGCAGTCCCAATACGCTGCGAGCAACGGATCAAAAGTCACAGTCAAAAAACCGCAGATTTTCATCGTCTCTTACCTTCTGTTGGTCCTACGCTGTTTCTGATGTGTTCTCAGCGTTTCTGCGGATACAATCAGTCTAGTAAAGGACATACAAAACGCAGGAACGGCAGGAAGCCATGATATTTGCACTGAGTTAACAAAAACAAAGGGAAGGATAACAATGAATCCAAAGCTGCAGGGTTTTGGTTTCATTCAGTTTCAGAGTGTTTATTGTCCCTCAATCCTAGTACAAGTGTTGACATGTCGGTGTATAATACGCGACGAAATTGCCAAATAATATAAAAATAAAACGTAAAGAAATAAAGAAAAATGACTTACTATTCCATAATAATGCTAATTATTGTATTAGGGTGAAAGTACAATATATATTACGTTGAGTAGAATTTCGCAAATGATATATGACATAGTGACTATTGTAGATTGGAACTATGCATCGAGTTCCACCTTGTAGCAAAGAGGTGCAACGCACTTTCGCAGGACATATGATATGTATAATATTGTATTAACTTATGTAACGTGAATCACAATAAATAACAAAATCAATCTCGGTGTGTTTTCTTCCTATTTCCTCAACTGTCGGTCCCAAGTACGTTTTCGGGTCATTTCTGCGTTGCTCTGGTCCTACTCGTCTAGATCAGGTCATACGAATCGATTCAAAGATGGAAGATTTCATGCTTAAAAAAAACAAAGCTAACCCAATGGATTTTTAACGGAAAATTTGATTTGGCAAACAACTTTTCCATGCACTATTCCGACGTAATTCTGCGAGAGAAATTGATTAAACGCAGTCCTAATACCGTGCGATCAACGTTTAAAAATCTACAGTCGAAAAACTGAAGATTTTCGTCGTCACCTCTCTGCTGTTGGTCCCTCGCTGTTTTTGATGTGTTTTGTGCGTTCCTGGAGATGCAATAAGTCTCGTAAGGCTCACACAAGTCAATTCCGAGACAAAAAATTTTCGGCTCCAAAAATCACTAAAAAAGCAAGGCCAACCCCTTTGGATTTTTGGCGACAAAATCGATGACTTTGAAAAGTGCTGCAAACAATTATTGTATGCACTACTTTGACGTTATTTTGCGAGAGAAATCGATTAAATGCAGTCCCAATACGCTTCGAGCAACGCTTGAAAAGTAACAGCCGAAAAACTGAAGATTATCGTAGTCATTTCTCTCCTGTCGGTCCGCCGCTCTTCCGAAATGTTTTCTGCATTCCTGGGATGCAATTAGTTGAAAAATGGTCCCACAAATCGATTACGAGACAAACGATTTTTCTAAAAAAAAGAAATGCGAGTAAACACCTTTTGATTTTTGGTGGAAATTTTGATAATTTAAAATAATACTGGTACCAATCTATCGATTCACTATATCAACATTATGTTGCGAGAAGATTCGAGTGTGTACGGTCCGAATACGCCGCGGGCAACGCAGGAGTGACAACCGATAAAAAAGTCAATTTCTAAGTACTTTCGCCAGGGTTTGCCTAACGCTATTTGTGATGCTTGTTCCGCATTTCTAAGGGTCCAATCAGTCCAAGAAAAGTCATTCAAATGTCCTCTAGACCGAAAAATTCCTGGGTTAAATCGCAAAAAGAAGTAAGGCTAACTCCCTTCAATAATTGATCAAGATTCAAAGCCAAAATACATGAAATTGGCACAGAGTTTTTGAGAAGGTGCAGAAGAAAAATCACAAATTTATAGCTACCGAATTTCAGCCGTTTATTAAATGTGCCATATTTTTCCGCATTTCGTCAGCTGTTAGTCCCATGCCGATGGTAATTCCTGTTTGGAATCCTTGAAGTAATGTATCAAGAGTTACAGCCAAGCGATTAAAGATTCTTTGCCATTCCTCTGCTATCAGTCCTACACTCTTTTTGATCTCTTTTTCGTAATCAAGAGAGTCCAATTAATGGAAAAAGAGTCCTGCAAAACGATTCTGAGACGAAAGGTTTCCGAGCTCTGGGAATCGCAGAAAAGCAACAAATAAAAGGCCTTTGAATATTCGCAGTTGCAATCAGGCCGAATTTAAAAAATACTGTGAGATTCAAATATTACCGCGTCAAATTAGATGTTGGATTGAGGCCTCAAGGTAGATAAGCCAGGTGGGAGAAGTAATTGACTTTGACTAAACACTCTGTGAGAAAGTGCTTACACGATCAGTCGTAATAATAATAGATGTTCCTGGTAGAGTCGTACTTCAAATTCCTCATGTAATACCTTAACAATTAATTGTACTGAATCATTATCGTCGATATGACAAGAGTCCAATATAAATCTCAATTATAATTCAAGGAATTATCATCTATTGAACCCTGTGGGAGGTGCCACTAATCTCAATATATGTGTACATGTGTCTAAGCTGTCAAACAGTATAGCATATATTTAACAAATAATCGACACAATTAGTCACAGGTGTTGTCTTTAAATTATAGTAAAATAATTTAATAATCACTTGACAAAAAAAAATGGTTGCACCAAAATCGTTAGAATACTTAAATCAATTCTTTCATCCACTAGATCCACGTAATTTTGTAAGAGGAATCGATTGCGCGCAATCCGAATACGCCATGAACTTCTTCATTTCGCTTCTTCATTTTCTCCATCTTTTCACACTACCAATTAACAATTCTAGATTTTCAAATTCACCGAATAAAATTGTAATCGAGATCCATTAACTTAACCACCTGAGCATTTTGCCATTGCGTCGATTACCATTGCAATGAGCGACTTTTTCCGTCGACGTAGTGACGCTGCCGCGTCAAGTTGCCGTCGCGTCAATTTGACGCCTGTAAAATCCAGCCTCTCTTGACATCAATGACTAGTAAATAATGGTCTGTCAATTGGTTTTATGTCGCATAAATGATATATTTATGAGAAAAAAGCAGCCCCCCCCCCCCCCCCCCCCCCCAAAAATTGAACAAAAACTGTTTTGTACATGTTTAAATGATTATTTGTATGCGAAGTAAATAGTTTTTTATGTCATGCAACTAGTCGTATTTATGCGTGAGTTTCCAATGGTTTTGTTTGACTGGAACACAGAGTGTCCTCGAATTCCGAGACATGTCCCTTGACCAAGAACGTTGGTTCCGCGTAGTGGATTCCTCTGCTTGTATATACAAGTGAACTTGCCATGTGGTGCACGTTTATTTTTACGTCTATCGACGACAACTGTATATAAACAAAGAAACAAAGTTCAAAAACATGAAATACGCAGTAAACAACTCTTTATAAGTGAAAGGAGACCTGACGTCGTTGTTGTTCTCACCTTGTGGCAGACGCTTGTGAAGAAAACCCTCCTATATTAATAAACTCACCCTTAACAATATCCTCCACAATTTCGGGGTATAATTTGCTTGTAACTGCACTACTTGGCGGATAAAGACGCGGGTTAGTGTTAATTTCGATCAACCAAACCGAAAAATCGTCCATGATTACGAAGTCAGCACCGTAGAGTTGGAAACTATTTTTTTGATTCGCCATATTCTCTTGCGACGCAAGTAATGCTCCAATTAAATTTTGCTTGATTCCTGGTAAAATGATCTTGTCCCAAGCGAATTCTTGATTCATACCCCTATGCACAAAATTTGTCGATGTAGTTGCAGCTGTGAAAGTAAGTCATTCCACGCCAAACGCTTAGGTGTAATGGTAAATTCACGATGACAAAAAACTGTGCCAGAACAAAGTTGTATAGATAGACTATACTTGAGGTAGTTTTTGAAGTCTTCTAAATTCCAGTGCAACTCTTTTGGGACTCTCGATTCTTGATGCTGACAAGTTCGATACTTGATTTGCACCATTGTATTGCACAAGTGAATGGATTCATGAAAGTCATCGAGGGTAAAGTCCCGTGATGCAAACCGAATGAGAATATCTCTACAAAATATATATAATTTGATAGTAGATAAGATATGAGTGTTCTGCAGCATGATCATCTACATCACTGGCTAAGCCAGCTCTGTTTTGTTCGCGGAGGCTCGAATGACGTTGACGTTCAATCGGTATAACAGATTTGACTCAATCTGTAAAGCAGAGTCGATTCACTCGTCGCCATAGAGCTATCTCGGTCGGTAAAGTAGATGATGTATCAAAAGATGTCGCGTATCTTATCAGCTTTCAGTATTAAAAATGATCTTGATCAAGAATATATGGTACGTGTTAAAAACTCTTACCTATACATCCAAACGACCAGTGGATGTGTACTTGTGATCAAGAACCATTGTCTAACGTCAATTTTTTTGTTATAAACTAACAATGGTCTTTCTGAAAATAAGTGATTTTAATGGTTTGGATTCATAATACCACCTTGATTTACTTACCTATATACTTTTGCACGACATACTGCATGCCTTCTCTGGCTGTCAAGTTTAGTTTGTTCAGAATATCTGATAAACGATCTATCAGAACAATTCCTTTTCCTAAACTCTTATCACTTGGTTTTAGTATCCAAATATCTCGCATTCCGTCAAGCTTTTCTTGAAGCCGAAATTTTGACACTGCGATCAAAATGTTGTCGGCAAACGCTAACAGTTCCTGCGAAGTAATTTTATTATCATCAGCTATTGGAGTATCAAACCATTGACGGATTATGAGGAGTTGAATTCACGCATTCATTAATGCTCACATCTATATCAATTTTTAAATTCTTCTTCAGCATATCGTATCCGTGTATTATCTTGTAATACGAATCTAAAAACTGATCCCAAGTTTCCACTGGCACTTCTCGGTAATCTCGCCTGTCAATATCTTCATGTGTATGAACACTATGAGGATCAAGCAACTAAGTTATTGGATAATGGAAAATATGCACTTGTTTTGGAAGAGTTTTGAGCACCTGATGAATTCGGTACATCTTTCCAGGGCAAAGAGAACAGCCGAGACGGGAACTTTACCATTTTCTTTCCAAACACTCTGAGGCCCAGTAATTTTGGCAATGAATAAAAACCACTTGAGAATTCCCAAACATGCAGTAATCCGATAATCAGCTTTAAAGTCTTTCATCTGAGAAGCCTGTTGGAATTGTGAGTATTGATTATTTTTATTTTCGTACTAATGAACGAAAAGTAAAAATTTTTTTATTACGCGGTAAATGTTGTAGCATCGTGGGAACTGTATATTTGAGACGCCCGACTCGTAGAACCAGTAGACGTTTTCCAAGTTGTTGCACATGTCAACCTGTGGCGCGCATTGATTGGAGAATAACAATCAAAAGACATTGCATGCACAGAAAGCCTACCTTCGACGTAAAGTAACATCCGGAAAATTTATTGACCATTGTTCTCTCGTCTACTCTGAAAGTAGGCGAGTGTTTACTGGTATACCAAATCAAATTAGTAACGCTATTCCTCAGTAATTTTTCAACTTGTTCCAAGCCACCTTGAAAATAGTGCAAATCCATCAGATTTTAAGTGAAATACATTTAAACGCTAATAAAATAGACACGAACACTTTGTTACACGCCTTACCAACGTTGGATTGAGGGGCCAAGGACATCATCTTTCGTACAGTTCTTTTCTCCAACCATCCCCTCCCCATCAATGGCTTCCTCAGCAATGGAAAATGTCCGCAAATAACAAACGTCTTACGGTCTTGGATGGCCTGGGATAAGAGCCTTGTAATGAAATTCAATCTTGCATCACCATTGACCAACAACTTCAAGTACTCTTTGAATAAAATACTTCCGTTTTCTGACTTCTCACTGTCTTCTTCGCAGCATTCTTGAAAATCCGAACTATGGCAGCTGGTTGTTGTATGTGCCGTGGTAACTGACGTCATTACACTTTTGCCAGAGAGTTTTTTATTTTTTACATTACAGAATTCATCTTCGTCGGCGTTGCAGCGTTCGATTTCAGTTTTGGGACATACCTAAAATGAGCGTCATTTTCAATCAGTCAGTCGAGTAAGTGAGGTCTACATCACGTTGTCTACTTTGCCACTCATCGGTAAAACCCAGCGCTCATGGTCAGTAAAGCAAGGTTCTAGTTCAGAACTACCGAAAATCTACGAAGTTTTTTTTGTAGTAATTTGCGTTTTGTTATTGAGCATACCTGCCAACCTCGAGAATGCTGTTTGAGAGCGCAGTTGTCTGAAGTTATTATCACTTGCCATCTACAATTCGTCAATTCCGATACCGGATTAGTTACACCAGGATCGATTATATATCCACGCCGTGATGTTGACGAGGGAGATATATTCATAAACAATTCATGGCCGAAATTTTTTTTGGATAACTGTAATTTCTCAGGATCGTTGCAGTCGGTGTTTATCATTTTCAATTAACTTGGAGAAAGTGTAAAGTAGCATCGACAACGTGGTAACAATTTTATCTTCGCATTGACACGAGTTTTATAAAGTTAATTCAATTACATTTTTTTTTTTCTTAACCACTTTCTTACGTCACAAACTTACGCTAAGCCGGAAATATCGTAGCGGAAGTGATCCAGCATAATGATAATTTACTTACAAGTACAGCTGCATTCACGTTTGTTCAACCCCAACTTCGGTAACGTCAAATGAATACGAAGGTGGCATTGAAACAAAAAAATGTCAACCGTGAAACAAAAGAAAGAAGAAAATAAAGTAATGCTCAGCAGTAATCGGCATCCGTTACCAGTACTAAACGCGACACCCATTTCAAACATCATTTTCGATTAGTTACTTGAAAATTACTGAAATTTTTAGTCTTCTCAGCAAAACACGCACCATCACGGAACGTTTGAGGAGAACCTTTAGGTCAATTTAGATGTTATTATGGAAGAAAATTGAAACGTACACATTCATTTTGGCGTTATTAATCTCTTGGAATGGAGTTTCACTGGCCGTACGAGAATACTGGAAGACAAGGAGCTGCGGGCGAAGGATTTCCCGTTGGAGAGACCAAATCCAGCACTCAAGTTCTGAATCGTAGTCCTGAACATGACTTCGAATGCACTTATTTCCGGCAGAGATCGAACCGAATTCATACTGCCGTAAGTATTATGCTCGAAGGAAACTCGAAGATGGTGGCCGACTTTCATGCCCCGTGTAAAAATTACCCACACAAAAATACCCTAAACATAATAACCCGAACAAAAATAACCCCAAAAAATATCCCATGACAATCATAACTTATAGTAAAAATAACCCACAACAAAAATAATCAATGACAAAAAATTGACAAGAAATTGACAAAATATTAAATTTAATGTTCATGATGTTTTACTAACCATTGTTTAATGCAGAGTTATTTTTGTTCGGGTCATTTTTGATCCGGCCATTATTTCTGGGGTATTTGGTTTGGTCCTACCCTCGGAATCATTTAAAAGAATCTCAAGGCTGTTCTTAAATCTTAAACAGGCACCAAAATCTGGTGGGCTCCATCCCGTAGCTATCCGCAAAATGTACGAACTATCGGAAGAATATACAGACTCGGACAGCGAACCAGACAACACTTCAAACGTGGAAAGATGGTTGGAGAGTTTGCCCACGAATGGCTTTGCAGAATCTAGTGCATCAAATTGTGTAGCTCTGGACAGATCAAGGGCTCTGGAAAATGCTGATGAAATCGATGAAAACAGTACGAAAGACCGGGAAGATGATTCGGAGACTTTTCCAAGCATTACTGACAATTCTCGAATAAGCCTTAGGTCAACAGCTGAAAATTCGAAACTTCAAAAAACAGGAGGTATCCTTGAAAAGCATTCATTTATCAACCTCGACGAAAGCCCAGCGATGACAGATTGGCTAGTTCAACGAGCACCTGGCAATAAGATCGGTAAGAGTTTGCGGCTGCGTCGAAAAGTGCCGACGAACACTGAAGTGGAGACTGAGGAGAAGAGACACTCAGCCGCAAAAGGGAAAGGGGATGAAAATGTTAGTGCACACTTACTTGCTAGCGAGATTCAAGGTAACGATGAGCTTAAACCGGGGCTGTGGAGCAAATTGTCTTTTGAAGAAGAAGACCATGATAAGGTGAGACTGGAAATTGTTCACGGGGCGAACAAGTCAATGTTATGTAAGATAGTTAGGAAATCAGAAATCGGATGGCCGTCTGATGATGTTAAAGACTCGGAAAAACTTCCCAGTAGCAACAGTCTGTTCCGAGTGGGATTAAAGTTTAAAACTACACCATGCGTAACATTTAAAACGCCATGTTCAAAGGAATCCGAAACGGATATTGGCTGCGCTCAATGGTCAAGGCCGAAACAAGCAAGGACTACACGGCGGAATCGAAATCAAAAGCGAGGGAAAAGAATTTTACGTGGACTAAAAAATTCCTGCGGTGTAGACCGTCGACAGAAATCATTGCCAAAAACTCGAGAGGCAGTACAGAAAAACCACCGACTATTTGAAAACATGGCGCAGGTAGGAAATGTTAGGAATTCTGTGAGATCTCCGAAAAATTCACGAGTCGTGAGATTTCAAGACGAAGTGGCATTCCGAACATCTTCTGAAGCTTGGAAACAAGCGAAAATGCTCAAACTTGCAAGAAATAACCGGATCTTGCAGACGGTCAGGGAAATCGTGAACAATATTAGAACCGAAGAGCAAAATATTAAATTAGCACCTCTAGATGCGTTGAATTTACGAGGAATTAGCGATGAATGGAAAAAAGATGGCAAAAAATCGATGTCATCAATCGAGAACAAAACGATCGAAAAAAGGAAGCCAATATTCAAAAATCCCGTTGTCGAGAAATGTTTGGACATGGCAATGGATGTTGCGTTAGATAGATACAAATGTTCTCGAAATACGTGGGAAAGCTATGTTAAAGAAAAATCGCGCAAAAACATGTCAACAACGACTTACGAGTCACCACCTGCCAAAAAGCCAAAGCCACGACAGGATTTTTCATTACCGCAAAATTCATGGCAACCTATTCATAATTACTTTCCGTCGTGCCCGTCATGTAAATGAACAAAAAAAGGATAGTTCTGTAATTTGAAATAAAGCAGATGTAAACAATTTTTACTTATCTAATCTCTCTTTATTTTGGTCATGATCCCATTTTCCCCTGATTCGAAATTTATAAAATGAAAATAAAAAAATAGAATCAACTACGGAATTCGTGTGAAATGTATGAGACATAATATTTTTTATTGACCAGGGTACATTAGTAAAATTGAATTAGATAAACTCTGAAATTGATCAAAGGGAATATAATTGGAATGCACAGTATTGCTGAAAAGTAGAACAAAGAAGGTGAATGTTTTGTCTATTTTGTCAGACCGAGGCCCACCGCGTACATATCAGTGATGTTGGACAACACTTTCGTCTTTTTTGAATGACTCTGTTTACGTTGGCTACTTCTATTATGGTTTCTTCCAGATGGTGCTCGTCCTATTTTGAGGGGGTGGTTCGGCGCTAATAGAGTAGAAAGTGGTGGTTCCGGTGTTTGTGCATTGACCCTCTTGTACTTATTTATCGCACTTTGCATAGCTGCGCTGATAATCTGAGGAGGTTGTAAGTAAAACTCGTTAAAATGATGTCGAACCTTCCCGTTTCACTAACAACTTCAACAAGTCGTATTTCACACTTTCTTCTTCCTCTGAGTGATGAGTGAAGAAATAAGTTTCATCAAACTTCGTGAAATGATAGAATTTACGATCACCATTGTGTAATGATTGGAAAAAGTTCGGAAATTTGATGAAAACGCTGTAAATATAATCGCAGCTGATTCTCACTCGCTTTGAGGTAATGTGACGCTACTCTTTGACTGAATTACATACTTTATACGTCCTGTCATGAAATTCCTGAAATTTTCTAAGCAATCACACAAGCGTGATCATCAACCCTATCATTTTCCAAAGCTTGAGGAGGTTTTATTTCTAGGGAAAGGAAAAATATGTAAGATACGATGGTCCGAGTTTGTCAGTAAATCAAGAAGGGCCGACAAGAAGACCAACCTTTTCTTCGTGATGTTGTTGCGTTTGTTTCTCCACCCTTGCGGCACTCGCGGCTGTGTTCTGGGGTTGCCTGAGTTCCATTATCGTCGAGATGAGTGTTTGCTGCCCATTTGCAACCGCTTTGGCAGTATGTTGACTGGGCCTTTGCCTTCCAGATTGAGTTGTCGGTGTGTTTTTCGTCGCTGATTCCATCTTCGAGGTGTTATCCTGAATTTGGAATGAAGAATATCACAGCTAGTCATCGTATGCAGTTTAACATTTTTCGCGAAAGAAAAATGCAACGACCTGAGGCGGACTTTTGGTCTTAGTGGCTGACGGTGATGTCCGGGTGGAAGTCTTCGGCCGCGTTTCAGGAATCTTCTGCGCAACGATTGAGGTTTCCGACGCAGTTATGGCCTGTCGCATTTTAGGGGATTCAAGTTTGTAATAGGCGTAGAATTCCTGATCTAGCTGAATCTCAAGTTCCTCAATGAGGTCGACGATGACTGGACCGATGTAGCTATGAACGGCTGACTTCGAATGGGTGATACATGCCTGCAAAATATGAAGTTTATCATCAGCCGGGATTTCGAAATTCAAAAAATGAATCGATCGACTTACAGCTGGCGACTTGCTGACGAGGCTCAACTTCGAGTCGTGACCAGACGTGTTGGACTTTTTCTCCGTCGAGACGATTCGCGTCCCTTGGAGGGAAAGCGCTGCTCCCAGGTACGGTTGGCAACTGGGCATTCGCTGACGGTAGACCAGTTCGAATTCTCCAGTTTCCGCATTCTTGTCCTCTCGAGTGTCTATCACAACTGCGTAAAAAAAGGTCAGGCCTCGACTATTCATCGATAACATCACTGGAAGTTACCTTTTATGGTGTCCTCCATAACCTGGCGACAAAGCCGCGTCGTCACGCTGGTTGTGTAGCTCATGTCCGGATGACTATTGATCTCGATCAGCCAAACTGAGAAGTCCTCCATAACCATAAAATCGGCACCGTAGAGTTCGAAGCTGTTTTTCCGTCTGTCCATGGCCTCTTGACTAGCAAGAAGCGACCCCACCAAGCTCTGCTTCATCCCTGGATAGATCAACTCGTCCCACGCATCGTTGTGGCCCTGAGCTCTGTATGGTTAACGTTAATAGCTTGAAATTTTACTGACGGAGGACATCAATCGGGGCAAAAAATTAAACAACGGGTTTACTTCAAAAACTGCTTGAATGTCGTTGCATCCCACATGTTGTCCGCCGGCAGTGCAGGATCGCGATCAGTGCTGTTTTTGTATTTGCACTGTATCGCATGATTGCAGAGATGGATCGATTCGTGGAAGTCGACAAGGCGAAACTTTTGCGAGCAAAACCGAAGGTAGCTCTCCCTGGAAATTCAGCTCGACTAACAAATCGTCATCAAAGACGGTATTACATCCATTCGCACGACAGAATAATCGCTGCTACGCTTATTCTACGTAAACTTTGAGCTTGACGCAAACTGGGTTACAAGATCAATCCGACAAACACACATATATGTATACACAACTGAGCTGAAAACGGGTAATTTGTTGATGGATTGCCGGAAGCCCGACTACTCCATATATATGTCCGTCCTAAATATATATTCTCAACGCAAATGGATCGAATTTGATATAGGCTTATACGTATGTGTGCCAGTGGACGAGCGTGCCTACTGGTACTAGGGCGAGTAGAACTATAATTACCCATTGTTTCACAAGAAATCACTAATCGCCGATCTATATTACGGTATAATCACGCATCTTTAGTTAGGGATGGATTATGTCGAGTTAAATTTCGAGTATAATTGGAGAAACTCTTGTGAAACAACATGACGAATACAGAACTACAACACAAATCATCATTCACGTGCAACCCAACCTGAGAGACAGTCTCACGTAAGGGTACATATTTCGATCGATGAGAATCTGCAGGGTGTTTGTACACAATAGGATGGTATTGTGAGCGTGTCGTGCACGAATGGCATAAAGATACACGTTCCATAACGTATGGAGATAAATGATACCTGTACATCCATAGGGTGAGGGGTTGAGCACATGTGACGATAAACCATTGCCTGATGTCAAACTTCGTACTGTAGATGAGAAGCGGCCGTTCTGTAACAAGTAGCCAGATAAGTTTTGTCAATATTTTATAGTAAAACATCCACAAAAGGGTAAATGTTTTTCCCAAAACCATTACCGATGTATTTTTGAACGACGTATCGAGTGTCAGATTTGTTGGCTGGGTTGATCTTGGCCACTACGTCTTCCAATCTGTTCATCAATGTGATACCTCGTCCCCGACTTTTGTTTCCCGGTTTCAATATCCAAACGTTCATAATTCCATCCATGTCTAATTGCGGCCAGTATTTACGAATCCGTTTCAATATGTGCCGCGATGCAAGAAAATATTTCTGCGGTTTTACAAAGTATCTTATCTTTATTTTGAACCACTGACATCGCCTGACAAAATTTCCAGGTAAGTATATATTCCAAACTCACATGAAACGGCACGTTGTTACGGACAAAGAGAGCTTGTCCGAAAATAATCTTGTAGTACCAACAAATGAACTGGTCCCATTGGTGAGACCAGACGCGTTCGGCCTCTTGGTCAATGTCCTCGTGTGATTGAGCACCGATGTAATCGCTGCATCTTCGGATCGCGAAGTCCAACGCCTTTAAAGGGATAGTGCCGTTTGGCGATCGCGTTGCATTTTCTCCCTCGGTATTTATTTTGTCTACCAACCATTTCAGAAGGCCGAGACAAGCGGTGAATCTGAACTCAAGTGCGATATTATTCAACTATTATCAGAATTTGTAGTATTTTCAATGAGATTCGAAAGAGCTGCGGAATGCAAGGTGGCATAACATTGCAGCAACGCGTACGCAATGTTGCAATTGAAGTGAAAAAATATTGCAACAATGCTTCTGCAATATTGCATTCGTTGTAGACTAGGGAAACATAAGATATTAAAATTTTCCAAGACCTGGCTGTAAAGCCTCACCTAAAATCCTCGATGAAGGCATGCATTTGATCACCCTGACAAATGTTGTAGCATCGTGGAAAGAGGGTGTTTGCCACTCCCGCTTCGTAATACCAGTGCATTTGCCTCACGTTCGAACACAAGCCCACCTGAAGCGTGATTCGTTTAATCCTGAGTTTGAATTTCGTTCCTACAAACCGCGGTATTTCCTCTAGCATGCATACGAATCCCAAACCCCCTTTTAAACCCGTCAGAATCGATTAAAACCGCATGCATGCGGCTTAAGAAGGCTTGATTGAATTGTAAAACGCTAATTTCATTACAGTATAAATTTTATCAAGACTTCAAAGTTCTGGAAAGTCGATTCGAACAAGTGTTAAAGCTATGTATTCTGTCAGTGAAACTTATAACCGAATTTACTTTCGACGTGAAACCGGCACGACAAAATCTGTTGAAAATAGTCGACTTGTTGTCCTGAGCTGGCCATCCCGGCCATTCTGATCCAGTGTTCCAAAGAAAGTCGACCACATGATTGCTCAGCATTTTCGAAATCAGTAGATTTTCACTCTGCTGATCTTTCAAGTCGCCAATCCCTGCTAGAAGCGCAACTGGGTTCGATTCTACATTCAGGTGCTGATCTGCTAAAAGATTTGTTTCGTACGGAATCATTTTAGATTGTGAAATTGTGATTGTGATTCAACCGCAGGCTCTATTTTTCTGAAAAAATCATTAGAATATCTTCCAACTAGTAGTGTTGTTGAAAACGCGGGGCGAGGGGAGTCACAGGGAGGCATACATTATCATACCGAATTCAGACGTTTTTGAATTGCGTAGCTTCGATGATTTTCAGCTAACAATAAGTTACAGCGCGACAAAATTCTAAGAAACAGAATTTTATGCAGGTCTTACCATTACCAGTTTTCCGATAGTATTTTTCACACCATCCCCTCTTCAGCATGCACTCACGAATAACCCGCGACCTTCCATAAATCATAAACGTGTGATGCGCCGCAATAGCATCCTTGACAATTTTCTTAATCCGTAAAAATCGTTCCTGAAGTGTCGGGGGAAGGCTGTTACTCAAATGAATATTGCTTGATGCTGGAGCGCCTTCTGTATACAAAATTTCAAATACATTAGCCGATTAATAAACATTGCGTAATAGAAATTGGCGAAAAGCATTGAAAATGACAAATTCAATACCACTTATGGATTCGCTTCCAGTATTTGGGTCACTAATTGTAACATCGTTCTTCTCCTGTGTGTTCGAATTTTCATCCTTGTCCTCGATTTTGGCGTCGCAAGTTTTGTCCGCCGATTCGATCTGATGCGGATCATCCTTGGCAAGTTGTACATCGTAAGCGATCATGTGGCAAATATAATATTCAGTTTTCTAAGATCAGCAGAAGTCAATATGCGTCATTGCCCTCCAATTCTTTTCGAAGAACGCACTGGATATCAAAGGGTAAACTTTTCTATCAATAATTTCTGAATCCACGTTTTTCTTCTATCAAAATCTGAGTCGGAACACGCAGAAATTCTTCTGGTTCATGGTATTCTAATTCTGGACAGCTCCTGTGTTTGGAAATCTAATTTCGGTCACCCTAAAGTGGTTAAAGGTCCTAGTCTGTCACCCCGAATTACTCTTGGTGTACGTACAATTAAAACTCCTCGCGCCCAGAATGAAAAATTCGATTCTAAAGCTCGAGTTTTTCCCGACAAAACGTTTCTCTAAACTGGTCGTCATAGATAACGGCTGATTTCATACCCTGAACGATGATCCACTAGCCGCACTTCCGGCTGAACTGATCGCCTCGCCGACCATGTGCTGCAGGGCCGTTGGAATCCTGTAGAATCCCGCAGGCGCGGAAGTACGTACTTGGCGAGAAATTGAGGACAAGTTGGGTTAGTCGGATAAGATCGGGGTTGGGTGTTTTGTGGGGTGAGGGTAAGGGTCGTCCTTCCACGTACCAGGCGCCTCACGGCTCTCATACATGCCCAGATATCTAAGGAAAGACGCTGATTCGAAGGAGGTTAATCAACCCTCCATATACCCCTTATCATATTATACTTTGACCCATTTACTAAAACGATTACCACCTCGGTGCAAATTTCTGGTACACGATGCAAATCCATGAAGGTTTCTCTGAAATTCACCGTAAGACTCCCAAAAATTCTGTGCATTGGGATTTTTTGAAATGGTCTCAAAGAATTTAGGATTATCAGAAAAACATCAAATACCGTGCGGGAAAAATTTGAAATGATTACCTTTCTGGAAAACTCTTGAACTTGATCTTAACATGAATTTTACTTCGATTGGGAAATCTCTGAAAAAATCTTTGAACCCGTAGTTTTTGGCATATGTCACAGTATTTTATTCAGCAAAATTTTCACCAGTGTCAAATTTATGCGTCACAAATTACGAACCAGTTTTAGATTTTGTTAATGATACAAATATTTCTTAGTTCGTACATAGTGACAAGATAAAATTGTACAGTGACTTCTAAGCACAAGTATAACTATAATAACTATACTCACAAACTATACTTCATGAATGAATTAAAAAAATCGAAATGACACAAGCCATATTTAAAAAGTTTGCCAACGACAGTAGGGAATCATATTTTCATGAAGGTAATTCTTGATTAGTCATAGTTGGGGTAGGTCTAATGGAACTTACCATGGAATATTGTTCAACAGGGATGTTAACCACAAAGAGACGCAGAATGAGGAAAATTGCATAAAACTACTTTGCGTTGTGTAAAAATTCTAGAAATAAGGGTTCCTGTAATTTGTTTATCATGCGTCTAATACTTTGTTTGAATTTTCAGCATATTTGCAAGAATAAAAGATAAAAACGTTACAAAGAAATCGGCTGATCCAAAAACAGTGGATGGCCTGAATAAACACGTCACTGTCAAATCGCAATATATGAGAAGCCGTGGCGAAAGCGTTATCGCACGCAATTTTGTTTTCACTTTTACAACGCTTTGACAGAGAGCAATGCTTGACAAAAACGTAACAAAAATATTAAAAACTCAGTGAATAATTTTGTAAGAGTTTAGTGTTTTTTAAAAAATAAATAAAAACAATAATTGCTTAGTAAATAAAAATTCATTAAATTGGCGTGTATCAGGGAGGTAATTTTCGCAAGCATATTTTTAATATTTGCTGGGAATATCCTATAAATGTAGATTTTCTCTTTCTTGGATATTAGTGAATTCCCCTATTACGTCAAACAACAATCACTTTTACACTAATCACTAAATCTGTCACTGTAGTGTAAATTACGCGCTTCCAGATACATTGGACACGCTCAACAGCGCGATTTGAACCTTTGAGGCTACGGAGCGCTTGACGCCTCATTCGTTCGTGATGCGCATATGACGTAACACAGTGATACTGACCGTCGGCGGCGCATACTCGCCAAATACAAGTGACGCGCGCCCATGTTTTGGAATCCTTCGGATAGTATCATGGACGTTATAATTCATACTCTGATGGGTAATAAACTGGCATTTTTTCTGAGCGCATGTAATGACTCCTAACGTTCCTAATTTGAAATTTTCCCCTTGTCGTTTCTTCAGCTACTTTTTCGATTTAACAATCTATAATGATTCAATATTTCAAACAGCGCGCCCATAACTACAAAGCAAGTTTTGTAAATTATGAAATGCTACGCTGATATACCTTTACTTCAATGAATATCACAAGCAGAAAATCGGCTCCCTATTTTATTTTCCGGCGTATTTTCAGTTATATTAACGCTCAAGTTGAAAACTAGGGAACTTTAATTTGGTGCGCAGCGCTGGGCGCATCCAGTGAAAAACTGTCAGATGTGTTACGAGTGTAGTCAACGCAAGTGTTACACTCATATCATTCAGCTGGAGGTAATCAAGGTTGCAAGAGGTTCTACGGCAGTGAAAAAACATGGCTGAGGCATTCAAGTCGGCCGCGCTGGTTCTTTTTACGGAGAAATGCTTCGAGGAATACTTTGAAGATCTGAATTTTCTCGACCGTAAGTTAAAATAGTTGTTTTCTAATTTATTTACGACCTCGCGTTACCTCACAACGACATCGTAGTATCAATACAGATCGCGAGATTAATGGGACTGCTTTGTCATCGCGCAGTGTTGCAACACGTCCAAAAATCGACACGTGGATGCAAGCTGCGCCTTAATTGGTGCGCGAATTTGTGTCGTGGTATATTCAAAATGCAGGTATAGAAGCATAGAAACTGCACCTTAATAATCAATCATGTACATTATTTTTCAGCTGAATGCTTCAAATCCACTCTCAGCAGAGGACTGGGCATCGGAATCATAGCAGGATCATTTCTCGGTTAGACTTTTACCACTCGTTTTCTCACTGATAGAGTTATAATAACTTGAAAATATCATATTGAAGTGAGTAACGTTATCGTAACGATTTATGCTAAGGAAAAACCGTTAGTTTGGGAGTTTAAAATTGTCTGAAATTCGGTAAAATATAATAAACTAAAACATACTCATATTACGAAATCTTAGTTCCTTCAAAGTCAATGTAATTGAGAAAATACTGATTTTTTCCCCTTATGTTTCGTTACGATAAAGTTACTAATTTCGATCTTGTTTGAAAATAGTACCATTTGCATACTGATGATTCACAATTTTTTTTTTTTTTTTTTCCCATGAAAAACACCTAAACTATATTATTTTACTTATCAAAAAGGTATTTTACAGTTAAATTACCACAGATTGTTAAAATCTCCAACAATAAAAGTGGTCAGGGTATAAACATCTTCAGCGTATTACTAGACCTCTTTGCCATCACTGCAACGGTTGCCTACAGTTTTGTAAATGGATTTCCTTTCAGGTACGGATTCACTTCTCTTGCTCTTTCACAATAATTCAATCGCACAAAGAATGATTTTAAGAATTACTTCGACTTTTACTTCCACAAGATCATTTGAAAATCTTTCCTCTTCCAGATTGGTCTCACGATCACTTTTGCACTTGCCCTTTGTTGTTCTTATAAATTATTTACTGCTTTCATTTACCTGTAATGTAATAATTTACTATATTCAATATTATATATCACACACAGTTCTTGGGGAGATGGAGTATCATTGGGACTACAAACAGCGGCGATTGGTGCCCTAGTGATGCATTATAACGGTGCAACTCAACCAGCGGTTGCATTTGTTATTGGGTATCTAGCAATTGTGTATGCTTTGACAAGTGGGCTAACCCCTGTGAGCATTTTGTGGTCTATGCAAGCTGTGAATGTCCCAATTCTCCTTACAAGCAAGGTAATTATCATTTGGTCGTCAATTATTAGGGAGAAATCGTTTGGAGAATTACTTGTGGAAATCTATAGTCTATTTGAATGACTGCAGACTATTCGACAAAATGACAATTTTTGTTATTCGGTATTGCATTGACAAATCACTTAATATTTTCAGATGATACAAGCCTATACAAATTACCGTAATGGGAATACGGGACAGTTATCAGCAGCCACTTCATTTATGCTGTTCTTCGGTTCTCTCGCTAGAATTTTCACCTCTATCCAAGAAACCGGCGATTCAATTTTGATTCTCACCTATGTGTGCTCTACAGCTGCCAATGCGCTTATCTTGTCGCAGGTTCTTTATTACTGGAACGCTGTCGTCAAACCAGCTACCAAGAAGAGTAAAAAGACGAAATAAATACATTAGATACAAAAAAACACAGTATGTGGATACTTTGTTTTTACATCAACCAAATGTGTGTAATTAACTATAATAATTAATTACCAAATAATTGATGGTGGTATATAGTGAAACGTAAAGGCAACAACCCTGGAGATGACCAAACATGATGTAACTGATTATTTTCCTAATGTGATTAAATTAGACTGACTTACGACTAAGCTTAGAATCCATCATGAAAAATTATAATTTATTAGCCAGATGGTAAACGTTATCGAGGCGGGCTTTCTTGTTACACAACAGTTGTATTGAAGATTCTATATTCAATTGCGACGTAGATTTAGATATCTCCATACTTTTGCTATTTCGTAGATTTCAAGCCATTTCTTTATTTGCGGTAATACCAAAATGTTTTAGCATACTTTTTATTCAAAACCGCATATAGAATTTGGCTTTTTTGGCTTTTTTCGCGATTGAGATCGATGAACTCAGATGTTGGGAGATATGAAGAAATCCAAGTTTACAGCGCAATCGAGTACAGCAAGCACTCAAAGCCAGCTTAAACCTGCAATAAGAAAAACAATATAATCGAACATTTTGATTGTATGAATAGGAAGCTTCAACAAAGATTTCAGATTTTAACCATCGCAATCGTTTCACAGTAAAAAGGTCAAAGTTCCGGAAGCGTTAATTCACTAACGTTGTTAGAACCATTTCCGGCGCTCAGTCGGTTTTCTCCGACAGCCGCACTACGGCCTGCAAAACAGATAAATTGGCGGATTTGTTCAAGATTGTGTTGATTACTAAAATAATTGACAGAGACGAAGCGATTCAAATTTTTTATACAACTTCATGAATATATTCTCCAAAGTTTCAACAGTTGTTTCCTCAACTATATCTCCCAACTAATTTTTTCCAATCTTAAGCGCAATGGCTCATCACATCCTTCATAAAAGTCCGAGCATAAAAAAATTCATGTTTGAAGTTAATTTTCTCGTTAACCATGTGGGGAAACTCCCAAACGCTAGGGAGTTACGGCCGAGTACTATAGCTACGTACTGTATGATTTTGAAAGATTTTTGTTGAGAATGTATTGGAGTGTTTTTGCTCAGAATTGCTAACAGAATCTCAAATGTCAGGCCCTTTCTCACGTTTGCGATACGTGGATTTAGATATTTGAAAATATATACGTCAGCGTCGAAATGGACCAAGGCATCCCCTTAAGAATATTTACTAGATCGTATTAGGTTTAAAAAGTGTGTTTTGACTGTATATTTTACTTTACATTAACTTTAATGTCACAACGAGAGTCTAATAGCTCGTTCGATATTTTCTGTGACTTGACATTTGCTAAATTGACCTAAAACGATCAGCTGAATACACAGTACGATGACAAATTACCGCAGTCAGCCTGTTTTAAGAATCCGAATTTACCGGAGTTAATTTTTTATCTCATGTGACCCATAAACCTTACAACATTCCTTGTTATTATTAATAATGTAAATATATTAAACTATGAGATAACGGTTTCTCCTTTGAATGCACAATAGTAAATAAAATCTTACTATATATGTAATATTCTACTTACCTTAATTAAGATCATTCTTCTAGACATATTCTAATTTTTTTTCCTACCGCTACTATATTTTCACGCTCTGTGCAAATTATACAATTCTAAACTTTTCAGGGCTCACGCAGCAAGTATAAATAAGTGTAGCAGTAATAAAGGTTCTTAATTGAGTAATATTAGGTAACGAGAGCAAAGAACGTAGGTACGGAGAATATTTGATGAAAATGGAAGAATTGAAGCAACTCTGAATGGTCATTGGGACTAAATATTGCCGGTGTGCAAGAAGTTGGTATTATGTGTGATATATATTTTGAGAGGCTTTCAAGTCTTTTTGTTAGATGTTATTTTCTTCAAGTTTTTTTTACAATAAATTGTGATTACATATGTATATCGTAAATTCTATTCGCCATTTATTATGGTAATTATAATATTACACCGATTTGAATCGTAATTTCGTCAAATGGGTAATTCGACAGGAAAGGAGAAATATACACAAGAAAAAAAAATAACGAGCAAGTCAGGTTTAGTCGCTTAGTTGTTAAGTGCCCGGAAATTCACCATGCTCAATCGGAAGTTTTGGAAACTATTTCGATCATTGGATGGTATCAATCAATGTTCTGAAAGGTAAAACGAACGCTTTCGAGTTTTACAATTATTCAAGTCGGAGACAGACTCGTGTGTTCCCCCAAACGGCCTCATTTTGGCAACATACTCGACAGGCATAATTACATAAAACAACGCAGGAATCTCTGCGGAATTAATACGAAAAATGAAAATCTCAACATGAGAAATTGAAAAAAGTAAAATCACGAAATATGATAGAACGGACAAAAAAATGAACGAGTGTAAATTCCAATCGGGCAGATTAATATTTGATTTCGGTTACATTCCGCTGTCTTCGTGTCAAAGGTTCATTCGTCCGTGGTTTTTTCACTCGAGAAAGCTTCTGAATTAGTGTAACAATATTATTTGCCCCAAGCAGGCTGTATCATCTAAATAATCTTGTTGCATTAGAGAAGATTGGTGATTCAAAAAAAAAAAAAAAACGAAGCAATGACAAGCAAAACTTTTTCCCGAAAACGAATGACGAAGAAAAAAATCTGTTCGAACGAGTATTAAAATGAGGTCTTGAAATGATCATAAAACTAAAATAGAAAAATAATGATTGTGTCTGGACTTTTTTGTTACTTTGTTTTGATTCGGATTCAATGCATGGAAATACTTTCCCTGTAATAACATAAGAATATAATATAATCGCGTTTGACGAAAAACCCATACAGAGTATTAAATATCGCAGCAACGGAAGTGTTTTCCATTTTTTTAAGTATGACGATAAAAGTTTTAACGAGCTGTTTGAGTGCTAGAGAACGAGAATATGAAATAAAGGAAAAAATGAACGATGAATGAAGGCGGGAATATTTTCCAGTGTTACTCTGCGTCGTTTGAGTTAAGGTGTGTTTTGTTCACGGTCTTTGAGAACTCATAGCAAAGGTGACTAATCGCTTCCTCTGTTATGGGAGGCTCTCTTGCTCGGCATCGGCAGAATATAGTCAAAATGAGAGTGGGCGAGAAGGCGGGGTGAGGCGAGGCGGCGGTGGAGTTACAAGTGTGTCGGTCTGTTGTCTACCAGATCTTGGCTGCGAGGGCTCTCTGCATTAAAACATTCTTGCTTCGTTGCTTCATTCGCTCAATGAAGATATCCTTTCCTTCCAGGCTAGCGTCGCCAGTGGTACCGGGTGGGAAAGCCTCGTCGTCATGGTCGTCGTCGTCGTTCTGGCAACAAACGATAGTTAGATGATCACTCGGCTGGTAGAGTTCGGATCGCGATGGTAGAGCGCGGAGGCGTTTTTCTCTGCTCTTTACATACTCTGCGAAAGCCTACCTAACCAACCTTGTTGTTAGCTGACTCGCCCCCCTCCCCTTCCCCCCACCTCTCGTAGTCATCATCGTCCCTCTCCTCCCCCTCGCTCAGAGGGCCGTCCTGTCTTTTGCCTTGCGGGAGGCCGGAGCCCCCGCCACCCTGCTGCTCGCCTCGCTCCCTCTCTCTATCCCGCTGGGAGTCTCTCTCCCGATCCCCGGCCTCGTTCCCGCCCTCGAGCATCTTGTTTATCTTCTCTTTGGCCTCGTCTACCTTTCGCATCGGATCGGGTGAGTAGCTTCTGTCGCTGTATCTATCGCGCGACGATCCTCGCCTGTCCCTGAAGTCTCGCCGGTCCCGGAAGTCCCGGAAGTTTTGTTTACCGTGGAAAAATCGGCCACCCCTGTTTCCCCCGCCCCTACCGCGACCACCTCCGCGGTTGTTGAAGCCTCCGCCTCGCCGGTTTCCGAAACGGTTGTTGTGCTGGTTGTTGTTGTAGAACCTGTTCCTGTTCTGGAAGTTTCCACCGCCCCGATGGTTCTGGTTGTTGAAACCCTGGAACCGCGGCTTGTAGTATGTTCCTCTGTTGTTGTACGGTCTGAACTGCCGTTTCCTATAGTAACCGCGGTCTCCCGACCTGCTGCGGCTACGGCTTCTCGTGTAGGACCGTGACCGCGACCTGGACCTCGATCTGCTGTACGAACCGGACGGCGAGCGGCTATATTTACGCTCGTAGCTACCGGATCTACGCCCCGAGTACGACCTGGACCGCGATCGTCTGCCAGACCGCGACCGCGACGATCCAGAACTCGATCCACTGCGTGATCGACTTCGCGTATTCCGCTTAGCAGGGCGGTCGCGACTTATTCTCTTCGAATTCCCGTCACCGGCCGTTCCACCGCCACCACCACCGCCGCCTCGACCAAGAGACTCTCGCTTCTTCATGTCACCGCGCCTCCGGCGGTCGTTTTCACTGTCTGAATCGGTTCTCGGACCCTTCGCTTGGCTGCTGTGAGTTTTCGCAGCCGGCGGTCGAGGACCAGGCGGTTCTGGCGGATGGACATTGCCGCTGTTCGTTTGACCGATCGGCTGGAACTTACCGCCGAGTGCACCAGAGGAGAATTTACTCGAGGGCAGAGAAGATGGCAAAGTGGACAGCGAGGCCTCTTTATAAGACTGGAATTTGTTTTGGGGCTGGGGAGTCGGGTACTTGACTGGAACCTGTTTCGGTAGCGGCGGTTCCTTTGGCAGCGGAGGCGGCGGTGTTGGCTGAACCAACGGCTGCGTTGTGGCTCTTTTTTCGGCCAATTCACGTTGCATTTGCTTTCTTATGTTCAACGATTTCTCCAGTGCCGCTCTCTGTAGCTTTTCTTCGTGCTCGTTATCTCCATCTTCGTCGCTGTCTAACTTAAGTGGCGGCTTTTTATCCGGTTGAATGTCCTGCCACTTCTGCACGTGCGCTTCTTTTTGTCTGAAACATACCCCGAAATCGTCACTGTATAGAATTTTCATTAACATTACCATTGGTAAGCAATATTGCTGAAATATTGCAGATGTATTGCCGCAATGTAAGGAAGTTCATCAAATTATGGCTGTACGGTGTCTGCATCATTGCACAAGCTTGTAAATCTCATCTGGAATTGTACTTAAAATTGTGTAAAGTTGAGTTGCGGCGATGATTTTGCAACAGTGCAGAACATCGTGACATGATTTTAGAATATTTAACACTGTGCAACATTACGTTACTGCAATATTCTCGTAATATTGAGTTCCGTGTGAGCGGATCTTTCTAGTATCTGACACTTACTTGTTGACGTATCTAGCCGCCTGGGCAGCCTTCCATTTGGCGTTGAGAGCAGCTGTATCCAACGTTAATTTTGTTTCTGGATGAATCAGCTGAGCTTCTTGCTCAAATATATCTGTAATTGGTTTCCTTTGAATATCTGCAACGTAAGAATTCGAAAAAAATGCGGGTTAATGCGATGCTTAAGGCTGGATTTTCACAAAGAGTAAAATGATGCTGAGTTTTTGACCAATAGGAATCCAATAAAGCAGGGAAGCGCTACCTGCAGTCCCTACAAAACAAACTCTAAACTCAAGAAAAAAAAAAAAAACAACATTCCTATTGGCCGAGAAGTAGGTGGAAAAATATAGCGGCAGCATTTTGCTGCCCATGAAATTTCAGACTAACGAATATTAAAAATTTTTGCTGTTATTTCTATCACCTTTGCGTTGTTGCGCAGTCAGCGGCGCCCTTGGCTCTCGTTCATGATAGGCTTTAGCAGCTTCGTCTCTCTCCCTTTCTCGTTCTCTTTCTCTACGAATTTCCTCTTCTCTACGTGTGCTTTCAGCAAGTTTCTCTGCGTTGCTATTGGGAAAAGCTATATCATTAAACCGATCTACACATTCCACCGATTGAAAATTATCAACAATTTTACAAATTCGGTGTGTCGATTTCCGAGTTCCATTCTGTTTGCAGGTAGTAGTAGTAGTAAGTGTACTTCAAAACGTGAAGAATTCTTTGAAATTTGAAGTACAAGTTGTTCCTTTCTTTTGTTTTACGTTTTCGCTCATATTTTAAATATTTTTTTGCTTTCGAACAAGCTCGTATTTCAATATTGCCTATGAAAAAACAACCGTTTGCAATTGGTGTCGCTGAATTGGATCCATTTTTGCGGTATTTCCCTTGATAATTGAGAAGACAGAAGCTACTTTTCTCTAAAAACAAAGAGTTTTCACAATAGCTCAGTATTGGACGGTAGAAACATTATAAAATACAGCATGTAAGGCGGAGAATTAATGTTACCAGATTTTTTGTTGACATTTTTTACCTTAATCTCAAAATATCGATACCATAAGTTTAGCAAAGTTTTGTCGGACACTTCTTGTATTCATTTCCTCTATACAAAATTGCACCTCAGTTTATGAGGGAGAACTTTGATAAATTCAATTAGACAAAAATCATTCACAAGATCCTGATCAGTTCGTATTAGAAATTATTTGGCTGATGCAGATGACATCGAGCTGGAAAATAAAGTGCTCATAGCGGTGGTTCTGTAGTTTTATTTTTTTTTTTTGTTTTTTTTTTTTTAATCCTGTAACTTCGCTTTGTTACAATATTACAATCAACCAAACTTGACAAAAAAATATTAGTATACTCCAAAGTTCCACCATATTTCACTATCAAAACACAAAACTGCAAAATGCAAATTTGTTCAAAATTCATCTGTGAAACAATATAAAATTTTCTAGACTTCTAGATTTTACAGGGTAACGTTGGATAATCAGGGGCGATTTTAAAAACTTAAGAGAATTTTGATACATTTCCTAGCCTAAGATCGTAAAAATAACTGAAAAGGTATGTGTGAATGATCGCGAAAGCCATGCCTCAATAAATAAATAATTTCTCACCTCTTCAATACAGCCGTTTCTTTTTCAACTTTCGCGTAGTAGGCGCTCAGTTTTGATTCAAGCTGTTCTAGATCGGGGAGCGAAGATTTCCGAAGGGCTTCCAAGTCGCGTTCGAGTTTGTCTTTGCTCTTGCGTTTCTTACGCTCTTCCTTCTTCTTTTTCTTTCTAGTTTTCTTATCATCTTTGTCTTTATCCTTTCCCTTCTTCTCTTTCTTCTTCTTTTTCTTCATTTTCTCACTCTCCGAGTGCTTTTTATCTTTCTCCCGTTCTCTCTTCCAGCGAGCAGTCTCCTCCAAAAACTTCCGTACCTAATAAAGTAGCATTATTCTCCATGATTTTTACTACCGAGTTGCAAGAAATCCCAGTCAATATCTCAAATTTCATTTACAAGTATATCAATTCCCTCACGGTAAAATATTTCGTAGCATTCTTTTGACAATATTCCGAATGATTTTAAAAACTTTGACTAATTCTAAAAAAGCATTGTAAATTATTATTCCCTGAAACTCGTTAAAAAATAAAGTCAGAAGTATTTTTCCGTCAAGGAGCATATGGTATTGGTACACTGTATCTTCTGTTAACAATGGCAAATTATAACGTCTTCAATACGACAATAAAGTTAAGAACTGATTTGAATAAAGTTTTTATGAAATTTGAGGCATACCACTGGAATTTTTACATCTCAAACTACGACATTACCTTGTCTTCGTAGTCAGAGTCGTCCTTAGTTTGCTCCAAGAACTTTCGCACTTTGGTTTCGTAGTCGTCCGACTTGTCCCTAGAACCTGTATAGGGTAAGGGAACAGCGGCATCGTGAGCCGCGACAATGGCAGCAGGTGGATTATTGTATTGAGCCATGCGTTTGCTAAGCGGTGACAAAGATCCGCGGTGATCTTTCTTGTGCTTTCTTTTGCGACTCGGGGACCTTGATCCAGACCTAGAAGTACCAGACGATGAGGAGCTGCTCGAGTCTGAGCTCGAGGAGCTAGACGAGCCACTGGAAGATGAACTGGAGCTTGAACTCCACCTCTGTCTTTTCTTTGAACGGGACTTTCTCTCCTTTTTGCGTTTCTTCTTCTCTTTTGTTTTGTTTTCGGGTACTTCTTCGGTTTCAAAAGTCTTAAACGTATCCAAAGGATTCAGCCCGACTGTCAGTGTTTTAGTTTTTATGTACTCAATGGAATTTCTCGCTTCCTCGTGGTAAGGTGCTATTGCCAAACAATTCTCGTAGGCCTTTCGAGCTTCTTCGAAATTGTTTTCATCCTCGTAACTCCGACCCAACGCCACAAGTGTTTCGGCCATGTATTTACGAGCGTTTGCATGGGTTTGGTTGAGCTTTAAGGCGGTCTCAAAATCGTCGATTGCTTTCTTAAAGCTTCCACCGTTGGCGTACCTGGGGATAAACGCAAAGCGACTGTCTAAATGGAGTCAATCTTTCGCAGAAAAAAGTCTAAGCTGTTCGATCATCAAACTCACAGTGCCCCTCGAGCCACCAGTCCTTCAACGTTTCGGGGATCTACAGTCAAAGCTTTGTTCAGGCATTGGAAAGCTTCGGTGTGACGCCCAGTCTTGAAGTGATCTATGCCTTCGGCGACACTTCGGAATGCCCACTTACTGGCCTGCGTCTGTCTCAACTCATTGGCATATTCAGACTCAGGGAATCTTTCCCTACGTGAAAAAAGAACGCTGGATTGTCAAACTAAATACACCCTGAGGAAGGGCCATTTTTACAATAGAAGTACAATTTGGAATACTTTTTTAAAATAGTGCCAAGATCATAGTGTTACGCTCATTAACTCGATGTTATCGATTCAATAAATAAATTCAACATTAGAACAGCGCATATACATTTAAAATAGTAGGTAAGAAATGAAACTATAAAAAGAAAAATTTCTTTTCAAGATTTAAAGAATTCCAAAGTGGTAAATATTTAAAGAATTCCAAAGTGGTAAATATTTCAAGAGATTTTAAATGATTTTTTTATATTGCAAAAGTTTTTATATGATTTTGCGAGATTTTATAAGATGTCGCAAATTTAAGAGATTACATAATATTCCAAAGTTTCCGATAATTTCAAATGATTTTATAGAATTTCCAATTATTCTATCAGGATTCAAGGCTTACACAGATTTCGTGAAATTTCAAAGATTTCAGGAATTGATGATTATTGAATAGGATTTCAAGGTACTGCAGAAGAAATAAAAGTGATGTGGTTATACCACAATTCAAGGGGGATTAGCCCTTCGAAAATCTGTCTACAGTACGATTTTTTTTCTCAATCGAAAGAAATTGCTTTTCACAAACTGAAAAAAAAAGCATTTTACCTGAGTCCAACCATGTTGGAATGATTTTCTTGTGCAAGACCCATCAAGTTGCAAAGATATTTAGTGTTGTTGGGGTTGTTGAAGCCAGTGCTACTCTCCAACATCGTTTCATAACTCTGTCCCTTGTTGTCCATAAATTTCCTAGATCACAAAAACGAGATTCAAAGTTTTATTCGTTTTTGTATGTATGCATCACGAGCCGACCACCAGAGAAAACGGATTCAAATGAAATCTTTCAACAGTTAAACTTCGACATTGGTAACCATATAGACTGAATATAGCGTCATCTGCCTCCAATGGCTCTTGCAATCAACATGCCTTCGACCTATTAATCCTTGGTCTTGCATTTTCACAGCCTCCAATTCATTTATTCACTCGCATTTAAGAATCATTTCGGGCTTTCCGTTCGTTGCTCTTTTTTATAGTACATTCCAGGGCTTGCCCAAAAAAATCCAGAGGGTATTTGCACACATGCGAAAGACTTTTCCGTCTTTCTTTCAGTCTATATGCGTTACAAAAATTTTCTATTCTTCAGAAATAATAGATTGGTCTCTATTACTGATACGTTACAAATTCCTCAATTACAGATTTCAATGTATTTCTTCACTTTCTTTAGTCTATTTTGCTGTTAACACCTCCCAAACTCTGATGTGAATGAAGTGGCCACTTAAAAAATATATATTTTACATATTGCCAGCTTTTTTCTATTAATATTCATAGAAAGTATACAAAAAAAGATGCCATTTCTAAATCCGTACTTTTAAAAAATAAGAATAGACCATACAAACACCGAGGGGATTCGATAGAAACATATTACTTTGAAGCTATTGTTGCTTTTATGATAATTGACAATTTCTTAGCTTAGACCTTATAATGGTAGAACCTCATTATAACATGAACTAATGCCTCACCTTTCTCAATGGCTAAGACGATTTATTTATAGGTTTTTGTATCACATTTTTGTAATCATAGTTTTTTTTTTCCTGAACACAAAAGCACACAGCCTATTATCATCAACGATGATTTTTGGTTTAGATGTTTTTTTTTGTTTGTTTTGGTTTGCCTGTTTGGTGCGATAAAACAAATTGCATAGCCCTATAGGTATAGGAGGTGGTAGCCACACCGTGAGTATTTTTTGTCTTCCAAGGTCGACCACAAAAAAATTTACTTAGACGTGCAGAACGCTTTTGCCTGTTTTGCGCTTTGTTCAGTGTCAATTTGAATGACATCGGGTTTTTATTTTGTCAATAAAAGCTGTAAGTTTAAATTAGGCATTAATCATTTAAGGTTGAGCGCAGTTTCATTAGGAACTTTTGGAATAATAGAAGACTAGGGCTCTAGTTGTTTGCTCCCTTTTCGAAATATAATAGACACCTTATTTGTTTTCTTTGATTATTTTTACTTCTCTGAAGATAGAAATTAAATTGAATAAACAAATAACGATTTTGTCATAGTGTCGAAAAAATTATTCAGAAGCAGTATGAAAAGAGAAAAAAAATTATATGAACTTGATGTTTTTAAAAAGAAGAACAAGGAGTTTTTGAATTTACTAATTTTTTTTCACTCCGCGAATAAATCCCAACAATACTCGATGTTATGAAATTGAACACATAAAAGTAAAAAGCGAAATGATACAAAGAAAGTTTTGTGTTTCATTTCTACATCATCAGAGTCATAATTAATACTCAATTAAAGTTTCTTTTCCAACTCATTGTATGATAATTAACGTAACAACAAATTAGGTGAAATAGGAAAGTCTACTGCACATAAATTAAGTATGAAATAACTGGCAGTGTGATTATTGAAGAAATTAATAAACATATTTTTTGACACATGAGTGATAGCGTAAAAAAACATGTAGTGTAATTATAATCAGGGATCAAACAACCATATTTTATGGTTATACCTACCGTGTGGTGCTCAGACTATAGCATCTGAGAATCTGCATCTCACACTGGAAATTCAACTTCAAAAGACATTTTGGTGTCATTTGACATAGTCTGGCTGGTGCTTTATCACTTTTTGATAGTAGTAATATATCGTAAACGTAGATAATACATGTGCGGTAATACAGAGCCACTTGTCTGAATCGTTTGTATCACATTATATATTCATCGTCATACTGACTACCAACACTTTTTATGCAACAGAGAGAGGATCTGGCACCTAGATTCATAAAAACGTGTCAAACGAGTCAAATCTGATTTACCTTCAATGATTAGTTATTTGCAGATTAGGCGGAAACGAGAATTAACCCCGCGTACATCCTTTTTACATCTCTCAATGCACTCAAAACATCAATTTTCTTTTCACCATCATTCTTTACATATGTTTAACTGAAGAATATATTAAATTAATATGTACCACGGTATTACCTGATAGTAGTATAAGATTTAGAACATAACGATGGTTTCATTTTGTCTTTGTTTTTCAAAATATGTGTTCTTGCTACCCAAAACCGAGTTATTTTAATGATTCAACGTAAATAGGCAACTAGTTTCAAACTCAAAGTTAACTGTGATGTTATGAAATTTATTTCGATCAGTCAGAAGGTAATGATTTGGTTAATCCTTGTAAGATTGGCAATGGGGAAATTTTCATTACTACACGAACCGACGATTTTTGTTGAATGATTCCTAGTACCAGTACGAAATAGAACAAAGCTACATGAAAAGTTCAATTCCCCATCTTCCCCCACCATTTAATACATTCAGTATCGGATTTCATTATATAAGCTCATTGGGATCCTTGAATGATCTTGCGGTAGTAAATATATCACAATAACTGTCATGGTTTTTGTTTTTAATTATATACGAGGTTTTTCATAACGTATTTAACTACAGATCAAAACAATATAAAAAAATGAAAGTCCCATAGCTTGCACGAACTTTTCTCTGCCTTGATATTTGATATACTTGCCTAAAACGATCAGCCAATTGCTTTATCCAATGCCATATTGCCATGGCCAACACCGCATTAAGGATCCCAAATACGGGACATTCCCGGATTGCCAATCTTGATGGCCAATTTAGTAAGTGGGTGTGTGATTCTTTTGATGGTGAATCTTATTTGTATGACTCAATAGATCGGATAACGTGAGTTATCGCAAATTATGAGTGGATCAACAAAACGTGAATTAAATCCATACGATGACCAATCGAGAATGGTAGACAAGGTTCAACTCACTTGTAAGCTTCGGGAAGATCATCAGAATGAATAAGGCCCATAGGAGGGTGCGGAGCTTGGGATTCTCGGGCAGGTTCATTCATAACGGCAACGACACGTTCCGCTTCAACGTTAACCTCACTCACTGCGACGCAGACGAGATCGTTGGCCATGTAGCCCCGTGTAACACCCTTCTTGTCCACTGCCGGCACTGTGGCCGTATTCAATATCAAAGCCTGTCAACATATCATTAGTTATTGAAATAATGCACATTATAGATGGATGGTTCGTGACGTCGAAATCAAAAACTGAGAAAAAAGAAGAAACTGTTATATAAAAATTTCCCGCAGCGTTATATAATGCCATAGAGATGATCTACACGAATACAGATTTTTTTTTACAGTTTTCTCTCGTTTCTTAAATTTTCTAGAACTCATCAAAGTTTGTCTGGGTATTCCAGAAAAAATTTCAGGGTACATTTCAATAGAAGATTTCTGCCAGAGTTAAGGAAAATTGAACATACCTTTACTCCAAGGTCTGTAACTACTCTAGGGCAGTCGCTGCAGTTGCAAAGAATTTTAAGCAGAAGACCCGCAGCACTTTTACCCATAACTTGCGAGTAAATAATATCACCGACGGCCAAACTCTGGAAATAGTATAAAAATAAAAATAATTAATCCATGAAAACGTAAAGACAATTATAATTTTTTTTCTTACAGAGAAGATATTTTATTCACCTCTAAAAAATTACGAATCCTCTGCGATTTCTCCATCGTAACGAAAGAATCTAGTCCTGGCATAGTCGCATAATATTCTAAAACAAAAATTTCAACATGTGTGTAACACGAACATGATTCTTCTGTTTTCGTTCGTAATGTATGTATTTATTCATTCATCCATTATTCGTTCATTCAGATTTACGAGAAATTCCATTCAACGTAATATACATTACTCGGACAGTTTTTTTATTGTCTCAAAATAATTTGAATCAGTTACTGCAATAAGTTCCGAAGAATATTAGACGAATAAAAAAATTAAAATTGCATCTCGATTAAAAAAATGAAGTTGTACTTGGGTGAGAAAAATAGCAAAATAATTCAACTAGAAATCAGTAACATGATTTGATTAATTTATCATGCACACAAACAGAACAATTACTTTTATCCTATAAATAGTAATGAAAATTTTCCTACTTTGATATTTACCCTCATCGCCAAAGTCTTGTTTGATTGGTTGAGCAGGCTTGTCCAAGTTAGCTTTGTCATAAAGCGCATCTGCCTTCTTAGCGATAAATTGCTGGAGTTTCAATCTTTTACCCCTATCACTAAAACTGCAAATAAAATTTTGAATTGTATAAATCTGAATAGTTAGTTGCGTGTTTGTAGTTTTTAACTCCTGCAATATTTACCTAAGCGTTTTTTGCCGCTGCTGGTAAATCTCAAAACTAGGTTCCTTAAGGTTTAGCAGGGTCAATTCGTTCTCGTTCCGCTCCCCTTCCCACACCTTCTGTAACTGCTGCCCATGGTAATTCAACGCTTGCGCAACTAAGCGCGGCTCCATAGACTCCATAGCCGATTCTCAGGCTCGTCGATAAAACCTATAAGACTGTAGTAGAAAGAGGTCGAATTTTTTTTTCACCTAGCATCATATTCTCAAGGAAAAAATACTCGTCGTAAGCAAGAACTGAAAGTATCTTTGGTATTCATACTACTTTTAATCAAAACTACTCGAGAAGTATACGAATGATAAAACAACTGGCCATAATTAATAGTTCTCCATTTGCCGAAGCTAATTGAAAAAACTGAAGCTAGTAGCCAAAACTACCAACTCTGTGATACAAAGGAATGCCAGCAACGAATGGTTCGACTGCTGATTTAGGCTGCTAGTTTCAGCATGGTTAATGTGGTTTTTTTTTTCACGGAGCAGATTTTTGAATCGATCGTTGAGCCGGGAAACACAATCCAAGTATTGTAAAAGCAAACCCTGTAGCTTAATTTTAGTTCTCAATGCTCAAGTCCTAGATTTAGCGATACATGGAAATGGAGATAAAAATTGAACATATAATATATATTCGATATATATTTCGTTATACATATTTACAGTAAACATAATTAATGTTGTGGATTTAGCATGTGTATGAAACATGTATCATGTTCAGCGAAAGTTATTCCTAAAAGGTCTCAAATACGCGTTATGATTGAAGTAATTGTGAGAACGGGAGTAATAATACGTCAATTCATAATTTCGAATCAGTTCATTTGCAAGCCTATGTAGGACGAATGAATTATAAATGAAACAAACGAGTTAAATATCGATTTGTTGATAACAGCAAAATGGTCGTTTCAGTGAGTTTCAGGAACGACGCCATATCGCCTCGTGCCGATAAAACTTGATGCGGCAACGCGGAAAGACAAAAAACAGAAACGAAAAAAATCACGCGAGATCTTCCATGGATAACTAAAATATCCGAAACATTACAGTTTTGTCTATTCCGTTTTGCTTATAGTTAACATGAAACTCACCTGATGATGATGAAATATCACTGTACCGGTAAATCAACACTGCGGTTAAACCACGTACGCTAACGAGCAACCATTTTCATTGGTATCGACACATCCACTGGCTTCTCACACACACCTAACTCACGTGCAGACTCCAAGCGACTGACTACTCGCGTCAAGTCGTGCGTGGACACATTTTGTTCTCCTTGCAGCTGCTGGGTGCGTTCCGATATTAGCTCCCAGCGCTGCCAACAATCGATTTTCTCTTTTGCACTAGCAGGTTCATGAGTAGCTCTGCCTCTGTCCTAGGGAGTTTTTAGCGCCGCCAGCTAATTTCGGAACGCGCCACAAGTAAGGTGCGTTCCAAAACTCCCTAGGACGGATGGAGCTACTCAGAAACTGAGCGGCGCAAAAGAGACAAAATATAGGGTGCGTACCAATATTAGCTCCCGGTGCTCTTAACAATCTTTTATCTCTTTTGCACTCTCAAATTCGTGGATAGCTCTCCCTCTGTCCTAGGGAGTTTTTAGCGCTGCTAGGTAATTTCGGAACGCACTCATAGTTGACAACACTGGAAGCTAATTTCGGAACGCATCGTAATGCGTATACTTCACTGATCTTTAGTGTCATATGGAGATCAGTGGTATACTTGGCTGTCAGCAATTCTTCATCTTTTTTGCGCAGCCGATAGCTCTGCCCGTGCTACGGAGTTAGCACTGCTAGCTAGTTTCAGAACGCACCGTATAAATACACACGCTACTCAACGATGCTCAGTTGGTCACGTGACCACTGCGCATGCGCAAGCCACTCGGAAGTCACTTGCTCACTGTGCATGTGTACTGAATTGCCGCGTGCACAATATGGTTTACTTTATGGTGGATTTACGCTGTGAATGAAGTATATAGAGAATCATCGGCTGTGATCTGCAGTCTTGCTGCAAGCACATATTTGTCACGTGGTATACATGATTATACGAATTTATAGCACTCTTTGGGTGCGTTCCGAAATTATGTCCGACTGCTGTCAACGATCTTTTATCTCTTTTGCACTGTCGAGTTTGTGACTAGCTCTGCCTCTGTCCTATGGTGTTTTTACCACTACCAGCCAATTTTGGAACGCACCCTTTATAGTAAGACCAATGCGGTTGGCTCGACTGGAGCGGTTTGAAAAGTATGCCAACCTAACATACGAATTGCAACCATTCTGAATGCACGCAGCGCTCCGACCTGGCATTTTGTACTCAAGTTTTTAGGGTTAATGGTTTCATACTTTCATGTGTCTTGTGGCAATAATAACCTTATATTCATAGATTTGAGTGCACTACAAAAAAGCAATTTCTTTTTAAACATCAAGAAGTAGAACTTACCTTGCTTAATGCCATAAATTTGTCAATCAATATTTTTAGTCATAGTAATTATTGATGTGATAATTGGTGATAATTCATTATGTCCGAGAACACGACGAAAGCGAAACCTGACAAGAGGTCTTCGCCATCGATAAACAGTGACGATGAAACTGAGCACGATAAACGCTCGAGAAGAAATAAACGTAGGAATGATGGATCAGACTGTGAAGATAAAAGTGATCATCACAGTAGACGAAAGGAGAGAAGTGATTCTAAATACTACAGGAGCAACGACAGTAGCAGAAATGGAAGAGATAGAGACAGAAGGCGACACAGGAATGACAGAGAACGAACTCGTCGAAGTAAAGATGATAGGCAAGCAGCCAAAGATGAGAATGATAGATCGTATCGAAAGAGTCATCACTTGAATGACGATGGTTCACCGCGGAGATATTGGAGCGATCAGTACTGGAACAAGTATCCGACCAATAAAGACGAAAGAATCGGACAGCGTTTCTACGGCGGTCGTCACGAAGAGAGGAATGAATCGACCAAACGTTATTACGACGATAAAGAAAATAACGAGCATGTCGCGTCTACTGATAAGAAACAGTCGACGGTAGAAAATGACCGAGAAAAGATTACACCAGCGCAAAAGCGAACGGTGGATCTTCTGACGTCGAAAACTGGTGGTGCTTACATTCCACCAGCCAAACTCCGCATGATGCAGGCGGAAATCACTGACAAATCGGGAGCTGCGTACCAACGAATATCTTGGGAAGCCTTAAAAAAGTCCATTCATGGGTACATTAATAAAGTCAACACCAGCAACATCGGATTAATCACTAGAGAATTGTTACACGAAAACATTGTCAGAGGTCGAGGCCTGTTGGCGAGATCAATTATTCAGGCTCAAGCCGCCTCCCCTACTTTCACACCAATCTATGCAGCACTGACTGCTGTGATCAATTCAAAAGTAAACGATTCATTATATTGGTATTAGTTTTTTTTTTTCCCTAATGCTATTCTGAAATGCTGACATTCTTCCTCTTTCAGTTCCCTAATATTGGTGAGTTGTTGCTCAAGCGTCTAGTCATACAGTTCAAGCGTGGATTTCGCCGTAACGATAAAGCTCAATGCATTTCATCGGCCACGTTTGTTGCCCATTTGGTAAACCAGCGTGTTGCCCATGAAATCTTAGCTTTGGAAATACTAACTTTACTGGTAGAGACGCCAACTGATGACTCCGTCGAAGTTGCCATCGCATTTTTGAAAGAATGTGGCATGAAACTCACCGAGGTTTCCAAGAAAGGGATTGAGGCAATATTCGAAATGCTTCGCAACATCTTACATGAGGGGCAGCTGGACAAAAGAGTGGGTAGAAACACCTAAAACCATAAAACGTTAACATCTGTTTAGTTTCAACATTTATTGACCTATTAAGGACGTTCCATTTCACTTTAATCACACTGCCTAGTTTCTTAATTAAATTTCACCATTCACTTGAACATATTTCAGGTTCAATATATGATAGAAGTTATATTCCAAATTAGAAAAGATGGATTTAAAGATCACGAGGCTGTGAATGAAGAGCTTGACCTCGTTGAAGAGGATGATCAGTTTACTCACCTTGTTACTTTAGATGAAGCAACTGACCCTCAAGATGTACTGAGTAAGACTTGCACAAATATACGACATGCAGTTACTTAATAATTGTCAGCATAGCTGAAACATAACACTTCAAAATTCGACATTCATCGATTATTTTTCTTTTTTATAGATGTTTTCAAGTTCGATCCGGACTACATTGCAACGGAAGAAAAATACAAAGCATTGAGCAAAGAGATTCTTGATACTGACAGTAGCGGTTCAGATGGTTCTGATGGTGATGAAGAAGGCAACTCTTCTGACGAGGAAGATAGTAATGTCACAGGTACCTTGGTTCTTCACATACATATATTTGTGATGAAATTTGTAATTGTGGAGATGAAGACGTGATTCCCTCCCAAATATGATATCGCCGACTATTTCCTACCTCATAAAAGAGTTCCTCAAATTCTGTAATATTTCATGTAATAAAGTAAAACGGATTCTTTCAGGAGAAGCAAAGGAAGATGTTATAGTCGACAACACGGAAACCAATTTAACAGCGTTGCGCAGAACGATTTATTTAACTATTCATTCTTCTCTTGACTTTGAAGAATGTGCGCATAAATTGATGAAGATGCAACTGAAGCCTGGGCAAGAAATTGAACTATGTCACATGTTCCTGGACTGTTGTGCAGAGATGAGGACGTACGAGAAATTCTTTGGTCTCTTAGCTGGGGTATGTGATTTTTAGCGGTTGTTCTGTGTTTTGTGAAACATCTGTTTTTTGATTAAATGACTTGATTTTTCAGCGATTTTGCGCGATTAACAAAATCTACGTGACGCCGTTTGAAGAAATTTTCATAGATTCGTATGATACGATACATCGCTTGGATACCAACAAACTACGTAACGTGTCGAAGTTCTTTGCTCATTTGTTGTTCACCGATTCTATTTCTTGGGAGGTTCTATCTTGTATAAAATTAAATGAAGAAGATACTACTAGCTCTAGTCGTATCTTCATAAAAATTTTATTCCAAGAATTATCCGAGTATATGGGACTTTCGAAATTAAATCAGCGTGTGAAAGATGTGTAAGTAATGTCTTTATTGGATATTGATGTGTTGTACTTCTTCTTCTATTTGAAAGTGTTTTTTTGTTCCAAAGGACTTTGCAAGGAGCCTTCGAGGGTTTATTTCCACGAGATGATCCAAAGAATACAAGATTTGCTATCAATTTTTTCACTTCCATTGGTCTGGGTGGTCTTACGTAAGTTATATTCAATTTTACTCATTCTAATTCCAACGATACTCTTCTATTTCAATGCTGTGATTTCAGGGATGAACTACGAGAACACTTGAAATCGCGTCCAAAGCCAGCCATAGTGCCAGAATTTGTCGAAGACAAAAAAGAGTCGTCTAGTTCCAGCAGTTCATCTTCATCTAGTTCCGAATCATCGTCGAGTTCATCGTCATCGTCATCCTCATCCGAGACCGCAAGTACGAAATTTTTCACCCTCTTAAATAACGATTACAATCGCAAGAAATTGCGAATATATATATATGTCTTTTAGATTTCCCAAATTAAAACTAATCATTTAGGGGATTAGAATTTCATGCCAAACTCTGTACCTAAAACTTCTTTTTTTTTTTCTTGGAAACGCCAGTGGAACACATATTTTTAATTAATTTACAACTTGGGTGAAGGACATTTTTTTTTTTGCCGTTTTCAATAACTCTCCACTCTTGTAAAAAAATAAATAAAAAATTTTATATTTCCTAGGTTCTTCTGAATCCGACGACCATCGGAAGAAGAAATCTGCAAAAGAAAAAACCCAAAAAAAGAAGATGAAAAACAAAACGCGAGTGACGAAAAAGAAACAAGAAAAAACATCAATCGTGAAAGATGTTTGGGATATAGAAACTGATAGAAACCGTATTAGCAGCTCTCACGAGACAAATGAAGGGCGCAGGCATAGCGATAAGACGCCTAAAGACAGATCGAGTCAATCAAAACGATCAACCAAACAAAATTGGCACGGAGAACGGTATAGAGAAAGTGACGATCGGACAAACACGCACAAGGACAAAAATGATAGGCATAGAAGGCATAAGGATTAGTGAATAATGACAGTAATTTTTATAATGTAACAAATAATGAATTACAATATCTTTGTAGATTATTTTTTGACTAACCAATACAGAGACTGTCATTCGTTACCAATGTTAGACTCGCTGATTGTACATTTTGCCTCTAACGCATCAAGATCTTGGGAATTTATTTGAAAAGATATCCTCTATTATGAAGGAACAAAAAATGCCTTGACATTCCTGTTATTTACTCGATTTCATGAAGTCAACAAACTTGGAACGTCCGAAAGCGATTTCAAACGAATTCAGTTAAACTCAATGAAGGTCAACCCCTCGGCAAATGATCACATTTCAACTTCAGATTTGATGAGTCTCCAAGATCCCAAAATGCAGAAAAAGTTTTAGTATGGCTCAGGTGTGTGGCACACTGAACGACCAAGAGGAGCTTGAGTCCTCTTGAAAAAATCTGCTTGGAGGTTGCTAACGATTGATGCAACATCTTGCTTGAACCACCTTATAGACCGCTTAACTTGACCACCCTCTTTATCAGTTTTTGTTTTCTTGCCATACTCGTGATTTTTGTTGAATGGCTCGACATATCTGTTGTAAATAATAATGATATCGAAATCGTGAATATATTCTATGTATTCAAAGTATGAGTAGCGCTGTTTTTTGTCGAAAAAAATTCAGACAGAATGCTCACTCTCGATTGACTTGTTCAGACGGATCATAATCATTGTGAGTTTTCCTATAAAGTCGATGGCCAATGCGAGAAGCTGAAATAACTTCGGCTGCAGTTTTTCGGGGATTTACCAATTCTGCTGCTGTGCCATCTAAAATATTGTGACGCAATTACTATCTTTGTTTATTCTAATGTTAGAGTGTCCGGTAATATAAGTGAATAATTCCGAATGCTTATGACTGGAGAAAGTTACTGGACTCGGTGCGTTTTCCAAAAGTTGTTGTAACAGGATCAACACTGTTTGGCAAATTCGATTTTTGGCCTGAAGTTTTACCAACTTCTTTTTTCCAGTAACTGTTCATAGCCGTGTCTCTTAGCTCACAGATTAGCGATTGAAACGGTGTCCGCAAAGTCATTTCCAAACAGGATTTGACCTTGATAAAACATAGATCAAAATCTCAGAAAGCTTTCAAAATTCTATAACACATATCGCCGATGATAGAGAAAAACGTTGTTTGGACCAACGTGGCAAGTTTAAATGGAAAAGCTCCTTTATCATCATCGGTGATGAAGCTGAAGAAATTAAATTGCTCTGGTACATACTCCAGCGTCAGTCCCAAGATCAGCAGTACCAATCAGTAATTGCTGATTAAAGCTATTGTCTTCTCGTTTATCAGTAATATGCAATGAAGATTTCAATGCATCTATACTGTCTTGGAGTTTGTAATCTTTGAAACAGTTTTCCAATCCGCCTTCCAAAATCACAGTTCCAGCCTACAGTGAATAAGTATTTAATAAAGCCTCATGATACGTCAAAGATCAGTATTTGAAACGTAGTTTTTTCTTATGGGCATTCTAAAATTCCAAAATTTTGTTCCTTAAAAAAATCGAACAAGTTCCGTTCCCAGAACTTGAACCTCTCGTTGGCTCAAGATATTTAATTAAAGGCACGTGCCTTTGAAAGTAACTCAGTCGATAAAAGTAGGATTTTATTCGTCTTTATAAAATTCCGAGAGTTCGGACTTGACAATACTCGTCGCTCGTTATCAGGTGAATGTGTCATGTTCAATGTTCTGGGCAACAGAAAATGAGTTTTCAGTGAGTTTGAAACAAGGCAAGCAAACATACAGGCCTTATCTCTGGATGGTAATCCATCTTGGGATAGTGTCCGATCTGCTTTCGCACGTCTTCGTACTGCATCGCTGATATTTTTACTGCCATTTTCGACTCTGAATACTATTCCTGCTATTTGGTTATGTTATAAGTTGTAACTGTGCTGAATAATTTATGTTGATACTTTTTAATTATTCCACTCTGTGTCATATTACGCATGTTATGCGAGTAGCAATTCGAGTCACATTCTGGTCGCATCTCATCACCTGAGCAAACAAAGGAATTCTGGACATTTTCCCAAGGTAATAGTCAAATTCGGTTTAAATTAATAATCAACATTGGTTGAATATATACCGTTGACACTTTAAAACATACTATAAAATGCTTACTTTTATTTTACACCTCAGACATAGAGTCTATCCGTTTTGCAAGACGATCTTATCCTACAAGTAACAGTTTGATTTATGTCAGATGGCGATTGGTAGACTGGCAACGGCCATTTTGACTGAGATGTTCGGGAAGAGTAGAGGGTGCGCTGCTCAAGCGAGTGTAAAAGGAAAAGGGAAGTGAAGTTGGAAATATATCAAGAAAAATATCCCACAGTTATTAACTCGTTTGCATTCCTTTTTATACGCGGTTCAGAAAATTCTCTTTGGTAATTTGTATGGTTAAAATATTATATTTCTAGTTTGCCCAGTATAATAATCACAATCATCATCATCATCTTGTGTCGACGAAATAATAATTGTTGTGTGCGTTGTGGGTTCTCAGTGTCATTCGTCGTATCCCGTTAACGTAGGTTAGGCCCGATATAATCTATACTACCGTACGCATAACGCGGTACATAATTCGCAATTTTTTCCTCTTTTCTTTAAATTTTTTTAATCTACGTATGCGCCAGTTTGCCTGTGAGAATAATAACTCTCCCGTAAGTGAACTGGCAGGCCTGAATTCGCTAATCAGCGGAATCAAATTGTTCGCGAAACTATCACGTCAAAGGCAACTAGGAACTGTCACGCAAGTTCCCTACGCGTATTCGAGTGTATCAGTCTAGACGGTGAGCATTAATCATACGGCAATCATGGAAAGGCGTACAACGAGCGTGCTTATTCACGTTCATATCTATCGCTACCCCGATAGCCGGAATGTTAGTTAAGTTGTGACGTTGGGGCCCGAATATTGCTTTCGAATGTTTTCTTTCTGTCTGTCTGTTGATCCGTTCAGGCAGTGACGCGGCACCGATAACAACACCCATGATTTCGGTCCCTCGGTTTAATCGGCTCGTGTTCTCCTCTCCTCCGGGTAATTGAATATGTGCCTTAGTTACATGACGGCAGGCCTCTTTTATCATTAACACAGTGGTGACATTCCGCGGGAGGCGGTAACCGTCGCATCAGGCATGTCTGTTCGCGCTCAGTGCTGTATCAATTCGATTATGCTCGGGTGTTTCGCGATCGCTCACTTTCCGAAATACGAGGGCAGCTCTCGCGATTTTAGTGTCGCCAGGGAATTTGCTCTGACGAATATACGTGAAAATTAATCCCCTCCCCTCTTCATCCGTTGCACACTCTCATTTTACGATCCCTCTTCTTTCTCCCTTCCTCTCTCCCTACTTCATTTCCTTTCCACCGTCACTTTTCTCTCTTCTTTCTTCGTCGCTATTAACTCCCCCCCTCTTGAATGGTCGTCATCATGGTAGGTCGTGTATCGCCGCCGCGTTCGCGCAATAATACCTTGTTGTCTTTTATTAGTTGTGTTTACTAATGAAATTACGGTATTATATATTATATACAATATTTATATATCTTATTGAAGAATACGATTTATATTTCATACTAATAACAATAAACTTGCAATCGTTTCTGTTTTTCTCTTTTAATTTTTACATGCTCGTTCGATTACACCTCGTAGTAACAAAAGCGAATATAATGCTACCGATTTCGGAATGCTGGTCGCTTTTTTTTTTTTTTTTTGTTTGACAGTTCCATATTAGATAAAAGAGATAATGTAATTAATAACAATATTTGTCATCGGCTTCATTGCCGTCGCCGTCATCGTCTGACGAGTTCAAAGTGCTCTATAAATACTACTATTGTTATTATGTTGTATTTATTTTTTTTTTTCTCTTGAGAAAAATTCTTACTCTTATATTTCAGGATTTGAATTACTGCTACATCTTTGTGTATGTTTGTCATAGGTTTACGCACTTCACGGTCATTTAATGAGACATATTTTTATCTGGTTTATATTCTGGTATTATTTACGCACCCTTTATTTTCGCAATTCTCTTTTGTCTGGACATTTTCAATTCCCGATAATTGCTAATAAGTGGCAATGATCGCCCATTAAAGATGCTTTTCATTTTCTTTGTCCTTATCACTGATCAGATTAAACATAGAAATAATTTATCCTGGTTGAGAAAAATTGTGGCTAAACCTTCCAATGCTCAATTGAATTCGACTCTCGTATTAACCCTTTGTATGCTCACCTATGCCACGACTCATCGATTGCATACGAGGCAATCTAAACCTAGACAATATTCGGTTTTGAACATCTCAACAATTACGCACTTTTCATTAAAAAAAAAAAAAAAGTCGACATATTTTTTGTACTAAATTTATTAAACTTGATTCTACAGTCAGATTTGCAAAATAAAAAATGTAACTGTCGGAAAACATGTCTGAAGTTGACCGTACCACTCAGCGTTGTTCAAGTACAAAGAAAAGTTGGGGTCAACCTGACCCTATCTGTAGACAAAGGGTTCAATTGTTATTTTCATGTTAAAAAAATTCCCCATTTTCTCCAATTGATATCGATCCACAATTACATTTTTTGCTTTAATGAATCTCAAGAGTTACTGGTATCATTAAAAGGGTGGCCACTGGTCAGAGAATTCTGGAAAAACCAGAGAAATTTCAGGGGTTTTTGTGGAAAGTGAGGGAATCGTTGATATATTTTTTTCATACAAATACGTCAGACAATTTTCTTAAAGCTTTACGTAAATTGGATCGAATTCAAATTTCATTTACCATCGCTGAAAGGTTTTCTTCAAACTTTGGCTATTCCCAAATATTATCTTACAAACAATTGTGTGCATCGGCTATATGGGACAATGTGATCCCAGTAAAAGTTCGTACTTTCATTAAAAAAAATTTTAATCCAAAGTACGTATATTTTTTTCAATCTGCTATAGCCAATTTATCCGAATCAGGGAAAATTGTAAGATTTTTGTCTGGAAAACCTGGAAAAGACAGGGAATTGTCTGACGTAGATTTAGTGGTCACCCTAGATTTAACTTTATTACAGTAGGCGAAATAACAAATGAATCGATTGATTGACCACTTGAATAATGAAAATTACGTTTAACTTGATGCAGGTCACTATGGCTAGCCGGAGTACGGCCCAAAGGCCAAACGGTTCCACGCAAGGAAAAATTTGTCAGTTTAAGTTGGTGTTACTTGGAGAATCTGCGGTAGGCAAATCTAGTCTGGTACTGAGGTTTGTTAAGGGTCAGTTCCATGAATATCAAGAAAGTACGATAGGAGGTGAGTAATAAGTCTGGCAGGAGGTCTGACACATTACTTGAAAGTATGACGATTTGCATTTTCAATTTTGGAATTATATGCCTGTTCCAATATGTCGACCCGACGTTTTATCAGCACTCGGGTTATCACGTTGATTGACCTGTGGTGTTTTTGGAATCTTTGCTACAGAATATTTACTTTTTCCGCACAAGCAGTTTCGCATATTACTACTGCAATAACAAAACGTTAATGCAATTTAAATTTTATGGTGTTTATAACATTCTTCATTTTCACACTCTATGACAATTCAAAAGGTGTGAAATATTTTGGAAAAAATACATTAAGAATTATTTGTTACACCGTTTCGCAATTCATTATTTTTGTTCTATCAGATCTGAAAAAGCACGTTTCATTTTCAGCTGCTTTTCTAACACAGACCGTATGTTTGGATGATACGACTGTAAAGTTTGAAATTTGGGACACAGCTGGACAGGAACGCTATCATAGTCTTGCTCCAATGTATTATCGCGGAGCACAGGCAGCTATTGTTGTTTACGATATAACAAATCAGGTATTATTCACGTTTATTAAAAGGATGTCGAACCTTCAAGTTTTATCTTCGTCACATTTTTTTATCATCCTGAGCGATAAGATCGCTTCAAACTTTTGGAAACTATACAGGGTGAGACACTTTAAGTATCGAGAATAGAACGGGCTCAGTAGACGTGAAGGCACATCCCTTCAGGCAATCAATGAAATGAAAGTGTGGTAAGCAGTACCAGTTGTGCTATTGATTATCAAACTGTTTTTCTCTGTAACAAAAAACTGAGTATCCTTCTTCCGTCACGATCACAGTCTGACGCAATTGCTCTGAACGTTGATTGGCTGAAGGGATATACCTTCACGTCTACTAAGCCTCACTTATTCTCAACACTTGAAACGACTCACACTGTATTTGTACTATGATAAAGTATTGAATAATATAGGGTTCAGTTGTGAAGTCTAGAGTACTGCAACCACAAAGCGAGCTCCCAACCACTAAAGATAAGTGTGATCGTAGGCTTCATAATTTCCCTAAGTTTAGAAAGATTTCATTGCTCAGGAGTGACGAGAGGAGTGAAACCTTTTTTTCACTTTTAATCCAATGGGTTGTCAGTTCAAGCTTTGGTACGTCAATTGACTAGTTTATATCGATATTAGGATACATTCGTACGTGCTACAACGTGGGTGAAGGAACTTCAACGGCAAGCGAGCCCGAATATAGTTATAGCACTCGCAGGTAACAAGTCGGATCTGGGTAACAAAAGAGTCGTCGAGTTCGACGAGGCCCAGACTTACGCAGATGAAAACGGCCTCCTGTTCATGGAGACGTCTGCAAAAACGGCCATGAATGTCAACGATATATTCTTAGCTATCGGTAATTAATTTTTAATGTACACAAAATTGGTTCATTCAATCCTGCGAAAATTGAGGAACCTGCACGTGACTGCTTTGCAAAATTTTTCAGCTAAGAAGCTTCCAAAGAATGAACAAACCGGTAATGCAGGCACCAGTGGACAAGGCCGTCGATTAGTTGAAGTAGAAGGACAAAAGACGACCACTAGCAACTGCTGCAAGTGATTTTTCACAAACAGTACGTGTAATGTATGATAATATTAATTTGTTACATATTTCGTTGTAGCTATTAGGTGTAATGCCTCTTTGAATCCTACAAAGCGAGCAGAAAATTTATTTGTACATTGCATTTATGTTAATTAGATACATTTTTGTAATATAATTCTTATATTAAGATGGATTTTCAACATGTTCAATTGTGTAACGTCAAAGCTTCTTTCTCTCAAATTGAAAAACTTGTTAAATTACCCTCAGTCAAATCTCAATGAATTGCATGGAGAAACAGGTTTTCAACAATTTATCGCCACAGTGATTATTATTTATAAATGGATAGCTATCAATCTGCAAAAGCAATGAGTGTATTCAAATGGTACTCCTTATATACCATTTATATTGCAGCAGCGCCTCGTAAGCTGTCAAGTTTTCATTATTAAAAATAAAATTTTAATTCTTCTATGTACAGTTGTTTCAATGGACAATTCCCAGCTTGCTTAAATATTAACATATCTGATCGACTAAACTTTTTGATCTTCAAACATCCTTTCAACTACCATACAACATGTTTTCCACAGAATTTTGAATATTTCATTTTCCACCGAATGTTTCGAATCGTTTTCTTATTTTTGCTAAAGGCAAAAAAGTTTAAATCCGAATTTTTTAAATTCATTTGCGATGGGGCTGGGGGGTGGGGGCAAAATTAATTGTTTTTACAGAAAAATAGTTGTGTCAATATATGTTACAGTCTTTGTCGGTATTTTCACGAATAAATTGGTACTTCTGAATGTCTCGTAATCGGTAAATTGTGATAGAATACGTGGAATCTACGATTAATGTCTAATTGCAGATATGTACCATATTCAGGAAAGATAAACAAACACACGGCGTGAATGTGTCTGCAAATGAGTGGGATGATAGAAAAAAAGAAACAGAAACACGAGGAAATGCTACTAAATTAGAAAGAATGGGATGTATAGCACAGAGACATTTTTGCTCGAGTGATCAGCGTAGCACGGGTCTCTACTACAACTTTCAGCAACATCCTGAATTGTTGTTTAAGGCTTGAAAGCAGGCGGTGTTTTAATTCCCATTCGTAATCCTAGCAGTAATGGGTGGTGTTCGTTATAAATATATAAATATATATAAATAAAATACATTATATAATAATGATAATAAATCATATAGGTGATATGATACATGTAATAAGTAATAATAATAATAATAATAATAATATAATTACATAAATGGTAATAACACCGACGACGATTTGGGCACGTAAAATCATGTAAGATAGTGGGGAGCCATTCCTGCTGCTATATAATATATTATTATAAAAAAACTTTCTTTATTAGATTGTATCGTATATAACACTTATTATCTATTCTAATATTGATATAAAATATATTGTATATTAATTTGATTGGAAGAAGAAAAAAAAACATCATAATAAATTATGAATTATTATACGAGGATGAAAATAAACTTGTGAATATAATGATTTTGCAATGCGTGCGTGCTTTTTATCACATACATATATAACGTTATTATTATTATTATATCTATTATGTAGCTTTGAGAATAATTTATTAAAACTTTACACTTAATTATAAACAATATGGGTCTCAGCTATTTACCTTTCTTCATTTATTCATCATTCCAAACTCTTCTTCGAAGCACTTTTTATTTTTCACGGTCAAAACAAAAAACAAAAAAACGCTTGAGGCGGATTTTGTTATTTCGTCGATTATACGCGATACATTATAATTATACTTGCTATGTAGTCGTTAGCTCTGTAAACATAAGTGTTGCATAATATTGCATATAAAATGCTTACATACAGACGAAATGCGTATATAATTGTATATATTATTCGTGATTTTTCAATATGAGTCGCTGTAATTGCATATAATTCTGCACATATTAAAATAAATATTCGAATTTGAAATTTTTTTCACAGTATAAAATACGAAGTCGAATAACAGACTATGGTATGATATGAAAATACAGGCAGGTATAGTTTTTATTACTAATTTTTATTACTAGATTTCAAGCTATATGAAACCTTTTCTTTCCAATACAATAAAGTAGAAATGTATATATTTACATATATAATTATAACTTTCATCTAATAGTTTTTATGTGGAATTATTCTCAACTGTTACGCAAGGTTTAAACCTTCAACGGTTTTTCATTCATATTCGTCGTTGTTGACTAATACTACAGAAACATGGTATGATCCCAATTCAAAAAATTTTGTAATGTATCCAATGCGAATGATGGGTAGAGTAGACCATTAAAATGATGGTATACCTTACAAAGGGACGAATGTATAATATGTATAGTGAATTTAATTACATTCAAGAGGACCGAACATCATTGATTGATGATTGAAGTTGATTGAAAACGAACAAAAATTACATGCTTAATATTGGCAGTTTAAAGGATCATCATGACTGGTGTAAATTTATTAGGTACTGTCCCAGCGTGTAGAAATCTGAGAAATGAACAAAGAAAATGGTGCTATGTTTAGGGAGAATCTGACGTTGATGCGAGTTTTCGTCAAAAAGTTTATAAGTTTGCTTGTCAAAAATGGTTCCCGCTACTTTGGCTCATTAAAGATTATCCAAATTTAATATCACAAATTATAAAATATATCTTGAAGAGCACCAAAACTGTGCAGATGATTATATTAGGATCTTGCTGAATTTATGAGACTATTCTATTCGTCACCTACCTTTGCTTGTTCAAAGCATAAGATTAGATTTAAATTGTTTTTTTTTTTTTTTGTTTTTTGAATTAAAATCCGCGACAAAACAAGTATAAGTTCTCGTAATGATAATATAATATAAATGCTTAGGGTTACACATTTTTTTTTCTTTTTTTTTTTTTTAAATCTTATTATGACAGTTGAATATCACAAATTTTTTTTATTTCTAGGAGCATAGGCTCTTACATATCATATTGGTGGCAGGATGAAGCATGAAGTAAAAGAAAAATTGCAACACAGTTTGCAATGGATGGAAGATTGAAAAGCTGTATAAATGGTGATTCTACACATTCACTTCAGAACGGAATCTAGAGCCGCTGAAAATGAATAACGAGTTTCAGTCGATATTTCAAATGCAATTTAATTGAATATGCCTATAGCGAATAAATTATACAACCAATTTATTGCATTTGGGTGATGGTTCAAGTAACTGGGGTGAAATTATTACTCGTTCAAAGCAGATATAACCGCTACAAACGTAGAGAGAGAGAGAAAGAGAGAGAGAGATTGAGCATTATTCCACGCATGCACTTAGTTCATTCGAAGTGTAAATGTAGAAGCAGCATTATATGCCGTAATGATTTTAAGAAAGGATGGCGATGCTACGTCTCGGTCCACCTATACATACGTTGTCCAAACTGGACCATTTTTTAATACCCTTGCGCAATACTTCTGCCGTTACTTTGTCTTCGTATACCCTGGACATTGCCTCAAGCTTTTGTGCCTTCTCTTTGCTAAGCGGTTCGCTAGGGAATGTTAGTTCGTTGGCCTCTGCAAGCGTGCGGAGGTCGAAGTAGTATTTTGCGTACACGCTCGAAGGGACATTTATATTAAATTGTAGCATTTCCAGAAACTGCCTTTCCAATTCGTTCCTGCAACGAAATTCAAAAGCTGATTTCATTTCGGGAATATATCGACAAATGTTATTCATCGATGTTGTTGAAACTTGGCACATTTGTAGAGTAGTCGAAAGTATTCAAGACGTATTTTTTTATACAGGCAATGGATCAGATTGTAGGGTAAAATATAACAACAAAACCGTATACCTTATCATACTCGTGCAAAAACAGATATTTGTTACACGAGCGTAAGGTTTTACGTCCTATTAATTAAAAATACTATTTCAATTCCGGTAACTAATATATGTAAGTTTTTTATTCAACACCTGATTGGAACGTTTGGATTTCGAAACCTTTGAAGCATGCGTCAAGTACCCAGTTTCCGAATAGTGCCATAAAACGACCGGACATGCACACAACTGAAGTATTTGATTGTACACACTACAGTGTTCTTTGGCACATGTGCTCTTTTGAATAACTCAATCACTTAACTCACTGTGTCATTGACTGTAAATTACGTAATTTCAATTTTACGTGCTGTCAGTGGCATCTTCGGTGCTTCTGAAATCAAACTTTCTTCCACAGCTCTTGCAAAAAATAACATGTGTCACATGTGTCGATCCGCGATATCTGATTTGTATAATTACAGCTCTGATACACAGTATATTGTGTTACAAGTGTGAAAACTGGGTGATTTCCGAAAAGTGTAAAGTTGGCGACATGATGCGAAGGCATGTGCTGCGATCACATATGTCTAGTACTTGAGCGAACGCAGCTGCATACAATATAATATTTTGCAATGCCTTGTTTTCCACAAGTTGAATGCTAGGGGTGGTTTCACCCTCAAAGTTGATTCATTACCGACACGAAAAAATACGTACCGATTACTCATAACTGCTCAATTAGTATGCGAAGTTTCAACATAATCTGGAAGTCACACTAGGGTAGCTTAAGTGACTCACATCACCTGCAGAATAATTCTAACTTGAAATTATCAATTTTCCTTTTACGGCAATTAATTTCAGCGCAAATACTTCGATCAGTTACCAAATCGGTAAACAGGTTTTTGAGGGGCTAGGCATACTTGGAGTCTGGTGTACACTTTGAGAGAAAGTCACTTGAATTCAAGTGAAGTAGCGTCAAGTCATTTGAGTATATTTTAGATCTTTTGATTTTAATATCTTTCGACATTTTTGAGTCAACTTCATGTAGTTCTGTGTAGAATTGATTGCTGAATGGCCAACCCTCGACGAGTTCAAATAAAAAAAAATTATTCCACTAATAGACAAATAATGACCGTTTTCTTCCCACTCTTCTACGCAAAAATAGCGGTAAAAATGTAGAATTAAAAATGGAAGGGTCTCAATGTCAGGGTTTCAAAAACGTAAAAATCTGTGTTATAGAATTTTACGATGGTTAAAGTCGAGATACAGAAATGTCAAAATGTAGAAATGCAAAGTTCGGAAAACCAAAATATTAAATTCTACGTTTTGGCTTGCTATATTCTTAAAAATTCTGACGATTCTATATTCGGCCTTCTCTACTTCGACTGTTCTACATTTTACTTTACTAAAATGAAATAACCTTTTGCTTTTTTTAAAATGTGATATTGTAATCCTTCTACTTTCTGATCCTTTAAAATTTTTATCACCACTATCCGCAAACATATTATATTTTGCAATGTGATGTTTCAACTTTCTAGATTAAACCGAATTTATGAATTTTCAATCAAGTAACGGTATAATTACGTACATATCTTCCACGGTGATATCTTTAAGAATTTGACAATAGTCAACGTTCCACACTGCCTGATCATCCCACACCTTGGAAGATAAAAGTATGGCACCAAGTGCAATTCGCTTCCAGTTAGCAGGAGTTATGTCAACTTCGGCATAAGTGAGAAGCCGTTCTAGATAAACTAGTGTTATAATAGCACATTCAGCTGTGAGCTGAGCGGCATTAAACAATGTTCTAATAAACTTGTATATTTGTTTATGCTCTGGATTATGTCTGTGATAATCTTCAGAAACACCATCTCTCTGAAACACAAAATTCAGTTAACCCATCTGCAATCTGAAAAATCGAATAGATCAATATGTGCGTTAAAAGTATTAATAGCATGGTGTTTCACCGTAAGTGGATGAAGTTTTTCGTCGAATATGTCGATCTGACGTTGCGACGTTCGATTCTTGATGTGATAATATATAGCTAACGCAACACATTTAACTGTATTTTTGAGATTGGGTTGAGACACGGTACTATCGTCAAGATAGATGGTACTACAACTGCTGCTTTTCTTCAACGTCCTTGTGTCAGCAATTTGGTGCTGACTTTTTTTCCTAACCATTCCATCTGCAAAATTGAGAACAATCCAGTGCAGCGGCGAACAGACTAACACAGATTTATAGAAAGATAAAACTCACTTTCGATTGCCTGCTTAGAACGCTCCATGAAAATTGTGCCTGCACATGGGTGTAGCGACGGGTCTGAATCCCAATCTTCTGGCTCGCGCTCGCTTATATGTTGCAAGTTATTCGCGCTGATTTCACCTTCTGGAAGGTGTTCCTCTAGCCCTCGGCCTCCACAGTCGCGCCCTAATTCTTTCCGCCCTGTTTGAGGGCTTGCGTAAACACAGCAACTATTCTTGTTGCCCATAACTTGACAGTTTTCTAATTTTTCGGTATCTCACGACGATCTATATCTCCTTATTCTCTACCCCGTTTTCTTTACTCGTTTTTTTACTCCCTTCACGAAAACATTGAGGAGATAAATGCCCGGAGCACACAAGGATTAGACATAATTTGACAAACTAAATCCACATGTCAATTTGACACGATCAGCTGATGCGGGTTGTGGTGATAGTGACGGTGACACGGGCGACGAGATACATTCCGTTGATTTTCATCGTGACCACTTACCGAGTCTCGTAATACATGAATATTCAACGCTGGTTCATAGTAAGTCTGACTATTGTTTCAGGATCTCTGTTTAGCGCACTTTGGATGAAACGAGCTGAAGTTACAATATAAAAAATATATGTATAATTCGTGTACACACACAAGTGTAACCATTTGTAAGAAGGCTCCAACAACTGTGACACGCCTAACGCTGCTGCGAAGACTTGCCGGCAATTTTTGAGGTTGAGTACCTCATCGAATCCTCGCCAATAACATTTAGCTGATGGCACAGTAAACACGTTCTCTTGGAACAATATTGAACACCGCTTTTCGTGTACTGCGGGGATGTGAAACAGTCTATAAACACAATTTTGACACAGAAGGGGAGGTTTTTTTTATCTGTGAAACTTCGACGGCTGTGCGAGTAAACATTTTCAACTGGTTGCACTGAACAGAGTTCGGTCCGTTACCGCCATTTTCGCCGCCATCCTGTGTGGAAGTGTTGAGTAGATAATGTGATTGGATTTGGGCAGCTATTCCGCAGTGGATATACATTCTGAACCAATCAAAACTCCCAGATGAGGGTCATGATCAGAGTGAAGAACCGATAAAGCGGACCTCTGTCTAACTATCGAGTCTAACTATATGAATTATTGGAAGTAGGACAGCTTTGATAAACTCTTGAGATTTTGCTCACATACAATTGAATCGTTATGTACAATACTATAAATCGTTGGACTACTCCAATATAATAATATAATCAACAGTATTGCTAACAAATCCGTAATTGGAACTTATATTTGTTCGCGAGGTAGCGTGTATGAAGTATGTTGTACATACATTTAAACCATATATAATCTTTAATAAATCATTTTCTTTGCATCCATTTTTAATTAATTTCTTTGATTTTTATCATCCTTCTAGATTAAAATTAAACGTCGTCGAGTCTATTCGAGAACCCCCCCCCCCCCCCCCCCCCTCCCCAAGAACTTGAAATAAGGTAAAATCCTCATACCAGGATATTCTATTTTATTTATGAATCAAATTCCATCAGTTGAATTTAGTGGAACACTTTTTCAAAACTGTCTCCATTCAAACATTTCATGTCAAACTGCGAGGACCAAGTTTTCAATTTGTCCGAAAAAGGTCGGCTCCGCTTTGAAGAGAGAGCTACATATTGAGTCAGGGACGGACGCGCATGCGCACTGACTTTGTTTCTATCAACTCTGCCATCGTCGAGCTAACAATAAGAGAGCAAGTCAACAATTTCTGACGTGGTGCGCACGGAATACCTCCAAAACGATAATGTCTGAGTTGGGGACAATTCATGGGACAAAAGTCATACAAAATTAATATTAATGTTAAAAAAAATGTTATTAAATCTGGAATGATTTCGAAAAAATTGTGAAAACTAATTTTTAGTTGAAAATTGGAAGATGTGATAATACAAAACTTCTATATTATCATGACTTCTCAAAATATTTGCGCGAACTTTCCATAAAATATGCATTATTCACGAACTAGGAAACGTAAATCTAGTTTCGAGTAAATTATATTTCATGATTTTGATTAGTCTACAGTCGACCTGCGGTAATCCGAGAAATGTTCTGCAAGGCGATGTTGGATTATCAAATAATATTCGTCCAACTATAGAGAGCTGCCATCGACCCCTTGTAGTCCGGAACTTTTTGAAAAGACGTGTGTATATGTTTGTAATCAGAAAAATGATAAAAATTGTGAGATAAGATCGATACTACACGTATGTAACATACATAATTGGCATGTCGGATTACAGAGGGCGCCGGATTATACAGGGGCTAGATTACCGAGGTTCTACTGTATTAGCTTGCATTTTTTTTATTAGGTTTTATAATCTGCTACATCTATTATACGACGTGCCAGCGACGTTTATCAACACCTACGCCCAACCCTACACAAGTCCGGGAAATTTCTAAAGGACGGTTACCTTTTTTGAGCAGCCTACAAGGCATCTCTTTCACTGATTTCAGTGATCTCTTTCCAACCAGTACAGTATATGGAGATTTCGACGATGGCTAATTGTAAGTTAAAGGCGGCCTTGGGAACCGTACTGCCTATTCCAGCATTCAACTCACGCAAAGATTAAGTAATTCACTAACGTACAGGGCGTTTCAGTAAAATACCGATAGCAACAGTGATAAAAGCTCCGAATCTGTTCTTGTTTATTCCCATAGATATATTTTTTAAACATAATTTTTGCATTGTTAAATCATGAAGAATCATGAGATGGATAAACAAAAATTAATCAACACATAGTCTTTATGTAAGTCTTAATTGACTGTGTAAAATAGATAAATTATAATTCAATGCTGTTTTTTAATGAAGATACCATATCATTTTCAGTACATACTTTGATATGATATAGACATACGCAGAATACTTTCAGACCTTCAAAAACCTTACACATTAACGGTAAACCAAAATATGACAGTAATTTCACAAATATCTAGAAACGGTGACACTTTTGAAACCCGGTGTTTACCTACTCATCCTCAGTCAGAAGTACCTGTCTTGTAAGTTACGAATGTGTACATAACATACTATGATGTGTAAAATTAGGCTAATTGTATAGAACAGCGTATAACTATATTTATACGTATTAAACAGCAGAGGAGAGATGACCGCCCACAACAATGTAGGTCGATATGAGAATTCCATCGAGCCCACGTGAATGCCCACCAAATAATATGCAACGACGTGATAATAACAATAACAGTGAGTTCCAAAATCGTTGGATACTTGAATCGCTCGTTTTTATTTGTCAATAGCGTGTAGTTACACTTACAGTTTTTATCTCAGTGGAATGGAGCTAATGAAATGGGTTGGAAGTAGATGAAACAAATGTCCAATCAACGTCTTGGTATTATTAATTTTTTCTTTTTCGAGTTCCACAAAGATACGACACTGTGGGTGTTTTTCTTAATGTAAGCACAGCTGCCTGCTTCTCGCTTATATCGTACCACCATCGTTGGCCATGAAGCGGCCGGGGGCCCAACACTAAACGAACTTTCGCATTGGTGCAGAAGAAGAAAATGCTAGGAAACGATTCATTCGTACCTGTGCGACGAGGCTTAAAGCCGTATATAACTACCTGAATCACCAACACAAACAGCACGTCGAGTTACTCGGTATACTTTGTATTGTGGCAGTCAGTAAAGTCCGAGGCTCCGAGCGATCGGCATCAATATGCGGACACTGTCGTCATCATCCGTCGCGTAAAAACTAGTATTTATACTAATGTGGTGTGACTTCTGACCGGAGGACCAAAAATGGCGTTTTCTTTTGCCGCTTATTTGTTGTTTTAGTTCGAGCCCTTGTAAATATCTCTTACCGCGGTCTAACGACGCGTTGAATTTAGTTATTGAGTGCGGCAGTGTCGTGATAATTATACGCAAGGTGATTATGGTCAAGTTTCACGATGCATCATGCATATTCATCCGTATTATGCGTAGATACAGCGTATCGAATTAATCTTCCGCCTTAAGTCATTTCTATATTGAGTTTATTGTGTACATACTATTATCACCGCCAACCTGCCGATGCCCATTTGTGTGTATCCGTGTAACCGACGTGTTCGTCGAAACACACATGAAAAATGTACACCTGGTATGGAGATGAGGAGCGGAATGACAAGACCGAGTACTATAAACGGTCTGATACACTCAATCGGAATGCCGGGATTCGATATTACAAAAATTAAGCATCGTAGCTTACTGAAAAAATTCGACCTAAAAATTTTGATATTTCGAAACTTACTTATTTATATTTACTTATTCGATTGTGCTATGGGCAATAACAGCGCTGCTAATTAATTTCTATTATTATCAATTGCAGTTCTCTTTCGGTAATAATAGTGTGTAATAGGAAAAATTACAAAAGCCCGCAAATTTTTTTCCGAACAATGCTAGATGAATGAGTTGGTGTATTTGCGACTTATTTTGGTGCACTGAATACGATGTATGAATACGTAAAAGCTAGTTTTAACACGCAAATTTTGAATTTTTCACGTCAGACAAGATATAAATAATTTTTTTTCATCAATGTTTCATCCAAGGTAGTTCCAATCTGTCGTAGGTATTTTCATTCAACTCAAATAACAGAAAGTGTTATGCTTTGACATAAGAAACCAAAATTTTTAACCCCCAGTATTATTGCAATAGATATGCATGCTATTGTAAGAATATGGTAAAGTATATCACTTAAGCTGTGACTTGAGTTGAACAAAAATGTGAAAAATATTAAATTTTTGGCTTGAAATACATTTTTGTGGATAGTTACAGATGTGATAGAATTTAAAAAAAATATCATTTCATTCTATAGGTCATAATACATGACATAAAATTTTTTCATCGCTCCTTAAAGTGTAATTTTTGACAAAAATTTATTCATTGATTAATTTATTTCGTATCAACGACTAGCCCAATGACTACAATACAATAAACTATAGTAATCAGTGTATTTAGTTGCCACTAAAGAATCAAAATTAGGAACATAATGCCTTAAATTCTTAGATTCTAACATAGTAAAGATTTGGGTTGTAAATATCAAGCCGTCAGCATGTTTGTTACAAATATCCGCGAGTCGTACTGATGGTAAAACAAGCAACGAAGCGGTATCCGTTGTAGGAAGAAAAAAGGATCGATCATTATATCTCGAACATGTATTTGGAACGTGTAAAGTTGTTGAGGAGAAGTTTGCAAACGAAAATTACATCGTATTTTGAGAAATTCCTGGATATTGCTATATTGGCAAATTTTAAAAGCCACATAAGAAACGTATTGTTGTATAAGCAGGTATACCAGTAAAAAGCAGTTTACTATTGTAGTGTTGTATAACTGATAAAACTATCTGAGAACTTGATCATTTCTTCGAATGGAAAAGTAGAAACTCGCTTCGTTTATTTTTATAAGTTATTTCACACGTCAAAGATGTAGAATTTTGCATAAATGAATGTACTTTAAGATGTCCTTGCATGTGTTGTTGCTATAGAAAATATGCATTCAACGATGGAGCATCTTCGACCGGAACAACTGGTAGGTCTGGTAGCTCGTTCAGCAGAAGGAACAGCAGCCAAAGGGATGGCAATCAAAGGCCACGAGGATTTGTGGGTTGAAATACAGGCAAACACCTTTAGAAATTGGGTTAACGAACACCTCCGGCATCATCCGGCGACTACTGACAGCCAGGGAGAAGTTGTTGACCTGGCTGAAGACTTCAGGGACGGGACGCGCCTCTGTGCTTTAGTCGAAATCCTGACCAACAGACGCCTTCCCCGCTGGAACTCACGTCCAGCGAATCAGCACCATCATCTAGAAAACGTTTCCACTGCTTTGCAGGCCATAGAAGCTGATGGCGTCAAACTCGTCAACATCGGTAATCAGGTTTTGATCTAGCCAACCGTGCTCACATCTTTGTTTATGGTCATGACCATTGTTCATTGTTGATTCGTATGACTTTGTACTCTGCATGACGATGTAGCGATGAATGTCATCTTTTCAATGATTTCCCTGATTGAACTTAACGACAACATTTTGTGTGTATTCTACTGAATTCTTGTTTGTGCTTTAGGCAACGTCGATATTGTCAATGGAAATTTAAAGCTGATTCTGGGTCTGATATGGTCGCTTATCGTCAGGTACCAAATAGGAAAGTCCAAGTTCCCTCCTAGGAAACTTATGCTGGCTTGGCTCAAGGTTCGTATACATTACATGCCTACATATTCTGAGTGTAATAATAATGTCATAATCAATTATAAAATATTCGTATCAACATTGAAAATGATTTGTTGAATCGATCGTTCAAGGTTCAAAGACTCGAGTCCAACAATGTTTAATGTTTTACACGCAGAAATGCCTCTTCCAATATTTTCGAAATCTTTTGTACAGCTCATGATCTTTTTAGGCAGTACTACCAGAATGTAGAGTTAACAACTTTACCACTGACTGGAATTCAGGAGTCTATCTCAGTGCGTTGTTGGACTACTGCAAGCCGGGACTATTTCCTCACTGGCGACAACTTGATCCCAATGACAAGTAAGTCAATTTTTATAAAAACTCATTATTATCAGCCCACATTGAATATGTTTGATAATTGTTATTAATTTCAACTACTTGTCTTAACTCTCGACGCAGTGCACCATATTTTTTTTAATTTTAACTAGTGTCTACAACTGCCGAAAAGCGATGGAGATATCGAAACGTGAATTCGGTATTCCAATGGTTTTGGAGCCGGAATATCTCGCTTCTCCATATTTGGACGAACTCTCAGGAATGACGTATTTGTCGTATTTCATGAAGGAAGGTTCTCCGGGATTTCATGCCACCCTGAGATGGGTTAATTCTCAGCTACCACATGCTCCTGTCAAGAACTTCACCGTAAGAAATTCATTGAACATGGTTTTATCTTTTGACATGCATCAATTTGTGAAAGCTCACTCATCAATCACTTTCTATAGACCGACTGGAACGACGGTCGAGCGCTTTGCAGTATCGTTAGGAATTTAGGTGGTCCCGTACCAACTTATGATAGACTTGATACCGATCCAAAGTCTTGGGAGCACAATTTACAGCAAGGTAAAGTCTTGATTTTGTTCAATTCTCAAAATTCAAAGGAACATACTGTAATTATTATTACTATTTTGACACAGGCATCGATGGTGGTAAAAAAATAGGTGTGGAGCCCATATTGAAGGCTAAGGACATGATGGATCAGAATGTCGAACATTTAGGCGTAATGGCATACGCCGCCTACTTCCAATGGGTAAAACCACGTCCCCAAGCAAGCGAGCAAATTGCTGTTCACGTCGATAGCACCTCTGCCAGAGTGCAACAGCCCGTGAGTTAAGAAAATGTGATTGCAGTATGAACACAATGTGAAGATTTTTCAATTTCAAAATATACGTTACAGGCACATTTTAGATTAGAGTTGCTTTCAAAGGAAGTTAACCTGCGCGATGTTCGGGGTGAAATAATCAGTCCCAGTGGAAGGTTGGAATGCAGACTCACATGGAACAATGGTCATGGAAAAGGGACCTTCATTCCAACTGAAGTCGGAATGCACAAGGTATAAGAATGTGGAAGAGAGTGTTTGAACTTGAATCCATGGTTTAAACACACTGAATATTCTTGATTACTAATCCACATATGTTGTGATTAAACTAATTCCTTCCGATCAGTTGATGGTCTACAACGACGGAGAGTTGGTCAACGGATGTCCATATTACTTCAGAGTGTTGCCTCCCTTGACCAAAATCAAGTCCCCAGGGATGGACCCTTGTGCAATTGGCTCAATAGTAGAAGTTCTGGTGAACAGTTATGGTGAGTTTGTTCTGCTCGGTGGCAAATATTGATAATTCATTCCCCGGGTGTTCTATCATTCAACATTCACAATTGTTCGACGTTTTAAGGTACTAGTCATGATGGCATTGACGTAACTGCTTGGTCTCCAACTGGCCGAGCGCTGCCTTGTCCAGTGAAGGAAAACGACGGCGTTCATACGGCAACGTTTCAGCCAGATGAGACTGGAGAATGGAGTATTGCCATTACTCACAAGGGTAATCACATCCAAGGCGGACCATTCACATGCTTCGTTTTTGATCCAAACGGTGTCAAGGTATGAGGGCCTTAGCTAACGATAAGTAAATAAGATGACTTTGGATTATTACACATATGGCCTCTTCATAATTGGAACACAACTTTAATTTCAGCTACTCGACATGGAGGGCGCGATGCCAGGTCAGCAATTCTCGTTTATCGTCGATGCGCAGGGAACAGGGGGGCTCGGTGACGTCATAATCGACGTGGTTCACGACAAGCAATCAGTTGCATACAGGCTTGAAGAGATCAAGCCGATGCAATATAGGGTGACTTTCACTCCACGAGACGCTGGTAAGTACCGGATTTACGTGTACTTCAACGGCACCGATGTCAGAGGGTCGCCGTTTTGTCTGCGAGTTGGAACGCAGAGAGGATCGAGACGCTCAAACGACTCGACGTCGAGTCTGGAGAAGACGAAGATATCCTCACTAGAGAGAAGGATGAACGGAATTGGCATCAATAATGAACGATCAAGTCCTGTGCAAAAGAATTACTCCCCGAGCCCAACACAAGGCTTTGGCACATTGTTTGGGAAAAATGATTCCAGTAATGCTGCATCTTCGACGTACAAGAGTTCGTCAAATTTCACGAAGGAAAGCAGCAGTTCGATGTATCACACAAACAGCGCCGCAAATCAGAGCCCAAATTCAACCCTGCGAAATTTGCATAGCCCGTCTTTGCTGAAAGAAGTGAAAGAGGCTTACTCAACAAATTCAATCAATCGATCCCGGTCACCCAATTTCAATTTGACGGTGAATCGGAACTCCCAGAGTCCCAAAGAGTCGAAAGACGTGTTCTCCTTTGGTTCTTTAAATCGATCTCGATCCCCGAAGCCAGCTAGTCGAAATACTACGGCACGGAATTTGCACAGCCCCTCGGTTATCAAAGAGTCCAAGGAGATCTATCAGTCCACTTCTCTCAACCGGTCGGTGTCGCCTAATGTCAGTCCCATGACCTTCAGAAATGCAACCCAAAGCCCCGGTAATCGGAGCTTGAGTCCGAGGAACGACAGAGAAATTTATGGCAACCGGAGAGAATCTGTGGACAACGGTGTTGTAGATACGACGAGTAATGTTCGAGGTGAGACTTGATTGGCTATAGCTTCAAGTTTGAAAACCTATCGTTTTGGCATTTTTTTTGTTTAGTTTCATCAATGGTGGGTGGAACATCTCGACGTGACTCGTGGGATGCGATAGCCAAAACAAAATCGTTACTTTCGTACGGTAGCCTTGAGTCTTTGGCCAACTTGGCAAACAATTCATCAGCGAATGAGCACACAGTGACCAGTTCGAGGTTCACGAGCAACAACAGCACCAACAATTATAGAACTAAGAATAATTACAGTACCACAAATGTATCACAAAGCCCGAAGCATTCTGTGAACCACCGCATCACTCAGCAGCAAAACATACAAACATCCGAGTACAACTCATCACTCAAATACAATGGTGGTTCGAATGGAAGCCAGCAAACACATGGGATTCTCAAAAATAGAGATTACAATGGTTACCAAGGCACCGACACCACCGATGCAACTCACGAACGTCTTGTGGGAAAGAGTGGCTCCGCCTTCAGACCGACTAGGAAAGACAAATTGGTCACTGGTGATGCCCTCAGTATTTTGCCGGTTCACAGGCCGACCTCTTTCGCTCTGGACTCGAGCATCGATGCTAGTAAAGCAACAGTTCGCGTCATCGGTAAGAATTGATTGTTCGCGGTTTTTTGAATCGTTATGATTTCTCATTGACTTCGGCTCAATTTCTTGTTTCATCCCACAGATCCACACGGCAAAGAGTTGCCGGTACAGAAGTCAGTGCTTCGTGGACAAATTTTCACAATCATTGCCGAGGAAGTGGGTGAACACATCATAGAGGTGCTTGTAAACGGACACCATCTCAATGGTTCTCCCTTTAGGTACCTGAATTCGAACTTAGATATTTATTATACACATTAAAAATCATTCTTCTGTTTTTGAGGTAACTAAATGTTCGTTTTCATTTAGGTCTCAAGCATACAATGCAAGAGCCATTCAAGTTGGAAATATTCCGAACGGAGTTGTAGATCAGCCAGTTGAGTTCGAAAGTAAGTTTAAAATTTTCGGTGAATATTTACATTGTTATAATTCATCGCTTTAAGCTTCCATGATTTAAATTTTTACGGATCGCGCAAGCTCACGATCAAATCGAACACAGCTTTCAATGTTTGTTCGACAACAACTTGTAATTGGTTGATTTTTTATTTTAGTAAATGGAGCTACAGCTGGTTCTGGAAATCTGGAAATACTTGTGAACGGTGGCCATGTTACCAGCTTTGTGAGAGCGCTTGGCAATCAAAGGTTCTTAGCTTCGTTTGTGCCCCACGAATCTGTTACACACTTGGTAGAAATGACGTTCAACGGTGAAACAGTACCTGGTGAGTGAATGAAAAAAAAACTTTCTATATTTTAATTTATTTGTCACCGTAAAATTACGAATCTTGTCTGTTAAAAATCGAAAGTATATAACAGATCGAAAAACAGATCGAAAAACGGATAGCAAAAATTGGTAACAAATTTTCAATACGCACGATCAACATGGTCTAATTATCGATTCTCAACAATTTCAAACGCCACTGTTGCGATAGTAAAGAGTTGCTATAACGACCGTTGTCCATTAATCGACAACTCCGTTTAAAAATCACAACAATGAGCGATCGCGTAAACATAAGTCGATGTAAAACTCTAAATATTTTGTGATTAACGTTTGCAAATATCAGTGAAATTGATAGAACGAAATTACTAAGTGCTCCTGAATTTCGATAATGTGCCACAGAAATTGTGCAGAAGGTAATAAAGTTGATTTGAAAAAGTGTTAGCGATCGGCAAGATCGTTGTTCTTCATCATTATTAACATCTCGTCAACTGCAACGCTCAGTCCAGAAGCTTTTCTGAAATTAGACTACGAATGTCGAACTAACAGCTGCAACAGGAACCGCCGATAATAAGTACAGACCATTCTGGCTGACTAAATTATAATCAATTATACAGCCTTGCTCAATTTCTTTGAGAGACCGTTCAATGAATGAATTAGGGTATATCCGACGTACTTTGGCGCGCTCAATACGATGGTGTTGCCCGTTTGTTTTCATCACGTCAAGATCTCGAGATATTTGGATCGAAAATTGCATTTTTTGACTCGTATTATCCCCTAAATCAATTCATAAAGTACGATGAAAAAGATTTATGTTATATGTTATGATCTATGGAATGACTTACGATTGTTAAAAGAATTTTATCCCGCCTGCAAATATCCATGAAAAAAATATGTTTTAGCCGCAAATTTTATGTTTTTCACGTTCGTCAAGATCTCCGTATTTTTCTCTATTTTAAACGTTTCATCCAAGGTAATTTAAATTAAAATTTTTTTCACCGTACTTTGCGGAACGGTTTCGGAAATAATACGAGTCAAAAAGTGCAATTTTCGTCTAGAATGGTATTTTTTTTTTTTTGTTGAAATATCTCGAAATCCCGACGGGACAGAAAAAAACGGGTAACGCTATCGTCTTCGGCGCACCAAAACATCTCGGAAATACACTCCCTCGATCATTTAGCAGTTTCGCGAAAGATTATTTGTAGAGCTATACATTACTTGGCGACAGGTTAACATATTTGTTTAAATAAAACGTTTGCTCAAAAAATAAATGTAAAAAGAAAGGATCTGAGACAGAATGCGCTCGATTTTACACGATGGCATAACAGATTTTTATAACCGGTGTCCAACAAGTCAGCGATCCCAGTGATCCCCAATCTGACCGTCCAATGTCCGTAAAAAACTGCGGTCAGAGGGGTAGTCATCTACTCATTTTTTTTACTTGTCGACGACAAGTACGTATGTATGTACAAGCTCGCACCTACGTTTCCGTCGAGATGCGCTTGCAGCTCATTGACCTCTGATTTCACGCGCACGCGCAATTGCGTGCTACTGACCTACTCCCAACGAACAAAATCAACCGGCGGACGCCCTAAGTTATTTGTTGTACGTGAGGGGTTATTGATACATCCGGTACGAGACCTCAAAAACCAAGGCGGTTTTTTTCTCGACCTAAAAATCGTTTCCCAATATTCGACGTTCTATAAATCCAATGCGTTTCATCTCTCTGATCATTCGAATTTGAGTGATCAATTCTAGGAATAACAAATTAGGTCAAATATAGAGATTGTTTTCTTTGTTATGAGATTACCTATTTTGTCATAAAGAGTTATAATAAATTTGTGTCTGGTGTTAAAAATTCTTCACAGGGTCATTCGGTATATTCATTACTTCGCGAGTAAATAATTATTCCATTGTACGAAAATGAAAGGAAAAAACCTGTAATTCAAGAAAGAATATTTCAAATTGTCCTAAACACCTGTAACGTGACTCAGTTAGTTTAACATATTTATCATAATTGCTATTGATGTTTTACACAATTTTCCTCCACATAACGTGGATAGGTGTGGCTTTGCGTTCATCTGCGTATGTAACTTGATAAAGCCGCGAAGAGTGAAGACGTATTTGGTTACGAGTGATGCTAGCTGCGCCTACATCACCTGCCCACGGTTAGTGGTTGCGTACGACAGATTTGAATCCTGGTTTAGCGACTGTGCATTACCTACCAGTAGCCGCTGCTAAGTGTCGCGCACACTGATTGGTTGGCGCGTGTGCGCGTGCGCCGTCGTCGCAGGACACTAAAAAGCCGTCTCGGGGGTTTCATCTGCACTGCAGTCGGGCCATTTAATTGCGTAATGCATTTTCCTATTCGTGACCCCCCCCCCCCTTCGCCGCTCGTTCCGGTGTATTTTTATGTCTATTTTATGTGATGCCTGTCGAGATCTACTTCACCGGAAACGTTACGCTATGTTTGAATATTTGAACATTCCAGTTGTCTATGCGATATAACTATAAATGGGAGCCGATATCGATTCGGATCGATTGAAATTTTTTTTTAAGTAGAAACTAAAGCAGAAAACTGGCATGGGTTACATGTGAATTAATATTTACGCAATGTTTGATTAGGTGATAATTTCTTGTGTTAGTTATTTGCAATTCAACATGTCTTATTGCTAGTCAAATTGGTAATCGAAGTACACTCAATATATTAGTCGAATGATTTCGAATTCAAGTTTTTATTGCAAAACAGAGTATAAATAGTAAAAGGAGAAAAAAATGATCAAAACAGCTAGTCTACGTTATGAACAGTTTTCCGGCCAACACATTGAACCGGTTTCTTTTTTTATAATATGATTCCGCATAAAATATTTATGCAGTACGAAATAAAATAAGTTTTCATTCATTCGTGCATGTGTGATCTTACATCGCATTACATGGGAGTACACATGTAGATTAAATCAATAGCGGTGGAAATAGCGTTTCATCCGCCCGTGCTAATATTTTGGATTAATTAATTCAGCGGTAGGTCAACTTGAGATTTTCACCGATCAAATGGCGTCCCAGCTAATTTTTTATTTGAACAGCCATGGAGTACAGAGAGCTTCAATTTTTGCATTTAAGTGTGTCATCCATACAGTTCAGTCGGAAAACTTCTCGAAATAGAAGAATTTGTCTTATTGTTAATCGAAGATGGAAATACTGATCAAGTGCAAGAACTTAATAAAAACCGTGCTGCTTCGGTATGTGTGTCATGTGTCTCGATACTTTCAACAGTGTCAAGTCAGTTTGTAGAAAGGAGCCGTATGTGGCTTGATACTAGCTGAGTCAATACTCGTACGAGTCTGAAAGGACTCTCTAAGTACGTACGTCCGCATTTCAATGCCACGTGACTGCAGCGTTTCACAGTGACCATCGCGGTTAGAAACTCTAATCGCGCCATTGTACTCTAACACCAAGACAGTTGATCGTCAGTGCAGCTGCAGTGACCGAAGAACACGGATTTTGATTGCAAAAACAAAGCACATTAGTAATATTACAGCATTTTGTAACAATCGTCCATAACAATTGACAGTTCAAACGTTCGAATATTTGAATGGTAGAACATTCGTATTTTGAATGCCACTTGAATGTTACCTTATCTACGTAGATTAAAAATGAAGAATATTATCTTTCACCACATATGCTCGGCTTGTTTATCATTCGGCATTCAAGTCACCGTAAAGCAGTGACTTCGACGATTTAGGAATTGCGACGGCATTGTCTAGCTAATGGATTTAAATGCTAGTTGCCTACATTCAATGACAATGAATATCCTCTTTTTTATCCGTGAGCGCCTCACCTTATTTGTACCTTAAGTTGCTAGCTGAGTGGGAAGAAAAGTATCGAAAATTGCCCGCCATGAAACAGAATCTATTACTTTCTTAAAAAATTATCGTTACCCTACAGTCCTGTGGGACGCTGATAATTTTGAATATTTAACTGCGTACGAGGGAACCTCCGTCCCTTTGTAACGGTAAAAGATTTTCCAAGAATGTTCTCGAAATGAATTTTCCTACCGGCACTCGGAAGCTTTTGATACGTACGTCAGTGACCGTTATGCGAGGGAATGCCGCGATCAACCAGGGAGCGCCTTAACACTATACGTTCTGTAAGGTCGTTGCAATGCCCACGTGACGCTACGGCTTGATCAATATACCCTCCTCATATAGATCGACTGGACTGTAGATCTGATCTACGGTATGTATACAACTACCTCCGATTCTTGAATGCGACAGTCAATTGTTCCACCGTTATAGAACGCGCCTTGCGTAATTATTATAATTACGCTGGAGCCAAGGTTATGATTGTATGCAGGTACGTATACACTTGCGACGATACCTGCATTCGATTTTTAAACAGTGCTTACTCCACCCGGTCTGAAGCCTCTGAAGTCGGCGCTGCTGGAGTCGAGCGCAACACGCGTAAGAAGTTGTTGGAATTCGAAACTCGGCCGCGCCGGTGCGTTCAGGAAAGAATCAACGACTTCTGTACCCGCCGGAGAAAGTTTAAATCGAGAGAAGAGAGCCATTTTCATAAAAATTGTTCACCTACCACGAACACGACTACACGAATACCGGCAGACCTTTACCCTAAATGATAACCTCAAGCTTGAATTTGACCCGTTTTATCATAATCGGTTGAAAATATGTAATTATATGCATGTACGCTGAGTGAAAGTTGAAAAAAAATTTAGTAAAGTAAAGGAGACTTCTATTACACCTAATGATTCTCGAACGAACAATTGATATGCCAATAATCGTGATCTGTTCCTAAAGTGTGTAGCTAGAAGTCGAAGCTTGTTTCGTGTTACTTCGTGAATTGAAAATCCTTAGTTTTCCGAATCTTTCGTAGTTTTGGCACCGCCGATATTGTGCCGTCCCTGGTGCAAGACGATCGAGGCAGACGGAGGCTACGCACGACTCGGCAGCGTTTGGTTCGGTTGAGTCCGCCCGAGAATCGTGATCTGCTGACGTTTCCACATCGATACGCGTCTCATTCGTTGCTGAATTATATTAACTAATCGGTTCAATCAGTGATAACTTTTTCAATATTGTTTTCCGTAGTTTTTTTTGTCATTTTTTTCATCTTCATTTAGGGTATCTTTCGTTTTTTCGTCGATAGTCTGCGAGTGTTTTAATATTTCAATCATGTTAAGTGACCTGAATTTCATCAATGGATCTAAACGTATGATCAGCACCGTAACCGAGTTTGTCACATTATGCTAGGCGTAATAGCAAAAATATATTTATTGTTCTGCTTTACCATTAGGAATTAATTTATAGAGCGCGTTTCATGGTATTTGAGTTTTGTTCTTTATAGTTGTATTTTTAGGATTTCCTATAGTGTTTTCAGGATAACTGGCGTCACCGTACAATAAGGTAGGCGTTTCAACTTCAAACGCTCTATAGCTTGCACGTATTCCTTGGCGTTTTTGAATGTTAAATGATAATAACAACGGAAACAATGAGAACGACAGTCATTGCAGGAGACAATTTTTAATAACAACTATTTGACTCGAAACCTCAAAACATCTTCTCGCAACGATAAATAATTTATCATTTGAATTATATACACAATAATAGGTAAACAAATAATGTTTATTAGCATATCAGCAACCCCAATTGGATTACACAGCCTATTTTTATTCAAACTTTTAGATTATTTTGGTGAATAATTTATATACTTTTCTTAGTTGGAGAGGAGAATTAAAAAAGGCTGTAAGTTCCATTTTTTTTTCTCTAGAAAGTATGTATGTGCAAATGTCAATGTTTTCCAAACAAATTTTTGTTCTCCGTTTAAAATTCTACTACAGCCTTGTTTTATTTCTCCACTCCAATTATTGATTAGAACCATGTTGACCCAGATAATTCGATACTTGTTTAATTTAGAAACTTATCGTCCGTTTATCGATCTGTCGGAGAATGAGAATCGTTTTGTTTTTGACGATTGTGATGAATAAATCTTTAAGCAGTACTTTCTAGAATAAATTAATAATGAATTTTTCACAGTTATGATCTTCAAATCATTCAAACCAAATTTATATTGTACAGATTAAATACGTAACATAACCTCAGTTATAAGGATTAGTATTTAATAAATTTTTTAAACTTTTTCGTAGCTTAAAGAATTTTTTTATGTCAATTCCATATCATCCTATATTTCATGTAATATGCCTGTCATAATGATATTTAAAAATTTAAATAATACAAATTTGACCATGGATAAGAATTCTACTTCGTTTGTTAGACAGTGATTTCCGTTAAATTTGAATTTGAATTTAAATGTGGACAACTCAAATTTCACATGTTTGAATCTGACTCCATAGATCTTTGAAACCTCAATTCAACTAAATAAAACGATAACATTACAGTAAAGAATCATTGGGTAATCTATTAGCGAAAAATTTCCTCATTTTTTTTTTTTTACAAATATAATAAGAGCGATAGCTTTTTTCCAACTAATGTTATTGAAAGTATTCAAGTCAGATATTGAACAGATGTTCAATTGGGATTTCAAGAATATACTTACAGAACATTGCGACATAATCCTTATTAGTCTGCGATTAAATCTTCAACCGAAAATCGATAAATTTGACTTTTCATGTAAATGTTTACCATTAATTTCTATTTTATCGTATATTTCAGGTTCGCCGTGGCGTGTAGGCATCATGTCAGGTCCCAAAATGTCAGTTGTTGGCGATTCGGTGAGATTGGTCCCAGCCGGTTCCCCTGCTCTGTTCGAGTTATCCGCCCTTGGTTTCACAAGCAATGAAATTGATGTGCAAATTCTTAGTGAGTAACAGTGACCTGGATCTATCACATTAATATGATTTGAATAAAATCAGGAACTGTTGAACGTCTGGTAACTCATTACATGCGATAAGTTATGAAGCCTTCACGTATTAAAGTGAAAAAATTTCAGCTCCGACAAAAAGACACATTGCTGCACATATAGACGAGGAACCGGGCCGTCCAGGGGAATTCAGGGTCGAGTTTACACCAACCGAAGTTGGAAGCCATCTGGTAGAGGTGAGCATCGCGGGTCAAAAGCTACCGGCTGGACCTCTCGTCGCCAAAGTCTACAACAGCAGCTTAATCCAAGTTACTGATGTCCCAAGTGCTGTCGTTGGACACGCCTGCCAATTTCGAGGTAAGTACGATTAGTTGTTATGTATATGAAAATCCAGCTCATTGAAAGCCTTTGATACAAGCCTTCCATATCTACTTGTTTTCGATTAAAACTAAACCAAGCCTACAAACTTTGAAAAGAATAACTTTTAACTTTCTCATCGATGCAATCTTTGCAGTTGACGCCAGTGCCGCTGGCGAGGGACAGTTAGAGATTTCAATAAACGAAGGGGAAGTTCCGAACCATGTTCAGGTCGTCGGAGGAGGACGTTGCCTTGTATCATTTACACCTGACGTAGCGAAACCACATTATATCGACATTAAATTCAACGGCGAAACCGTTGCTGGGTGCCCATTTGTTTGCAATGTTTCTGATACTAGTAGAGTCACTCTGAGTCTTGGACACTTGGAACTGATTGCCGTCGATCAACCGGCCTCTTTTCACATGGCCGTTGACGGAAGTGGAAGTGCTGAGCTTGCGGTCTCTGTCAGAGGTGCGCATTCATCCTTTATCGATAACTAATCAACTCTCGCTCTCTTTTTTGTTTTAATTTTTAACACGTCAATTTCAATTTACTTTTCCTTTAGGGCCGCTCACTGAGCTACCAGTCAAAGTGACGGGCAATATGCACAGTGGTTTCACTGCTGAATTCACACCCCGAGACGTCGGTGTTCACTCAATTAGTGTGGAATATAACGGTCATCCAGTGAACGGAACTCCATTTTTGGCTAAAGCATTCAATGCTGACAAAGTATTAGTCGGCCCAGTAGCCAGAGGGAGCGTTGGTCAACCTACGCATTTTACAGGTACGTTGACGTTTTACCTTCAGGTACAGAAAAATTACTTCACCATGGAGCAAAGTAGAAGAAACAGTTTGCCAATAATTCCTTGGAGCTCGACGTCTTACGTTGTACATTTTTTATGTATTAGAACCAGACTTTGAGTAATTTACTGAATGTACTAAATTGAATTTCGATGTGTGTTTTCTTTCATATGAATTCAACAGTCGATGCTAGTCAGGCCGGTGAAGGAAATCTCGAAATAACAATATCGGCACGTGGTCACAATATCCCGACTCAGGTAACTCCGCAGGGAAATGCTAGATTTTCGGTTAGCTTTGTGCCTTTCGAGGCAAGCGAACATGTTATCAGCATTGCCTTTAACAAGAAGACAGTACCAGGATGTCCAATATTAACCAGAGTCGGTGGTGACAGTAATGTGACCGTTAGTGGGCAGGCGTTGAGCAGTGCAGGCTTAGGACGGCAGAGCTATCTTACCGTCAGTAACGTTGCCGGTAGCTTGGAAGACCTTGAAGTTAATGTTGAAGGTAAGTTTATTCGAATAATTGTCATTTAAAAAGAATTTGGACGATATTTATTATTTTTCATGAATGCTGGTCATATTCACTGAATATTTTTCATTAGCAGAACTCTGATGCGTAATTCAGGTACATCTGTAAGGATTCTCGAAAATTATCATTCCCCTACAATAACTAGTTTATACTTCTACTTTGTGTGTGTCTTAAATTAGATCTCAGTTGTGTCAGATAATTGATTTTCACGATTTCGAGATGATCTAAACTGATACTCATGACTTATTACAACCCGCACTAACGTCAATCGGTTGGGACGTCTACTTGACATTTGTGATTATGGTAGAAGGGAAAACTGTTTCATACTTGATGTATATATGGTAATAACGACTTATTGTGATAAAATGGAGATTTAATAACTTGTAAAATATGTTGTTGTGACATGTCAATTGGAAGAAGGTAGGGAATGAACTTGTGAGATGGTGTTAAATGCACATTAATTATGGATGAAAATTAATTTTCAAAAGGTGATTACTGAAATATGTTATATATATATATACACACATATTCACAGGAATGCCTCCCCCATATATGTTCTGTGTCTTTTTGTCTGTTTTGTCACCGGTGGCTTGAGCAGTTCTCTCTCTGTTGCAGGTCGGCCAGCTTTCAGACTACGACATTACTAGACTTCTCAAAACAAAACTCATTTAGCTTTAACTCTAGTATATGGATTTTAATCAATCAATCAATCAAATGGTGAAGGCTACCTAACTCCAGTCTCCCGAAGACCCCGTGTAAGATGCTCTAATCATTGCTTGCATCCCATGTACTGCTTCTGTTGTCTAATATCTATACTCCAATCTTCTATTTATTGTTCTACTAACAGAAACTATCCTGTGGAATTTTTAACATACCCATTTTGTGCTACGTTTTTGTATTTACCTATACTCACTGCAGTGTCTGTTTATCTCACATTCAGCGGTACCCGTTGTTAAAACGATTTTCCAGTTTATATTCACATTTTTTTCAAGATATTTTCAAACAATCAAATTCATGGAAACCCATCAAAGACTAAAATTTTAGAAAAATTTATATGATTTTAATGAAAGTCTATTCGAAAATCGGTACAAGTGGAAACTTGGTGAGACTTTTGAGGAATATGCGCAATCCAAGTAAAATTGTATTGAAGATTTGAATTTTTTTTCAAAGTCCGTCCACTCGTATGAAACCCATTTCGAAATTTTGAGATTTCCATTTGCAGTTTGGCTCTGCTGCGCATCACTGCTGTATATGTATTAAAAACGACGAGGAATATTTTGATTTTTGTTTGAAAAAGTACCAGCAATTTTTAACGGTTTTTCGGGATCACGACAATTTTTCTTGCAGAGGTAGAAACGTAGCAGCCATTGAAAAAAATAATAACATTACGCATATATCATAACTTTGCCTGCTGAGCTGCTCACCGTGCTTATCATAGTTTAAGACATACAATTTATAACAAATAAGAAAGACGTCATCGCGTAGGAGCATGTAGTGGTTATCTAATGACCCATTCCCCGTGCCCTCGTAATCCACCCTAGTTGGCTGACTAAATTGGATAAAACGACTAACCGGCGGACTTGATAGGGCCCAACGGACAGGCCGTTCCGGCTCAGGTCACTGACAACAAAGACACAACCTGCAGCGTGGCTTTCACCCCAAGAGTTGTCGGAGAGCACAGAATATCGGTGAGCCATCGCAATGTGCCCGTTGTCGGCAGCCCGTTCAGCTGCAAAGTCTACGACGTTGCTGCCATCAAAGTGAAGGATGCTAAACGAGGAGTGATTGGTCAACCTGCGACGTTTTTAGGTAAAATTCCATCAGGGACAAAGACTTTCACCTTCAATCGGAAATTCAGTCAGTAGTTTGAATACATTCTTCGAATCAAGTCTCCAATTCGAATTTTCTGCAGTTGAAACAAGCCAAGCTGGACCTGGAAATCTTGAAGTCACTGTCAATGGCGGGAGAGTTCCAACATCTGCACAGGCCCAGGGTCCACACACGTACGCTATATCTTTTACACCTCGTGAACCGATTGTTCACACTATCGATCTGAGATTCAATGGCGAAGATGTTCCTGGAAGTCCGTTTAGTTGTCAGGTGGGCGATTATATAAAAATTTCAGTGACCCACACGGTACTTAACATTGCCGATATATTTCAATAATTTGAATGTGTATTAAGATTTCAAATATCTCAGATACATGAGGCAATGCTTCTGCAGTGTTCTAGAAAGCCTTAGCAACGTTTTGCTGTCCGATGTTTTGCATATATTTACAACTACCAACATTTTCACGACATCCCGAAATGTTCCTACAATATTTCCCCAACATGACAACTGTGTTTGGAATATACGAATATTATTGAACCATGATTGCGACTTTCTTGTAATATGTTGCAACATTTCTAATAGTTCTTGCAATATGACTGCAACATTGCAACGGAATTAGCAATATGAAAATATTATAGCAATGTTTCTGAAATGCTCCCGAAACATTGGAATTGTATTTGCAGTATAGAAATATTGCAGCAATGTTTTTATGATATGTGAAGTTCAATGTGAACAGATCGTACAATTTCCAGTACTTGCCGTACTATTATTAAATGTTTGAATTTACAGCTCTATGTATATGAGTACTAAGATTCATGTTTATTTTTGTGTTGTTAAGCAGGTCAGCGACACAGCAAAAGTTTTAATCACCGAAGGTTTGGAGAAGGTCTCCGTGAATCGGGTGGCGATATTTACTATTGAAGCGGACACTTCTCTGGGAACTCCGACTGTGGAAGTTCTATCGCCAACAAGAGACAGTTTGCCAGTACAAATCAAACCTATTAGAACCGGCTCTTATAATGCCAGTTTTACTCCAACTGATGTCGGTTAGTCAAGCGTCAGTCGTTTAACAGTTTCGGAATAGTTACTAATACCATGTTGTGAATGAGAAATGATAATGATACTATTGTGATCACTTCAAAATATGCATACAAGGACATGATTTCAGGGGATCACAGTGTCGAGGTAAAGTTGAGCGGTTCACACATCGAGGGCAGTCCATTCCTCGTCAAAGCTTACAACGCGGATAAGGTCAAAGTGACCGATATAAACAACGGAGTTGTAGGAAAGCCCGTATTTTTCAGCAGTCAGTGTTAATTTTCACACCTAGAATAATATTCGCAATCTTAAACCATGAGTTATTAACATGTTTAATAATTTACAGTTAACGCTAGTCAAGCAGGCGCTGGTAATCTAGAAATAATAGTAGCGGTCAACGGTAAAAACGTACCGAATTACGTCCAGAGTGAAGGAAATGCTAAATTCAGGGTCAACTTCAAGCCCCAAGAAGCCGCTGTACATAGCTTGAGCGTACGATTCAACGGCGAGCCTGTTCCTGGTAAGCAACAGAATTTATTTATCACTAGAGTTAATACATTAGCTTTTCTAAGTAGCAGAAAAATTGTATTAGTTGCGACAAGATTGGTTTACATGTAAAACTCTAATATAATTACTTCACCTTGACTGTGTTCGTAGGATCACCCTTCAACTGCAAGGTGGTTGGTGCAGGTCAGGCAGTTATCACAGGCCACAATCTAAAAATGGCAGCTATAAAGCAAGTGACATCATTCACGGTTGATCCTCAAACGCCGTCAATGAATTGCGATGTGATAGTAACTCCACCGTCCGGAATAGCCTTGCCAATCACTATTGAACCAGTCGATGAAAAGTATAACATAAGTTTCACTCCGACCGAAGTGGGAAGGCACAACATCGGGATACTCATTGATGGTGAACACATAAAAGGATCGCCATTTGCTTGCAATATTTATGATGTCACAAAGGTGCGATTTACACGTGTTCATTCGTCCATTCAATTCATGACATGAAATCAAGATCCCAGAAGCTTTGAGTACTATCGCTTTACCTGATCCTAGGTTCACATTTCGGGACTCACTGAGGCACTTTTAGGCCAAGCAACGACTTTCACAGTCGATGCAGCTGAGGCTGGCGAAGGAACTCTGGAGCTCGTAGTCAGCACGGAGAACAACACTGTAAAGGCCGAGGTAGTTGCTTGTGCTCGAGGGCTTTACGACGTTACTTTTGTGCCTCAAACGACAAGCACTCATTACGTCAATATCAGTTTCAACGATGATAACGTGCCAGGTACATATGACCTCTGATAATCGAATTGTGAAGAAATCATCTAGTGGCAGTAAATCTGCTGTCCTAAACTTGGATTCAATTACAAAAGTAGTTTTCTTTATGGAAAATTTTACTCTACACCCGCTCAATAGGACGAAATGAAAGTCTGCGGGCTGCAAAATGTTTTCTGTGCCTCATTTTTGGTAATACACACCTAGAACGATTGTCCGACTATCTACTTAGACCCTATATTGTATAGCCACGTTCATCTTAATGATCGCAATTGTTGATTACTGATTAATTCGGATTGACATAATGCAAAAATTCGTCATATAAATCAATGTTCTCGTATTTTTCGTCGTACAGGAAGTCCGTTTAAGTGTCCGGTAGTTGGAGGAGGTCTAGAAGGCCCATCTGTGATCAGAGTAGGCAATACAGCTTACATGGATTTAGATATGCCTGGACTGGAGGGACCGATATCAGCTGAAGTCACTGGTATTAGCATTATTCTATTTTGGAATATAATGTTAAAAAAATTTGAAGTTATTCCATTTTATACAACATACACGATACACACAAAGAGTAGGATTCAAATATCGAACGTCAAATGTTTTAGGCCCAGATGGTCTTATCATTCCATCGACTTTGACAAAACTTTCGTTAACACTATACCGGGTGGAAGTTAGGACACGCTTAGTGGGAATGTATAACGTGACATTCAGCGATGGCCACAAAGTAATCAGCACACAAAGTCTGCAGGCGTTTGATCCCAGTAAGGTTACTATCAAGGAAATTTCTGACACGGTCTGCCATCGTCCTGGCACGATAATTGGTTTGTATAGATCTGTGGCGTAAATTATTTTCGGCAAAGCAATATTGTCTGACCTATTTCACTATATGCATATACATACGTTTTGCAGTTGTGGCATCTAAGGAAGCTGGACCAGGTAAACTATCGGTAAATGTTCGGGCAGGTGGAGCAGATGTGGACAGTTTGATACGGGAAGGAAACAACGGGCACTACGAGGTCGTTTTTCACCCGACTCGTGCGGCGCCACATAGAGTTCATATCAAATATAACGATATGCATATTCAAGGTGAAAAGTCTTGCAAATTAAAGTTGAAACGAAAGGAAGTACGGAATATGGAATTACTTTTTTTTTAAGTATATCATTATTCGTGTTTATTTTCGTACTCACCAGAAAGTGATGAATCATTATTATTCGCTTCAGTTGACAATGAAGCAAGAAAGACATTTAACTGAGTGGAATATTTTTCATTTATAGGAAGTCCGTTGGAAGTTGCAGTTCGAGGACCAACTGGTGGGCGTGAAGTGACTGCAACTGGACTGGGTTTATATCAGTCCTCGGTTGGGAAAGTTACATTTTTCACCATAGAAACTCTCGGCCATGCTGGTAAAGAGTTTGATGTGGTTATAAGCGGTCCTCAAGGGAACGCGGTTCCTGTTCGTTGTTATCAGCATCGAGACGGAAATTTGCTCGCCGAATTCACAACTAATTCCGTTGGTAAGCATAACGTTGCTAAGTTAGGTATAACGTAGTTTTGCCAAATTCAAAATATTTTGATTACGATCAGACATAATGAGAACCTTTATGAATGGCATCAAATGACATGCAATGGAGAGAGAAAGTCTGAACAGAATACTTTTTATAAGTAAATCTATATTTCAGGAATGTACAAAATCGATGTACTCCAAGGTGCCAAGCCGGTGCTTGGCTCGCCATTTTTTTGCCAAGCGTTTGATACTTCTAAGGTGAAACTTCAAGATCTAGGACCATCAGTTGTCTCCGTTCATGACCGCATTGCATTCAAATGTAAGTAGACGACGATGCAGTGGTCTTGTATTTACTCGATGGATATCGAATCGCTTGTTTGATTTCGATCAGTTGACTTGATTTCAAATTGACTCAAAGATTTCACATTTACCCAGGCTAGGGCGAGATGATGAAACAAAATTTTTTTTCTTGGTAACATAACACAAATACCTACACTATATCATTAAAGGTTTATAATTTATGATCACAGTGTTGAGAGCGGATGCTGGAATGGCAGAGTTGGACGTGAGTGCCACCAGTCCACTGGGAGAGGAACTTCCACTGCAAGTTACGACTCTCAATGATGGAACTGAAGTTATCGAATTAACGCCGAGCATTCCTGGGAACTATATGGTCAATATAAATTATGGTAAGAAATATTATTACGTTGTTCAATAGATGAACTAAGTGATTGCGTTTGCTTGAGTCCCATTAATACCGATTTCATTGCAATATCGCACGCTTTAGGAGGTTCGCCAATCCCTGAAAGCCCGATAGTTTATACCGTTGAAGCAGCGGGTCAAGCACGGGCTAAGGGAGAAGGACTAATCAGTGGTCACGTTGGAAAACCTGCCCATTTTATTGTCACTGGTACAAGAAGTCCACCAGCAGTTCAGGTAATCATTGTGAATGTTTACACAATAGTTGGCCATTGTTTTATGACATTCTGAAACGTATGTCTACAAACTTTGTCTGCAATCGATCACACCTCAAATGCAAAATTTGACTAATCTTTTACTGTATTTGTGAATCTTCTTTCATGATCGTTAATCGGTAATGCAGGTTGATGGCCCAGATAGCGTTTCAAAAGCAATGGTTGAAGCTGGGGCTAATCCTGGAACTTGGAATGTTTCATACGTGCCAACCGAGGTCGGTGTATTCGATATCAGAGTCGTTTGTTCCGGTCAGCAGCTTCCCGGATCGCCGTGGCATCCAAAAATCATTGACACAAGAAATTTGCGTATTATTGGTAAGTTTCTTTGAGTTTCGTTTGATCTAGAGTAACAATCCGTCACGATTGTGTACTTACGGTAACTATTTGCAGCAAGAAGATATAATATTTGTAATATTTTTGAAAGAGTTCAGAGTATTTTGTTTTAATAACGGTCAGCACTGTGTAATTCAAATTGACAAACAAATTTCAGGCGGATGGGCAGCTGTTTGCGATGACGCAGGTCGACTGAAAGTTTATCCGTTGAGCAAAATCAGTTTCGATACAGCAGAAGCTGGGCCAGGAGAACTTAGTGGAACAATAGGCGATTATCCTTTGAACTTTGAAATGACTTCTAGTAATAGACTGAAGCTTGTTGCTCCTCAGATTGCTGGCGGAGAGCACCAAATGGAAATACTATTCAACGGAGTGCCTTTTCCAGGTGCTCCGAAACTTGCTGTAACACCCGAAGTTGAGGTAATCTTTGAAGTACATTGTGAATGCTTTGATTGAAAACCCTTCAATGAAGTCTAGTGTGGGGATAATTTACAAAAAGAGAACACATGTGGAATACACATTAATATTGTATGACTGATTTCAGCCACCAGTCTCTGATACAAGTAGAGTAATTTTAACGGGGCGAGGATTAGCGGCAGCGAAATGTGGGGAGGAAGCTAGTTTTACAATAGATGGATCGCAAGCGGGCAATGGGACGCCAAAAGTTCAATTACTGTCACCAACGAATGAGATTGCCGTCATGCTTCAGCATTTGGGCAAGTATACCTTCGATTTTTCATAAATAGTAATTTCATGATTATCCAAACTATATGGAACGAAAGTTATTGAAGATCCCGAGCAGTCTGTCTGAAATTTGATGATACAGTTTTGTAAGAATCCTCTGAACCCACTTGAATTCTTCGTTCTCTTGAATCATCACGCATCAGCTGACAATGAATTTATCAAATCTCAGGTGACAGTGTCTACCGGGCAAGCTACATTCCTCTTACATCAGAATCACTGTTACTAACGGTACTATGGAATGGCAGACAAGTGAAGGGGTGTCCCTTGCAGGTGAATGTTGCCAGTGCTGCCGATGCTGCTCGCGTGATATGCTCCGGCGATGGATTAAAGCAGGGAACAGTTGGCCAAGAGATAAGAAGTTTTATCGATACGCGGAGGGCGGGACCAGGTAAATTTCACCGTCGAATGCTTCTGCTTTCCTTACAGCAGTCGGTCTTCACTGGCACACTTTACAGTTGGAAATATTCCACCTCCAATTGGAATCCTTTATAAACTGAATCTTCGATTTTCGATTCGACTTCAGCCTTTTTCGAAAAACCTTTTATTATTCAAAACCATCGATATTTAGCCTCGTAAATTTCTATTCAGGTGAGTTGACGGCGAATTGCGTGGGGCCTCACAAGGTTGCATACTGCGAGTTGTACGATCATGGAGACGCAACGTTCACGCTGAATGTCAAGCCTCAAGAATCAGGCCGACACATCCTCACCATAAAATATGCGGGGGAACACGTACCCGGCTCGCCATTTACTCTGCGAGTTTCCGGTGCTCCTGACGCATCTAAGGTAATGCTAACTTCGAAATAGAATTATTTGCGGCAGAGGTGCTTGCAAATTGCGGTGTTGGAGAGTTACAACTTACAAGTCTGATGATTCCACCCCCTTGCTAAATATTTAATGCTCCTATTGTTGATATTTTTCATTCCTTGTAACTATCAAGGTTCGTGTCTATGGACCGGGAATCGAACACGGTGTCTTAGCAACATTCCAGTCTCGTTTCATTTGCGACACTCGTGGCGCAGGCGCTGGCCAATTGACGGTCAGAGTGCGAGGACCGAAGGGAGCCTTTCGGGTTGAAATGCAGCGTGAGAATCAAAAAGATCGCACCATTTTGTGCCGGTATGATCCCACTGAACCCGGCGAATATAGAGTCGAAGTACGATGGGCGGGCGTACTTGTTCCCGGCTCACCGTTTCCAGTGAGGATTGTTGACACACAAGACGAACTGCTGCTCCTTGCGCAGGTACAACTACGACAAGATTAATAACAATATTTGCATCAAGAAAGAATATAGATCTGACTCGTATTTTCAGTGTTTAAAATAATTGATTGGCATCGTACGATCAATAGAAACATTAGTGGTTTTTCTTCATAGACTAAAGCATTTAAAAATGAATACAATTTTTATTTAGAGTTTTTAGGTACCGATGGAAATGATTGGTGTATAATTGATGTGCAAATATTTTTTTTTAACTTTCAGAGTACAGATACTTATTCAAGCAGCCATCAGACTATCACCTCGTGGCGTGGATCACAGGCTATTCTATAGACTAACTATCTATAACGTTGTTATTATTATAAGTACTACCATTATTATTATTTAAACTAATAATATATTTTATTATAGTAATATTATTTTAACTTATATAAATGTTTTCGATGAAATCAACACCAACCCTCTTGATTTGTGCAAAAAGTATTAACCCTTTGAGAAATGCTGCTTGAATTGAAATTCTAGTGCGAAAAATTCCTGAAACATTTCACCGTTTTAACTAAGTTTTAATGAAATGAAGGACGATTTTGGAGAAGTAAGACCCTCGACGACCGCTTAAGTGTGTTACCGCGTATTTTGTGTGAATTTGAAAAGGAACTATAGAGCTGTTTTTGAGATATCGTGCCCATCGGTTTCGAAAGCAGTGTTTCGAGAAAAACGCGCTTAAAGTTTCGAGGATGTTTCATGAGAGGTCGACTTCGGGCGCGGCGAGTGATTTACCTTGTGATCTTGAACGCTCGAGCATACATAATTCGATGTAGAAATTTTCGCTCTATACGATGGTCAAGTCATTTTTCATCTATTAACAACGGTTTTTAAGGAATATGCAAAAAACGTCAAGTTTAGCTGTTTTCTCAAAACCCCGACTATGTAGCTCAAAACAGACTTCAGTTCTGAGTTCCGAGGGTCGAAAACCCCTATAAACCAAAATGCAACCACGAGCCGAATGTTTCAAATTCAGGCCTGTTTTGACTGGACTATTGGGCCAAGCTCATCGAGCTTCCGGGCGGAATTGGTGGAATTTACGCAATTAAACCGTGCGGTGGATGGATATGAAGATGCGTGATACTCCGACCACGTGCGCTTTCAATTTTGTGCGTTTAATCTTGGGTGCCAGTTACTTTAAGCAATAATAATGAAAGAACAAAGCGGAAATACGAAATGCAGAGAGAAACACTGTTCTTCTCAGGGCGCTGGGAATAAACCGAATATCTTAGGATGGGTAAAAGAACGAAGGCGAGACGAGTCCGACAATTATACATATATGATGGAAAAATAATAATTGTTATTATTCAGAAAGTTAACGGTATAGATAGATATACATGTAATTGTAAAAGTTATGGTATTGGGTGTTTAGGAGGTGGCAAAATTTTTAGTGTATCTTGGAGAAAAGATCGAATGTGTGGGATAATGCCACTTCCGTTATTGGATAAGTACACACGGATAAATAATAACAGAGTAAAAGGATAAATAATTACACTCAGGGATTATAAGCAATGAACCTCCACTTTCGGATGGTTACACACAGACATACCAGGATAAATTCAAACCTCCGATATCGGACGGTGCCGATTATTTTTTAACAAGAACCTTCTCAGGAACGGTAATTGTTAAATTGAAAAACCGGTCGTAAATTGACGTTTATACCGACTCCGGCTAGATACGGCGTGACGAGACGTTTATCGGGCTACTCTCTGAAATTATGTGCTGACTCTACTTGACGGATAACTTGAAGCTAAAACATGAATTCAAATACTAAGATTTGTTATTTTCAAAATATCAAACAGTTTATTCAGTTTTGACAGGCAGAAAGACCGAAGTACAATTCGCGATGCGCCACCGCAATAGCTGTTTATAAACAGATCTGATTCTCTAATTACACTAATTAATTATGCCCTATTTATTTATGTAATGTTTCAGTATAATTGAACAGATGACATGAACGCCTCGAACAAATTCTGATGGGGTACAATTTTGTCCCCAACTGTTTATCCAATCTCAACCAAATCTACCGAAATGCGGTGATTATTTTCTAAAAACAACATGAATACTTCCGAAGATGAAAAAATGTAGTCTTTGCAACGATACGTTGATATATTGAGTGAAAACAAAAGAAAAAAAAAATTAACCACGTACAAAATAATGTAATGGTCACTTATGCAGAATCTGAAAATCATGCAGTCGTCCTCAAAACCATTAGAATACAGGAATGGAGACAAATTCACTACCAGGAAAAAAAATTTCTGCGCCATCTCCGTCAACAACTCGATTGCTTTGTAGTTTCTTATAAAGGGGAGCACTGACAGTGGGATTTGGGATGTGCGCATAAAATAGGAATTTCTTGACTCGTGTGAGTTTCGCACTCGCGGCAGCGGCACTTGATGCTCGTCAAGAAATCTTTATTTTATACCCACTTGCCACGAAAATAACTAAGTATTCTAGAAACAACTAAATCAATGAGTTGAGGAGTTCTCTGATCACTTTCGACGTTAACGTAAATATCTCCAAAAATCTAAGCCCACGTATCGCAAACGTAAAAAAGGGGTTAAGGTGCTTATAGATTTGCGTTGTACACCTCGAAAACGCGGCGAGCCAAAACTCCTATACCGCTGAAGCGATCAATATGAAACTTGAGCAATTGATGCTTTAGTTTGGCAAAAAGTGAAGCCATGTTTTACTTTTTGAAAATTTTGAAAAAAATTTTACAGATCGGTTTTTAATCACTGAAATTGGGACAATTTAACAGTTGCACCAAAAGGATCGAACTATCCGGTAGAGTGCCACTCGACACTAATGAAACACATACTTTGAGTCTAGTCCCATAGGATTTGATGGTAAAATGACGAAATGGCAGCTAATCTAGTTTTCGATTACGAAAACACCGACATCTCATTTTGGTGACATTTTTTACCGGCATGTGTGTAAAGTCGGTAAAAACTGTCGCCAAAATTTTCCCAATTTTGAAAAAATGATAACCGATCTGTACATTTTTTCCACATTTTCAAAAAGTAGAAAGTCGCTCCATTTTTTGCCAAATTAAGGCATTAATTGCCCAAGTTTCATTCTGATCGCTTGAGCGATATACGAGTTTTGGCTCGCCGCATTTTTGCAATTTTTGACAAAAATTCAGGCCTTAAATTGTTTGAGACCAATCGGTTGAGCCGTTTCCAAGAAATCTTGCTCGCCGACTTTAAAAACCCAGTTTTGAAAAAAGGCGTTTAAAGTTTCAAAAGCACTTTACATGTGGTAGAAATTTTTTTTTTTCAACTTACATCAAGTTAATATTTACCGGGTTGACAAAAAATTTTCTGTTTGTGTACTCATTGTCAAATATATTTATACATTACGAAAGTAAGTTTTAAAGAAATCGATTTTATGAAAATTTTAACTGTATCCTTAACAGTGGCCATGAAATTATTAAAGTCTCACGGTCACAGAATTGAAAAATATTAATTTCGAGTAAATTTGCACAGTATGTTAAATATAAGTCTGTCGTTGAAACCAGCTGTAAAAACCCTCGGTCGCGCTATCAATGGTTAATAAACTCATAAATTCTACAATGATAACGTTCGTTATAAGCGCACTTGTGGCTGCAGACTTCAACGGTTGAACCAACAACGTTTATGGAAACCTTGCTGCAGTTATCAACCTCAACGTTCTGTTTGTTTTTGAAGTTTTACAAACGAGGTGAAGGCCAGTTTAGTTATTTTTTAGTCTTCAGGTGCTGCAACAAAGACTTTTGGAATTCTATGTTTAGATATTTTTATCTTTATCGATGAATGTACCGGATTGCTTCGCGTCCTTTAATAAAGCTTCATTTTTATAATCTCAAAAAACTATTTAATCTTCATTGCTATGAATTCGTTCAGTAGTTTATTCGATTACAGATATATGTCAGGTTGGTAATTATTTTCTGGTGGCTGAAATGAGGAAAAATACGGATGCCGAGAGAGTTTGTCTCTGGCTAATACAATAATTTTGGTGGGAGTGAAAGCGACTCGTCCCAATGCGAAAGTGCCGCTATTCCTAAAAAATTTTTTACATTTATGAGAATTTATATTAAGAAAAAACCTTTCAATTCCAGCTAGGCGAAATGAATCGTAATGCAAAAATTGTAATCACTTCTTCATTGGTCCTAACTTTCATGATATTCTTATTGTTAATTAGATAAATTTTGTCAATTAGTTAGGTATGTACATAGTATGTTTACATGCGTGCACATGCGTGCGACTTTTATGAATGGAGCCTCTTCTATTCATTCGGTCCAGTGATGATAGACGTTAAGCATAGTTCGTGAGACTCCTGCCGGATGACGCTACCAATCGATGGAAGAAGTGACGCCATCCAGAGCTGCAATAAGGCTCGTGGGATTCTCCCCGAATAAATACAGTGTGTCGTCACACTTTCCACGTAGTGCAGAAGGTTAATAGGTATATAAATTTGGCGCACTTCGTCACTACTTAAAATTTTGCAAGATCTCAAGATATTATTAAGTTTGCAGAATCTCTACGCAGCTCGGGTTTTTTCAAGTTTTATAAAAGCGCCGATAAATTTTTTTTGATGATACAGGAAAAAACGTTCGTTATTGAAGCAAATCAATATGTGAATTCATCGTTTCAGATTAAGAATGAATAAATATAATTAGCATTATTGTTACATACATCCGCTGCTGATGAATACACATATTTTAGTCCCAGTATAATTATCTCAGAAGAAACAGTTGTTTATTGTAAAAAATATTTTTTATAAGGCATGCTTGGATCAAAGTTTAATGTTCGAAACCTGTGGAACGTGCGTAAAGTGCTCTATTCCTGAACAGTGTAGAAAAACGACGATGGCGCATGCGCTTAGCTGAAATTTTGAAATTTTTCAGGGCTTTCTTGGCTTTAGACAATAAAAAAAAAAAAAATTATATATCGCTAGTAACGTCATTCGGCTGAGTTTAACCAGACGTTTACGCGTTTAGGTTAAATTTCATAAAGCCGGGCCGTTGCCTCTGGCCCTCATGATTGTCCTTGATCTACTTCTTTGAATTATTATATTATATTTGTTTGCTTGTCAAATCAAATTTTCCGCCTCACATTTGTTGGAAAAATAGCGTAAATCACAGCCATCGCTTTGGCTCATGGTCCAATTTACACACTTATCGGAAGTTTGCACGTGTATCACAATTTAATATACTATTTTACAAATCCCTTCATTTAATATGAGATGAAAATGCGTTCAAAATAATTCAAGGTTTATTTCATTTCACTAAATACCAAATATCAGCGTTTACTTCTATATAAAAAAAGGTATATTTCTACGGAATTTGGGGGAGTTTTAAAAAAAGTTTTTCTTTACATTCAACTTAAAATGGAATTGTCCTTCCGCAGTTTATACTTTGTTAGCATGCACATAGTTAATAAATTTTACAATTAGTGACGAAACAGAAAACAGATTTATTTATGTTAAATAAAGAATGGTAGACAAAATATTGTTTTTTCAAATTTGTTGCATTTCAAGACATTTTATTAAATGTAAATAAACTTCGCTACGAGTGACCATCATAATTATCATTTTATTTCGGTTTGAGATGTTTCAAATTCCCATTTAGACATGTTCAATTACCTTTAAATATTACCATAATTACATAATTATCCTTCTGAATTAAATAATTTGTCGATTAGATTAAGGATTTATCGATTCAACTGCATTTTCTAGACTTTGCAAATGACTCGACGAAGAACTGAATTATAATGAAAGAAATGAAGTTGAAATAGCTTATTGTTAGTTCCTAATTTTGCTGCGAGTTCTTGTCGGAAACAAAGCGATGGTTTTTAACTTTCGGCAATATACTTAAATGGCATTACCACATTCGTCTTAATCTCAAAACGGTATAATTTCTATTAACAATCAGAACATATCCATCAGTTGCGCAGCGATGCGTCAGACGGATAAATAGTATCTAATGCTTAAGCGTTATTTTATACACTTAACTTGCTTATTTTCAGCCTTCGTTTTATCAGGGACGAAACGACCCGGTTCGCGTCATTTCGCATGCGAACGCGCGCGATAATTCGCGGGTATTTAAGCGCTGCTACAGCGTTCGAACTTCATTCGTTCTTCCGAAAGCCTACGGACAGGAGCCATCAGAAAACTACTGCAGCCATGAATCCGATTCCAATCTTCACCGTGTTCCTGGTGCTTGGCGCCGCAGCCATCATCGACGTTTCGGGTCTTCCCAATTATGGTAACTATACCAACACTGAGCTAAAAATCATTTTGGTCTTTAGATTCCATTTTTTCCGATCATCCAGAAAGCATACGCAGTTATTCCGGAATTATAATATTCCTGTTCTCCGGTGCGCAAATTAATTTGTTCGCAAACAAAAATTTTAGCACTCGTGTCCGTATTCAAATAAAATTACGTTTTGTAATTTTTGCTCAGGTCTGCTTTCTGTAAATGTAAATACCGAGGGTCATATCCATGTACATATAAGATTGAATGTGTTGCGTATGATCTGGAAATAGAATTGAATCGTGGAAAATACTCGTCAGATTATTATACGAGCATTGCGCAAGAACAAGAAAAGCGCACTAAAATTTCTTTATACGCTTTATCTTTGGTCTTTCAATGTTGCGTCGTATTTGATTATATCATGACCTTTGAAACTTCCTTTTGGTTGCTCGTATAATAATTTACGGCATTTCGATCACTGCGGCGTCAATTGCGTGATGCGATTTATTACAATACGCATATTATTACAGCTGCGTGGGTGCATTCGTTGTTGTTCGTATGGCGTCTACTTGTTTTTGTCTTCAAACAATTCATCGGGTTTATTTATTATTATACGAAGTTAACGCAATATGATAATAGCTGCTGTCATAAAACTGCTGAGATTTATTCCGTCACTCGCATCATCACCGAAGGCCGGTTGAAACTTGAATTCCATAGGAATCGTTCACGGGATTCGAATATAAAAAGGTGCCAAGAATATTCGACTATATTCTTGTACAGTTATTTTACGTTCGTGAATTGTATAGTTGAATTCCTATAAGCCCGGTAAAATTGGATTCTTACACACATGATCGGTATTATTCACAGAATTTACCAACTTTTGCATACAATTGCGATAATACTACAAAACACAAAGTTGCTTTTTAGTAACTGAATCAATGAATTTTTCATACATCACGATATTACGAATTTCATGGTATCAAAAAATATGTTGCGAATATGCGGGTAAAAATTTTCAGATACTCATATTAAAAAATGAACGAATCACTACTTTTGATCATACTTCATTATCATATAATAAATGTTGGCAAAATAAAATCAAAGAATGTAACATCAAGCTTTAGTTTTAACCATTACAAGTTTTCATTAGAAAAATAAATTTAAAAATAATTTTTTATTATTTTCAATAAAGACGAAGACTCAAGCTTTGTGCTTACGTTAACAGCTATAAGCACCAACAAGCTAATTTTTTTCATGAAAAGTGAAAATTTAGGTTTCATTTAGCATAAGCCAAGCTCTGTGAGTTATGGATAGTCTCATTACTGAGCTGAGAACGATACTATGTTGTGAAAACTTTTAGATCTGGAGTTTTAAATTTGAGTATCTAGGTATAAGAATCCTGACGTGATAAGTTTTTTTTTTTTTCGTAGTAGGAGGCTTTTTGACATTGAAAAAACGCTTAAAAAAAATTTGTACTTCGTAAAGCGGCATGGTAATAGCTATTTATGTGGCATGCCCGTAAACCGCCTGTTTTTTTTGGCAAGGATAAAGATTTCAGGACGAACTGAAGGCAAGCCGGAAGCGAGTACTGAAATTATCCGAGCCAAAAAACGGTTTACGGGCATGCCGCATACAATATTTTTTACGGTATGGGCATTGAAACGCAAAACGAAGAGTGAGGTTATGTCGCGTCTGTTCGACGAAGCTACTTTATTCGGCAGTTTGGGATGCGCACTTCGAACTGCGCATCAAAACTGTGGAATAAAGACTTTATTCCGCAAGTTTGTTCGCTGCCGTATAAAGCGTCACTTTACGGAACGAAACCTGCCACAAAAAGTGAACTTTTCAATGCCCATGCCGTAAAAAAATAATTTTTGGTCGTCAGTGTGGTTTTTTTTTCTTGCCTTTTTCTCAAATATCGCTCTAACTGAATGTGTCTTATTTTATTTTAGTTAATCCCTCCGCAATGAGCTCCGAGGATTGCGCTCGAAGCGAGGTTTATTCGACCTGCCAAGGTAACCCAATGTGCCAACCGACTTGCGACAACCAGAACGGCCTCATCGCTTGCAGTCGGAGCGGCGGCCTCGAAGGGAATATGTGTTATCCTGGCTGCGTCTGCAAAAAAGGTTTCGTCCGCGTTGCAGTAGGCGATCAGTGCATCCCGATAGACAAGTGCCAAGGCAGAGTGAAACACTAGTCCGTTTTCCATTTTGTCGACGACTCATTATTCATGCATCCGGAGTTTTTACTTCCGACGCGATTGATCCTCTAATTGTCACAATATTCTCTTGTAAAACTTGAAGTTAATTATTAAACTATGCGATATTCACTCTTGACTTATTTCTGCGTTATAATTCTTTGTATATATATATATGATAATCCTCATCAAGATGGCGCGCCAAATGCCAAAAGCGCGTACAATTTTTTTCTATTTCTTTTTTATTCAGGTAATCGCTTTGTAAACATTTTCCAAGCCTAGAGAAAAAAAATTGATTACTTAAAAAAAAAAAAAAAAAAAAAAACAATTTTTTTTTATACGCCCCATTGGCACAACACCCTATCTAACTGTTGTTTGTTATAAATCGGTTCATGGACCAAATTATGGATCGTATAGCGGTACTGGAAAAAAAAAAATTAAAATCCACAGCTATAATTTAAATGTATGGAATATTTGAGTATTATGAATGCGTGAGACGTATGCTAAGGTCGAAAATGTGTCGTATTAAAAACGTAACAAAATGAGAGTTAAACAGGGCAACAGAAGCTGATCGAGTTTAATCTGATCCAAGAAAGTCTCTTGTGATTTAGAAAAAAACGTTTTAAGGTTGAATTTGAATTGAAAATACGTTGTTATAAACCACGTCGAAGAAATCAGTTTTTCGTCGAAAAATCATCGAAAATACAGTTCATTTGATTGTAATTGAAAAATAACTTCTTACAAATTGTATGAGATAAATTCTTTCACGAGTTCGTAAGGCTGGCGAAAAAAATCCAATCTGTACAATCGTAATAATTAGATGTTAAACTTTTGATTCAACAAGAAATACGTTATTATTGATCACAATTTGACTTTGGGACGATCTGTGGAGAATTCATTAACGAATTAAATCAGATAATGCTCATAAGAATCACACAGCGATATGAATTTTTTGCTGAAAAATAACAGAATAATTAGATTTCTATGATGTGGTTAAAGTAATGGTGTTTACGTAGTTGCATTTTAGTGTTTTAATATTTTATCCTTCACTGCGGGAATTTTTATTAATGAATGCAGCTGAATTAGTTTCAGTGACACGATTTAAAACTCCGTTTCATGACGTTCTTATATCAACACTTCTTCAACCTGACCCTACACCCCATACTCTTTTACGGCTAATGGTGGAGTGCCGACGCGGTGAGCAAATTGTATTTGACACGTTTTTTTTTTATAATTAATTATTTGAAAAATTTGGGAATTTAGAAAATTTGGAAAAGTTGATTAAAATGCTGAATGTACTTAAAACAGATTCTCACTCGTTTTGAGATAGGTATGGTATTGATATCTGAATTCCATGTTTTTTGTACTTTTATATCAATTTTCTGAACTTTTCCTAATTACCACACAAGTGGAATAGAAAACACTATTATTTTTCCATTTTCCAATATTTTAAACAATTTATTTGACAGGCTAGAAAGAAAAAAGTGTAGTATACGATTTGTTTTCTTCGTCGGTATCGTCGCGACTCGAACATCCCCTTAAGGGGTCTACGCAACTGACGAGCAAAAAAAGGGTTCTTTTCAAGAATTTTTTTAATAAGTTTTAACCGTAAATATTAATAAATACACCCTCGAATTGCATCAAAAATTTTTTTTCGATTTTAATCACTTTTTATACACGAAAATTGTAGTTGAAAATCAGTCTGAAAAAAAGGTAGGTCTGCGGTGTTGATGATTTCTCTAAGATGGTTAACCTGAAACCAAAAAATCCAACGGTTTTAGATGTAACGTGAAATAAAAATACTACAATTTAGTAATTAAATATAGCGATATGCTTTCTAATAACAGAAATCTAAATTACAATAACATTAATGTCATGTACGTCCATCGTGTTAAAAAATAATATATAAAGTTTAATTTCAGAAGGATATAGCCTCCAGTGCCTCGAATTCGATTTAATCGGGTCGAATGACGAGCAGGTCTTGCAGCGTAATCCAGAGGCTGCCCCAATTGACCTAATCTTCGAAAGATCAATGATCTAGAGCCAGGATCAGGACAATCGGGTTCCTGCCGTGGGGTCGGCTGGTTCTCTTAATCGTCATTTTAATAACCATTATGCAAATTATGAATGAAATTGTCAGCGACAGACCTACGAGTCGGCCTTTGGGGCTGATGGGAGACAATTAGCCGAGCATTGTCCGTTGTCCGGTCCACGAGTCACTTCGGTCCTCCAAACGACCGCCCGTCAAGTCGTAATTCCTGCATCCGCTTTGGCCAAACCAAGTGCGCCTCTGCCGACATTTTCGTTGCATTTTTCTGGCATTGCATGATTCATCTTTTTCGTGTTGACTTTCAATGCGATCGAGTATAGGTATAATCCGAAAGTGTGCCGAAAGGACGAACGAGAATTTATAAACCCTAAATTCAAAAGGGCTGGAATTCCAAATTGGCATTTCATTAAAACTGCTGGTGGGTATTCGAAATACGTTATTTCGAATGATCGAAACTCCGAATGATCGGAGTTTGAGGATTCTATTCTGTCTGAACTTCAACAATTTGGAATATTTAGCTTCATCCGAGCTGTTTCAACTAGGGTACATGTGCCTACCGGTTTTTATCACCTTAGTACCAGTCATGACCATATTCATTATGTGTGATCTGAGGCTTACATGTCCACGAATATGTTTTGATCTACATAGCCATTAATTTTGATACAGTAAAGTGCATATCAACTATTAATCAAATTTCAGGTTACAATTTGTTTAAGTTCAGATTTTAGTCATGAATCGAGTAAACAAATCTACTCTACTCCGATTTCCATTGACGACGAGCTATTCGGTAGAAACCCAAACCGAACGTTACCATAATATTCCGGAATTGTATGGCGGCGATTTAAAAAGACAAACAAAATCAAACCGCATCTTGGATTTCCCCCTTGACTCGATGGTCCGTCGTTCCTCTATGCAGCCGAGAAGCATAACGTTAGGAAGAATTTCCCCTCCCGCATCGTGACTCGAAAAGCACGGAAAGAATCGAAAGATTCAAGAACGGCAGCGATGTCGGGAGTGGGGTCTCATCCCCTGTGGTAGATGGCGAGCGTGGTGGGAGGTGAAAGGCGAGAGGAAGAAGAGATAAGTTTTTACCGTAGGGTTACTAACTTACGGACTCGGCATTGTTGAGTTCCCGGTGACGGGAGGACAATGCGCGTTCGGGACACAATGCTTCACTCTGAAATCTGGAGGCAGTTTCGACTCGTGCCAACACCGTGCCGTCCTGTGCTGCTGCAAACCTTCGGCCATATCTTAAGTTTTGTATATGTATTCGATTCTTCGACGTTGATTTCACCGCTCCATTATTCCATACTAAGTTCTGGTGGCGAAGAACGTTTTACTGTATGTATGTAGATGTAGGTATGATACTGCATCAATAACGTCGATCACACGGTTGGACTTCCTCACAAGTAACGGGAAAGTAGCCGACTTCTGGATATCCTGCTAAGTACTCACGATTACTTACCTAGAATTTATAAGATCCTTCACAGGTATGATGAATAATTTTTCATTCGTTTGCAGAGCGTAATTGCGTGGCCTATTCGAGTATTGATATTTATTTGCTCCGGATTATTGGAACCTAACCAAATTTGATGTGGGTGAAAATAAAGAATTCGAGAACGGTTTTATTTAAACTTTATTACTTTTCTTAATGACTTAACAACATTGCAGTTTGCACAAAGTTTTCTGTTCCCTGATATTTGTTGATTTAACCTCAAACTATCAGCTGTTTCTTTGACGCCATATTGCTCAGCTATGCTCACATTTTGGACCAGAAGTTGATAGAAGAGATATCTAAAAAGAGGAAAACAAATTTTCTGAAAATATCATCGATATGAGAAATCTTGAAACACAATTTGACTGGTGTCATTTTTGTCGCGTTGATGTGTAGAATCCTGTCAAATCCAATTCTCTATACATTCAAGCTTGCTTTGACCATGACATGGAATAGACTTTCATGTGTCGAAAGACGCGCGTGTGGTAAAAGTAAGAAACCCAGAATGACAGAGGATGAAATGAAGGGGTGGTCCCGGCTCCGCCTCACCCCGTGCCCTCCTGCGCCGTGGGTTTGACTTGTCAGGACGCAACTTTCAAGTATTTCAGTCGCTGGTTCTTGGTTTTTCTGTTTCTCCCTGTCACAAAGGGACATTGTTTCAGCCCCATTTCTATAGTCACAAACGTAGGCTGAAATACTCTTGCGCTGCACTACACGGACACGGATACGAACACGAAAACGAACACGAATGAAGGGGAGGGTGGGCAGCACACAGATCCGCGATACACCAAGTCGCGTAAAGGATACACTCACATGTCTGCTCTGCCTTATACACGTGAATACATTATACATGTACACGCATACGGATAAAACTAACACAGCTGGGAACTTCGCTGACAATCCTTTCTTGTACATTCAATGGTCGTCGCCACTCGGCATTCTTTTGTCACTGTTTATTGTAGGCCTAGTGGAGTACTTACGGCGTACTCGGAGAAAAGGTGTCGGGGTGGGGGTGGGGGTGGGGGCACTCAAATACGCGACAGTGGACCTACGTGAGCGCGATGGAAATTGCTCGAAGCGTCTTAAGACCAATCTGAAATCCTCTGGAAATTTGTGACGCAGGGTCGTCGCGTTACTCGAGCAGCACTGTATGGATGGGTCATGCCATGTCAAATTAGCAATCACCCCCTTCGATTTTGATCGTTTCTCAGCATCATGCTTTTACTGATTTTTTTCAGATTTTATTCAGCTACTGATGAAATTCATTAAAAACGCAGGATTAATTCGGAAAGCGCCATTTTTTAAAATCTTAAAAAAAACTCAATCCGATTCTATGTTTTCGGTGTGTTTGAAATCATAGAATGTTTGTGAATTTTGTCAGATTTTAAAAAATGGCGTGTTTGGAATTGGTTTTTCGATCGTTTTCCAATTTCACCGGTGGCTAAAAAGATCTGAACAAATATTCCAAAACCCTTTTGGATTGGTAAAAACGTCACACTAAAAAATAATTAAAATCGAAGCGGGTGAGGTACGTTGACTGCTAATTTGCCGTGGAATGTCCTAGATACGTTGCAACACCGTGTAAACGTTGCAATATTTCTAATGTTTCAGATACATATACATTGCACAACGTTTATACAACGTAACAGAATCTTTACCGCAATATTTTAATACCATGACATTTATACTGTTTCACGAACACACCACAAATATTGCTGCTATATTGCAGCTGCAATAGTAATCCCGTAATATTATTGTATGATTATTTCTTAAATATTGCATTATGCCCGGGTGGTGTATAAAAAGAAACCAGCAAACATTTTTTTTAAACTGAAAGTCTTATCGGTAAACAATTTTTCAGAGTAGCAGCAAAAGTTCTGACCTACTGGAATTTTCAGTTGGCAACTGAAATAGATCGTATAATGGTGGTCGATAACCATACCTTGGATATCAATATTCAGTCAAAAACTCACTCCAAAACATGATCCAGTTTTCATGGATTCACTAATTAACAACACGAGTCATCAAAGCCTTATACTTTGATTTCTTTCATCCACAAATACCTGCACCTATGACTTATAGGCAGGGTCACCTCAAAAGTGGTTAGCATGAACAAACGTCGATTATAGGTGAAGTTCGGTGAGTTCATCGTGAATTTGATCGGGGGTTGGCGTTGATAGGTCGATGATGTAACGTGGCGATAAAGGGTCGACGGAGCAGAGAGGGGCGGGAGGGAGAGAGGGGCGGGGGGGGGGGGGGGGGGGGGGTGCGGCAGTCGCCAGTTCGCCGCGTCGCCGTAAGACCTCTCTTTGTTCTCCAGCAATTTCAGCGGCATTGTTGCTGTCAACAATGTCCACTTGACGTCAGCGCTCTCGCTCCCTCGCATTGTTGACCGACATCTCCATCCCCCTCGGATTGCACGTAAGTAAAGTCCGCATCAAACGGTACGGACATCCAAGAAAAGTTGGCGAATCAACTCCTCAGAAGAATAAGAAATTCTTGGAACACGATTATATTTTATCTCCCCAATAGTGGATTGAGTCGGATGCTGCAAGCATGATTTATTAATGAGGCACAGTGTGAAGCTGGCATCCGCTTTTAACATTTATTATTTTAACATAATAGTTGTTGGTAAAAGAATCGATCTTTTGCCGTTTTGAACTCGAAACTTATAAGTTCGCCGACGATTTTGCAGGCAGATACGAAGACGGAGACAGACAAAACCAGACTCTCATTGCATCGTTATCCATCTCTTCCTCTTCTTTTTTTCTCTTTCTCTTCCTCCTCTTCATCTCTCTCTCTCTCTCTTTCCAACTGTCCGCCCTATTGTCCATATTGTTACGTCGCAGTGCTCCTCTCCGAGGCGCATTGTTTCCCCAGCATTGTTTGACGCAAGCGCGCGTCTTTCCCTGTCCATCGTTATATGGTCCGTGCATTGTCCTCTTCTGTCGTCTTCTTCTCATCCTCCTCTTGTCCTCTTGGCCTTCCCCGCTCACGGTGGTCCCTCGCTAGTTTACCTCTCCAAAGAAGTTCCGTGGCAAGTTCACCTTACAGTGACTTTCCTCAAGCTTAGCATACGTGTGTGTGCTTTGGAAGTTTGTCATGGGGTTTAGCAAGTCTCTGTTATTTCATCTGACAGAAGGTCACCGAGTTTACTATCCCATGAAAAAATATACCGATCAGAAAGCACGAAACATTACTGAAACACTGCAGCAATTATATACATGATTTTGCAAGGTTTGAAACATTCCAAATACATGGGAGAACGTTTCTGCAATGTTGTGTTGACACCCTACAGCAACATGTTGATATTAGCTTTTATTGCATTTGAACGAATCGTTCTATAGAGACGAACGTAGGCTGGACAAAAGAGCCGTATCAAATCGCTATGCCTGGTACTCCGGTCAATTAATGAACTCTGCAGTGTTCTCACAAGGAGAAAAAAAAATACCTAGACGGATCAGAACCGAGTCTACGTTTAATTAGCATGAACAGCCCTCGACCTACCGGCGGATACCCGTTGCTCACCGCGGGGCAGTTGAAGCGTTAAAGTTAAATGACGGTTGGTGGTTGCTTATTCTTCCCAACAACTGATGCTCGATAATCCGCTGCCCCCTTCCCCGCCCTTCGGACTACCATTCGGCCTTCAACTCTCAATTCTATTCAATAGTTCCTCGCTGCCGAGCCAATTTCCCCCTAACAGATCAACCCATTTACCTCGCATTCCCGCGAGCATAAAAGATCATACTTTTCGTTTTTTTCACCTATCTACGGAAAAAAATGACGATTAATTTCGAATCAATTACCGAACTGACACTTGAAGTACTTTTCACCTATAACGAGAGAGTGTAAACGCGTCTGCGCAGTTTTCGAAGGATGCTCATTTTCCTGCTGACATTTCTACCATCCGATATACCGCAGCCCAATTTTTCCGTCACATTTGCTTTTGTCTACCGGGTAACAATGCCCCTCGTATAACCGGATGACATAAAAATATGTGGCTGCTGCCATGCCATCCTGCAACGGCGCTATCTCTCCGCACCTTCTATTGTCGCGGCTCACTCAATGGTGACATATTAATTTTATTCCAACAAACCTTAAAACTGTTATTCTGAATTTAAAATTGATCGCATGTGTGGTCAGCTCTCGCATCTGTCTTACGTGCATGTTTTAGGATACATGCGACTCATCTTCCTGCGGACGTATTTCATCTAACGTAATTCGGGGGGCCGCCATGCCGGTAGGCGACTAACTTCACGCGGTGCTATTGTAAAGAAGCATGACCCGCGGTGTGGCTGCTGCTGCTGCTGTGGCGTAACGAAGCTGTGTTTTCCGTTTAATTAGAATCCCGAAGTGATCCCTCTATTCTTAGGCAAATCTTACGCTAATCCACGTCAGATATATTAAGACGTTGCTACCAAGGCACCTTGTTCTATCCTATAGCCTCTGGGCCCCCCTTATTCTCTCGGGTTTCATCCTGCCTCGCAGGATATTACAACAGCCATGTTATGCATGCATGCAGAACGTCGATGAAATCAACATTTATATGCAGCAGATTGAGGCGCATGATTTGCACGAACGTTTAGTTCTTCTTATTTATTACAACTTGTGAATTACTGTTCGTCAAATTTTCTCAAGTCAGATAATAAAGTCCGTCTGCAATACACGATTTTGCGGGTCGAATCTGCTTTTTTTGTTAGTACAAGGCGACGAAGAAGTGCAAAACAATATTGATGGTTCAATTAACAATCAGGCAATATCACGGGTGTTTCAAATGTCGCAGTCTTTGGATCGGGATATGAATGTGAGGAAAATAGAATGCACTACTACGGAAGTGCCCAAAGGCAAAGATGGTACATCCATAATGGAACGTCTAGTCCGGATTTGCGAATGTTTGCGAAATGAGCGGGACAGACGGAAGTGAACAGCGGCGATTGCAATTTGCAGAATGGACGGCGACGTCAGGAGGTAAGGTAGGGTGAAAAAGGGCAGCAGAATGCAACGAATTTGTAAGAGCGAGGTCTCAGTTTGCATACGAAATGTTCACCGGCATTGTCAGTCGAAGCTCGAAGCTCGAAGCTCGAAGCTCTCTTTTGTCTACTGCGGTGCAGAGAAATGAGGCTAGGCAGTACACAATTCTGATCGCGGCGGCGTTCACCTATTGATCTTCGTCTGATCATTTGCATGCTTATTGTTCGAATATTGAGTGAAATTTTATTGCGTCGCTTTATAGCTAGCTGCATCGCCCATCATGTCGCCCTCCCTCTTTCTCTCACAGCGCTGCAACTCGTGGATTCCACCATAACTGTCCACCGCCACATGGCATTCAAACTCTCTGCATGTGTGAACAATGCGATATTGACTGTGAATATACTAGTAATTTTGCATAAGTGGTGGGGGTAGAAATTATGATAAGTCTAAATTCGGATTAACCATATTAATTTAAAATCTCATCAGTCCCCAGAAGGTCAAAACGTTGTGTTCTGCAAATTAGAGACTGTCCATAAACTATCTAGCTAGGTTAAGTAAAGTGGAGGCGGGGAGGTCTTAGTTTGCGATACGTGGTTTGATAATTGATGCATTCTAATTCTTTTTCACGCGCGTGATATTATCTCTTTTGAAGTCACGGGTTTCAGTGACGTGCTTTCGTAATAGGTGCAAACACTTGAAATTCAGCTTGATTATCACGAAAAAGCTGGGGAACAACTCTTTTCCTGTTAATAATGATTTGCATGTTTGGCTAGTCTTATAATTTTTTCCTTCAGATGCTTAGGACTAATAAAAATGAAAAAAATACTTCTTGCTTATCAATTTTTTAATGTATCGAATTTTTTTTAAACAGGGGGGGGGAGAGGTCTGGGAAATATCCACGATAGATGACATGGGGCAGCGGGGGTTCAAAAGTGTTCAAAATAAAGCTCGGTAGTTTATGGACAACCCCTTAACGGTAAAACATGTTCAGTGACATGGAATTAATTGAAGTTCTGTTCGGAACTGGCGAATGAGTGAGATTGTTTGAAAATTGACGACGAAGGCTTCGCTGAGTCGAGGATTCATCAGCATATTTAACTATAACAATTGATCCTAGCGATTTTTAAAAACTTTATTTGTCTTACTGGCAGCTATATCCATTACGAAATGTCAATATCTGCATTTTTGGAGTATTGAGATTTCGAAATCCATGAGAGAATCAGGTCTCACCTGTAGAAACAGATATTGTCCGATATATGTATAGATGGAAGGGTGAATCGCCTTGTCGAGTGGAGACCGTAACACGTGTGTGTATTTGTAACGTAGAGCTAGCTTCGAGTGGTACAGAACTTGTGCGGTGAACGAGCCGCAGAGGACAAATCGTACATATAGAGAGAATCATGAAGTTGTTCGACAGCGCGGCATAGGTTCATTACGCGTCCATTTGCCGTCAACTGAAAGACACCAATTTATAATTACGTTCAATAGTGCCAACAGCGTAGCAACCCGCGACCCTGCCGTTGACTCTAGCATTCAATTTTACCAGCCATTGTGTTTGGATTCTATGCTGCCACCTCTCCGCACTTCGCCTGCTCTCTCTCTCTCTCTCTCTCTCTTAATCTCTTTTCCTCTTCTCCGCCAATCCCTTTTCTTCACGGTTTATTATATACTCACACGTTTAGTATACTCTGGAGTTACTATTTTACAAGTGAAACGTCTCCTGATTTTCTTCTTCACCCTCTTTATCATCAAGTGCTTAGTGTTGAAAGTCACCCTTGATGAAACGGCACGATTTTACTACAACGTGTAGGTACAGGTTGTGTGGAGCAGGTGAATGTCAGGAATCAAGTTCTCGATGCAATTCTGGTTTGCTTAACAAGCGCAAAACACGAGTAATTATTATTGTGGTTTATCCTTTGAAAAATCATGAATTTCCAACTTTTTATTCGTATATATTATAATCCACATCCCACGCAATATTTCAGAATCATATTGTTACAGTATTTTTTTATATTATAATTTCAACTGCAATGTTGCAGGAATTTACGGCCTGTAACAAAAATATTTCAAACTTTGCAAGGTTATTTTTCTAAAATATAGCTGTAACTGGAATATGGCACAATGTGTCCGAATATTGCAATATTGTAAAATTATTCTGCAACGTATCTGAAATATTTTTAAACTCGCAAAATAAATTCGCTGCAATGTTTTTGAAATATTGCACAATATAGCTCAAATATTGCACAATGGATCTGAAATATATCAATCCTTGAAAACTCAAATTGCTGTAATGTTTCTGTTAATTTTGCACGATGCGCGAGAATCGCCTGTGCATACCTGTTAGGGAATCCCAGAATTTGCCAAATGCTTATGAATAAGAGAATTCATAACGAAATCGAAGATCTTGGAAGATCGTGTGAAGCTGCAGGTAGAAGAACCGGATTGTGTGACTGAACGCGTAGCGTCGCGGTGTGGCGTCGTCGGCGGCCATGTTGAGGGGCGGCAGTCTTTTATTTCGCAAACAATGGAGGAGTGCTTTGTTTCAGGCATTGTCAGACGGACAGTAACGTGGGGCACGAAAGTTATAATGAAACTCTCTATTTATTTAAATGTATAGGTAGGGCTCCTCCCCCCTTACACCCCCAGCTCCGTGGGCCACGATGCGAGTTTTTATTCCATGTTCTTTTATCCCGCTATCACATTTACGGAGCCATTCTTTCCGCAACAATTGTCTCCTTAATACGATATACCTCACGTCTCGCTTGTTTGTTCAAAAAAGAAAAATCCCTCCCTCAATAGATCCAGTCACGAATTACACCTATTGCCTTTAGGTGCATCGCCATACATCTGTTCAAATTCCATCCTGGTTTAGACACCATGAGACATGTAATCAATTAGAAGAAAGTCTATTCCAATAAGAAGAAATTATAAGGTATTTTCAAACTACTTTCTCGGTTTATTGCGTTGAAATTTTACCTTGAATATAGGTATACCTATATACATCACTGAATCAGAGAAGCATACGCAATTCTAGAGGGGGACTAAATTTCCTTAAGTGGGACCGGAAAGTGGCCTGCATGCCTGTCGAGATGAGAGTGAATGTAATTTGATATCGATGCATACGGGGGTAGCGGCGTTAAATTAAATTCATTTGAATTGGTTAATAGCTTAATGCGTTATGTCGATGACCGCCGTTGCAGCTCGGAACATGGAACGGTTTAATTCGGTTAAGGTACAGCTAAAAGTCTCCGATTACCAGTCATGACTCAATTTCAGGTTTACAATCCCGACGATTGGCGTCGACAAGTGATGTGAGAATAACTGATTCTTAATTGTACGTAATTTCATTCTATATGTACAGTTGTATTTGAGTCGAAGATTTTTTTAAGGATATTCGAACTTCCGGGCTATTTTCTAATAAGTTTCTTTAGTGATTAGCACTTTAAACGGTACATATTTTAATTAGTTGTAGCGAATTCGCCATTGACGACGAGACGAAGACAGCCAGTTCTGGGACCACCGGAAACGATTATTAAGTCTGCGGTCGTGTTGTCCTCTGCTATGGCTAAATGAAACGGTGAACTTTGAGCAAACTACCCAAGTTGACCATATGGGTATGTACGCATAATTATTTCCAATTCCGCGACCATCATTGTTATCATATTTTATTACTCTCAATTATCAACGGTCGTACAACCGCGGCAGGATTGCCTGATCATTAGCAGCACGCGGTATCGCAGAAATATCGCTATACGGTATTTTTTCATTACAGTTACAATCTTGCATGAATATTATAGCATTATTACTAGTTCACGTAAAAAAAAAAAAAATGGCATCGAAATTTATCTGCATGCAAAATTGCAGAAACATTTCGCAATGCATCTGAAACAATTCAAACTTTGCAAATTTATTTTACTGCAATGTTCCGAAAATATTGTGCAATGTATTTCACATGTTTCACATCCTGACTTTTACGTTGTTACAATGCTTCTGCAGCATTATAGAAATATTATGTAACGTGTCTGAAATATGATAAACCTTCCAAAGTTACTTTGCTGCAACGTTTCATATATTGCGAAGTTTCATTGCTACGATGTTTCTAAAAAATTATACACTGTGTGGGGCGCACGACGAGGGTTCCTCGTGTAGACGATGAGATGCTCAAGCAATCGTAACCACCCAATCATTACGCTTGAGTTAGCTGCCAAGAATTTTTTTCGGTCGAATTTCTTTAAAGAAGAGGGTAAAAACGAGGGGGGGGGGGGGAGGGGGGGGATTGCAAAAGAATGAATGAAAGAAAGAAGTAGAGAAGGCGAAAAAAATGATTTTCAACCCCCTTCAGTCGCCCCTTCGCCCGTTGTCACAATCTTTTATCATATATACCTACGTTGTGCAAAACCACGAGCCACGGCACGCCACGCCACACGCCTGTTCCAAACGGCGCATTCAAAGGAATAGATTCTTCGCGGTTGCGGCCATGGAGAAGGGGATGGGAGTGGGGGACTCCTTTCAATGCGTTGAATGAGTCAACAACGTAGAGATGATATCGGGGGTGGCGGTAACAATGCTGCGAGGTTGTAGCGGGGTGTGCCACGTACATCCTGCAGGGGCGGAAAGCCCGGCGTGCCTCGTCTGCAGGACGCTACTCACTTCTAGTGTCGTGGGACGTGTTAAATATCGGCAACCAGAGGATGTCTTAGCCATAAAAATGCACAAAGCTTCAATTTTGGCATATGTACACATTTTATATGCATTAGATGTAGCTACACCGCCGGTCACAATTTCCTACAAAATGCAACCGTATTTGTGAGCCCATACGGAATGTTAATGTTTCAGAAGTTTCGATAAAGTTGTCGAGTCGAAAGTCAATAAATTTTCAAATATTCTCCGTAATCCATGTTTTATTCCGTCGCTCATGAAGGCTCTCTATCATCCAGTTTGAAATGTATTCCACTCATATTAATCAACAGTCGGCAACGTTCAGGACTCTCACTGTCATGGACCAGTGGATATTGAAAAGAATACTTTAACGTGATGATATTATGATAACGGATAGATATCCACAGTGTAATTGACTGCTATCTGTAGTTCAATCGGTAGAATGACACGCCCGTGATCATCGTATTTGGTAATTGATCCAAGAACACAAAATTCATTTTTGGGCGGTAAGTCTTTATTACATTTCTTCACAACGATTATCATCATTTCGTTATTCATGAACAATTTATCTTTTTTTATAATTATTACAATTTAAATTGAGAAATAGTTCTTTAATGTACATATATTGGTAATAATCATAGCTTCAACTATTTCTGTGTAGGTATCCATGTTACACCTATATTTATATATTAAGGCTGAAGGGGTCTTCATGGTAGGGGTATCGCTCACATATGTATAACCTACACACTTACGAATGCTTATTGCCAACTAAATTGGCACGATTTAAACTAATTTACAACTTGGGATTACGATTCAACTATTCCAGCTGTAGTATTATTGTGAATGAAACGGTGCTCAGTGCCTGTAGAGTGCACAAAATCATTATATTCTCTGATTCCACTCGACTCGAACAGCGGCCATGTTTATTTTGTCAATGTGGTACATCCATGTGTCAGCTATTCCGAAGGTATTTTATCAACATGTTATTCCAATTTTAGTCTCATTTGTGACTATCCATGACTATTTCACCCGCAACAATTGTATTCAAGGTAGGGTATCATCTGCACCTATAATCAATGCTTGAAACATTTCTCAATTTTCGAGAATCTAAGTGGCGAAAATCACTCGCAGGTGTTTAATTAATACTTTTGTCAGAATTGAAACATTCCAGATGGATGAAATAATGTTCCGACAATGTTACAACTGCAGCAATTGCAGTATAGAAATATCGCAGTGTTTCAACCGCAATATCTCGAACACATTTGTGCGAAAACGTTCCGATTCGAGAGGTTTGGATTTTACGAGCCACTGCTCCGCAAGGTAAAACTTAACAACACGATTTGCAGTTGGAGTCAGCGAAGTGACACTCAATGATTTAGTATAGGACCCTTATTCGACGAAGTAACCAAAGGTTAGTACAACCTTTGACTTTTTCCCTATACGTTTGTTGGTAATACAATTTTTTCTTAGCGCACTCTCGAGACAGAAACTCAAACAAATTTCCATCGCTTCTATTCCCTTTTGAACATTAATTTTTCCTGTTTTGGTAACAGGATGTCTCAAGTTCTCAGATAAGGAAGTAGAAAGAAAAACTTGTATCGTCCCGCTGGTTGGAGTGATAAGTCAAATGCATAACCTCCAAATAACTTCGAACCAGAAAATGGTTCTTCTTATAAGTCGTACCATAGACGGCCTTGAACACCGAGTGAGGAAACTAAATCCGAAGGTATCAATTACCCGAAACAAAAGATGGACAATGCTGCGACCACATCTTTGATGTACTGGTGTTCAACGGAGTGCCGCGACGCCGATAACTGTCGGACGGGTCCGAGGGTGTCGGTCGGGGGAAGGCAAGGACGCGAGCTTGTGGCTCGAAGCTCCGTTCGTCTAGCAGTCAGTGCCGCGCGTAACGTGACCGAAGCATGACGGAGAGCAAAACGTGCGCGCGCACCTCACTCGGTGCGGCGTCGGGCGGGAGATTCAATTGTCACGTGTGGAAACTGTGCGCCGTAACTCTAAGCATCTTTCTTTTGCTTTCACCGTCATCTATTCACCCACTCAGTTAATCACTCATGTCTTCTTTGTTGCCATTGAACTAGTTCTAGGCTTCCTCGTTCCGTTTTCATTCTTATCACTGCGTTATTCTCGTTTCTTGTCTTCATCTTCTCCTTATCTTTTCCCCTTTTCCTCGGTGTTATTCGTGTGCTTTGACCATCACCCAATGGATTACCGGGCTGTGCTCAACGCTTTGATTATCTATCTTCTCAAAACTTCCAACACATGAGAATTTGTGTTCTCAAAGTGACAGTGGCTGGTGCAGAGTGGTGTCATCGCGATCAATCCGTCACGCGATAAGGATCGATCGTTGAGATGTCGTTTCGGACATTCCTTTATCGGAGGATTCGGTCCTTCGTTTTTGTGAGTGCGAGAATAAAGCGACGACTATCGTTCAAACGGAAATACCAAATACGGTCACAATCGTATAAGAAGTGAGTTTTATCATCTTCATCGCTGAAACAAATTTCTAATGTAATACGTGAAAAAGTTAAGACCCTTATTGTACAGTGATGATCGTCAAGGGTTGTTGGACTGGCCCTCAAAGATTTTTAGACCTTTCGGACGTCGGTGTTCGATAGTCTTCACTTTTCAGTGGTACGAATCACGCGGTGGCGTGAGATGACCGGTGCTCTGTGCATGATCTGTCGGCAAACCTAGAAATGCAGGATTTGACGTGTCTGACGGCTGAATAATGCCCGAATATCTAGCGCGAGGCCGCTGGTGATCGTGATTCGTAATTTAGGTGGTGAGTTTTGTGCTGTGACATGCTCGAGTTGTTGGAATATGTAGTGCGCGGGTTGCAGTGACGTTCGGTTTTGACTGAGTGTCCACTACCACCCCATCCACCCATTCATCCATCCATCCATCCATCCATCCATCCATCTGTATGCCTATCCATCCGGTGTTTGCTCCGGCGCTCGGTTCGTTGTTTAATCTGTTACCCTGCAGTTCACTGGCGATTTGGAAATACCACAATGCTTCAGCTTCCAGATCCGGACCACACAACGTGAGTTTTGCCATTATTATTACTTCTATCTAATCGGAAGTACCGAATCAATGCAGAATGAATGACATTAGAAATTTATAAATTCTGCTATTGACATGGTTGACCACCTATTGTGAAATTTAGCTTGAAATTACTCACGTAATTGGAATTAATTTTACGATAAATCGACGTCTCATCCTTTATTCCAAACGAGACACCCCCTTATTGCCCCACATAAATTCAAATCATTCCGATGGATTTTGAAAACTCTGAAAAAGTCTAATAAAATCTACCATCACGTTTCTCATTGTGATTTGATTGTGTTCGCATGTTTTGAATACTTTCAGAATTTTTTTAAACGTTTCAGAATTTTTTACACAATTTCACAACAAACAAATTTCCCATTAAATTTCTAACATCTTTTTATCATTTTGTGGGCTCGATAAATGATTTTGAAAAAATTCGTGGAATAAGTTTTAAATTTGATATCTTCAACAAAATTTATTCTGAAATTCAATTTCCTCATTGGAACTCCAAGAAAGGAATCTATCTCAAAAGTGAACGAATTACACGAGAGTTGTCAAAATAAAATCGGAAACAATCAGATTTTACAAAAATATCAGAATATATTTCTCAGTTCAAGAATGATCAGAAGTATTTTCCCACGATAGGGCCATTTGAATGATCCTGATTTTTTAAAAGTCATGGTGTTCACTTTACCTGGAAAACCTGGCAGACCTAGAATTGTCAGGGAATTTGTATCGTGGTTACAAAAAAATATCAATAAGAACATTAATTTTTATATTTCAAGGTGAAATAAATCTTTGATGTGACGATTTAATACCTGTTCAAAAAAGCCGAAGAGACGAGGATAAAAATCTGAAAATTTTAAACAAATATAAGGCAACTAAAATATCTCAAAGAATTAGCATACTTACTAACCAGAACTGGGAAAATGCCATAAAAAACTGTCCTTTGAGTTCTGGAAAGCTATGAAATGGCATGGAATTTATTACAAAAAAATTAGTGGCTATTGTAGAAAAATTTTTGGGACAAGACGTCGGTATACAGATGAGGGTATGAAAACTCGGAACATACACACACACACACATACTTACCTGCCTGTACACATTATTCCGACTGGGGTTATTGATAACCGCATTTGAGAAATGGAAGTCCTTATCCATTGGCGTTTGAAAGCATGCGAAACGCATAAAAGACTCGTCAGGGTGATCGCTTCAATCCTCATTTAAAACTGAGGAGCGGCGAATAACGGGGGCATGGGGGGTGGTATAAGGGGAAGGCAACATAAAAGGCCAGCAACCCCTATACCACGCAGGCCTCAATTGTTTCGGGCAGGCAGCGTTCATTTGTTTTTCTTTGCGTGTGCGCTTTTGCACGCCTCTTCCTCTCCTCCGCTCTTCTCCTGTTCTCCTCTTCTCCTCTTCTCGCCGCTCTTTCTCTTCTACTCCTCATCCTCCTACGCCACGCGAATGACTTTTGTTTCACGCACGTGAAATCTACCTCCCGCGCGTACGAGCTGTATTAAAATCGGCCATTGTTGTGTTCGTCCGGTCTTCAATGCGGCTGCGGGAATTACTCTCAAAGCTTTTGAAATAATATCCCCTTGGTTGAAATACATGCATATATATATATATATATATGTATGTATATGTATATGTATGTATGTACACGATATCCATAAACCTATACCTCTGCACAGAAAACTTTGGCATGTTATATATACGTATATACATACACCTATGTGCATCATATATATCATACAATAGAAATGGCGTAGTGTTCGGTACGGCAGGTTTCATTTGTTCGCATAGAGATGAATGTAAAACGAAATAGAGAAGAAAAATAAAAACAAAAGAAATTAGCACTTTTTTGTATATATCTAGTAGTTTTCTGAAGGTACCAGTTAGATCCGTTTTTTTTCTTTAGAATTTGCTAATATTTTAGTCTAGGTAAGACGCCAATTTTTCTTGGGCATTGATTTTGCTTGTGTATACGTGAATATTCAGCGACGAAATGTGTCTTATTTGAGCTTGGAGATACGATTTGCGGTTTTGAAAGGGAGGATTCAGGAAAAGTTGTTGCGGTGGTTGACGTTTCACTTAAACGAGCGGAATCATGATCCGCTAATTGAAACAGGCTCGCGTGTTATCGCGGTCAACCCGACCGTCATGCCCACCTCGACGAACCCGGATTACAAGCAAGCCCAACCCTCCTCTCCATTAAAAACGTCACTTACCAACTACCGATTAAAATAAACATGCGGGCTGCACGCATTTTGAACCAAAGTAAATGTGCCCGCTGTGTTCGACTCTATGGTTAAAACCGGAGGGAGGAAGAGGCAGCAGTAAAAGAGGGTGGAGGTCGGAGGATGAGGACTTGGAAGCGCCTGCCGTGGCACGTGCCCTGGGCTTCGGAGGTCTGAAGCTGAAACCCTTTGGGTTCGTTTGATATCTGAACGAATGGTTGTGCGGCTGTTGGAACAATCGCAAAGAATATACGGGTCGGTACGTAGGTACTATATTATAGTAATTATATCAATATCAGGTTAGTTGAAGTATAACATCATAAAAACAAACGTACAGAACGATTTAAAAAGGGTTCCGAGGCTAACTCGTCCACTTGTTTCCTCGACTAATGGTCGTCAGTGTGCGTATGGACACTCCCGCATGACACGCAATGTCGTGGAAGCATTGCAACTTTTCAAGGCTTGAAATGTTTCAGATGCATTACGAATACTGATCTCTATACTAACTGAATGGCTGACTCTTATGATTCCAGCACACGGCAGCTTGTGTCGATTAGAAGCCCCAAAAAGCAACACTAGCGCTGCAATATCCGAAGTTAAACTAACGGGTTACGTGGATAATAGCCTATCAGAAACAGATTTAGTCACATGGTTTTGTCACTTGAACCAATGACATACAAAGTGAACTATGTGATTCGTTAGTTCCATTCAGGCTACAGAAGCGCTGGTGTCGATTTCGTCTGTTTCTAATCGACTTAGGCCGAGGACGTTAGACAGCCATCTAGTTAGATTGAGATCAATGATTACGAAATATCATGGAAACATTGCAGCGTGGCAATTTTCCAAGCTTTTCATGAAATGTTTCAGATGCTTTCCATACTGTTTCAGAAACATTGCAGCATTCATAAATTATAGGTCTAGCTCTAACAGTTTGAATTTAGAAGGACCGCAGTAAGTGTATTGATCACAGATCATCGTACCGGAACAGTTTGAATTTAGAAGGATCGCAGTAAGTGTATTGATCGCGGATCATCGTACCGGAACAACCGGCAGCTGCACGTGATGAAAAAACGTTGATACGACGATTCGACACACGATCATCATCCGTGTGGCAGCGTAAAAAACAAACGGGCATAGCATATCGTGTGGGCAATTATATTGGCAATTAGCTACGCCTCGGTCGTGTTAGAAATTGTTTTGTAATAAATGTGACGGCCGGCTGACAGCGGTTGCCACAACAGGCCAGAACCACCAACCCCTCCCACCAACCTGTCCCATTACCGTCGATTTTTACCCGGCGTTCCCTCCGACACCTACCTTGTCATGGGAGCTCCGACACCCTTAGTGTGTATATGGGAACACATGTTCACCAAACGCAAAACACAAGGGGAAAAAATTTACAATATGCCTTGGATGTGCTTCGAACATTAATGCTCAAGAATCAAGAGCTGAGGTTGATTTTCTGTATCTCTTCTCTTAAAATCGTTACATCAAGTGTAGAACTGAAGTGACGTAGAGAAAATGGATATATATATAGCGATTTTCTTTCTCTTTCATCGTAATGAAAAGAAACTCTTCGGGATGTATTCGATAACTTCCGTTGATATGCATAAAGGCGCACAAGATGTTCAACAGATTTACCACCTGCTGTGAGAACACTTTTCTCTGCATTAGCTAAAAAGCATTCAGTCGTTCAGGTTATGGCGCGATTTGTATGCAGATGTCTGAGATATTATACCTACACACTTACCCACGCCCAATGGCAGGGATGATAGCACCCATTCATTTGACGGAAAAATTTGCAATGGAATGATATTTCCTGACAGAAATAGGATTTGGTTTTTTTTTATAGGAAGGTATAAACTACGTCTACAACGAATCAAAAATTGCATATCAGTGTAATCCTACGATTTCTGAAATCATTTCAGGGTAGATTTTGAACTGAATTTATCATTGAATCAGTAGAATTTCCAAATGTATGTAGGTTGTGCTTCAAGTTACGAAAGAACACCATGAATTATTTCAAACCATACTCCAAGGGGTTTAGACTGCTATTTTTATCTTCTTGTAATCTTCGTCTTCTTCTCTTCTTCTTCCTCTTCATATTGTAACTGCGCATGTTCATTTTCTCGACAGGAGAGAGGCATTGTCTTACTTTACTTAATGCAAAAGAGGCTGGTGCACGCGCACAGCGAAGCGGGTGCGCGTCATTCATTGAAGGCTTCTATGAAATCAAAGCTCGGATTGTCGGCGGAATTACCTCCATTTGAAAACGGCGTATTCAGAATTACTCGCACATGAAATTAACCTTACTTGTTCGCTCCTTTCAGTTACAGAGCTTCAAATATACAGGCTTGTACTATACACCTGGCTTATAACTTGCCATATAACGTGTGCAACAATCGTAATTACAGGACGCCAATTTCACATCAAGTCTCATGTGTTTTATAACTTTTTTCCATACGTAATACCAAAATATGCGCCAAATCATTTCAGTCTTTCTCAAAACTAGTTTGGTAAAGTTAGTTGGACACATTGAGCAAAATGAATTGTTGGAGCCACAAAATTTTTCTTAGACTCAAACAATTTTCTTCTTATAGCTAGGGTATCCTAATCACTTTTTTCCACTGGCTTAGTTGATAATGATGGTGAATATAGTGTGTGGAATATTCCTTACTTTCAATTTTTGATACGCGATAGTTTTTCTCAGCGCAATTAAGAGGGGTTCAAAATATTAAGACGTCCTCCGCAGAAGGATGAATAAGACTAAATTGTAGCCACAATGCTGTCTCACAGCCGTATTCTGAATAGCCTTAATAAACTTGCTAACACCACGGAAATACCGCGCCAAAGACTCTCGGGCCAGAGCCAGTAGCAGCAGTTACCCAAACAAATATGCAAAAAGAAATTTTCTCTCCCATTTCCTCATCCACACGTTTATCTGCTTTCCTTTCTTCTTCAAATTTGAACTTGAGGACTTGGTTTCTGTAGAATTGAACCATTTTGACCTATTGCATAATTCGTAGTGCGCACTTTGCGACGTGAAAACTGCACGTTTATCTGCACGTACATACGTTGCGTGGCTTTTTGTAAGTGTACATGGGAAGAGAACATGCGAAAAAGATGGTTTATATGTGGTAGTTTGTCGGCACCGCGTCGGGAGGGTTGTGGTTAATAGCGCTCGACCCGGTACTTGACGAGCCTTAGTTGGAAGGAAGGATCGTGGTAAGGAGGGGAAGACGGTGATACGTTTGTTCGATTGGTTTCAACGCGTTGTTCAAACACAGAGGTCCCGCTTCATCGAAGGAACCCTAGACGACGAAATTAGGATAATTATGAAATTGAAGAACTTTAGATTGAAGTTATCATTATGTTCAATTTTGCAGACTTGTCGTTAGAAACGATTTTAGGCTTAGAGAAGACCATTGAACCTGTCATTCGAAATCAATCCACTGAGTTTAACTTCAGATCATTCAAAAACTTGGATATTTAAAGTTTAAACCATTCCAAAACTTCATCGTACAAAGTCATCAAAGTTTAGAACCAGAAACTTGATCATTTAACGTTTAGATTATGCAAGAACTTGACCGTTCACTGTTTAAATCATTCCAAAACTTGATCATTTGAAATTCAGACGGTCCAGCCGAAGCTTGGACCGTTCCAAAACTTGACTAGTCGAAGTTTAGACCATCGGATAATTGGACAGTTCAAAGTTTAGATCACTCTGAAATTCGACCATTCAAATTTGTCTTGAACTTAGATCCATGCATTTTATCAACTTTCCGATAGTCTGTGGACTAGATCTACGCTTCGTTCTTGTGCCGCAGTTGTCGGCTGATGCGCCACCAGGAGACGGATTGTTTACAGAGTGATGAGTCTTCACACTGAGTTCGTTCTTTCTTAGCTCTGTCTTTCCATGTTCTATGTCTTTCGCGTTCCGAGACCCCACTCCATGTTCCAACCATTGTTCCGCCGTTCCTTTACACAGAGTAAAGTATCTACAGGCGTGACACAATACCAGGGTGGCTGGGACGCGCGGCTCAGAATCCCTCGCACTCTCGTTTCTCTTCTCGTGCCTTCTTTACCCACAGAGAAAGGTACCTGCCTCGTTTCATTTCTTCTTTCATCATGCTCTTCCCGCAGTTTCATCGGCTAAGATCAGCAGGTTCTATCACGAGATAGGTATGCATGCGAGCAGCTGTCCTTTTTGCTGGTGTATTCCGAGTATCACCGCCACCTCTTTACTGGCGAGTCATTCAAATCTCACTTACCCCAAATGAGAAACCATATTCAATGATGTCTGAGTATGCAAAAGGTATCCTTGTACTATATAAAGAACCATAGCTTATACAGAGTTCAGTCAATTTACCTGATTTTAGTTGGAATCTTTGCGGGTTTAACAATAAGTTGAAGTAATTCTTCCTCAAAAATGAAGTATTCATTTTTTTTAATTTATGTAACGATGTTATAAATAATGTCACTTATGTTCTTTGGAAATGGTGGTGGTGGCAGTGGTTGAGTCTTTAGCGGAGACTAGGCTTCTTCGCCAAGTGACAAGGCAAGCACAGTTTGAAATCAGTCACGCCTGAAGCCAGTGTTTCTAATTATTGTACAGTCGGGTAGCCAGCAGCGATAGGCTTTCTTTATGCTGGCAACGTGCTATTTGCTAATAAGAATCTTTTCAAAACATCTACCTTTGAACACTACACATTCAATCTGTGTAATTTAATATGAACTGAATGGTGGCATTAATTAACAGAAGGCATTCATGCAAAGTCGACGGTATTCTTATCTGAAGGCTCCTTAGAAACCGTCTGCGAGCTTTTCACGAGGCGTATAATATAACGTGTGCATATTATAAAGCCTTTCATATTATCCTGACAAAAACAGGCTATATAAACTATTAGAACGTATTGTATGCTGTTTTGGTGGTACCTCGCTTTGTCGACATACCTCCGTTATCTATGCCTATAGACACAATTTTTGTATTCCACTTGCCAAGTTTGCCTTCAAGGTCCACTTGACAATATGCAGAAGTTCCTACACTTAATAACAACCTCTGATAAAGCTAGCTTACCGCAGACATCATTCGCCGACAATGTATAAGAACAGGAATAAGTAGAAAGCCAAACGTCGATTCTTCGATCATTCCTAGAAAGCGATGACGAGAGTACGACAATTTTTTTCTTTTCTTTTTTTTTTCGTGTTTGCCGATATCTTCATCTCGCAAAGACCAGGCTGCGTCGGTATATCAGTATTATAGCATCGAAGTACGAAAGAAGTCCACCTTCCCGTTCTTCGCACGAGCTGAGCACTTCCATCAACCTATTCTCTATTCACTAGCAGACAAAGCATGCCCTCCACCCTGCCGCGGGGGGCGGTCAAGTCACCCTTCGGAGACTCAAAAGGGCTGGAAAGCCCCCTGGCCGGAGTATTATTCTATAGTTGTGCGTGGTTACCAAACTTATTAACTCGGATGACCAGCAGGACGTGCCCACATTTTTCGATTGCGTTATTTATACCGTGGAGCCATGGTCATTATCACCTGACAGCGAGATTTGGGACTCTCGGTTTGCGGACGGTGCCTAACCAATTTCTCCATTGTATTGTATAGCTATTGCTGTAACCATTTCTGTTTGCAATCTTCAAATTTAGCCAGATTATCGATCGTGCTGCTCATGTACTCGGTTTATGTTTAAGGGATGTCGGTATTTTTTTATACGTAACAGACAGGCTCGGCAAGTCATTCTTTTGAATCATTTTTCTCTCCTGAGTAGGTATAAAAAAAAATCTCTTCAAAATTTTGGTAATTATTAACTTGCTGATTTTTTATACCAGTTTTTAGGTTACGACATGCCACTTTATGAAACTGAAATCCATAGTTTTTTTTTCGGAATACGATTTACCGAATTTGTATAAGTAATACTAAAAATCAGGTCCGGAAACCGTTTGAGCTGCAGGTGAGATGGTTGCTTTTGTAAACTCCTGGCGGATGAAAGGGAGGCTCATTGTCAGTAAAACTGGATGACTTTTCTATCCTTCAAGCGTTTTTACTAGTTCTCTAAAGAAATTTCACGTATTCAGCTGCAACTTGCCGTTTTGGGTACTTTGATTCTGTTCTTTTTTTTTTTTTTTTTATCGATAAACAGTACACGTGGTTCGTTCTACGTGCATTAATATCGTGACACCCAGTGTATATGTGTACATATAATATATGGGACAAAGCGAAGAATCCGTGAGCATACATCGCGCGAAGTCCATCTCGCGGAAAAGACGAGAGGAGAGGAGAAGAGCCACGTTTGGTGTGGATATGGGGGTGGGGAGGTGGAGGTCCTGGCGCACACGATGCCGCGCGTCGTCGCGGCACATTCACGTACGTGCTCCGGCGTGACGTCACCGCATTGTTAGACGAGCGAGCATTGTAGGCACTATTGTGAGTCTCGCCATTATTCTAAGACAATCGTCCGACACAATGAGATGAGAGGACGAGTAGAATGGACGGACGATTCAGCGTGCGCCCAACGACGACGACGGCGATGATGACGATGACGATGACGATGACGACAATGATGACATGACGATGACACCGGAATTCTCTCAAGAAGAATATCAAATGCTTCAGCCTCCTTGTAACAGTCACACCATTATAGATGTCGTTATACTGTGATTCCTCCACATCCTTGTTGGACTTGTGTTTATCCAATCGATATTTCGACCATGTTTTCTCTTACAATCTTTTATTGTAAATAGTCGTTCGAAAAATTGGCAAATAGTTCGTAAGTCTAAAAAATTATTTTCGAAATAGACCTCATAGAGCTGGTTTCCACATGCGTGTTAACTCCAGAGTTCGGTAGCTAACATTTTCGATGGAACGAAAATTGTTACGAAGGGATTCCATATCCTCGATCTGCTTTTTGTACGGATCTTCGTACGCTCACTTCTTTATGCCTGAACACAGTGAGTAGAGGGCCCCAATGGTTGGGTTATACGCATAGGATATAATTTTACAATATATTTAATATCAATTTATGAGTTAATCCTACCCAAAATAAATGTATATAGATATAACGATATAGAGAGGGAGAGAGAGAGATAAATGATACATAAGTAGATGGATAGATTGATAGAAGAAATGTATTTATGTACATTCCGTTGCACATTATAAAAAAAAACGTTGAAATAGTAGTAACAATAGTAATGATACAGCAGATTTAGCAGGACGTACAAAACAGAGAGAGAAAGATAGACGATACGCCACAGAAAGTTTTCACTTCTGTCGCGTGTCCCTCAACGCACACTTTTTCTTCGTACAAATGTCATCTAATTTGCGATTATTGGTAGAATCCTTCAGCCCAAAACTTGATCGATGTTTAATCCCCCCTTTCCTACCCCCAGAACAGTGAAATTGTAAAATTGGAATACATATACGTGTATAATTGAACATGAGGGGTGTCTGATCCACTTGCCAGGGAATGATCCAAATATGTATACCCATACATATATGGTGTACAGAAAACTTGAGAAGCTCGTGCGGTAGACGCCACATGATCATCGGATATTCCTGGGTAGCAGAAGTGTGTGAGTGGCGCCCCAATGCCGAGGGTAAACGGGGGGAAGGAGGGGTGCTCGACGCAGGAATAGGTGTACGTACAATGGTTTTGGAGGTCGTATAAGCTGTGTTGGTGCCGCTGCTGCATTGTTACACCACCAAGCATTGTTGCTGGGGTAGTTATTGTGTTGCAAACCTGTTTTGTGACCGATCGTACCGGATCGCACATCCGTTCGTCCGTCATTCGCCATAATGGAGGGCAGCCACAGGAACGTAGCCTTGGAACTACCGGGGGTTCGATCATCAGCAGATCTAGATACTGAACTTTGACCGTCTATCGGTAATTTCTCAACACGTGCTTATTATATTAGCCTTTCGCTTTCGTTACTTTTGAGGTGTCATGTCGCCTCAGGGGTATTACGAATTGGTCGATCTACTAGTTCTCGGCTTTATGTGGAGAAGAATTGATTAATTATTTTTATTCAGAAAGATGAGCAGAAAAATGTCATAAACGAAGCTTGTTACATAATAGCTTCTTTATCCGTTGCGTAAAGACAGGAAACTAAAAGGACCATTGTTCTTAACGTATTCAAGAACCCCAGTCTATATGAACTAGGTTGTGCAAAGGTGGCGTCTTTGTATCGCTGTGGACAGTAGAATTTCGCGTTGAAGAACATTTGTACCAAAGAAGCTGTGATGCAGCAAAGTACGGTGCATGCGTGCAACGTGTGTTGATATAGATACACAACAGCGCATACATGCATACGACAAACGCATGCTGCAGGCCATAGAAATTCCCTCGTAGGAATACACACAGAGTTATAGTGCACGTTGTTATTTAAGCCGTGCATAATAGAAACTCTTTTATGCCTCTTGTGTTTTACATTTGAGACCGTGTCGCTGCAGAGGTTCCTCGAGAGGGCGCATTCATCGCGTTGAATGCCTCCGTGTGCGCACAATACTTTCTATAGCGCCAGGCTGCGTCGAAAAATTACGCTCTAAGGATACTCGCTATGTCTTATCTCAGCTGCGTTCGCCTCCAGACGTGGCCACGTAGCTTCTGAGTTCTGAGACACGTTAACGACAGGGTGAATCCTCGATGAAACCCGACTCGAAAGTTATGCTCTGAACACTCACTTGTGCACCTCAACGAGACGCTCGAGGATGGCTGGTGGGTGGGAACAACAGGTGTATACTGAGACAAATCGCCCCGTCCGGATCCCTCGAGGAGTTTTCTCGCGGTTATCACAGGGTGGTAGAAGGGTGGGGTGCTGTTGCGGTAGGTTTAGATCTTTTTGCCAAGGTTCATGGGCGAGAGGTTGAAAAATATTTAGATATTTAATTTAAGCGTGCCCCAAGGGATCAAGGAAGTGGGACAGAAATGAATTCGACGCTTAAAGGCATCTTATTTTTATGGGGTTGCATCGCATCTTCCTATTTTACTGCCGAATTCAGTAGATAGATATGTAGATAGATGGTGGCAGGCTGACCTAATCAATAGTAAAAAGAAGGAATATTTCATTAACTGAGAGAGAGAAAATGTGAAATATGATTTGCGATATTTTTCGGTAAAACAGGAAGGTCCAACATCGCTTAAATTCGAATATCTTCCATGGAAACTTTCGAGTCTCCGTGTACAGTGGGTGCTATAATTTTTTGACTGGTGGACACGTGGTGGGTGGCAGAGGAAAAGGGTATTGTGGGTAATGTAGGTACCTAGCCTCCCACCATGCGAACGTGCCTATACGTGTACACTATATAGCCTGTGTATGTGCCCTTATTCAACTCTTTTGTCTAGGCAGCCATTCTCTCGCACATTATCAAGCCTATTGTCTCTCACATTGTTACCCCTTCCCCATCGTTTCATTGTTTTGCAATTTCCCCCACTTAACCGATATGCCCGGTACCCCAATGCCACCCTCGAGCTGAAACTACCCCTGACGCCGGTGCGCCGCGAGGTTCGCGTGCCATTGGTTTCCCTCTGCTTTTTGTCACAATTGCTCTCTCATCTTTGGTACATCTGCCTTCCGTGCATGATCAAAGCTTACGCACAAGTGTACAAGGGTAAGAAATCAACGCTTCTCCACCATTGGCGCAACTTTTTACGTAACGTTACCAGCCATCATGAAGATGACATATTTACTGGGGAGTCTGACTCTCCTCCGGGTAACTTCGTATGTCGCTACAGGTACTCAACTGTCGCAGATATACACGATAGACAAGAGGAACCTGTTAAGAGTTCGAAACTGTCGTCTGTGAAGTCCGCACGGTCTCCACACGCATGAAAAGATGGAGGGTGGATTTTACTGTGCAGTTCGGCAGGGGATGGAGAAGGGTGGGAAGCACCGCGCGAATAAGCTGGCTTCTATCTTCCTCTTTCGCTCTTCCTCGTTCGTTCTCTCCCTCTCCGGTTCGCCGGTAGCCGAGGAGAATAGACGAATTGTTCGGCTACGGCTTTTGTCTATTTTACCGACGTGAGTTCCGAGGGCTTCTATTCAAATCATTTCGAAATATTCCGAACTGAATATGTTGTACGGATTCGTGCACCGCCATTCCTCATTATTGTGTCCAATTTCGTATGCTCGTGAAGCCGAAGCATAGAGACTGATTTCAAAAGTTTTCCTACACACATAGTCTCTCTCTTCATGGACTCACAATTATTACCACTCTCTCGCATATTATGCAGAGCGTATGAAACGGTGCTCCAGAGGCATTGTCAGTTGTCGGGTAATTGTACATAGGTGAACCGATTTTTTTTTTTCAACACTGTAAGAACAAGTTTCTTACATGTCCACATACAATTGGAAACACAGCTGACTATCAACCACCGAATCTGTCGTTCTAGATCTTGCAATCAAAATCCTTGTTACTTTCGAGAAAATGTGAAACGATCACCAACACGCGATGTGGAATAGTGTAGAACGCAGAATTTCACGGTGGAACGGAATGGAGATGATCAGAAGGCAACCGAGATAACTGGTATCTGTGTTAGGGGAAGGGCATACGGGTGTAGGGTGGATGGGTCGGCAGACCCGATCGGTGGTAGAAATGTCTGCACGTTTACCGCGATCATTGTGAAACGGATCCGTACATGGACGACGGGTTTGTGCGGGGAATAGAATTATAGATAATGCACCCTGATCCATTCAATTCGTGCAAAGCCGACGCGCCAACACGCCGACGAGGTTGGCTCAGCTCGCGGACGCTCAAGCTACAGAGCCCAGCACAATAGTCACTGCCGCGGTGGTGTGGAACATGCTTGTGAAACGGGCACAATAAAGGCACCGCATATGATAATGCAAGGTATGCGCTCCCGCCGTGCAACGTGGTGCTGTTCCCGCGCTGCGCTATTCGGTATTCCGTCGAACGGGATACAGGAAATACTTGGTACCACGAGCGGCACCAATACATCCAGGATAGATGCGGGACCCTCGGAAAGCTGGCTAACCCACCGGGTGAATACCTTCGACAGAATTGTTGGAGTGACGCGTTTCCCCCTCCTCGTCAACCGACGCGACGCGGCGCTTATGTGCAGGTGCTGACTTTAGCGCCGGGTGACGTCCACCTCTCATGATGACATCGAAAGTCAACAGACTCCGGCTTCGATCCCCAAACCTAAAAGCCCCATTGTCATCTTCTCATCAAAGCCAAAATATATCGTCAAAGCAGACACGAAAAATGGCTTGATAGTCAGTCTGAGTTTGAATCGCGCAAGCACTGATATGTTGCACGCATCTCGATATTAGAGAAAGAATACTTATCGTTCGCAGAGCTTATTTTCAAGTTTTTGAAGTCTGAATATTAGATGCAGATCAAAGCGCCGGGATGCACATTTTTAGTGCAACTAATGTCAAGGTACCATACTTTCTTACAGTGATACCGTGAGCTGTGAATGGCGAGTATCAAATCCTAAGCTGTCGACACATCGTAACCTGCAACTATAATAGTACTTTAGATGAGGCAACCCGAGGGAATAAGAAAAAAGGGGGTTCAGCTTGGGACGGACGGGAGAAAAAAGTTATGGTGTATTGGTGGCGTAACAATAGGTATATGGGGCGGCTGCCGCCACAATGCTGCGGCTTGGCTGACTTCTTTGCGTGTCAAATGACTGAAAAGCTGGTGGGCGGAGGGGAGGTGTGCCTCGGCATGAAAGGCGTGCGCTTTGGAAACAATGCCGATACTCCGAGCTACATCCTCATCTCCATTCTTCGTCTTGACACTGGTAGCGGTGCTTGGAAAAGGGTTACTTTATATTCTTGTGATTAAAGTTATGTGTTACTTTCGCTCTATTTACTCATCCGGTGATACAGCCAACACCTTATCTAGACGCTCCTAGTGTGCAAGTTTTCAGTTTTGTTTCCTAGCAGAGATCCAAAAGGTAAAGGAGTCCCAGTGATCTGCAACGATCGAGTCTACGTCGATTAGAGGCGTCATCGGGCATTGTAACCAAGCTTCCCTTGAGCTAACGAGAGGTTGACTTGTGCCGCTGGACCCTTTGGTGATGTGGTGAGGGGCAGGTGGGGAAAAATGGGGATCAGCACGCGCCGTGATCCCCTTCCACCCTTCCACCCTTCCACCCTTCCACCCGCCACCAACCACCAACGCCATCTCGGTCGGCCAGCTATCCCTGCCAGCGTCCCGTGACCATCACCAATCTCAAACAATATGCTACTCCCTGGTAATCACCCGGGACGGACCACGTGCGGTGAACTGTTGAAAAATGTGGTTGCACCCTCGTTATTTTGAGAACTTTTCACTCCACATACTACTGGCTTAGATATGTGAGACTACAAGCGTAATCGGTAGGTGAACACGTGTGTGGCTGTGGAAATTGCTGAAATTATATTCGGCCATGATTCCTTCAACTCTTGATCTAGTAAGTTAGAAAAATAAGAATTGGCATATAATATGAAAATTTTTATGTGTAGGAATTCTAACAATTAACGGGTCCTTTCGATCAACTCTTAGAAACTTGTGTACTGCACATCGAAACTTCGTTACCGCGAATAATTTTTTCGGCTTGACCTGATAAAATCAGTTATTCGAACAGGTTTTTTTTCCTCCCTTATCAGAAGTGATTGGTTTGGGTACAACTCGAATGATTCTATCATGCTTGAGAAATTATACAGTGAGTAAAGGAGTGATACGTGTGATTTTGTATTGAAAAAGCTGCTAAGAAATCCTGATTAAAAAAATAAAGGCAGGGTGTTTGATTCAGCGAAGGCGAGAATTATACGGAGATTAAACCATGACGTCCATCTCTGCAGGGGTTTAAGATAGCAGATGGTAGCGGAAAGAGTAAATCAAATCCACTTCGCAAACAGAACGTTTGAAACGTCATGGAAGCTATCTTCATTGGGTTATCGGGATGATTATAAATCACAGCACCCTCATCGAGTCACGTTATAACTGCCCCAATGAAGGGGTTGATGACTATATAATGCAACAACCCATCATCCCATCAATATTGCACCCAGACTTTCTCGTCGTCACGTTCGAGGGCGCAGGCGAGAACCAGCCGCCTCAGATTTCTTCATGCCCTCCCGAGGGTCTCGATTTGGGGGTGGAAGGTCACAGCACTTGGTGCACTGCAGTCGTCCGTGACATTTATTTGAGTCATAAAACATCGACGTAGAATCCCCTGTATCTACTGATCATTAAGTTCCTGTATTACACTCTTTCCTCCGTTAACCAGTTGCTGCAAATGCATCACGCATTACAGCGAGAACAATTGCAGCAAAATGACTTCAAGATATTCTTCTCCTGCAGATACGTCGCTTACTATTTCTGGAGTGTCGCAAAAATATTGCAGCATTCCGCAACATCGTGACATTGCTGGAAAATTGTGGCAAAGTACCTTTGCAAGTTTTGCCATCCTTCAGCGACGTTTCGATGGCCGCTTTTACGTGTAGCTGCAATATTCTTCTGTTGGTTCAAGGGTCATTGTGGCGTCGGAACTTTATTTCCAGTACTTGGTGAAGAACGTGAGCAGTACAGTATAGTGCTAAGGTTATATCAGAGACAGGCCAGTATAGTTAAATTACACATAATTCGGTCATCGTTCAAAATGTAACGGATGAATAATAAAAGTACGTGCCTTGTCAACGAACAAATATCCGATGTTACAGAATATATGTTTGCATTGTCAAACATTACGTGAAAATAGACCCAGTGGCATGTTATTCGCCTGGTAAACTTCAGCTCGTGGCGCATATGTAATTACGTTGGTAGGAAACATTGGGTGCTGGGTAATCCGGAAGACGGTAGTAAAATAGTTCCCCGAGCTGCTTTACCGCATCCGTCTCGCCTTTACCGTAGCATTGGATGTTATTCGTCATTTCTCGGTGTAATCCTTTGTTCTCCTGCGTCGCATGACACAATCGCCGCGGCAATATCCAAGTCATAGAAGCCGATGCAGGTTTCTACGTTGTTTGGTAACGTCAGAGTATGCGCTAATTAATTTCAGCGGCTTGCACAGCGTCGATGATATGTCGGATTGGATACCTTATACATCCAGCAGACTGCAGAGAGGGTCTACGGTTTTCGAAGACGCGGGGAGAGATTGAGGATTGTATCGGGCGTGAGCGACCAACGAAGATGTCGCGATTGCTGGAAGGTTAAGAGGGAGAAGAGGAAAGAGGAGGGCGGGGTTGGACAGAAACGACGCCAAAAGGACAGCTCATAACAAACTATTGAAAAGCTGCCGAATGAAAAATCAATGACGTCGCGCGAGCCGGGGGTCGATGAATGGAATATTATTGGGCCATCCTTTCACGTGCTGCGAAGCGCCAGGGCGGTGCTGCGGAAGCTAGAAGACCTCATCTGGCGGTTTGTATAGATCGCGGGAGCGTTCGCGTGCTGCGGGAATGGTCGCTATTGAATCTATAGGTTATGTCGGTATGCATGTATGCGTCGATGTGTGTGTGTGTATGAGTTCTTACATTTCATGATTTATCACGTGGCTTTCAGCGCGCTCAAAGCTCTGAAAGCGTGCAGATTGATAAAAGGAATAATAAAGGACGTGAAATAGAGGGACTGCTATGGCTCCATCTGATAAAGCACGGAAATCCCACCGCTGTCACCGTAGCGCTCGCATCATCGCTACCATTTTCATTTCCTCGCATATCGGCTGCACATAACCTCGATCTTCTTGAGACGCGCCAGTTCATAGTCAAAGAGTGAAACTCGTCTAGTCTCGGCATATCTGACAAATCCAAGTCAAAACTGATGACGAAACCTCACCGATCGTATGTCTTCATTGGTCTATAGACGACTTGGGAACTTGGAAGGATGGAATGGTCGATTAAAATCCGGAAATAAACGTTATTGGAGGACTGGAGAGAGTCATAACAGTTGGGGGGCGATGAAGGAAGGACACAAGAAAAGGTAGAAAGGGAAAGGTTCGCGATTGTAATGGAGTTGGGGGGAGGAACGGGAGCGGCGCACGTCTCTCTCCGGTCACTTGACCTCTCGTCTTTTGCGAATCTCCGTTAAAGCCTTGCTACGGCTCGGCGTTATCGGCAGTTATCGGTCCGTGACGTCACACAATGGGGCAGACAATGCTCGGGACAATACACCCTCCGTTCCGCCTCCCCCTCCTTGCCAACTTAATAAACATAATAGCTGACTCCGCCACCCCCGCGGTTGGTCACAATGAGATCTGCCGAACAGATACCGGAGATATGACGGCAGCTATATCAACCATTGTACGCGATCCAAGTTTTAGTTTCGAATGGATAATCCTCTCCCCTTCCTTCCCCCCAGTTTCATCCTCTTCCTCCTCTTTGCCGCTTCCCGCTCACCCGCATTTCACTTTACTGTCAAAATCAAGTTCATTTCTCTCGTTTTGTCGTATTTTTTCATTTAAGGAAATCGGACAGTTGGAAATCAGTATCTTTGTGCTAATTTCATTACGAGATGGTCATACTTCGTGTTGTTATCTTTGTTACCGAATTATTAGAATTAAAAAACAGAATCTAATAGTATGAACAAGCTTTTTGATAACCATTTTTCATTTCGTATCGCTTTCAAAATGTGGAAAATTTAGCCAACTTGTTCAATTTCACTTCACGATGGACCATTTCGAACGGAATACTTTTCCTTTCAAATTTACCGAAAAACATTATTTTTTGCGGTTCATAGTTAATTTAATACCTACTTTTATTCCCTGATTAGATTCATTATCAGTGAAATCTTGAAAAATTGATAATTCAACAATACCAATTTAATGAAATAATAAACGGCGGTGCTGAGATTGTAGATAATTGTCTTCTAAGTAATATGGACTCGTCACAGAGTGAAATTGAATGAATATACCAGGTTTTCAACGTTTTAAAGCGATTCGGGATGAAAAATCGTTTTCTGAACTGTTGTTGTTTATAACTCTTTTTCTTTGATTTATCGTAAGAATCACCCTAGCTCACGAATGTAATAATTTGATAGACACTCAACTCGCGCTTATCTCGTAATAAAATCACGAATAAAGTATACATTTTGAACTAACGAACCTTCTGGTGACTCGTCGATCAATTAATATACATACGTATAAGCAATGATAGAAGTATTTGAATATAAATATTTAAGCTATAACGAGTCGGTTGGATAGCGTGTTTTACGTCTTGCATGTGTAAGAAAAACGGAGCAGCCTAACTTTCCCCAAAATTTTCAATACCAATGATCCGCGAAATTACCGTTTTTTTATATATTTTTTTTGGGGATAGGATCTCGTTTTTATTTAGGCCCCCACTTTGCCCCGGGGCCCGGAAAATATACAACGTCATGATCAGGGTGGTAAAAAACCCTCCATTTTTTTAGGTTTTTTTTACTCGTTTCTCATAAAATTACCATAGATTTTCATAAACAAATTAATTCTAGTACCTATATACTTATGTCCTTGGCTGAATGGGAAAACGAAGTAAATCAAGGTTGGTTAATTTACATACCACACGTTTGTTGTTGAGGATCCTTTTTGTGCTATGAGAAAAACGTCGGTTATCATTAAGGCTGGTACGAAAGGACGAGAAAACTGAAAAAAACTGGGAAATGCGGGGATAAAAATTGGCCGATAAACTACTATGAGACGTTGTATTTAGCAAACATTCGAAATATTCGAAGGCCTCAGGGTCTAAAGGAAACGACCGGATACATCTAATATATGTATGTACATACATAGGTATAGTACGGGGGCGCGAAGTTTACACATGGCAGGCAACCCCATAAAATATGAATAACAATTGAACCCTGTCGCTTCTCTATATACGTAATATTAGCGTCTTTTTTTATGACCGACTGGATTTTTATGCTAATGTGCACGACGAGGGTAGGAGCGTCTGTTCGGGCAAACGAAAAATTGTCACTTGAATTTGTCTGGCAAAAAAAGTAGGCTCGTAAAAATAAGCAGGGGATGAAGGAGGGTGCATATATATATATATATATATATATATATAAACACTGTATGCAGGGTTTCGTAGCAAAGTCTCATGAAAACTCAACGAAATAGGAAAAGGCAGGGGATCAATGTTCCATTGTAATATAAAAATTCCAGACTGGTCATGTGGTTCGGCAACGAGGGGCTATTCAATCGGGGAAATCGACTATTTCACGGTTTCGAATTGCATGATTTTTCATCAGGTTGTGCAAATAATTCTTAACATTCGAAGACTTGACGAGCCGAAGAAGCAAAGATAGAGTTGAAATATACACGCGGATGCAGACGATTGTACGTGTTTTTTTTTCTTCTTCTTCTTCTTCTTCTTCTTCTTCTTCTTTTTTAGTATACATATGCTCCGAAGGCTGCAAAGATGCCTTTGAATCCTTAATTCCCTTTTGAAACTTTGCATTCTGTGAGGAAAATAGCGAGCGCGAGAACGAGCCGGTATTCTTCGGGTGAATGAAGTATTGAGAGGAGGCGCGTCGAGTTTTGTATGGTACCTACGTCTTGTGCTCATCTTCTCTCCCCGCTGACGTAGATGACCTGCAGAGACGGGCGAACGACTGTGACTGTACACGTTAGGTACTCGCAGGATTTTGTGCGTCAGTGGGACAAAATTTTGTCACGCTTTCCAAGGCGGAGAAGGCGGCGAAGACGGCGAAGACGGCGAAGACGGCGAAGCAGTGGGCGAGGGTTGGCCTGGCCGACGCGTGCCGCATGCGCAATCCCTTCAGACCGTGTCGTCTCCCCGTGTTCGGATAAAATTTGACGATACAATTTTCTTTTGAACGTACACACATGCAAGCGTATGTACCTGCCTGCCTGCCCCATGAATTCATAGCGAGGAAAGCACCGGCCCCATATTCCTCCGGCTCCTGCATTGTGCCACGTTCCATCGCGTTCTCAACTGAACTGAACTCGACTCAACTCAACAGTGGAGACACAATGGGTGGCATGAATAAGTATAACAGACAGACACCGCTACAGACAGACACAGGTAGCACCGGGACCAGTATGTGAATGAGGAACCCATTTGATAATACTCCTCCACAGCCACCCTGGTCCATTGTGTCGCTTCCTATTCAGCTGCTCTATGCGCCCCCATCCAACTCCTCTCTCTCACTCTCTCTCTCTCTCATTCTCTTTCTCTTTCTCTCTCTCACCCCTTACCTTCCCCCGACGCCAATATCACCGCGAAAATCTTGTCCCATCCATTCGCGAATAAGATTCAAAAAAGGGAGAATAACAGGTGGGAAAAGAATCTACGATTCGAAACACCTTCACGTGTACGAAAGATTGTCACAAATTAGCAATTCGATTACTCGTGTAAATACGTTCAATGGCAGGTTTTATATGTTCTTACTTATCAACTTGATGAAGCGGTGTTCCCGAATAATTTTCGGATAATAGTACTTCAGTCGATTTTGAGGGACGGCCCAAATTTTCACGTTCAAACAGCGCGGAGCCTCGGGTGCAGGTGGGGGCTTTGATAGCGTGCACTGACAACAATGAAGCAGAGACAAAAGGCAGGCAGGTACAATAGTGATGTTAAACTCGAATGATTTTTGCGATTTTTGATATTCCAGCCCTCATATTCGGCCGGTTACAGAGTTTCTTTGCATTTTTATTTTAGTCCCTTGTGCAGAATTTTAATTTAAAAAACGACCCCGCTCGTACAGAGAGGTTATCATATTGATGTTCGTGTCTCAAAATCCAAATATGATCACCCGGGCTGCCAACACCCGGTGAGCCGATGAATGGATCGCATAATGCCGTCATTCATGCACATGCGATGAGCATACATGCACCTCTATCCGTGTCCATACAGCTAACATATCTGGGCAACGTGTCGCCAACGGAAAGCTCGTATTTACACTGGTATTCAGGGAGACGGAAAGATAATAATGATAGTACCAACATAATAATAATAATAATAATAATAATAATAATAATAATAATAATAATAATAAACAACTACGACAATTGCAATAATAAAAATTTTACCGCATGTAGTTGTCCTCCGCTTTTTTCAACTCACTCACTATGAAAGTTTCGTGAAAATTAGCCTAATCTTAAATCAGAGCTTTTTTTGTTCGCTTGACGTAATTCAACAACTATTCTAGGTGATTCGATTATTGAGGTTTGTTCGAAGGTTGCAAATGTATCCAAAATGGTTTTCAGCGTAGGAGAATTCTTAAAGTTATTTGGTAAGCTGTTAAAGCGCAACCTAACCTAATACTTAAATTCTTCACTTCAAATTTTCACCCAGAAAAAAATCGAAAGACCAACTGTGTATATTGTGCAACAAGTTAATGCCGACGGTACCAAATTAAAACTGTTAAAATAATCACTTTTTTTTACTATTGTAATCTGAAAATCCGTTGATTTGTCATCTGTTGGAATCTAGCTTGTATTATCAGCTGCTTGAAATCTAATCACAACGTTATTTTACGTCAGGTGTTTCGTTCCATTTCTAATCATATTTCTTGTGTATCTAAATAACAGCTAAGCCACACAGCTTGCATAGAACTTTTCCAATCCCGTGGATAACAAGTGATCCCTAACCTCGAAATTATACTATAAATTTGAACTTGCCTTTGCCTGAACTATCTTATTGCTCCATTGACGATTAAGGAGGCATTAGGAAACTGTCTGACAATGAGTATTGAACTGCAGCATTGACAGTTGAGCACCTCGACTTGCAGCAGGGCTGGAGTATATCTCTAGACGTACGTTCATTGTGTCGTGGCGGCCTATTGACGGAGCGATTGTTCCCTTAACAATAACATCAATATCCGAATAGCCGAGCACATTTCACGCACATAACAATCAAGAAGCGTGAAGATAACCGGACTCCTACCTGTAGTGACGATACTTGCTCGGAGGAAGTTTCGAACTATTCCTCGGAATAAGTGTCACAAAGTACTTTTAACTGTTCTTTAGTAACGTTTCAAAAATTTCTAAAAACTCTGATTACTTAAAAAATTTCGAAATTCGTATATCTTCAAAGATTTGATTGGATCAATATTTCCATACTTTTTTCAAAATCTCTAAAACATATTTATTGTCTATAAACTATTTGCAATGATTTTCACAAAAATTTCTGCAACAAATTTTAATTTGAATTTCGATACAAAACAATGTAGATAAAATTCATCGGAATTTTAAAAATACTTCTTCGAACGTGGTTGCAGGAATATTTTTTCACCGAGGTATTTTTGGAATGTAGAACAACTCGCGCGGCAGGGATGAAACAGTCGGTACGATGATATTTCAAAAGCGCGGTATTGGCGGTCACGTGACTCGGTGAGAGCACGGTACTGGTGGTCGGTGGATGCGCGGGGGTGGCGCGTAGGTGGGTCGGCGGTCTTTTGTCTTTGCCATTATTCGCAACAATGGCCGTCCATTGTTAGAGAGAATAAAACCTTTATCACTATTGTTGCCCGATTGTTAATGCCTCCCGTGCCGCTTTAGATGGTTTAAATGGTAGTTTCATTTTAAAAATAACCACGGTCATATTTCTCGAGAACATTTATCTTCGCAACGGTCAGCCGTCTCTGAACGATCGTTCTCAACTACATCATTTTACCTACGCAGAAGGCAAAGAATCCCTGTCGCTACAACAGCGATCAGACATCAACCGAGTATTCATCATGCGTGATTTAAATAACGCTTGCAACATGGCCGCGAAGGAACATCTGATCGTTTTAGCCTAATTACTTCTGTCTTGCCACGTTGAGTTAATTGATACTATAGAGAAGAGGAATTGTCAAGAGACTTAAAATTAAATTCGCTTCTTTTCATCTATACACTCGTTTTTATTTTTCGTTTTTCCTTTTTTTGCAGATAAAATTGTTCGTAACAGTTAGTAAGAACAATGGTCAACGTTGTACGTTGTAATCGATCATTTGTAAAATGGTGAGGCACGTATAACATAATAAAATAATTAGGACAGTACGTCACTTGATACTTATAATAAACATTTCACACAAGTAAAGAAGAGTCGGGTACTTCATGTCTAGATCATGCGAAATTCGGCGTTACTTGCGTGTAGATACGTACAGTTTCTATAGTAAATTATGAATCGGATAGTGCGTGCAGAGTTATTTTTCTACCATATAAAATGCACACCTCCAGAGATTACAAAAATATTAGAGACTATAATATATTCTTATCAGTGTAATAAAATAGTACGATCATCTGATACTGTATTGTTTTGAGTCTTAACGTTGAACAAGTACGAAATAATACAGTATAATATATAACGAATTTGGGGAGACACATCAATATTGCACATTGCTGCAGCCCGTAACCAGCATAGGAACTATTTTTCGTCAGTAAAGAACATAACAATATTGTTTTCAGTCATCAATACAAGAGCGCTACGTAATTTTCAGCGCAATTGTACACTGTGCTCGTGTATACTGTGTATACACAAAGCCACCGATTCAGATTTTCCATCTTTTACTCATTTTCCAATGCGCAGTGCTAATAAATAAAATCCTTCGTCTATCATAAAACTATTAATCATACTTAATATCTTTGTACTTCGTAGCGCGTTAATCGAAATTCCGTTATTATTGCTGGCTGCCGCGTAATTTATCACAGGTTAATCAGTTACGTCGTTCACCTGTTGTGTAGGCGACGTTAAAACGAGAGAATTGGCGATGGCTCGCAGAAGCCGCAGTCCTTGCAGCGTCTCTGGAACAAACATTAAGTCAACAAGATTATTCAAAATTAATGTGCATCGAAATATCAACATTTTCGTGTAACTTTAGTGGTGAAATGTTTTGAAAAAGATTTTTCAACGAAATTCTGAAAAATTTTCTGCAGCTTTCATTCGGTTGATTAATTACATTTACGCAACCTCAAATGCTTAAATTTTTATGAAAATGTTCCATTTTTTTATTATTATTTCAAAAGCTAATAATTCTCTTGTTATTTGGCTCCGAATTTGATCAGGTCGAATGTTGCCTGGCGACGGAATACGAATGAAAGTGTATCAGACTCATAATTGTTTTCACGAAAAAGAAAAAGAAGAAGAAGAAGAAGAAGTGTCATCGGTATAATTGCATACGTGAATTGATTTTAGAATTTTATTCGATAATTTCGATCACAGTACGCAATTGTGAACGATTAAAATCATGTCGACGATATCCCAGTACAAAAATGACGTCCAGAATTTTTTTAAAACTGTTGGACGTGAGGCAACGTCTTTGGCAAAGAAGCAAAATATACCTCATTTTTCTGACTTAGCGAAAGTAAGTTGATTTGTGTATTTCTTATGTTTGAAAATTATATCTTCAAAGCACTTGATCAAAAACAGTTTGATGAATAGAAATAGTTTTTCAGTTAACTTCTCTCCCTTAAATTTATTATCATTACAGTAAAATCATAGAGCAAAAGGAAAAATTCAATGTTTTCTTTTGTTCAATTGACGGTGAAGAGGATGAAAAATTTTGCAAAAATCTCAATCAGTTGAATTTCTTGTATATTCACCCACGCAGGAAGGTCTGAGGTTATCAAAAATCTGGACCAGGTCGGCAAAGTTGACAAACATAAGCTTGCCAAGTTCGTCTTCGAAGTTCGCGGACGTCGGGATGCCCAGCGAACAATTTTTTCTGGGACAACGGCCGATAACGTATCCCTACAATCTCGTGGCGAAAGCGGTTCATTTCCCTGTTGCTTATTATCGTAAAACCAACTGGACTCTCAAGTACTGGATGATCGCTTGCGTAGCCTGTTTGCCAATTTTTGCCACCCTCAATTCAAAACGAAAAGGACAAACGCAGGTCGATTTGTGCGGAGTAGACACTGTCAACGTTTCGAAAAAGTGAATGTACCGACCACCAAGGGGTACGAAAAGAAGACAATAATCGTTAATTCGATCGAGTTTCTCTTTTTGAACGATTTATAACTGGATGCACGCTCGGGGAGTTTTTAAAATATACATTAAGATGTAAACGATGTTATTAAAAATACAATATTTTTATACTCCGCTAACCAAATCCGTTTTACTTAGTCGTTTCCTTTTTTTTCAACGAAATTGTCACATTTGGCAGTAACCATTGAAGAAAATAACAAACTATGTATAGTCTAAAAATGGTGAAAAATAGTAGAGCATATATTCTCGTTACCGTTGGATAATCTTGCATGAGGCCGTGTTCATCTAGACGATAGTGAGAGGAACGGTCCGCCAGGGAAGCCGAGGAGTCCTCCTGTGGAAGATTCGGGTGCAGTATGGGCCACCCGGGGCCGCGGATGTTTCCCGCCAAATCTAGCAAATCTCTACTTCCGTAGGCGATTGTCGTAGACGGTGGACTAATGACGAGGCATTGGAGAGGGCGTAGCAGGTTCAAAAGGGGCTGTAAACGAAAATTAAAGTTGAGCCCTTATACGTTAATTTAAGTTAAGTTATAAGTTTATAACTTAACTTAAATTCAAAATATCGCAAAAACATTGCAGTAACGTAACTTGTCAAGATAGATGTTTCAGCAATCTAGCACAGCAGCATCGCGTAACTTAGTAATTTCTCAAAATATTTTTATGCCATGTATTATGCAACATTTCGGCGAAAAGCTTGAATAACAGAATCGAAATTCCGTTAACGTTTCAACGTTTGAAATATTTTTAAGATATTCGATTCAACAGCGTTGTTTCGAAATGCATATTGATTCGTCTTTAAAAAATCATCCAATGACAAATGGTCTCCAAACTTTTGGGAAACACGGACCTGGATGTCCTCCGGACTGGTGGGTCTGGATTCGGCCGGTGTCGACAGTCCCGTTGAAGTTGCTAAGCTGCTGAAGCCGCTACTCTCGCTTCCGCTGCTCGGTGACATTGGCGGAGGTGCCGCCCCCGCCAACGCCCTGACACCTAGATCGTAGAGAAGGCGTACACCTAGAGCGTAGAAATGATCCGGCTCCAAATCTGAGAGCGGCAAGGCTATCGTCAGCGCCATTGCCAATTGTCCTAGGAAAGTTGCAAAAGTATTTTTTTTGTCTCGGTTATTTCAACCCGTTTGCTTTTTAGTACACTATAACGTATAGTCTTGATTTTTTTGATTTTTTTTGTAATTATTTTTTCGAGACATACTGCATATTAAATACTTGTCAACTATATGAGATATGGGGAGAAAATTTTATCGACGAATCATCTGCCGTTATTTATATTGTAGAATTATTCTCACATTGCGAGAAAAACGTAAATTTTGTTTAAAAGATAGCAAAAAAAAAAAAAACTCAATTTTCGAAACATCTCCAATACATCTCAAAATCGTCAAAAAGTGTTTCACTACTCAAATAAAGATATTTTGAGACATGAGGTCACATGAGGTCTTTCGTGCTCAGGTGATTTCTTGTTCTGTATATATATTGTGTAAACTACAAAGCGCGTGGCTTTCTTTCAAATTATTAATTAAACGAACAAACTATTGGATCTTCAACTAGACGTCTCAAGTAGCATGCATAAATTTTATTTAGAATTTTTGGAACACTCAAAATCGCCAGAATAGGGTTCTCCATCCGCATTCATCTTGATTAGAAACTATGGGATCCAAGAATTTTAGATGATTCGATTGATTTCAGTACCACATAATTGTGGTGCGAAAATCGATGAAAAATAATAATATAATTTTGTCGAAATCGTCACATATTTTGTATATTTATCCCCGTTATCGTGCATGTAAACGAAGTAGATAACTGTCATGCTCAAGCAGGGTATATATATGTAATATGTATACATACATGTATATGTATATTCCGTATTTGTAGATGTATGGAAATCAGCCAGTGTTAGAAATTCAACAAGGAATAATGACAACATGATACACCGGGAACGAGATGGTGTTATTCATTGATATTTTGTTTTGAACGCCGAATTAACTTGAGCGGCAAACCTTATAATGACATTAAGTAGGGCTTGAACTTTCAACGAAAAAAAATCATAACAAATAGATAGAATGAATAATCGTTTCGAGCATCATGCCAATTTCACAAGGTTTATGCTCCGCACCGGCTAAGAATTGAATTATTTTATTCATCGCTGATAAAAGCACGAGGTGTAGCTCGTAATCTCGCCGATATCGTATCATGATTAGGCGTTAACCTTCCGCGGATGAAATTTTTCACATTATTTTAACCGAGCAATTTATTATTCCGTTAATTTTTATTTCTAGAACTTTTGCAGATCATTCAATTTTGTTTTATACTATATAGAGTATGTCTGACTAATTTGACAGATGCCATCACTAGGCAAAAATCGAGTCACAATCAATTCGTAGAATAATTTAAATACACAATTTCTTAGATTTCAAGTACCATATTCAACATTGTAAACATCGTTAACGTTGTTTTAGGCATTCATATAGCAGTGATTGTTGGCCTTGGCTTAGGCCGAGGATGTGGCTTCTGTTATCAAGAAATTTATTATACGGTGCATTATCCACTCCCGGATTATGCTACCTGTATTAAAATATACGACCGGAGAGATTCAAATCTAAATTATTCGCTATCATTAATGGGACGAGGCCAAACTACAAGATTTGAGTGAAAACAGTTATTCACAACACGAGCGTCGAGTTTCAATCGATGATTTTCCAACTGTAACAATGCTTTACAGAATTCAGGGCTTCAAACAAAAATGGCAACAATCGCCGGTTTGAGACTTGTTAATCACGTTCAGATTTCAAGGCAGTTTTTAAATTCTGATTGTTTCATTATTTTCTAATGTACTCACTTATTTCTCTGTGAATTTCAATGAGTGTCGTTATTTGCGGCGCCGCGAATTCTCAGATGATCTTGTTTACGTTTCGCGTCGTTCACTGGTCGCCTATTATACTGCGGCTTTGCAATGCTGTATGACCAATATTATCGAAGACACCTGTCGCCCCCGCGTCAGCTGACCCTTTCACTAAAATCACCGGCTCATATCATTCGGTTTTCATCTCATTGTCAGTCTATGCTCGAAACTGAATTCTGCCAGTTCAAAATCGACAGATTGGTAATCGAAGCCCGAGAGAAAAGAGAAAATATTTTTATCGAGTTCAAGAAATCACGCTAAACAAAAAGCAAATATACAAAACTCTTCTCACGTATCTCAATGCGATGGAGATTATCGAGTTCATCTATTACATAGATAAAACTATATGATTTCCATATTAGACTAGTCGAATTATATTAATTTTAACATCGTAATCGACGCTACTCATCGGAAGAAGATTCATTTTCATAAAGAACATTTTTAGAACAGTCCGAAACTAAAATCACACGAAATGGCTCGCGTAAGGAATGAAAAAATGTGTGACAACAATGCGACGTAGAAGACTGAAAGAAATCGCGTTTTGAGAAAGGCTGACGACAAGGCGCCAGACCGGAAGGAGCCCTTATATCTCAAGATTCAAGTTCAAAACTACGATTCATTCCATTTCATTTGCCGTGTTTTCGTACAGGCACAAAAAATATCGCGCGTCGAGCGAATTGAAAAATTATTCGCTCTCTTCTCGACGCTGTTTTCAGTTTCATTTACTGGCTAAAGCCGCAGAGGCTTCTTCTTTATCAGTCTACGAGCAAAAACTTTTCTACCGACACCGCTGATGCGGTTGCCCGACGGCGAGTCTGTTACCGACTGATGCGCAACGCTCCTACTCTTCGGGTATTACCTACGGCGTTGAGAGGAGCGTATCGATCCAGTCCGACTGCTCGTTGTACTTGTGTTTTCATAAACCGCCACTAGGCGGCTTTGTTGCGTGTAAGTTGGAAACTTCTCTCACTAGTGTTGGTATCGAACAAACTACATTATATATGAATCGAATCTCTGCCGATATACAGGGGTGGACCGGTACTCCTCGGGTGAAAGACCGTATTCGTATACGGTAGCCAACTTCGGGAAGCTGTGGCAACAGCCGGGTTGCTGAAGAGATGACTTATGTGCAACGAAAGTACTTCGCGAGGGCGGGAGACGGCTCCTGTGGTGTCATGGCGGGTTCATACCATACCGCTAGTACCTGAATGAAATGTAAAGCTATATACATCTCGCTCTAATTATTGTAAATTATTGTACTACACGTGATGACGTTGCGATGTGGTAAAAATTTGGCAGTAGCGCCTCTAAGCAAGTTGTATTATTGAGCAGGTACAAAAGATGTACAAATGACGCTGATACAAATGCGTAAGAAAGCCCCGGTGCCCCCCTCAAAAGTGCACACAGTTGCAGGGTTTCACATGGCGATCCAAAAAGGGGCCTCCAAACACGCTGCAGCAGAGTAATTAAAACCTGCCAATGTGACCTATCATTGGACGCAGATTAAAATTCACTCAATGGATACATGCTTAATAAACTCATGTACTGTGACCCGTCTTTGCGTGCTCATTCGTCTTGAACTTCCAAATTCGAGTCAGCGGCTTCGCACATGCCTCAGACCAGCTGCGTATTGCGGCACTTTCGGATGATACCCTAGCAGTGACAATGATGATGAACCTCATTTTTTTATTTGAATAGAATTTTGAATAGTTCAATACACTAAGATTCCGAAACCGCAGTGTTGTTAAGCTCGATTTTAGTTGGGATTATATAATTATGAATGTTCCATGTAAAGCGTGCAGTTCAAAATTAGATTAATAGGTCAAATTTATTTCAATCATGAATTTTCACCCTAAGTTAACTTTGAAGTACCGAGATTAATTCATTTTTAGTGAATAACTGTCAACCTCAGGGGTTGCATTTGCTTCATTAATTTCGCCATAGTAATTGCTATTTCTGTGATGTACAAACAAAGTAGTTTACAAATATTCAGTTCTCTACCAAATAGTTTTAGGGTCTGAAATTGAGGCCGAAACGTAGCGAGAATGAGAGATTTCACGGGAAATTTTTGAATATTTTCAGAACTCCCATTCAGGAATCGATATTCAAGGTAAATTTTGCACACAAACAAAAATGAATATTTTTTACAAACTTTTTGCAAATCCAAACTACAATGCTGGTGGATGTTAAAAACCGTAATATTTAAGAATAAGTTCTGAATAATGAAAAAAATTTCTATATCCTTGAAATTTCCGTGAAACTCAAGTAAGCCAATGTATCTGAAAATTTTTTTGCATAAAATATTTGAAAGTGTCGAGAACCGCGTGCGAATAATCCAGGGTGGAAAAGAACCCTCGTTGGTCTTTTAAAACTCAACACCCCCGGGTTTTTATACAATTTCTCACGAAACTTGAGAATTTTCGGTGTGTTTTAACGTCCAATCAGAAATAATATGATGCCTGAAAAAAGTCCACTTTATCAATTCTTGGATCAGTAATATCTATACATTTTTCAATGTGCAGGCTTTTTCGAAGTATTATTCCCTACAATCTTAACTTTGGCATTTGAAGTAATCTAACTATTTTTGACCCAGAGAGTTACATATTTATTCTAAAACGTCGTATTGAATAACTTCGTGTGTACAACTACACGTTGACACAACATGTAGGTCCTCTTTCATTCGGCTATTACGTGCATAGATAAGTAAACGAACAGTAACATCATTTTTTTTTGTCTTGAAAACTCAAAATGAAAGAATCGAATACGAAGTGTATATTTCTTATTGATCTCCATCAATTTCTAGTGTTCAATTCAATTTGCAAAGTGTTTTGATTGCATTTTTACTATACGAACGATAAATCTTTACTTTCTGAGACGTGAACAGTAAAAAATTTTCTCGTCATAAATGCCCAAATTATTCAACATCAATTTTTACTCCTTTTTCTATTTTACCTTTTTCCGTGGGCTTTTTTTGAGAGAAAAAAAAAACAGATAGGGTCTACACAAAACCCACCCTATAATAATCAGAATATAGTGCGAAATAATTCGAGTTTTTATAATCGGTACTTTGAGTATTCCGGTTAAAGAAATATTGAAAAATATTTTTGCACCTCGAGGTCAAGTCAGATATGGTAAGAAGATGTGGTGACGAAATTTTGCCGATGCCAGGTGACCCGCGAGTGGTGGTCGCACGTCGATTCTGTTCTGACCGACGAGGAAGGGAGCCGCGGCGGACGTCAGCAACCTCGCCGTGGCCACGGGGACGTCCGCGACGACCCATCCGGCTGCCCTGGCAACGCACATGCGCCCCTTTTCCACCCCGCGAAGAGGATGGTCGGGGATTGGCTCGGAGTAACACCCCCTTATAATGGGCTCGCCCGTCCGGCAGGCTCGCGGGCACGGAAGCCATATTGATTTCCCTATGTTTCCCTCGTGTTGTTACTATAGCGCCCGACTCGACGCCACCCGACGTCCTCCTCAGGAGGCTGCAGCTAGCGGTGGGTGCTGCTTTCTGTTGTTTGCCCTGCATGTTGGACATTTTCTTTGAACGAATCCCATAAAAGCTCATTAGTTATCTACGAAATTTCTGGAAGAACTTGGAAAAATTTTTATGGTTTATATAAAAATATTTCCAAATACTTTTACAAGTAATTTTACTCAAGATTTGGGCTTGATCATACATTTGGACTTCGTGAAGAATTTCAGTAAAATCAAATATTCTCCAAAGTATAATTTGAAAAAATTAAAAAATAAACAAAGAAAATTATTTTTTCTTTGAAAAACTCTGATTTCGAATTTATTTTTAATACTATTTCAAACGATTTGTCTCCGAAATATTCTGTGAATTGGGGAAATCTTCAAAGAGAATCATAGAATCTCACTGAAATTTTTAGGATAAATCTTGGGGTGGACTTCACGAAATATCGGAGAATTCAGGATATCAAGAATGAAATATCAACTGTACGAAGGGGTTATACATCAGCGTTGACTATCTTTCAACTGAATTGGAACGAAAATATAAGACCGATTCTCCCTGTAACTCAACACAATGTATAACGATAATAGTTTAAAAAAAGTATTGTGAAACGCAAGTTCAGTTTCCTTTACTTTCAGTTCAAATATACTCGTTTTTGTATTTTATTGATACGTATATGAGACGAGCTGTTCCCTCTTTCGAAGGCTCGAAACATTCTTGACGTCTATTATAAGTAAAGCTAATATAGAATCGACCGGTGTAGATATATATAATTTGTAACTGATAGTACGATGGCGTGGAAAGATACCATACATCACCGAGCATGTCACCTGCCTGGAATTCCCGTCCTACTTGTCTTTCTGCATCTGGAAATTCATATCTCACCTATCGTCGTGCAGTGGCGATGTTCGCGCTCGCTGTTTCTAGATGTACTCGAGCTTGACATGCTGTGCAATTCCATACAAGAGCTTTATATTCGACGATCAATACATAGATCAAATGTATTGATACATTTTTTTGAGGATCTCTCAACTGAGTATTTGATCAGTTAAATGTAACCGCGTTCGAATGCTGCTATAATATAAGAATATAGTTTAAAAATTCAGGTATGGTGTGAATTGCTCGAAATTGACACCCTAAAATTCTTCTTTTCAAATTTGTCCAACCCCCATAAATAAACCTTGACGACCGCGTGCAGTCGTTAATTTGATTAAAACAACAATCTGCGCCGGTCACGAACTGCAGTATTTGTAGGATAGGGTGGCAAGGTGTGTTCGCGGGGTAAAAACAGGGGTGCGTTCTCCATGAATTATTACGAATTAATGTAACGGACTGGGGCGTTTATTGTCTCGTATACTATATAACCACCTACTTATTTGTTCAGTGTATGGTGTTCAGATCTCGCAACTTGAACGCGGTTTCGTCCGTGCACTATTTTTTTTTCGTTATCAATTACAGAGTATGGAAGTGTGGTTTATGTAACGATTCATTATGGTTAAATCACTTTATGTCGTCCTAATGATCTATCCTCGCATTCGATCAATTTTTGTGTGTTTTTGAATTTGTGACATTTTCCTTTGGTCTATAACCAAGAATATCGATAAATTTTCATTTTCTAATCATCGTAGTATTCGCGAAACTTTCAACACTACCTAGAAATGATTTAAAATTGATTGAAACCTTTTTGACCGACTTGTGGTAAGAGGAAGATTACAGTGCAACCTCTCAACAGAACCGCTCACGGGCTATGAAGGGAATATATTTCTCAGAATTTCGGTCCCCCACTGTAACTACAAATCCTTGTTCTCGAGAAATCTTTCTCGATCCTCTCAATAGTACCGCGTGAAAGAGTGTAACTTTCACACCTTTCTGTTCCATTTACGTACATACTACTGAATCACTGAAGCAAGTATGTATGTATTTCATCAGCTGCATTGTAGGAGAGCATGTGGAAAACGTCAGAGTGTATTATGAATAGTAGTGGGCGAAACGCCTGAGCACGAATTAGGAGAAGCAGCACTATTGAGAGGTTATACTGTAATTACTGAAAAAAATCACGATCCAACTGCGCTTTTGAATGCAAAGAAACCGATAACGCTGATTCAAACTTGCGTAGAACCAATGCAGGAAACTGTAAACTCTCCATGCTGCCTCAGTCGATATTTCAGCATTTTTTTCTTGGAATCTACATGATCAAACCGATATTATCATCTTTGAATTACGTGATCAAATTGCAGTCTGATTTATCGTTTGCGTCGGGCGACAAATGACTGCACTGATATTGGCTCTCGATGGTTATGGAAAACTGTCATGCGGTAAACTGCTGTTGCACGCGTTTCCGGATGTCTTAGACCCTCCGAACGGTGATTAACGCGGACAAATCGTCCGATGAGTAATACTTGGTGGGTACCTCGAAGCTCCCCAGCTTCCCTGTGCGTTTAAGCGTTCGGCTAATGTTCGAAACGATGCTAATACCGTGCGTCGTGATGGGATCTGGTTCGTCTCGTCCGCACCTGGGTGGTCCTAGATCCTGGGTCGGGCCGAAGCACGCCATCATCAGGTGCTCTGTTTCCCAGGCGCAACCCCCTGTAACCTCTGCTTTGCACCCTGGTCATTGCGTGGCCATGCAGCATCTCCTCAGCTCCTCTGCAGCGCCGATGTCGAGCTTGTAGCACAGGCGCCGGGAGCAGAAATCGTGCGGTTGTTACCAATGATGCATGGCTTGGTAATAGCTACAATACAACCAGCTTATGCGAGGGCGCGCCTACCCTCGAATCGCTAACGCTCTGCACCAACCTTCACCGCGAGAGTCTAGGCTCTGAGATTTATTGCCTCCACTGGGATAGCTGATTTCAACAGATTCTCGAGCTTGCCTTAAACGGATTATATTAATTGGTGAACGGACTTTTCACGTATGGGAAATTCCATGCAAATCCAACAAACGTCTGACCCTCACAATTTTTGATTTTGTTAAAAAAAAGTTTTTCTGCATTTGTTCCAATTCTGAAACAGTACCCTGATTTTTTTTCACGTTTTTTATTCAATGGGTTTATTATTTACAAATATTGAGAGTGATTTTGAAAAGGATCTTTTTTAAGATTCGCAATAAATTTTTAAGAACTGTATTTTCTTTTCCAAACTTTTCCAGACCGCGTTGGACAGAGATGGACCGATTTTTTATATTTTTTTGTTTTGTTTTGATTAGCTAAAACATTTGGTTGAACGGTTTAAAGTTCTGCAAAACTTTTATTTTTCACTTAGAACATTTCGAGACCTTTTTTATACGAAGTTGATAAAAAAAAGTTGAATATGCCCGAAAAATTAACAACAATCTTTCCGTAATGGAACCAGTCGAGAAAATTTCTTCTGAAACATTTAATCTTCTAAGTGAAAAATAGAAGTTCTTGGGAATTTTCAAACAGTTTAAACATTGTTTTAGTTGATAAAAAAAAATTAGAAGTGCTAAAAAGAAAATAGTCATTCTGGTCAGTGACACTTGCGAAAATCAAGATTTGGAACAATTCATCTTTCGTTATTTTATTTTCGCATGTTTGAAATTTTGATATATCGGCCATTCGAAATATTGACCCTGCCAATTCTGACCCCCACCCGAATGCGTTAAAAAAAAAAAGGAATTGGCAATTCAATAACTCAGAATCGAATCCGTATGCCTGTATCGAGGTGCAGGATTCTCATGGGCACCTCGCAACTCGGTCTTAAACGCGTGTTAATATCCTTAATAGTGCGTTGGCGTGCGACCTGCGTGCGTGCGTGCGTGCGGAGTGTGCGTGGGCGGGGTTCACGTCACAACTGCACGCGTCAAGCGTCACGCGACCCGCAGCCGCCCTGGACCACCACGGCTAGTCGGCGAACCTCGCGGGGCACAAATCAATTATATTACTCAAATATGTATAGCTGGCATGTAATATCTGCTTCGGAAGCCTTAGTCGACCTAGTTATATTTCATTTTTCCTCCTTCAATTTTTCTCAGTGTCTCAAGTGAAAGGCAATTTTGTTATGTAGGGTAGGGTTTTTGTCATTACGAATACATTTTTGAATACTGGGTTCAACAGTATAATATCCAATAAAATTGTCAATCACGTAATACTGATTAACTCTTATGATACGTTTCACGTTATCTGGACGAGAAAATACTTTTTTCTAACCGAGGGTGCAAAATCAGATTTTATGTACCCAAATGCACTAGTGCGGGAATGTACTATTACACGCACACATTGGAGTACGTAAAATCGGATTCTATGCACTCGGTAAGGAAATAGTAAGTATTTTTTGTAACACCTGTAATAGGAAGTTTGACTCGAGAAAATTATAAACGTAGTAGTCTAACCTGAACGTTGCTGCAACACAGTGCACGCGATCGTAGTCTCGACTCATCACGTCCGATGGCGCTACTTACGCCTGATTTGCTCAGATTAGCGTGCGGGAATAGACATTTCCTAACAGTTTTGGAACTGTTGGGGAATCGACCGCTTTGTGCATCCTCTATCGTATGCGAAGTCGAACTTCCTATGCAAGTGTCACAAAAATACTATTTGCAACGCGTGCGTATAGGTGGCTCCCGCATTCATATCTTGTGCGCACTAGTTGCGTAATCTAGTATTTCCTATAAGTAAGTAAATCCGTAAGTCTTGGGAATAGGTGCGACCTATGAAATGAAATGAAATTTATGTAAAATCAGTCGGATGTTACGGGGTAGAAATTGGGCGTGTGTGACCGGAGCAATAACGCAAGATTGAAGTCCGAAGGTTACGAGCCATTCTGGGCGTCCTCATAACATGTAAAACACTGGGATTATGGCATAATAACGAGTGTGTGGCCGGCCGTCGCGGTTGTTCGAGGAATAACGGTCAGGGCTGATAATGAAACACCGTGCAGTACGGATCAGCGGACAATCTAACTCTGGGTCGCACTGACCAGTAGAAGCTGGACGAGGACCCCTGGGATCTGAGACCACCCGGGGCTTTAATATCACGTTATTAACCCAGTTTGGCCATCCAGGGATGTGTCGGCGCATCTTCCCGCATTTTTGGCAACTGTTCGACTCGGACTTTCCGACAATATCCAATATATCCGGCGACGCTTTGTCACCATGTTCGAATAAGTAAAACAATATATGTGAGGGTGGAAGTCAATGAGATTGTTCAAGTGCAAAGGAAAAGTTCCTGAAGATTATATTGCTTTCAAGTTCAAGTGTTGGATTGTTTTTTAAAATACTTCAAGGGATTTGGAGTTTTTGGAACCCGAAATTATCTTAGAAATAGGTGGTGTCGTCGATTTATGCAATTGCGTGATTACTGAGAGCAGAATTTGCAACTGAAATTACCCACAAAGCATGGAATATTGTGTATAAATTGCTACGATATTTTTATATTGCAACATTGCAGAATTATTGCGCATTTACCTGAAAACATTGCAAGGTTTCAGTGATACTGCACACGTGCTGTGCAGTGTAACAAAAATAATAAAAACTTCGAAAAGTTTTTTTGCTGCAATGTTTTCGCAATATTACTGTGGGTGATTAATGAGTATTACGCAACAAAGTTTTGAACATTTTCATGTGCTAATTAGTCGCTCTTAGTTCTCTCTCTCTATATCTCTCATTAGTGTCGCAATATCTTGAAAAATATGGAGCGAAGAGCAAATAATGGCAAGAAGTGTGAGAACTGGCCAAGTCACAGATGCTTGGTAAGCCGTTAGAAAATTCGAAAATGGATCGAATCCGCGCAATATCGACTGCGCGCTGCAGGGGAGATCCCACGAAACAAGGTCCTCGACTATATACTCTCTCTCCAATCCTCCCAGTCCGCCTGACTTGCGCTGAAGCCGGCTTAACGGAAACAAGTTTGCACAAACGATGCACCAGATGTCGAGCCGAATATTTTTTATCGTCAGCGGTACTCCGGGGGGTCCACGAAGAAATCAATTAAATATCAGACCAGATCAAACATTCCAAGCACCTCATGTTTTGTATATCACTTTTTTGATAGAACATACCTACATGGTTAGCAGGGTGGTATTGAAAAATTGCTCAAGTACTGTCACCTTTTCAATTTATTTTTTCATTCACAATCACTTCATGTAAGACTGATGGCGATAGATTGTTTATTTTAATATACCAGGACAAATAAAAGTTCAGTGTGAATGAGGGTTGATTTTCTTGGTCTACTCGTAACGTTAAGGATTTGGAGATGAAAAAAGAGGGTTTCCCTAGGTGAAGGAACTAGGTAGTTGGTTACCACGCCAAGCCATGCGTCGTCGGCACCCTTCCCAGGGCAATGGCTAGAGGTGAGGAGTGGAGCGGCGAGGCGATGAAGGAGGCGGAGGGATTATCACGGAATATCGTGCAGTGTTCGTCGTGCCTCTCCAGAAGCCCCCAGATCCCGAGGGCCCGTGGTGGGTATCCGAAGTGGGGCTCCGGGCAAGCACCCACTGGGAAGGTACCTATATACTCGTATACCACCGCCGAATCCACCGCAAATGCCCTCAAGTACTCCTTGCTTGCCCGTGAGTGAGAAGGGGGCCAGACCACGCACGTGGTACTTCGCCTCAACTTCAACTTCAACTTCAGCCGCGTAGTTTGTCGGCGGGGGATACAGGGGAGGGATGAGGGCTGGATCGTGGAAAGAGAAAGAGAGAGAGAGAGAGAGAGCGAGTGCGAGTGCCCGATGTAGTTGTCAATTTTGCTTCGAGTCAGGTTCTTCTAGAAAAACTTAACTGCTTAGGATCAAATATTATCACCCAGCAAGCAATATGTCAGAAATATTGCGGCAACGTAAATGAAGCTGGAGCTAGCAGTGAAAAATTTTAAATTTTTTGGCAATAGAAAAATGCAGTCTAGTTTTATTCACATAATTTTATCAAGGTAGTAGGGGTTGAAGGTATTTCACAAAAATTTGATTTTCGAACTTCAAATTCTGGCTGGTAGCTTCAGCCTCGCGGAAAGTAACTCTGTAAAGATCTAAATATTTCATACACATTGCTGTAACGGAATTTTGCAATGTTCGAAATATTTAAAAAATATTACAACAACGTAACTCTGCTGGATTGAAATTATTTCAGGTGCAAGGCGTTTCAAAGTTTCAAATATTTGAGATACATTGCGCAATATTTTACACATTTTGCAGCAACGTTTTGATGTCTGTTCCTCAATATGTACTTGCAATACCATCGTAGCGATCGGATGAAATATTTCTGAAACACCTATGAAAAAATGTCGCATTTACTGATGCTGTGAAATGATATTGTCGATGGGTTCTTTTTCGTTTCACTCATCCATTATTTCTACACTACTTGTCCAATGTGCTAAATATGATTGATACATTTACAGTCAAGTGCATGATAAGATGAGGATAACGGTTCATTGTCAACACAGCGTTTGGTACCAGCATTTGGTGGTACTAGGTAAGGTGTTCCAAATCAGAAATTGTCACGGCCGGGTGGGCAATGCTTTTGGCATAGATTGGCAGTGATCAACGTCCATGAACATAGTTCAAGCATAGAATGGCATGCACAAGGGCGTCGCGCCGGTTCACGGAATGACAGACAGAGACTAAAGTTTGCCGAAGTAAGCTGAGTGCGCGTGCGCCGGCGTAAAGGCTTAGGGAACACAGCCGAGTAATTGCCAAGTTACGCCTACGGCCGTACGGCACGTCCCAACGCAACAAACATGCGCGAAATTCTTACTGCTTGGTGAGCGCAGGTGTGTATATACATATAGACGACGAGTGTGTTGGGTAGGCGTAGCTGCTACTATACGTTGCGGCGGTAACTAATAGCGCAATTTGCCCAACGAAATTGCAAGTTCTTCGAGAGTAGCTCACTTCTCGACGTTGAAGATTCCTCCTCCGCACTCTCTCCAGGGCAGCGGCAGTTGGCCGTGTTTCCTGTCTCTCATAATCATCGAATTCGAAAAGTGGCCAGAGAATAATTGCCGAGAACACACGAGCTGTTTCCGCTTATATGCATCGGCGCGCGTCTCTGTTCTCCGCTAGGGGTCGTCGAGGGCGGTTGTGAGGGACGCGGAGAACCCGCCGACCGACGGGCACGATGTAACAAAATCAATAGAGGGGAGGCTCGCGGGGGAGCGCGCGCGCAGTCGCCTCCACCCAGAAGGCGACGGACTGCGATGGAGAGCCTCCTCCTACTCCTACTCCTCCTCCTCCTCCTCCTCCTCCTCCTCCTCCTCCTCCTCCTCCTCCTCCTCCTCCTCCTCCTCCTCCTCCTCCTCCTCCTCCTCCTCCTCCTCCTCCTCCTCCTCCTCCTCCTCCTCCTCCCCCTTTTGCTCCTGCTTCTCTGCCACCCCTTTCACTCCTCCGTTTCCTCTCGTCGTCCACGCGTCCGCAGCATCCGAGGCGTCTACCGCCAGAATGGATGGTGCTGCCACCAAGATTGGAGGACTCTGTTCTCACAGGTCCGAAATTCCAACTGGTCGCAAGCTTCTCTCGGTTCCTAAAATATTGTACAACATCTGGCGGTTATATAATATTTTTCTTTAATAACTCTGAAGTCATCTGTTTCCTGACTAGAATCACAAGTTTGGGGTTAAGTTTAATAAACAGGGTCAATGTGTTTTTAGACTACTTTTTGTTACTGTACACTACAGGCGGAGTTTTTCTGTTTAGAATTAGAAATGGCGCGAGGATTATTCGTGTTCCAATCATGCGTGGGTGTGACACAAAACTAGTTAATACTTATACTGCACCGCGTCTCTGTGTTTCCACTTGCATACATAGTTCTGTAGTCCTGATGAGTTAAAACGGTATATTACTTGCAGCGAGGTCAGTGACGCAAGCTTTCACATTCAACGAAGATATATTGAGAGCAGCTCTTGCGGTTCACGAAGTAGTTTAAGCATTTTAAGAAGTGTCTCCGAGTTCGCGGATGCTTTTACCGTTAAAACAACAAAAGTGGTAGAGACAGAAAAAAAAAAACTTTTCAAAGAATACCGATGATTCAGAGGTGAACGATTTCATAAATGTTCAACGAAAACATTTAGCTCGAACCCCGAATAAATGTTATTCCAACACGACGCCGTAACGGTAAAGGCACTGGGATAGATATAACCTCCATATTTCGACCTTATATAGTTATACAACATATAAGGTACATTGTGTAAATGTATACATATATGTATCGGTGTATACCCCTTGTGAATGATACCGGAACCGGTCAATAACCGGTATTTGGAATGACAAAGGATATTCACACAACCAGGAAATGGACAGAATATATATGTATAGTGGAAAAATGCACGTCGCTGTAGGTGGTGCATGAACCTCATATATGATTGGACCTTGTTTTGGTAAATGGTGCTCGATTGTTCATCAGCATAACTTTTACCATTCTTTCTACTCAGTGGTCGTGGATTATATTCCTAGCTAATATATAATAATATATTTGTGTATATGTAATATATAGAAATCGAAGGTGACTGAACGTCCCGTGCCAGCGCGTGCACGCTTGTAGTAGATATTATTTCGGTGGGGTGCGTAACGCACTTACGAACGGGACAAATGCGTTGATTTGTCCAAGAGTCAGGGGAATCAAGGGTTAGATCCCTCGCTTACGTCTCCCCCCATTAGATTACACTACGTGAGGACAACTTGGGTTGGGTTAGGTTGGAATTCCGCCAACCGGATAAGAACATTAGCTGCGAAAATGTTTTCCCAACTTCCTCCTCAATCCATGCTTCTTCCATAACTGCCTAATTCTCCGTCTCTATGTATTGATATTCCCCTTTCCTAAAACTTGACGTTACGTTGTCTCATTGGCTTGTATAACCTTAAAATCTTGGACCTGCGGCACATGCCTCATCAAAGGTAGTTGAAAATTGGATTTACATTCGGGGATTAAAAATTCCATCATTTTTCCTTTCTTACAGATCGACAGCGTGATTCTCTTACTTTGAGACTCTCGTCCCTGGATAGGTGGAGAAGGGCGGTGATGGCGGAGGCCGGGGGTGAGCAAGCCATGGAAAGATTGCGACTAGCACCCGACGTCCTGTGGGACCAGCAATAAAAGGTCATTTAGTCCCCGCGCTGGCCGGTCGTTGATTGACTTGAATGTCACCGCCATTTGCCCCGTCTGATGTCATTCCCCTACCAAGCGCGATGGCGTCAGTTTCAGAGTCTGGAGTCGGTCTAGCATAGTCCCACTGAAATTTTGTACCTACCTAGATAACAGCGTTATCGGCATATGTGATCGTCGACTCGTCTAAGATCGGGCAGCTCTAGCAAAATGTCCCGGACTTTGTTGAGACTGACCTCTGATTCTTGTGACGTTTGGAAGGGTAGAAAAAGAGTCGAGGAACGTGCTGCGGTACGTTCAAATGGGTGAACCAATCACGTTACGTGAAATAACAGTAATCTCGGCAACGGAAAGCAATTTTGGAGACACTCAGTTACCCAGTGAACCACGATGTTGGGCGTCGCGTCGCGTCGGGCTTCAGGGCAACGCGCCGGTTTCGTCAATGGATGCAAATCACTCCCTTATTATTCCGCCTCCACCTCGTCCTCCTTTCTGCTATACATTAGGTATACACTTTCCCGGCATGATCCAGAACCGCGGTGAGAGACTGGCGCACAAAGAGGTACGAAATCTCTTTGTTCTCCGGGGCTCAACGGCTCCACCTTTCTCCTCACAATAAACCGATGCTTCGTCAAGGTCACTCATTCACTTCACCCGATAACCTCCAGCGAATATTTGCCCACTCTGTATGCAAGTTTTACGGAATCTCCGTGTGCGAGGTTCGGTAAAAGATATGGAACCTACCACGTGTCGCGATCGTTGGCGACACGTGACAGATAAAATCAAGCGTGATTTGATTCAGCGGTATCGGACTTCTTTGACCGCAGCACCAAAGTTGAGCTTTGACTCCTCCCAGAATATTCTTAGTGAAAAGGAACAGCCCCCGAGAAATCTGCGACAAAGGAATCGGGGGACACCTGCCGGGTGGCTCAGCATGGTTTGATCGTGGTACGAGCCTGGTGCAATCTTACAGCGAGTCCTTTGACCCTTGAGTGTTATTCGCGGACGCGTGGCTCGCACCTGGTGAACCCGGAACGTACCGATCGCCTGGAGCTGAAAGGACACCGCTTCAGAATCGGAGATAGCTCTAAATCCTCCGAGGAAGAGGAGCCGACCCAAGAAAGCACAACCCTCAACCTCTTACCCGAGGCTCTGGCTACGCACGAAGTTCTTTGTCCGTTTTCTCAGCGCCGAATAGCTGCTGATCTTTGTCCTCTTCTTCGAAGGAAAAGCCACGCGACCGACTTCAAGGAATTTTACAATTGAACGATCCCCCGCTCAAGATTGTGACGTCGCAATATTCGATTCGAGATCTTGTCGTACTGTGTGGTTATGAACAGCATTGATTTCACGGCTCGATTAGCTGCTACTAAACTTTACGCATATGTTCACGTATTCTCCACTCAGGCTGATCTTTCGGTTATTTTAGCTCAGAACTCAGTCGGTATGAAAATAAACCTTACGACGGTAAACGGATCACGTTTTTAAGAATAAGTTTTTTTTTGGTTTCTGTTTCCGTTTCTGATTTTGGCGTCAACTTGCATTTGACTCTAGTGCCCTTCTGCCCTCTGATAGGGGAGGGATTGCTGGTCGTCAGTGACAATTGAAAGCCGTTATGCAACTGGTCGGTAGTAAATCGGCATCCTGAGGTCAGCAGGAACATAAATTCACTCTGTTACCTGTCACTCGTTACCTCTTATTCAGGTTCGAGCTTTGGGAGAAGGCCGAAAGACACTCAAGGTTAAGAGCCGCCCACAAGGCGAAACATCGCGTGTCCTCGGAAGCTTCACACTTTGTCGACCCCATAGCTCTGCATGGTGGTGAGGAAAAGGAGGATGAAAAAAAATCCAGTGTCTCAAGACTGCAAAACGACTGTGGCACCATTGGCATGTATGCGAGTTAGATGTTGTATATTGCATTATATGTATAACACGATGCCACAAGGAGTATTTGTTCAAGTCATGAAAGGACATGGTGATAACGACTTCTGGTCGTCCTGGTGAGCGACACGATACGTGAGGTGGCGAGGGAAGCTGCTGCTAGACATCCATCACCTCTTTGTGTTCCCGCCGATTTTTGGGATGGGACAGGGCGGTGGAGGAGGGAGACACCTGGTTCAACCCGAACCACACCCCCTCATTCCTTCTGGCGCATAGAAGCAAAGCCGACAAAACGGGCGGACGCAAAAATAAACAAGTCGAGTTTAAGATACGTCTCTTGGCTGGCACGGGGATTCCAGTAATCGTCCTTCTAATCCCTGATGATTTTTATTGATGACCTGGACATCCTGTCATCCATACCTCGGGGACGAGCTAGGCTTAGGTGTACATACGTTGGTCCTTTTCTCAGCGACGCAGTTTTCTCAGAAATAAAAGGTATTGGAAAACAATTTCGGTTCCAAAATATTTCTCTTCGAACTTTTAGCTGAGATCAAGTGAATTGTCATTTTCTTTATGTTCAATCGAGGTAATCGGAAACATGATAAGAAACCGACACACGATAGGAGAGAGAGAGAGAGTTTCATCTCCTACATCGGAGAGTAGATGAGAGAGAGAGAGAGCCTTGCGAGTGTCGAGGATATCCGATCGATTATTGGCATTGTGAAACGTCAGCATTGTGACGTTACCAAGTGGAATTATTGGAATCTTCTGTGGGTCTTTTGAGCCCGGTATGTACGTACGCCGGGTTGCCGTTCCGTCGTTCCGCTGTTCGACGGTAGTCTGCACGCTGCACCCTGGGGGACATCTTCGTGCGGATTACCTGCAGCATATTTTCCGCGCGATTGCCTCGAAGGCTTATTAAAATATCGTGTATTTGTCGATGAGCTCGTGCTTTGTGCCCCTGGATGACAAGGTTTGGTCGACTCTGCAGGGCCTCAAAGGATTCCAGTCACTGGTCGTGGCATTCAACACCGTTAGTCAACGCAATTTTTAACTTACACGCTTCGCATCCTCCGATGTGCTTGCCTAACTCGCCTGAAACGTTGACAGTCCTTGTATTTTCTTTGCGATAATCTTGTATCCCACACAGCACGAAATATTGCGAAAGGTTTGAAATATTTCCGTCACATTGCCGAAATATTTGTGCAACATTCCATTTGCAATTCAGGAACAATAAGACAGAAGTCCAGGTCTACCTTTAAACTAGTCTCAGGAATGTCCTTATTTCGGAAAGATTCGCAACATCAGCTGCATCAGCAGGAAGGAGGCCGAAAAATGTTCGAAACCTACGAAGCTGTGAAAGTTTCATGAGCTGCTTGGTTTTCTGGACGGTTAAAAATCAAGCCAAGGGGTCCAGCGAGCGGAACTTCTGACCCAAGACCCAAGGTCCCATTGAAGTCTTGTTGAAACCAGGTGCGCCGGATACCTTGCAAGCTGCGATTATCCCCGGGGACCTTCATATTTCAACCCGCCCGTCAATGACGCTGCTACGCGGGGGTGTCAGCGGCAGCAGGTGTCCCAAGATCGTAAAAATATTCCCGAGGGATGGGAAGGACCGCCTGCCTTCCTTATTCATCCTGTTACTGCAGAAACGTCACCAGCCGAGACGAGAGTTGAAAATTACACAGGAACCGCCGTCGTTTCGCTAACCGGATTTCGAAAGGACGAGTGCAGCCCTCACAAAATCCCAGCAAGAACTTTATCCCTGGACCTTTTCCTTGCAAACAGAGAAAAACTCATTGCGAGAGTTTCTCCGGAGACTAAGAAGCAGCGTCGAGTCTTTTCTCACCACGGATTTCGCGACTATCACTCTTATCTTCGCCGGACTTGAGGACGAAAATTCGAAGAATGGCGGAACTCGGACCCGGTCATCACCTCGCGCTCTAGGCGGCTCCTCATTAATAACTGGTGACTCGGCAGTTGTGTACTAAATAAAACGGCTCGGAGCCGTCGCACTTACCTGTGATTCCCTCGATCGCTCATAACCTGACATGAAAGAGCACCTCCATATTCATCCACACCCTGGAGCCAAATTCCGAAAGCCCCGCGCACATTTTTTTCCCTACTCTTCTCCAGTTATTTTTTTTTTTTTTTTTATTTATTTTTTTTTTTTATATGTCGGTGTACGTGTACCTGTGTTATATGTGAATCCACAGCTACTACACCTGAAATGGGTGTACAATGGACTACCATTTATTTCAAAAGCCACACTTTGGATGCACTTACGCACCGTGCTGTTCAGACGCAGGGCTATGATTTCACCCACTTGCAACCCTACCGTCGGTCCGTTTTTTTTGTTTTTTTTTTTAAATCAAAATTAGGTTCAGAATTGCCTGCTTTGAAGTTTGAGCTTAGTTTTTGGTCGATAAGTGTTTGTAATCTATTTGATTTTTCTTTTTTCAGTTAGTCTTTCGGAATTACTAAAAGTAAATATTCACGAGACACCTAAAAATTTTCACATGCTTTATGACGCCATTTCACGATTTTTGATGGTGCGTTTGACGCCGTTATGACGTCTTGGCAGTTAAGTGTTAAGCTTTCATTGAAATTCGAAAGAGTACGTACGATTTAATCCTTAATGTGACCCACATAACTTGAAATATTTCACAAGTATGTAACGATCAAATATTTCCATATCCGCTTTCAAACATTTCAAGAATATTTTCTTGAGATTTTCCGAACGCAATGCTCTCAATATTGGTTTAAATATTTCAGAAACACTTGCTCGGATATTTTGAAACATTATTCAGTAACCCCCCTCCCCCCCTCCCCCCCCCCTAATTCTATGCGCCCTTAGTTTCCTGAGGTAGCAATAAAGACGGCCAACTGCTGGAGGATAACACGGATAATTTTACGTAATGCCATAGACATAACGGTTAATTTTAATGTCTTCTCTCCTGCCGACGACGTTCCGGGTTTCCATATTGCATCCGCCTTCTAGTGAAAACTGCTTCACCCATTTCCTGACGGGATATTATCTTCATTGTTTCAGGTGGATTATATCCGACTTGTTGCAGCTACGGGAAGCGAAGAAGCCTCTACAGTATAAACGAATTCGGTGAGTCAAATAATTGTCATGACTGTAATATTCAGTAAAGTCTTCGATACTGATTTTAAAGGTTGATTGCAAAAATCCATAGAAAAATATTGTGCAGACTTTGTAACTCTGACAGGTGCTGAGAATTGTTTGACGTTCAACAAACGTGCTTGTCAAGAAAAGTAATTCAGGCTGCTAAATTATTTCGAGATTTTTCGATATATTTTTCACGTGTTGAATAAATTCAGTACCAAATGCACGAAATATTTTGAGTTCTGTTTGATGTGCCGGTTATATGGCGCTGCATAGAGAAACGGATGTGCTTGCATATTTATTTTGACATGGCTTCTAAAGTAAACAAAAAGGTAAAATCGTGATTGACAGCTGTACACTGGGAGCTAGCCTACTTGGAGAAGTTCTGCTCGGGGTTCTTAATTCCGGAAGGATATGATCCACTTCTTGAATGCAAAAAATATATACCTACCCTGCTGAACCCTGCAGTGCCCAGTTGATATGTAGGTATATATACATACATATCTATACATTTATACATGCCTACCGGGATTCTTTGTCGCACCGAGAAATGTATATATAAAGGATTATCCGCGCATTGTGTGCGACGCTCATATCGTAGGGCTTTCCCCTGCTTGCAGAAGAATGTTACTATAGGTATATAACAAGCGTATATATGACGTATAATACCTACGTCTCAACGTACACAGCAAGTGCGAATAAGTGTCTCATGCACATGGGGGAAACGGCGATGGCTTGTAAGTTGGACTATCTGGCTGGGATTATCGAGGGCGAAGAAGTCTCGGGTTCACCAGATAAAGGGTGCAAGGCATGTGTCAAAACTGTACAACCCACCCGTCATCGGCCCTTTTTGATGTATTCATTGCATCGTATTTTAAACAGCTCTGCTAAACCTCACACACCTTGGGAGTTATTTTTTTTACTTTTGGACCAAAGCTATGTCTTAGGCATGTACTGTCATTTTTGAAAAGATATTTCTATCCGAATTACCGAGTCCGTGATAGCTGCTAAGTTAGATATTTTCAGAAATGGTTGTACAAACCCGAAATGTAATTTTGGTTGCCTATCTCAAGGCGTTGAATGACCAGTATCACAGAAAACTCCCGGATTATTAGTCTGCGTGGCTTAGGGTAATGGAAGATACTGTAAATATCGATCCTCTACAGGAATTCGAACCGGAATAATGAGAATGATTACAAGAATCCCGATTACAAGTCCAAAAATACACATCAATAATATAATCGAGAATTCAGTGAAACTGACTAGTGGTAGATTAGAATTCACAAAATTTAAGTGTCACAACAAGATGATGAAAACAGTATTCGACACACCGATGGAGTGTTAAATGCAGATTCTCAGCTTCATGTAATGAAACAGTATGCAATATTGGTAAAGCATTGCAGTAACGTAATTTCGCAAGAGTTTGAAATATTTCAGATAGATCGTGCAACAGACTTCAAAAATTGGTGAAAAATTGTAGTTCGAGTGAAAAAGTTAACTTGCAGAATATCAAATGTTTTTGTATTAATATTGCAACTTGAATAGCTATACAGAAATATTGCAATATTATTTCTTCAATATTGCGTACTGTGTAGAAGTAGAGCTCAGTGAAAAGTCATTTGCGTAAATTATTATGGTAGTGTAGAGCCGGATTTTCATCTCGGTGTAACTGGCGTAATTTCGTAAAGAATTTCTACCCCCTTTCTATTGAAAGCTCTGTACAACGCACAGAGTATATTGTGTCCACCGAGGCCGAGTGTGCCTGCCTGGTGGCTGTAATGTAGCCGCATGAAAATCATTGCGAATATATAATGAAATTGGCTGAAGTCTCTCACGTCGCGTGGGTGGGTATAAGTACTTCCCTAGCTGTATGCGTGCGTGCAGGTACCTACCTACTCTGTCCTTGTACGTCAGCGAAGTGGTTATTTTATTTTTTCGCAATTAGGGGAGTCGTCGGGACGCTACGTCGCCCTTTTGCCTGTTATTTAATTGGGATATGCAATTGAATAACACTTCGCAACGCGCGCGAATTTCTACCGGAGAAATAATTGTCACCCAACCCCTTCCAACGTCTGGCTTTACTGTATAAACCAAGAATATACCGCTTGCGGCAGCCATTCTGTAACATGCGATGATCGATATTCGTTTCGCGAGATTAATAATATACGTCAAAAGCATTGTACAACTCCGTATTGGGCGTTGAAAAATTCATCGGATCACCCGAAGGCGAAATTCTGTGCTGGGTCCAGGGGTTGGTTGAAACTCTCCAGGACAATGAAAAATTCAACCTGTTACCACGAATGAATTTACACATTTTTTTCTCAAATTCTCTTGCTGTTCTCGATTGCGATTCAACATTTGGGCGTGGCTGATCAATATGTCGTAGAATTAACACTTGATGGTTTTGGCTTCGCTCAACGAATATCAATGCATAAAAAAATAACTTGCGGAAGCTAGGTTAGGTTAGGTTAGGTTATATGCTACTATTTTGTCATATTCGGTTGATCGATGGCAACGAGTAGAAATACTTGACGATTTAAATGCGATTTTTTCAAGTTCTACATTTTCTGCCACTATTACAGATCGCCACTTTTGATATGTCGGATCTCAAAGTTCTTCTTCGTTTTTTCAAACAGGGATTCAGAGGGTAACTGACCTGAGAAATTTCCTCAAAAATTCTACTCCAACCATTATTAAGCAGTGAAAAGAGTCAGAGAAATCGAGAATCCCATTAATTATGGGTTACAGTGATCGCTCAATTCAGGTTCGCAAATTCAGAAATACGCGCCATGCAGGTTTTCCACGGGGTTGGAATTCCGAATGAAACAATAAACGACAAATTACGATGTGAACATCTCTCACCCCCTCATTATAACTGCCTGCAGGCTACCGAGTCAATAAATTATGCACTGGGCGCGGTGAAAAGGAATATAGCATTCAAGATAAAAAAGTTGACTGGCATTGAAAAAATTGAGTACGCGGATATACGTATTTCCAGTACCTTTTTTTCTTTAATGCTCATTGTGCGCGCCCACGTGACCGCGTCATAACTTTATCGGCGCGGAAGGGTGCAGCCGCTGGGGACGGAGGCGTGCACCCGGTAAGATTTAATGCGATCTCTCATCCCCGGACGGCCACCCACGCCACCCGCCGACGCAGGAGCATCCTCGCTCCTGAACGTCACCTCGAGGGCCCAATTAGTACCGCCACGAGTGTCATCTCGCTGCGGTTTCTGCATTTGCGCGTGTGACTGACATTTTCCTCGGCGCCGCGGCGAGAGAATCGAGGGAGATGAGGATGAGGATGAGGATGAGGAAAAGGTTCCGCCGACTGCAGCGACGCCATCCTCGCACCACATTTGTCTCCATTATCCGAATTTTATATATTATATCTTCGTATGTATATATAATAATATATATATATATATACAATATATGTATATATTATTGCATACTTATATCTACAACAGACATTTTTCAGTATAATAATAATTGGGCATTCAAGGCGGTTCGCAATTCGCAACCGGGATTTCAATCAAATTTATCGTTATACCTTCAGGCTGTGCAGTTAGGAAAGGCAAATGCGAATATAATATGCTATCCTATCACAATAGTTGCTTGCGATTGTCGGTTCATGATAAGTGAAGCATTTTTTTATCTGCCGACGAAATAGTACTGTATCCACGCAATGCATTTATGTATCTGTAGCTAATATTTACAGGTATTAGCCACCTGCAGCTAATTACGAAATGATATACCCGATGAATTCAGTAATCCCTTCTGATCGATCCAATCGATTCAAACTTTTGCATATGATAGAGCTCAGGGCATCGTGCTTCTGTAAGGTGTGTGCAAAATCCAAAAAATCTATCAATCACTGGGTTTTCTCAGGTGTACAAACCCCATGCAGGAACCAACCGGGCTGTTTTCTTTGGATTAAAAATAACGATATACACCATAACCGGAACAAAGCCGTGAACATTATGCAAAAGCGTCAATATCGTCCCAATTAATGAGATGCGTATAGTCATATATATATATATATATATATATATATATATATTGTACATACACAACCCGCAAAAGACACATGCGTGCATGTATATTAAAGTGAGGTAATTAGTAGGGACGACGCAAATAGACTAATTACCATAATAGCAACAAGACGAACAAAAGGTCACATCCACCGTGACAACATCGCTCGGATCTTCTCCGAGGTAAAAAGTACGCTACTCAGACAGACGCCATGGCGTTACTGCATGAGTTTGGGGAAAGCGTTCGTATATGTTTCAAAGTTTTTCTGATCCTGCCACGGAATCGTTTGTGCAGTTTGTGTACGTGTACGTATACCTCTATGTGCGTGGATTATGCACGTAGATGCCTCGTTCCGTTTCGTTCAGTTCAGTTCAGTTTTCCTGCAGACGACGTGTGGCCCGGAGATAGGGGTGTAAAAAGTACAAATGCATATCCTCCTCGTCTCTCGGCAAGCAGGTGGCGAGAATCGAAATGCTAATTAACGACACCGAGAGCTGGCAGCAGGAAAAAGAATCCCAGAGTCAAAGTGAACGCGCGATGCGTGCAGTTCCTGCAACTCCCGCATCTTTCGTGATTATATGTATATGTGTGTACGTATAATCTGACTTCCAGCGCTCGGGAGACTTTCCAATTATCGGCGAAAGCAGCGCCGCAGCCCCCGAGTTCCTTCCTTTTCTCCGACTAAAGAGCCGAGGAGATTTGCCCCTTCCCGCCGCTGCCGCCGCCGGATCTTCTCTTCCTTTTAACGAGAGGGAGAGAGAAGTCGAGATTTTGCTTACCCTGTAATTAGTTTGCGTGATGCACGCAAGTGTGCGTCGCACGCCTCGATTCCGCTCCCGGAGTGTTGCAATTCGCACTTATGTCGCTGGTGGTGGTCTGGGTAATATCACTTGCACACCGGTTCCCGCCTCTGTGCACATTTCACGCAAGTGCGTGAGTGCGTGAACGCGTTACTCCACGCGCCGTGAACACGGCGTCGCGACGCCTGCACGTCAAGCGAGAAGTGTCGACGTTCGCACTCGTAAAAACAGAAATGTGTATACTGCCTGCAGTCCGTGTTTTATACAAATAATTTGTACGGCGAGAAAAATAGGGGAGGAAAAATAAAGGGTGAAAACTTAACACAGGCGAATTATATTCATACACAAAGACAATATCATTATCATTCGAAAATCTGCACAACAACTTTTCTATAAGCTATTCTTAGGATATAAAGACACAAGATGTCTGCAGTGTCAGTTCAGTTGTAGGTAGCGCCACCTTCGAGGTATTGAAATCTCATCGTTCGATTCCACGAAACGACGTCGCTGCATTGTCCCAGTGCCTAGTCTTCCATTGACTGTCTATAATCTAGTCGGGATTAAGTCTCACGGGTATTGACAGGTTTTAATGACGAGGAATCACCGTAGAAAGAGGTTATGTGCGGCGGAGGAGAATCGCGGTGGTGTGGCGGGTCACGTGGGTGAGCGGGAATTTGAATGGGTATGCATCGTGGTAATTGGTTGTGTGTATGCAGGCAGCGTTGCATTTGTCAGGGATTACACTGGCTAATTACGTTGAAAGATATAACGCGTATACCCACTCGGAGTCTAATATACACGTTAAATCGAAGCTAATTTTCGCGAATATAAGCCATCTTTTCATCGTTTCAAACCCGCCACTCAACTGGGGGCGGGTTGAGCACGTAAACGGAAAATCCGGCTTACGTGGATCAAACGAATGTCGCTTATTATTATGCGCCAACCCGCCTCGTTTCGCATCTTCTGTGCGATGCTTGTGTTAGCACGTATGCGGAAACCGCTGCACGCATAGCTTGTTATACAACCTTTAAGCATACATTTACGTTTCACATATGCATGGCATGCAAGAAAAGTAACTCGCTTTTCACTGCCTGTCGACAAGTACGCTTTGCCGTGGGTTGTGTTTCACGTCCTTGCACATAGGTATGTGCATATATATGTATAATATATATGCTCGATCCCTTTCCTGCTATGACTCCATGTCTAGTTATTTTATTTGCAGTCACGTATGCTGAAATAGGAATTGCAATTCCAAATATCGGATTCAAAGAATATCGTTGGTATTCCTGGAAATCTTAAAACTAGTGATGTCCGCTAAGTCGCAGTGATAGAATTCCTTCAATCGATCAGAAATGCGTAAAGCTTTTCGGTGACATTTTATGCGAAACGTTTCAGCGATATTATTTTAACTTTTTTCTACTTTCCTAGGACAAAAAACGGTGTAGCTTTCGTTGAACGTGGGTACAAAATTGTATGTAGTTTTGCGGGTGCCGAAATAGCAAGTTTCAGGTGGTGAATATCGAACACCGTGAAATCAACTTGGCAGCCGCAGAAACTATGCTCAGCAATCCTGCCGCACTCGATGTGTATGAAAGCATGATGGGGTTTTTAGTAGAAAATAAAACAGCACTGTCACGTCACGTGTATGTTCTCTCGCTCAGAGTATTACGTGTATGTTTTCCTCACGATGCTACCCTATGTTACACCGTAAAATATCGTGTGATGGTGAAAAAGTGCGACGTTACGATAATATCGATATACGAACAGCACACGTCAGTTCTATCGATTACACAAACTTTTCACTCCATCTGCAGACCTCAAATAAGCCGCATGACGAGCGAAGGCAGCGGGATCGGAATAAAAAAAAAAAAAAAACGAGACCGAGAGAGGAAAGAACAGAGGGGGTGGGTTGAGTTTTCGTGTGCGGAAAGTATTATGAGCGGAGTGGAAGAAGAAGCAATGCGAGTCCCCTTCGGGGCTCGAAAAACTTCCTGGGTGACGGGGAAAGGTGATTAAAATTTTAATTCCTCAACGCGATATTCCAAATGGGCAGTGACCCGCGGTTTCTTCAACAGAGGCACCACGGAGGCCACCTACATCACATTGCTTACAGACCCTGCATACACTTACTCCCATCTCATTTTCCTCCCCTCTGGTAATTAGCAGAGGAAATTTTCGGAGATCAGGTATATTAACAGGTTAATCGGTAATTTTTAGTCATTTTTAATTTCGTCATTTTCGACAATCAATTCACTAGTGCTCACCTATGACTCAAAATTTACTCGATGTACTGAGAAATGGAAATGCATATATATATATATATATATATCATAGGACTTGCACAGACGATCCCGTTCCGCATTAACGCGTTCAATGCATGACCTCCGGAGGAGTATCATAGTTGTGCGAGTTGTGAGGAGAAAAAAAAAGAGAGAAAATGATTATAAAAAGGAAAAACTCCGTCATTATCTTTCACCAGCGAGGTAAAATTTTACCGCAATATTTCGCCACAATTCCTTCGCCTCTTTTCAATGCTCGTTATAATAAGCTTGCGCACGCGGGGAAAACGCTCGCGCGCGTATATAGTGATGTGTTACCCTCGCTTCGCCGTATATATTCTACAGTTGGCGGTTGGATGGCGGGGGTGGAGAGAAATTCGCACATAAAACTAAAGGAAAGAAAGTAATAAAACCAAAAAAAAAAAAAAAAAAGGAAAGAAAAAAAAGAAAAAAAACTAAAGAGAGAGAGAGAGAGAGAGAAATAAAGAAGGCAGGTGAAAAAAAGAGCGGAGGAAAAGAGAAATGGAAGGTGACGTGAAGAGGCGCGGGAAGCTGCCGCCACCGCTGAGGCGGTGGTGGAAGAAGAGGAGGAGGAGGTCGCTATTCATCGCGAATACGAAGACTAGTCGAAGTGCTTCGGCTTGTATCAGATGGCGGCTTCACAGCCCGGCAGTCGCATTATCTCGACTCTTCGAGGCTGCACAGGTGATATTTTTCCTTTCGTATCACAGAGGCACCTGTACCGCGACGACGCCATTGCTGCTCAGCCAGCGCTTCGAATCCCGGTTCGAAACTGCCTGCAGTGCGTTGTTGCTAATGCACAGCACCGGAGCACAAAACAACGGTGCAACATGGGGTGACAGCCGTGACACGCACGAAAACTTGCAAAAGGCGTTGAAATTCGACTGAAAGGGTGCAGTCATCCAATCCAAGCTCAGCTAGAATACCGCGAATCTATGTACGTACTCTAAACATTCGTCTGTGGATTTTCATTTTTGCACGTTGTGTGCTACTATTGATATTGATCCAGGTTAACAGCCAGTATTGAAGAAATATAATGAAACGAACGAAGGTTCCTAAGTTTTGGGTTAAATTCCACTTCTGAAACCAATCAATGTTGCGTAGAAATTGCAGTTGTAGCTGCAGGTAAGCGAATATAAAAGTATGTTTGGACTGTGAAATGGACTTGGAATGACATAGGTACTCGAAAAAGAATTGAAATCTTATGGGGAAATTAGATTTTATCTGCAAATCGGGCTTGTAGCGCTTTTTGTGAGCGTATGATGAGTTCAGTTTCGATTCAAATAATATTAGCAGGAATAGCTGCGTAGGTAAGATGAAGATTGAATTCAGCGAATTCGTTAATATATGTATTTACCCCCGCGCAGAGAAATAAAATACTAAACGAATTGTATTTTTTTACAAATTTTCACGTTCCGTGTACACATGGAACTGCAACTGTCAATTTGCGGTTAGGTTACAGTCACTCAGTTAAGTAGAAGAACTAATTAACTAACCACTTGCGTTCACTAATTACTCGAGTAATTACACGAATTACAATATCGCATAATTGCTGCAATTAACGTTGTCGTGCCTGAAGAGCGCTTTTCAACAAAATCCTTCGCGTTTTGTTTTCGACGTATGCTCAATGCTCATACATGTAGCCCCATGTGGAGTGTCCAAGGCTAGGGAAAATTCGTGATTACAGTGAGATTCACTGAAAATATTTCATAATGCAAAATTCTGTCGAGGAAATAGTCTGCGAATAATATCTCTATCACCAGCTCTTTATTCATATAATTTATTTTTTCGTCTTTTTCTTACCTTCGGTATAAATTCACGTTCGTGACAAAATCTTTGGACACGAACATAACGAATATATGTAAGATAAAGCAGTGTTATCGAAAACAATTGTGTAGATCATATTATAAGCTGGGATACCAAAGTCTGGGGTTAAATGGGGACCAGTATAATTCACCCTGGCGAATTACTGCCAAATTAATTCGCTGAATCAAACGGTATTGTGCTATATCGATAATGATTTCCTGGGAATCTTGCTACAAACTCGGGGTCGTCTTTAGCTCCACGTGCTAAGGCCACGACTTGCCTGCCTCGTCTCTCACCGGCTTTCCTTTCCTTTCCTTTCCTTTCCTTTCCTTATGAAGCGCCAGGGTTTTCTGGGGCACGTTGAGAGAAGAAGAGCGAAACGAGGCGAGGGTGAGAGCAATGCCGGGGGTTGAGGCGCTGGGGCCAAGCCCAAAGGGGTTTACGAACACAATAGTTTGAAATATTCGAGCCTTGGCAAGAAGTTACCCTTGCGCTGGTAATTAACGAGTTAAAGTTTGGCGTCGCGACGCTCTCTCCGCAGCCATAAGACTCTCTAGCATCCATTAGTCGAGTGCCCAACTCCGGCCGGGGCTTGTATTGACCGCGGAGGAAACCCTTTCCAAGATTTCAAACCCAAAATATATTCTCCCCAGTCGCGGTGGTATGCCTCTTGTATTATTACACGGCGTTTCCATCTCACTCTGCTTTTACAAAATGGCGGAAGACTTCCTCTTTCAGAGATTTACCATAATTAGTGTTGACCTCTTTTAACTGGTCAGTCTATTATTTGATAAAATTTATCAGAAACAGGAAATTTCATTGTGCGAGTAGACAATCTTGAGGTGCATTAACTTAAAAGAAAATTAAAGCCATAGGGAGACCAATTATTTTGATAGTATTTGCAAAATGCTGCAAAATGATGAAGAAAACCAAGCGTAACGATCTGGTTAAATCAGATGAAAGATTGCTAATGTACTGTGAAATTTGTCCGAGAGAATACAGAGAGAGTTTTTGTTTTAAAAGTAACGTTTTGTAGTTGTCGGAGGCATCCGAGCGAATCATCAGAAATGGTATTAAACTCAAGAAAAACTCGAAGAGCTGGGGGAGTTGGAGGCGGAAGGACTGAGCAAACTGGAGGGTGAAGTAAAAATGTTGCGGTGGTAGCTGGTAATAATCGTCAGATGGACTGGAAGTAACGAGTCGAAAATCTTGGAGGGTTTTATTGTTTGGACCCCGAGGGTATCCCACCTTAAAATTCCAATCGTTTCTCGTTTGTTTCCCGGGTGATCGATTTTGCATAACAATTCGAATTCGAGGTATTTATTTACTCACTTATTCATTCCTAATATTCTTCTTACCAGTAAAAGGTGTGTGGATATTTCTTGTAACGTCTTAAGGTACTTATAAAGACTCGTTGTACACCTCGAAAACGCGGGGATGCAAAACTCCTATACCAGCTGCCATTTCGTCATTTCACCATCAAATCTCATGGAACTGGGCTCAAAATGTGTGTTTCATCACCGCCGAGTGGCATCATACCAGATAGTTCGATCCATTCCGTGCAACTGTGAAAATTTGGCCAATTTCTGTGGGTGGTAACCAATCTGTAAAATTTTTTTCCAAATTTTGAAAAAGTAAAAAGACGCTCCACTTTTTGCCAAAATAAGGCATTAACTGCCCAAGTTTCACTCTGATCGCTTGAGCGGTATAGGAGTTTTGCATCCCCGCGTCTTCGAGGTGTACAACGTGTCTTTATAAGCACCTTAACCTCGATATATCCAGCTAATTTAGCTCGGCCAATCACTGCAAGTATCATTCTTTTGTTCGACGAGCCCCATGACACTCACAACTACGGTATCCATGCAACGCGGTGGTTCTCGGTTCTCAAGATGAATTGATAAAGTTAGCTGGTGTTATACAAACTGGTTCCACGCAAGCTACGGGAGACTAAGAGGGAGTCACCACGGTTGCCAAGATACAACGAAGAGACTTTGGATTCCATTTCAACGGGAGCCAGATGCTCCTGGGTCCCTCTGGTGATTCAGGAATTCACTCTAGCCACTTTGAACCGAATCAAAATCGATCATTATTTTGCGTAAGCAGCGCTCCGTAAGTTCCGAAAGATTCTCCTAAAACTATACGCATCATTCCTTCACCGTATTAGTCATTCCAATCAGGGACGTTTCGTCAGAAGCTTTTTTCCATTAGTGCTTGTTTACGGAACACAAGCCTTGTACAAAGTCCAAAGATCTAATGTCGCTTCTTCCTACTGAATTTAAGGGAAATGTAATCTCATCGACCATTTAATGTCCTCGAACAAGTGTAGATCAGAACTAGTCGATGATTTTAACTTTTATCGCTTATTCAGATGCACAAACCAATGCATCGAAACCATCAGACTAGTGGTAATGGCGATCAAAGCTAATCCGTTGTTTCAGTAATAAAATATCTTCAATGTCACGAATGCATGGTCAATCAGGTTATCTACTCTAATCGGAATGCGATATGGGAATAATTGTTCATACAAAGAAAGAGAAAGGAAAAAATAATGCGCGCTAGAAGCTCGTGGTGGAAGAATGACACTTGGAGAAAGAAGACCAAAGGTACACGCTAAGTGAGAACTCACCACGGATGGTCAATGATTCGATAACTTTCAACAAAGGGGTTTGATGGCCTGGCACAAAAGAGCATCGTGGTATCGCATTTGTGTACCAAGCTTAGCGAGTACCGATGAGCCAGAGCAATTGAATATTATAAAGACGTCAATAGTGTCGCCGAAACTCAAAGATGACCTCACGACCTCCGGTTAAGGTTATCTTCATATCTGGAGTGTCTGTGTAGCCGTTTCGAGAGAAACTCTTCGGCGTACCGTATAATCTTGATCTATACGATAGAGCCATATCAACTGATTCTGCTTCACGCGTATCGAAGTGATTCAAATCCTTTCCGACGAACGATTAACGCCAATATTCAAACCCAGAAACCGTGATACTGCTTCTCAACCTCATACAATATTTTCGTATTTTATGTTTGCAACTGTAGAATGAGACAAAAATATGGTGGATGCATAGTTTTGTGAGGGTCTCCGCTTCGATTTATCATACTATCACAATGATATTTCTAATGTCTTACCTTCACATTATCAAATTGAGGTTAAAGACAACTTCAACCATAATTTTCTTTCAGCGAAACATGCATCACGTGATATACATATAGTATAATATGATATCTAAAGTACTCGATACCTACATGCCTGTCGTTATTTTCGATATCGCCGGCATCGGCACGAGGCCCTCGTTGGCCAGACTACACAACGTTCCCCGTGTGTTTCTGTGCGTGTGTGTATATATTCCGTTCGGTATTATCCAAGCTATACGCCGCTATCTGATGACCCGCCCGAGGGCTGCGTCTGACAGCAACCAGTGGAACGGGGACTTCTAGGAGAAGGCTCAACAAGGCGAATGGTGTGGGGTGGCTGTGCTGCGGGCAGTCTTCGCGTTATGCACTTAAATATGTACGGAGGTAATACCCTCGAGTGGAGCACGAGAAGGTGCCAGACGTGGTTTCGTCTAGTATGTGATACCGACAGCTTGTTTACCGCCCGGATTTCTCGACTACGTATATTTTCTATAGCTACTGGTGCCGCATTCCGTATCAACAACGAGAATCATGCGATAGGGAACAATCCCAAACTGTTTCGGGTGAATAACCTATCTGATCGGATTATTCGCACGTTTCAGACGATCTTGGACAGATTTCTGTTTCACTGACCAATTCGGCGAATAATGGCTCACACTTTTTTCTTCTGATGAGAAATAAATTCTCTTCAAACTCTGGGAAATAATGGGATTGAAGATCGAGCTTTTGTAGTCATTAGGGAAACGTTAGTGAAATAGACGGAATCGTTAAGCTGTTTCTTTAATCACTTTGAGGTTATAATACGCTATTGCTTCATCAATTTTTCAAATTCTTACTAGTTTGAAGTTTGAAGCTATTTTATCGGCTAGTGGTCGTCCATTAACTATGTTACCAGTTCTGAGCTTTTTTGAACCCCCCCCATCCACTAAACTGGTAACCGCGTTTACGGACGACCACCTATCAGCCGAAGAAAAAAAAGTCAAAAGCGATTTGGGTAGTCTGTCGATAAAACAGAAAGGTTCTTCTATTGGCAGCGCTGATCGATGTGACGCCAAGACAAGCGGCGAAGGATTCTCGACTCCCGTTTCAATTGGGTTTCTCCCGGGGTCCCAGTAAATTCCTTTTCCGGTGCCCGCGACATTCTCCCTGGCACTGGCAATAGCTCTGGTCTGGGGAAGAATTCTCGACGTAAGGAGTGGCGCAATCTTTGAAGTACCGCTACAGGAATGGAGAAACGGGGCTCAGTGCCGATTCACCGATTCATCGACCCGTCGATATTCTGTATGGATCCGCTCGTTTACCATCGCCATTCCATCCTCGAAATTCACAATGCGAGCATCGGAGTATCGGGGTGAAAGTAAGTGTCTGACTCTTCGACATTATGTTGCTGATCGTCAGCTGATCAGTTCTTAGGTACCTCGCAACTTCCAGGTATCGAATCATAAAACTCTTTGGTAGTAATACATATTTTACTGACGAGCTAGAGGTTTACCAAGTGACTCGTTATTGGGAAACACAAGATGTCTAGAAATGGCCGGAATTCTCACTGTCGTCGACTGTAAAAAGATGGCGGTATAGAGGGAAACACAACCTTATTGAATTTTGATAGCAATTCCTTACCTCAGATTTCGGGGATTTGGCAAAAAAAAAAAAAAAAAAAAAAAGAACAGGAAAAGAAAGCGGTGTTGTGAAAAAATGTGGAAGAAAAAAATCTCTCTTGGCAATTTCTCGCCCCTTTTGGCACGTGGTCGCGATAAGGCTCCCTCTCGCTCTTGCCTTCTTTTCCACTATCTTTCTCTCTCTCGAACAACCTTGCGTTGTCATCGTGTAGGAATACGATATACGTACCGGTATATATGCAGGGTACGAAGTGCCGCGAAAGGGGCGTCGGTCTATCAGCATATTTCAAAGATAAGCTCGCCCTTCCCTCAGCGAGCTTCGCCATATCCCGCTGCACCGTAGGTTTACAGCGCCTCCCGCGGAACCATCAGCCATAATAACAATCCGATATGATTACGCCATAATCGTAAGTCGTAAGGTGAACGCGAGTGCGATAGAGAGAGGGAGAACGATGGGAAGATAGCCGAGGCTGAGGGAAAGGGAAAGGGGATGGAGACGGCGACGTCGTCGGGAAAATTACACCAAGGAATTGAGATACCGTGTTTACGTCTTCTAAAGTGCGCCGCCGCGTCTAAACAAAATTAAACACCCCTTCGTCGCTTCAGGATCGAGATCGGGTCTTCAGCTCACGGTGAAATAAAGGAAATATTTTCGTTAGGTTGAAAGACTGCAAATAAAATTTCCGTCGTCATACCCTTAAAGAAAAAGATCATCTTCTAGACACAGCTATCAGTCAATAATAGTGAAACGATGTCACGATCAGACATTAGACTACCAAATAAGTGCAGTTGGACCGAGGGCAGGGGTGAAACGCGAAGAAGCCGACGGGGTGCCGACGAGAGAGCGGAAACCCCGGCAGGCGAACCCCGTCGCGGGTTCGTTCTGAGCCTTTCGGTCACCCCAGTGACACCCGCATACCGCCGCCCCCAAGGGATGCAATCAGAACGTTTCAATCAACAGTCTCTGGGGCGGTTCGCAGGAGGTGGGATGGAGGCGGAGGTTCGGGGACCGCGATTACTCTGATAACCAACAGGCATTAAGCCGCGGACGGGCGCCGAGGGCGGAAACCCCTTTCTGCGCTTTGTCCCCGAGTGGTTTTAAGGCGGTGAGTCACGGCCATCGAGTTTAAAGTATGGGATGCCAGATCCAAGATTACACGCTTCGAGCACCCGGCATATTAAACCCAGGAGTATATGCGATAAACGGGGCACGTTTCTTGTTCACGGTCCAGCCAACTCTCAAATTATTGAGAAGGTACACAACCTTTGAAATACAGACAATAAGAATGTGTTTTTGTATACTAGAGTCTTTCAAGAAAAATAATGTCGTTATCAACCTAAAAACTGTCGTATTCGTTGCGCAAGTTTAACGCTTACGTTTCAGTTTTAACTTTACAATATTTCTGATATTTCCACAGTATAAATTTATACTCGATCTCTCGATCAATCACATGCATATTCCCACACAGTATAGAGTGTGGGTGAAATGGTACAAGAATGAAATTTAGTTAGCAGAATGAGAGAGAGAGAGGAAAAGTAGTTCATTCTCGTATTTAATAGCTAAATAACACAGGATTTACCGCTGATTGTGAGTCGGGAAAATTTCTAAATGATCCATCTGCCACAGGATGCGATAGAAATATATAATATGTATGACAAGGGGTGGGTAAATTTCGTGACCATTTTCGTTGAAAATCCTTGTGTTCTGGTCAGTGAATATTTGTGAAAACGCGGAGCAATTATTCCAACAATTCTCGTACCGTTTTTCAATCGGGGAAATATAGTTCCCCAGTTGAAGTACACGCTGCTGCTGCAGAGTGTTCCCCTGACTCGAAGCTCGATTTCCATGTGCGACGTAATCCACGTGGACCTGAATGAATGCCAAACGAATGGGGCGTGGCTGTATGGTGAAAAGTTAATCACGGTTTGCCGTGTTGGCGGTGGCAGGGAACGGAGGGGCCGTGCAGGGTCCCAGAATCCCTTGATTACATGGGCGTCCCGGACTTCGCGACTCCCGGTGACCGTCGAGCCCGACCATATGGTCGTGTTTGGGTCGCTCGTGCCCCGCGAAACCGTTGAAAAACAATCACGTCCGTTCGCTGTGAAAGTAGTCAACGTCAATTGTCGAAACCTGCTGCCTAAATTATCATTGTTTGTCCGTTGCCCCATCCCCCTTGTAACCCGAGTATCAGGTTTAAAAAAAAAAAAAAACTCGGTTATGGTTGGCCTAGCAGCGACGCGATGCAGGTTTTTCCCTTGTGTTGTGGCTCCACCTACGAGACATCCATTAAACGCCGGACCTCTTCGGCTCCTCCTTGACTTTTTTCTCACAACGGTTTCACCCCTCTTTTCACCCCCGACTCTTCCGCAGAAAGAGGTAATCTTACACGAGGACCGCGCAGTACTGGCACGATCCGCGGGGCCGACAGTCAATCACTGTAATGGTTGGCTGCCTGCGTCATCTGTGTTCCACTAACCTCGAACGACAACCGTACGGTCGTGGATTCGACCAGCTCTTCTAGAGGCGAGTATATTAGTCTGGCAGAACGGTTGGAAACCATTTTTCGTTGCGTTGGAAGCCGCCTCAAGTGATCACAATGCAGTCGCAAAGCTCCAAGTGAGACTCGTTCGGTCTCTCGTTGTCCACACTCGAACAAACTGGAACAGATATTCGACTTTTGGGGGTTAGGTTGGGTTCACTGGTTGGCTGGATAGCATGGGATGTGTGCTCTCACGGATGCCCCGCGTCTCCATTCTCCGGCTCGCTGAGGACGCCACCGATGCCGCTTCCTTCTCTTCTTGATGAAATGGCGCCGCTCGACGACCCGCGCAGATACCCCGGGGATTCCAATTGTCTAGGACTGTCTTGTACTTTTCAATAACCAAGATTGGATCGGGGACCTATGGAGATATTATTATGCACTCCTCCGCCCTTCGGTAGAACCCCGAATTTTTCCAATTAGCATTTCGCCTCATCGGCAGATTCCAAAAAGTGAAACACCACCGATACTTGCTGATCAAGTGAAAAAATATGATGATCTATGTGAAGTGTGATCAAAAGTCTGGCTCAGCACTAAATTATTTCAATGGTAACATTCGATTTTGTACTGCAAAAGATGACGGTTTATAATTCCTTGGGAGTAGACTCATGGGGTAATCATTGATTGGAATGCAGAATTTCAATACTACTATCCACATCTGTACCTAGAAACACATAATTGAGTATGCCTAATTTATCACCGAGCAAAGTACAAGGTACACACGGGATGTATATACATAAATTGGTACAAAACAAATTGTAAAGTAATTGCAAAGCGTTAGTGGTTCAACGCTCAGGGCACTCTGTCGGTTACTTCCACTTCACCGAATCTCAACGACTTTACTTTGATTCGCCCTTACTCCAGCCCTTCGCCCTTTCGCACTCTTTTCATCCCTCCGTCTCGTCCTTTTCCTCTCTCCGTCAATTTACGGCAGTACCACCCATCGGGTGTTCAGTTTGCTATACCCACTTTGCTTTCCACCTGCGTTTCATCGAGCTAATTCGTTGAGATGTACCGTGTCGTGATGGCTTATTGTCTATTGCGGGAATACCGAGTCCGGTGGTTCGTCCAAGTTTACAAATCTGTGAGATGTACGTTTATGTTCTTTGTTTTCAATGCGGTGAATGCCTACCATGAAAAATATAATAAGGTTTTAAGGTTTCTTTTCAATGAAAATAGTGTGTATTGTGCGTCTGAGAAATTGTAAACCAATCGTGTTCGTGATCCTCTGGTAATTCGCCGACTCTGTTCTGTTTCTTCGTATCGAATTGAAGATATCGAAGCAGACCTGAGAGCATTTCAATTCCATAGACGTACGTTGTGGAAATTTCTCTGAACTCGGTGAGTGGATTTGAGACAAGATGTCTTCCAGCTCGAGAGCAGAATGCCGATAAGGGTGTTCCCGGAGGTCGCGGAGTGCTCTCGAGTGCCTTCGAGGCGAAGCGGACAATGTCCGGTTAATGGCTACCCTAGTGCCGCTTCTATACGTGTCACTGCCGTCTCCGTTGAAAGCTAATATATGTTCCTGATAACACCTTGATCGCCTCAAACCACTCTTGGAGCTATCCGATGCACTAGCTTTTTTCTCGGTACTCTAGTAACTTTTTCGCAAAATTATGGCATCCCATATCCGTATTCTGGTTGCACACAGTGTTGGAGGAATATTGCAGGAAGATGTGTGCAATATTTGGGAAATATTGCAAATTTCGCAAAGTTAGATTGCGCCATTCGGTGACATATTATAATATAACTTTGCAAAGTTATCATTATTAATCTCGTGATTTTGTATCTTTGCAGAAATAATGCAGAATATTTCTGAAGGATTACAATTTTTGCAGAAATCCAATGCTGCGTTGTTTTTGCAAATGTTAAATCTTGCAAAGTTAAGTTCCTGCAATATTTCAAACCTTGCAAACTTTCGTTACTGCAATATTTCTGATTGGCTAATTGACAGAGAAAGATTATTATCTACATGCTCACTTATTTCTTAAATTCCGACCTTTCAACAAGTGTGAATTATCTATGGGTGTACAATCTGACTCGTTTTCCACACACTTTGTCTCGGTGCCAAAACGGTTTTCTCGAGCATTGCGAAGGGTTCGCGGAGTGTAGAAACACGCGTCGACGAGCCAAACAAGATATATATTTGTTGTGTCAACAATTTAGCCCGGGGCTCTTGACTTAATGTGGCGGGCGCCCTCAGTTTTAAGTCACCCCCGCCGTCGGCCCAGACGGCTATGTCACAGGGGTCGTAGGGTCGGTCGGGGGGTGGCTAATGAAATATCCGTGCCGCTTTAACCGAGTTACAGACCCCGACGAGGTTGGGACCCTCCTTCCCACCGCCCCGACGCAAACATATTGTCGAGGAATCTCCGATGCCTGATTTCATTTGTCCCTGCGATTTTTACACGCGCCGCAAGTGCCGTTCTCTGAACCAAGTCGCATCCCCTTAATACATTGGTCGCAGACAATACCTCTGTTACTAATTCTGCAATCAGTTTATCGTGCCTTTCGCGTCTTAAGATATGCACAGTGTCATTTCTTGGGTGGATTCTTCAAGTAAGACAAATACTTTGTGTTATTTTTTTTATGCTACAGTATGAAGTACGATGTATTATAAGGATAAGTTCGCGAATCGCCAGGGATGCTGTTGAGGGTACTGGATATGGTTTATAGTAGCTTGAAGTTGGAAACGTTAGTGTAACGAAGCATGTTTAGGAAAAATCTTGAATTAGCACATTTAGAAACATCTGAAATTTAGTAAACATGATCCTTCCAAACCAACTCCTTCAAAGTCATTCTAAAATTATGCAATAATGACTTTTTTCCCCATGTTTCGTTAAGTTAACGTTACTAACGTCAGCCTGATGGAATAATGTAATACTTTCCTGAAAAAATTTGAAAATCAACTGAGATTGCGTGGCGAAGAAGTTTCAGTGATTATTGTGCCATCATGCGATTAGCGGCGGTCGTTCTGCCTCCGTCTGTACCAAATCAAGCAGCCTCGCACCTCTTGCGACGGCTCCCACGCTCTTCTTCTCTCTGAGGGGTCCTCGCCGTGTCTGAAGCTGGGGATTACGCTGCGGTCCGGATACGTCGCTTGCAAGCTACATTAACTCGGCCTATATCATCTGATAGGGACTTACTTAGCGGCCCTAAGTATACACGCTCGAGTACCGCGCACGCATACTTTGGGCTAAGACGATTTCGCAGTAGCTAACGGTTGGAATGACGAGTTGATCGGTAGATTTCGGGTATTCTTTTTTTGATTTAATCCTAAATATGCATAATCTATACAATATTTCACCTAGGTACTACAGACTTTTCACGTTCACCTTGAAAGAAAATACTTGCCATAACTTTTGAGTTTAACCTTTATGCAATGTCAAAGTATGTAGATTAAAAAATTTCTGATCTTCCACTAGGTTTCCAGGATTCCAATTAGTTAGTCCGCAGCATATAACGGTGAGGCTTTTATTCGTGTCCGAAAACTGGCTGTAATCCTTTCGGAATGCTTCGTGTTAATACTATCTAATACTACCCCACGCGTACTGCATTAAATTTAAATAAAAATGCCCGACTGCCATGTTCACAACAGTGCCTATAAATCAGGGCGAGGGGGAGCCGGAATGACCGGCCGAATGACCGGCTCCTGGTATAATGCGCGATATTTATGCTCCCGCGGGTACAGTCCGCACCTCCCTAACCTGGCCTAACTTATCGTCGAAAACCTGTACCGCTGTTGTACTCGCAGAAATTGGTATAGGGCATATTTAACGAGTAAAAATTACACCACCGAAAGAGTTATTTGATTCCGGAGATTAGTAATGTTGCAGAAATATTGCAGCAACTCATCTCTATACCTTCTGAAATATTTTAGAACGCAATATTTCTGCAGCATTACAGCTACAATTGGAATGTGTAAATATTGAGACAATGTTTCTGCAACATTGCAACCGCAATTGCGATGTGGAAATATTGAAGCAATAGTTGTGTAACATTGTAGCTGCGTTTGAAATGTGAAAATATTGAAGGAATATTTCTGCAACATTGTAATCACAATTGCAATGTGTAAATATTGAGACAATGTTTCTGCAACATTGCAACCGCAATTGCAATGTGTAAATATTGAGGCAATAGTTGTGTAACATTGTAGCTGCGTTTGAAATATGAAAATATTGCGGCAATATTTTTGTGTAATTGCAGCTACAATTGGAATGTGAGAATATTTCGGCAACATTTCTGCAATACTGCGCAATATTTCTGCGACATGGCAGCTGAAACCGCGATGTTTAAACATTCTAGCGATATTTCTGCGATTTGGCAGAAATATTCCACCGAAGTAATCTGCAATATATTGAAATATTTAAGACACATTGTACGATGTTTCAGCAACTTTGTCAAAGAAATAATTTCATTCGAAAGTTCTTAGAAAAATGAACGTATCTTTCTACATTACAGAGTCCACCCGTTTTTTGTTTTGATAACGTAACAGTTCTTCCAGCTTCATCGTGAAAGACCAGCCTCAATATTTTTTATCTTGTTTTCTCCCTTCCGAGGTTATAATGTCACCCCTGACACAAAATCAAGATCCCTTAGTAGCCGTGGATGCAGAGTCGGCGCTACCGTGGGTATACCAGCAGTCTTCCGCCTCGGCAGGGCATGCAACCGCTTATAATCTATGCAGGGTGCGGCCCAGTTATGGGGCCCGCAGTAATGAGGCTGCGTGGCGACGGGATAAATCACTCCTTCGTACTCCTACCGGAGGATGATCGTAATCCGGTGTTCCTCGTCTGCAGCCTCGATGCGTTCTCGGGGTACCACGAAATTATCCCGAAACGGCACGCTCATTTGCGTTGGCTGCCCTGCGTGTCGTTTTTTGGTTTGGCCATTTGATATCCTTTACCTTTTTTTTTGCGAGAAGGATTTTCTTTATAAAATGGCACGTCTTTCAAGATGACCAAGCCTAGACCATTGTCTAGGCTTTATTGTAATCATCGCACGTTTTCCACTAATAGAAAAACTGCTTTCCGTCACGTGGGCGTTGAGGAAGGTAAATTTTCTGGTAACGTCCCGGTACTTGCAGCCATAACATCGCCACATTGTGTCAAACTACTTACACGAATTGTACACACGTCGTGCCTACCGGTGGTGCATTCGGAACATCTTCTCTTGCGGCACGAGTGTCAGGAGTTCGCAGTGCGGCGCCCTGGCTGCGTGGGCACTCGGCTGGCTGTCACCCGATGCACCCTGGCTAATCCTATTAACACGTGCCGCTATTGTAAAATCCTTCCGTTTAGAGATTTAAATATTTTGATCCAGTCTGACACTGGATCCTGTTTATTCTTAAGCTTTCTACCTTCTCGACTCTCGAGAATCAAGACACCTCAAACGACGATTAAACGGGCGTTTTATCTCGTTCACCATTTTCTGCAAACGATCATAAAGAGTTTTACCTCAAGTGTGCAATCCGACATGCAAGTGGTTTTTGATCGTTTAAAAAAGCTCGTAGTGTGTCTATAAAGAACTAGTAGATAGTAAGAATGAACTTTGATAAATGGAGAAAACATGGATTTTTGCCTCGTTGTTAATTTGAAGCATCTTTTAAATCGGATCGATCGCGTGGGTTCTACCGAGGCTGTGAATCGACACTGAAATTCGCGCGTTTCGGTATTCACAAAATTACACAATACTGTTTTAGAATATACATTGCGTATTATTTCTGAAGTATGGGATGCTACGTGAAGTCAACTTATATCTGCATTCCGTGAACGTTATAGGTCAAGAAATAATTTGAAAGAACGAGTAATGGGTTCGCCGAGGAGAAATGCAATCACAAAGACCAAGCGATGACGTTTAAATAGTAACATCTTTCCACTTCATTTCCAGGGTCTCGTTTCACGAAGGATTGAAGAGCGTAGAGCGAGGAGCAACGGCACATTTTTGCCCCCATAACTCTCGTTTATTGGGCAATTAACATCCCCCCTCCGTAGTTTCGCGCCACCCTCTTTCCTTTCGCCTTATTCTCGCAAGGAACTGAGATAAGTCTAATTTCATTCTTTTTTTTCCTTGTTCATTTATTTCTTGTTGTTATTATTATTATTATTATGACGTTTCTTGCGTCTTCTCCGTGCGTAGGCCTACAGACCTGAACCAAGGTGAGATACTTCGAAATAATGAGCGTCATGGGTGTGCCACCGGATAAACTGTATTTATGCCTCTTGCCCACCTCGCTTTGCCGCGCTTTCGTCCCAGCTTTTACTTTCTCATTTATTTTCCTCGTCTCTGTTTTTTTTTAATTCTTTTTTCTTTTATTCGGTATCGTTAAGTTTTTTCACCTATAGACGCTGGGCCTTGACCGATATCAAATATGGACTGTTATCGAATTTCATTTGAAAGAACATGCTGAATCGTATAGAACGTTGCTTGTTTTTGCAAGCAAATTGCACTATGTTCTAATGTCAAAAACGACTTGGCCTGTGAACAATGAATAATTTTAAAAAATTGGTTTAAGCTCGCGGAGTGTATAAACTATAAAGTATGCACAAAAATAGAAGAATTTAGTTAAAAGAAGGCGGTGAGAATAGGATAATGTGAGAATAAGAAAAATAAAGGAAGAATTCCAGCAGAAAGGAGTAAGGAGTGAAAGAAACTGACTGACTACACAGGCGGGTAAATACCAACGTAGGAACTTCATAATTCGCATTGTAGCGAAAAAGCGAAGAATGCGGCGCCGGCAACAAAGTGCACTGTACACATTCATATATATATATATAATGTACAATATGTATTCCTTGCCGCCGAGTCGGGCGTTTGTAGTCCGTTTTGCACTTTTTTCGCCTAACTATGCACCCTGGCATGCACCGGCGGAGCGTTTGTCGAAGCGAAAGGGAGCATTGAAAACTCATGCCAGTTGAAAAAAATAATATCCCCGCTGGTGTCCCAGGTATGGGACATGATGTAAATGGGACCTCGCGTGCCCTGCACGTCGAGAGTGTCGAAGTGTCGTCGACGCTCTGGAGGGAAGTCGAAAGAGCTGTCGAGGGTTGCGGACAGGCGCGAGAAGGCGTGTTAAACGCGGCTGCCGTGTCGTCTGTATGCAGGCTACCAATTGTTGGCTGTTAACAATTCCCGAGTTTGTTATTTTCTCCAATTAAAACATTCCCAGTTCATGCTTCGCGCGACTCGACGAGCGTGTTGATCCCATCCCGCTGCGCGCTGCACTGCCTGCTGTTGGAATCAGTTGTACGAATGAAACCGCATTTCGTCTTTGTGATGGAATAATATTCATGATTTTTGTTTTAGCAAAAAATCTGATCATTCCTGATATCACACTGATTACTTTGACGCAATAGGACTTTTGGAACTTTCATACAAGTTTTATAGAATTTCTTAGATGTTTGCAAAGTAACAATTAGGAAATCGTAATTCAATCCGAGCTTTGTGTTACCATTAGAAAGTTTTTCAGAGTTGTTAGAATCTCTTTGAATATCGTTTCAAAATAGCGAAACATAGTTTTCCGCTTTTTTCTTTAAGGTCTACCCAAAGAAGTTTAGGAATTTCTAAATTAACCCTTAACTGATAAAATATTCCAACTTTCAGCTGGGGGAGGATTCGAAACTCCGAATTGAAGGACAGTGGTTTAGAACGTCCGAGATCAAGCACACTAGGGTACACCGACAAATGTGTTTGACTAACTAAAAGTTTGAAACTTTGGTAGTTTCGAATGTCCCGTCAGCGTTTGAACTGCGACGTCGGATTTCGAGGAGGGTGAATATTACCCTCGTGCCTTGCCTGGTCAGGACTGCGGTTAAAAACTGGAGTACGGTTTCGGTTAGCTGGAAACACGTGCTGATTCGCACGGAATCACCCACCGCGTGCACTTCCCAAGTTTCCCTCTGGAGTCTCAAACCGATTTCTGAATTCATTATACAACTGATTTTTATCGCGTTTAACAAGTGATCACAGCGATGATCGTTTCGTGTCTGGAATTTATTGTACTTAAAAAGTAGATGAATAATATTTTCCTCCGATTGATAAATGTTTCCTTAAGTTAGAAAATTTATACTTATGTTGACTTGCATGACATGGAGTAAAACTGAAGTCCTGCACCTTTCGATCGGCCAAATGACTTGGTCAATGTCCTAACTATCAAGCTCAGATGCCAAAAAAAAAAAAAAATTATCTTCAACTTTTAGTCAAGTAACTTCACCCTCGGATATGTGCTTATTAAAAGCACAGCGTTTCATACCACTTTGTGTATCGGAGATGTTCGATACTGTCCTTTTCGTCCCGCATCAAGAGTTGAGATGATCCGGACAATAACAACATGAGAGAATAATGGTAATAATCGAGTTTCTGCAAGGGTAAGTATGCCCAACTACTGCGGGTACCAACACGTCGATCATAGACTTGGAAACTATGGAGAGATCGACGAACGTGTACCAACACGTGTAGGTACATGGAGCGAGCGCTCGCGGCGGCGGTCCCGCAACTCAATCAATTATCTCTGCACCAACTAGCGACTAATCCAACTAATTCGGTACGGGGGCAGTCAGGCAGGCATCCAGTAGAGCGAAACCGTACCCATACCCCGTGCAATTACCACGTGCGGTTAACAAGGAGATCACCTCTCCTCGATGGATGGCGGCTCGGCGCTCTGCGGGTCAGGTCAGGTTAGGTTAGGTCGAGTTGTGTGAAGCTAGGGTACAGCGGCTGCTCGGGCTAACGGGCACATTCACTTGGCTCGCGCGATAATCGGCTTACGGACTGCTAATCATGATCCGCCGGAGATGGGGAGCAGCCCACTGGCTATATCCAGGTAGGTACGAGCCAGCTTTATAACGGGGGTGCGGGCGCAACGCAGTGGGCGCAGTCGATGTTATCCACCTACGCATCCGAGGTGCCGGGGTGCCGATGCGTGCGAACTTGCGGCAAGGGACGCGGACGGGAGGAGTTCAAGGGGTTGTGGTCGCGCAACCAGGCCTACCTGGTACCTCGTTAGGGGACGGGAAAAGTGCGAGATTAAGCAAGTTGGGAGCAAAAGGCGAGAAATCATATTTTTATTCATCGTTTTATGTACAGCATGTAATGTTGCAAAAATATTGCAGAAACCTACAACTTTACAAGATGCGGAATATTGCAGATTTGTTGATATTTTTATTCATCGTTTTCCGTACAGCATGCAATATTGCGAAAATATTGCAGAAACCTACAACTTTACAAGATGCGGAATATTTCAGATTTATTGATATTTTTTATCGGCGTTAAGCAAGTTGGAAGCAAAAGGCGAGAAAACGTATTTTTATTCATCGTTTTCCGTACAACATGCAATGTTGCGAAAATATTGCAGAAACCTACAACTTTACAAGATTCGGAATATTTCAGATTTATTGATATTCTTTTCAATGGTTTTAGTGTACGTGTAAGACTAAAGCATTCACGAAACGTTCCTCTACCATTCCTGCAAAATTTTTGAAATATTTCAGTGATATTCCGATAATGTTCATGCATTATTCTTGCAATATGCCTGTAACGTGACTTCAATGTTTCAGAAATATTCCAGCAACATTCTTCAAATATTCTTCCTCCAGAATTCTTGTAATTTTCTTGCAATATTAATCTAACATTCCAGCAATATTATTGAAATATACCGGCAATATTTATAAAAAAATCTTTCAATATTATTACGATAGTCTGAAATTACTTTCATTGTTCTTGTAATTCTTATGCATCATTCCTGCAACATTATCACAATATTTCTTTAATCCTGCTGAGAAAGTGGCTGAAGTCACCAGCCCTGAGAGCTTGCGGTGTTGAACTGCGTTGACCGCGAAGTGGTGCAAAGCTGGTTCCGTCAAAAGTCCCCGCAGGTCCTTTCTTACGGCAATTTACTTATTTACTAATCAGCAATTAAAATCAGCTGCACGTTGGGGCTCCTATAGACGAGAGCAGAATAAGGACTTGTTCTCGGAAAGAGAGGAGGAAGAGAAAGAGCGAGAGAGAGAGAAAGAGAGAGAAAGACATAGTGCCTTTAATTAATTAACACCTAGCAGGTAGTCACTAATTAGAACGGCGCTGCTAGTAATTAGTGGTTCATATGTAAGGGATAATTGGCGATTGATTCAACGAATCAATTAGGTACTAAAATATTGGCCCGCACACTGCAGCTCGCCCGCGGTTCTCTCTGTTTCGGGTGAGTAAAATTTTTTTTCACTGATTTCTGTTTGACCCGGGTTGGCGGGGGGTCTCCCACCCTTCGTAGCGGTATCCATGCACACGACCCTGTCCGGAGATGAGGGATGCGGTAGTGAAATTGTGAGAGTAAATATTCGGCCGCGAGGCGAGTCCGCAGTGCAGGAACAACGCAACGATAATAATTTTTCACCAATTAACGAAATGAAATCCTATAGCATAAATCCATCGTTGTTATCAACCTTCTTTTAACATAGTTTCTCTTCATCATCCTGGCTGCCTTTTCAGCTGTATCTCACCGCATCGCAATTCGTAGTTCGACGAGCTGTAACTACCAACTCGACGTTTGTAAATTTGGCTCACGTTGTCCATCGAATGGGCAAATAATTAGCGAGTTTCACAGCAGGAGGTTGAGGCTAGATGCGGGATGTAACACTGTTTCGTATGGCAGAACGTAATGGCGGTCCGGGTATGAGCTTGAATGTTGGCATGATTGCGGCCTCGTGCGACACCGTCCGTTCTACGCGACAAGAATCTCTGATTAGTATCGCTCACATCCGTACGCGGTACGTGTGTTCAGCACACCTCTTTCATTCTCTTGTCCGCCTTCCACCGTTCCAGCTTCTTCCTTCCACCCTCGACCGCACTTAGTGTCCTTACATAGAGTCCACTTTTTGGAAACTAGATTAAATTTGTACGTTTGGAAAATCAGGACTCTGAACTCAGGCTTTTACAGCTACGTGAAAGCAGAGCTATTTTTTGTCATTCATTTTTATTCCGTTCCTTCAATCTTTCTAGCTTTACTCTCGGAGATCTTATTCTGTGGATGTAAAATCAACAATTTTTCTACGATACTTGTTGTTTATCTTGAAGAAAATACCGCCGTCCGTGAAGACAATTGAAATTTATATCCGAAATTTTGCTTCAAGGTATCACGTGCGGAACAAAGTTGCGTATTGCCAAAGTTCAGACGGACGAAATTTTGAATCGACAAAACTCTGAACGTTAGCAACATTCAGATGTCTCGTGAAGCGTCAATCGCTTATATGTGAAGGTTAGCAACGTCTGTAATGTCGAGAATTCAGAATTTTTACCATTCGGTGAAATTGTTTGTCCGAACTTTATCAATTCGGAACTTCGCTCTGGACACGAGATATTGACTTGCCCATTATCGGAAGAAATGTACGGTACTTAAATACGCAGTGGACACAGAAGTATCTGATTCAATCTGATTTCTTCGCGATTACATACTGTTGTTTCATCTCAAACAAAAAGTACAAACAAAAAAATCCCGTGGATAATAATTAGAATTTGTATTCAATATACCGTTTAGACACATCGACTTCAGTTTTTAATTCGAGATTTCTGAGAAGAAATGTGGGGCACTTAGAAATACACAGCATGAGCATAGAATTGGATCGAAATGGTGGCGGGAATCGGTTTCCGCTTTTTCGTGCACGCGTCACGGAGAGCTGAGAGCGCGCATGAGAAATGAGACGTCGAAGCAAAGCGGGGTGGCATGGCACCCGGGCGTCGGTCGTGTAAGCGTCAATCACACGCCGCGCATATATTCAGGAGCATTTCATTCCAACCCCCTATCCCCTTGCCACCCCCCACCACCCCCCCTCCTCCCACCAGCCGAAACACACCCCCGCAGCAGGCCGCCGTTAGCTAAATAATAGCCGGGGGGTTGGCGCGACTTGTCAACTGCCTTGACGCGGCCAACGTGCTTGCAGCGCCTCCCGTTCTTACGCCTTGCGGAGAACAATTATACTCTACGTTCTGCGTATTACGTATTTGCGTGTGCATATAGGTACGTAACAACATCCCAGGCGGTAGGCATCCGTAAAGCTCCAAGACCCTCTTTATCTCCATCGCCTGAGTCGCATCCGAAATCATCAGAATTTTTCTGAAAGGGCAGCTGAACTTGCGAACATCACAATTTACACCGTTTTCTTGGAAGCTATATTGCGCTGCACTGAAAAATATTCAACGGAATAATTATGAAGACACTTTATTTTACGTCGTATTAAAAAGAATTGGATAAACAAGGTGAAGCTGTGTTAGTGATGATCTACCCTGTTGAATTTTGTGTTTCTTGTTGCAGCAGTGTAGAAATCTTTATTACCAACCATGGTGAGGGGAAGAGGCGGGAATATTTAAACACTCGTAAACTGGAAGGCAGAGCTTGAGATTAAATCGGAAATGGCGGCAATTTTAAAGGCTCGCCGGTCACCGCGCCTCTTGGGAACGATACTTCAGGCTTAGTTTAGCTATGCTCACTTGTTATTGATAGTCCTAACGGTGTTATCGCCAAAATTGACCCGGTCCTCCGTGAGCTTCAGCTTTGCCAAACTGGCTTCTGAAATAACTCGCTGCAGAGGGTGTCGACGGTGCGTGTGTGTGTCGATATTTTAAACTTTGAAGAAGGGTGAACCTGCCTTCCTTCCTTCCTTCGATAATGGCGTCCCTCCCCTCAGTCCTCAGATTTTTTTACCTCGACCCCTCACTATTTATCTCCGTATTCAGCCTCTTTTCTGGATGTACAGCGTGAAAATTACCGTAAAAGTTTCAGCATATGCTGTTACAGTGAATGTTTTGGTCCTCCAGAAATGCATTATAATAGATTCAGATGTTTTTGGTTTCAAAATGCATATCGTTAGATTGAAAAGTACTGTCGAATGAAACACTATTCGTTTAATTGGGATGGGAATTACTCGAGGAATTTTTCTGGCTAAACTAGTGTAAAACGTTCCGAACCTAATTACTCCCTTATTGTTAGCCGAAGGTGAAAAAGATCACGGTCTCTCATAAATTATTTACAATGTAGACGTGGAAAGCTAGAAAAAACTTAGATCGGTCAAAAATTTGATATCATGGAATGGAAAGGATCGAAACAGCGGCAGAGCCTAATCCTCTCAATCCGAAAGTTCAGGGGTTATAAATTTGAACGTTTGGGCGTGGAGTGTGGCGAGACGGGAGTGTGAATACGGGTGTTCCGGAGCTCAGGGTTGAGGTTACGACCGAAGGGAGGCTGAGGGGTGGCTACAGTGCCACGTGGTGACGTCAAGTAACTCGGGGAGTAAGGCTGCAGGGGTCTCGTGTTAACCGGTGCTAAGTGAATTTCTGGTTGTGTTTCGCAGACCGAGGACGATGAGGGTCCCGTGGCTCGACGAACGAGACACCCGATGCGATTTGGTTACGAGTCTCCGCCCTTTCGCTCGATGATTTTCCCTTCAGCAACCCCGTTTGTTTCACCGTCGTACCTCACGTTGCTGCTTCGAGTCTTCTCCAACCTCTAATCTCAAATCCATTTATTTAGTTCTTCAGCATGTTTTCACATTTCGTCCATTTAATGCGTCAGTTTCCTGAATTGCCTCGATCCCCAAGGTTCTCGTTTCCTGATTAAGTTATCAACATTTTCTTGTTTTTAATAATTGTTGCTATGGGGAACACTCAAACCGTACCTGCGCCTTGTTACTTGCAATTAAAATTGAAGTGTACTTGACCGGAGATATGACCAATCTTGGAGGTTTATGGAATCATTCAAAATTTGAATGTTTGAATTCACATAAAATCTGCTAAAACCTTTGAAATCTTATGGAATTTTTCGAATCATTGAAATTTCGTCAAACAATGTTAAACCTTATGGAATTATGTACGGCCTACGGCATCTTCGAAATCCTTCCCGAGACGAAATTTAGCACTGACTTTAAGCCCTATGTAGGAGCTCTTACGTAGGGTTTAAAGATAGTAAAGTAGGTTATATGTCAATACAATATCAGACCTTAGTTCGACGAAAAAAATGTCCGAAATTTCTCGGTTTACCAAGTTTAGGCTCAAAGTAGGGTCTGTTTAGGACCTCCTTTAACCTTGCAAAGGTAGGGTTGAATCTGCTTGTTTGAAACCCTCCTTTAACGCTTGAAATTTTACTCGGCTGATGAAGGTCCATCGATCCTATTTATTATGATTGAAATACAAAAAATCGGACTTAAACTCATGAAATCAAATTAAAATCCCAATAAATAGGATTGGTTTACACATAAGTTTAATCGTATTTTCTGTATATTCAATCAGTTGGAAGGGATATTTGTATTTGTAAAAACGCAGATTAAGTACAGTAAAATGCTGTACTTAATTTTCAAATGTCATTGAAACTTATCAAAATTATGTCGAAATAACTCTTGTATTATTCAGTACGAACACTTGAATGTCGCTGTAACAATATATCTATAGTGGAGAGACAGGCCCAATAGAAGAGCTGTTGATTTAATAGCGTCAAAATATGTTTAACTGTCTACTGAGATCGTCAAAGTACTATGATTTTTAGGAGTTGAAGTTCAATGTAGGGTTTGTGCTTAAATTTTTAGTAGTTGGAGGAACAATGTAGGATTTTTAGGTTCAGTTTTCTTCAAAGTAGGTTCATATGAACCTTGGTAGGGTCAAATATACGCGCCAAATTTCGACTCAGGTTGACATCCCATAATGAAGAATCTTCAAATCAAAATATTGAATTACTTTCTGACGCCGTTCCGCGATTTTTGGCAGTTACGGAACAGGCGTTTGACGCCGCTATGACGTCTTGGTAGTTAAGTGGCTAAGCTGCAGTACCAAGTGAATTGAAAGTTAATTTCTACCGAGTGAACGAGACGGGTGAATAGCGGTGGATTTGTACCTCAATTCTTTGACCTCATTGGACCACGAAAGGCAGGACGAAAATGAGGGGGGAGTTTTGATGTAATCAATGCGTTCCGGGATTGCTGCACCCCTTATTAAAATGAGTCGCCTGCAGTTCGCGTTCGTCTCGCTTATCTAACCGATGAGCATCACATCGGGTAAAACAAGACCGTTAATTCATCCCGCTTTGGATCGGATATGCCGAGCTTCGTGCCGCTGGCACCGTATCGATAACTGCATCCCGATAAAATCTCGACCTACGTGTATATGTGTAGGTATACATACACACACATAAACGTGACGATAAATCGGATTACGTAAGGGATGCTAGCTACGGCATATGCTCGAGAAAGCATATTGAGCCACCCTTGGCAGGATGAGCACCGTGTGCCTAGGGTTGCCTAGAGCATGTCCAGGGGTGGGCTGAACCGACCACTTCACTTCAGTCGACCCGACATCGAGAACGACTTGGACGACGTGCACGAGGCGGTGGCAGTGGCAGAGCTCCAGCTCGCAGGATAGTTGGAATATTATAACGGGGGTTGGCCACCCTCAAAACTTCACCCAACTGTCACCCCGCGTTCCATTGTGCCAGTTGCCACGCGTATTCATGATGTGGACTTAAGCTTGGGCCAGGCTCAAAACTGGAAATAATGGAGAGCGTAGGCGAAGCCAGCGGTCAGTTGCCTCCAAACGGCACCCTGAAGAAGTAACGCAACAGGGCCTAAGAGAGTCTGCTTTGGGGCTTGTCCACCATTCTTTCCAAAATGAATATCAAAATTGTATGTTCAATGCGAGAGCGATAAATGTTTATTGTTAGCTGAATGACCGGAGTTTCTGACACTGGCAGGTCACACAGTCCATAAGTCAATGGTTCTTAAGATCTAGCAAAAGCTCTGATTTCGACCCATGAATTTCTTCAAATGGACGATCCCATCTCTGGTTATTACACTTTATTATTTAACTCATGCTTATCAACTGTCGTCAGGCTACTAAATTTTTTTTAATACGTTCCACTCTTCTCCCCATTTTGTGTATAACAAACCATTTTTCAGAAATTAAGAACGTTGTGCCATTGCAAGCTTATGGATCACATGTATAAGGACTTGGGGGAGGGGGGGATAAAGTATCTGAAAATCACAGATGACCTCCGGTTCCCTCTACTCTTGGGCACCCCGGAAGGGAGGATATCCGTCATCAGTAATTACAATCATCCATACGACTGTCAGAGGAAACGATTTGATGGGTAACTGCGAATGGAGGAGTCGGACCCTCGGCCGAAAAGTATCATGGATTCGTGGGTCAATCACGAATCGCTAATAATTCTTCCAGCAATAATCACCGCCCCCGTCACCCGATGGGATGGCAGTTACCACCATCTCGGTCACATGGTTGGCCACCGATACCGCCCCACGATTTCGCACCCGACTAATCGGTGGCCGTACAGTAATGATTTATACCCAGCGTAGTTCTTTGCCCCCCTTCTGGTCCCCAGGATCCCCGTCGCGCACCGTGGGACCAATTTTAATTCTAACGCGTGCGAACCATCGCCGGACCATGTGTGCGAAATTTCGAGAAACGTTCCTGCATACTTTCTTGACTGACTGGTCTCTGGAATTTTGGGAAATTGAGAACTCCAGATACAAGTAATCAGCGAGAAGGTGATAGGAAATGCCTGATCTTTCATTCTCAGTAGGTCCTTGGAAAAATAATGGATACCATAAAAAATGTTTGGTCATTAATTATAATTGATCTGCTATATACGTTTTTGTTCATCATTTAGTTCATGTGATAGCCATTTAACGTTCATCTCATTTTACTTGAGAAGAGATTTTTTTCCGCTATTTTCTTAGTTCTGTTGTTGTCCTCTTGAATGAATAAAAACGTGATCACATGGTTGTTATATTAGAAATGTTGAAGGTTGGTTATGTTAGGCTCAACATAGGCTCATCAGTTGAGTTGCATTCTAGTGTGACTAATTAGAATCATCTCATCGTTAACCCATAAAATTGTGTAAAGCCTCGTACTTAGCATCTTAAAATGGGAAAAGAAAGAACAAAACATATATATGGATATTTTTTCTTTTTGAGTCTCGTGTGACAAAATGTTAGTTTTTGATGTTTTAAGAGCCCACTCCAAACGACAGTTTAAAAAAAAAAATTTCAGAGGTCGCTCCACATTTTTTAAAACGTCAGACATCGTCAAAAAACGATTTTTTTTTTTAAATTTTTTTTCTCGTTACGGTATAATTATATAGACAAAAAAAAAATAAGTTTCCGAAAGTTTCAGTTCAAAATTTGAATTTTGAAAGGTCGCTCATAATTTTTTTTCAAGTTTTTGGTGCATTTCTTTAGATCTTTTCGAGCGACCTTTTAATATTCATATTAAACTTTCATAATTTTTTTTTCTTCAATTTAGTAAGAAAGAATTGATATCAATACACCACGACATGAATTGAAAATCAAACAAAATACTGAAAATAAAATTTTTTTAATAAATTTTTTTGACAATTCTTGACATTTTTTAAAATTTGGAGTGACCTCTTAAAATTTTTTTTATGAGCTGTCCTTTGGAGTGGACTCTTAAAACATCAAAAACTAACATTTTGTCGCACGAGACGCAAAAAAAAAAATAGTCGGTTTTTTTGCGCCACCCTAATGGATATAAATAACGGTGGAAATGAATGGCTGTGTTTACATTTCAGCGTTATTCTTGACTGTAATTAACCTGAAAAAGTGAGGATAAACCTAGGGAAATCCATTTTAAAGTTATGGCTCATAAACTCTGAGACACGGTATTGATACCTCCACTTTGCGGCTAGTCAAGACTAATTGTAAGAAGCTCTGAATCACGTCATTTGACACACAACATCAGGCGTTTCCTCGCATTTCACACCCCTACTAACAGGGTGAGGAACCGTATCACCGGTTATTCCTGGTCAAGAAGGGGTCGAGACTTTGATCGTTAGTTCAGTACAACGCGCACGCAGTTCAAGTCAATGCGCGCAGGTGTAGGTCCGGTAAATCAAGACATACATTGGTCATGGGTAGTCCGGTGGTTTGCTTACTAGTTACCTTTGGTTACGAAACATTGATTTCACGGCTCACCTTATTCCGGACTGTACCGCAGCATAATGAGATAAAAATCGTTTCACAGCTGGGTTGACACCAGTTCACCAATGACCGAAAGACTCGTATTCGACGAATCGATGGCAACGGTGATTACGCGTCGAAACCAGTGAGTGTAGTCAATAGTGGTGAGGAAAATCCACTAGAATCTAAAAAGAAAAGTATTCAAATAACGAAAGCAATTAAATTTTCTCTGAACAGTACCGGTAATCGGAAAGAGTTTCCAGTACGACCGAATGTTAACGAAAAGTTGGAATTTCCTAGTTTGACAGCTCTTCGGTTACCCTTGGAGAGGGTTTATTTTTTCGTCTAAACAATTGAAATTCAGCGAGTTTGGGTGATGAAAAGACCCTGGTGTAAAGCCTAGGACATAACCTATAACTTTTCTTGTCATTTCAATTTTTGTATAATCATAATCGTTGTTGTCAAGAGGCTATGAGAGAAGCACGTTATAATAATATATTCGCGTTGTTTGGTGGAAAGTTTTTTTGTTTTTTTTTACTCGACAAATTATACTTGAAAAGTTGAGTGGTACGTAAATTTTTAACGACACTGTACCCGTACCCCCCGTGACGGTCGTGTCAAAGCTACATACACAAACACACGCACACCGTTCTTCTTTGCTTAGCCTGCACAAGCCTATTTTAATACTCGCTAAACTTGTCGGCGTGAAATACGTCCCTCGAGTTTTACTGAGACCAGTAAGTCCTCTGCCGACTGGTTTGTCCGCAAATTTTTTTAAACGTGTTAAAATAACGGGAAGTTCTCATCGCGCTTGGTGCCTCGGTCACCGCATGCCGTTCTTCAAAGATATTAACCTCCATGATGTCGTCCAATTTCGAATACACTTAGGCACTTTCCTTATAGAGATTTTCTGCTTTCTTTCCAATCACCTCAACTTCGTCATTAAAAAAAACAATTTCAACTACTAAATCTGGAATAACGTGTAATGACCGGCGAAACTGGTATGCAGTACTAACCAGGGTTTAGCCGGTTTTACCACGTGGGTAACACTTGGATATTGAATTAACGGGACGTGTATAGTTCGTTTGCGGGGGGTTATCGTCTAACCCACGGATCATTACCCAGACGAGGCTGAGTCCCGCTGAGCTAAGATTAATCACTCTGTTCACCGAGTGACAATACCGGCCACTGTGTCAGCGGACATGATAGCGTCACGTCTACCACCGATAAGACCTACCATTCTGATGTCGACGGAGTCACTGGTCATCAGGCTTCAACCCTTGTTCCTTGACCGCTGTTCAACTGCTTCAGGGTTAAAGGTGAGGTGCGTTCCGGAGCTCGATGGGAGTTGACAACCCTCAAAAATTCCTCACCTTTTCAAACAAATCATCGTCAATTGTTTGAATCTACCAATGTCAAACTAAAATGAAGAATTCTTCGAACATCTGAAACCCTGATTTCTTCCAAACCGGATCGACTTCGATGTAGGTATAAGTAAAACTGTGTAAGTCGGGTAAAAAATGACAGTCCTGTTTGCATTTTTAGACGGAAGCAGGTATAGTGGAATGTTTTTGAATCTGAATTACCCTGATCCTGTCCCACTATTAAAATAATAATAGACTGAGAATGAAAATACTGAGAGGAAGAGGATCGACGATAAAGCAGCAGCAACAGTGGGGGACGCACAATGGATTAGAAAATACGTCAAATCGAGGAAGGCAGCGAAGGAGAAAATCTCCCGTGACATTTCTTGCGAGTTTAAACGCGGCCACAACAATGCGTAACAACGGGGCGGTTGTTGGGCAGGCAGGTAGGCATGGTGGGCAAGGCATGAGTGCGGGCTCGCGGTGCTCCCGCAGACATAAAGGCGATATTTATTTTGTGTTATTGACTTTGGTAAATATTACACGACTACAGCCATTGTCGGGCCCTTAATATTAGCATAGCTTGCTCGGCATTGTTAGCCTTCTGTATCGATATACTTTTGAGAGTGCAAACAATGCTTTGTGGTTTATTGTGATGCAGGCTCCGTTGCACACTCTACTTATAACCTATAATACCTAACTGGATGCAGTTGGAAAATATTGGAAACAAATTGTCGTAAATCTGTGTTGAGAACCTTTTCAAGGTCAACATAACCGCACTTCATAATTCGCCGACCCCTCAAATTATTGACACTAGGTTATACTCACAACTTATAAAACATTCGAATAACTGGCGGAAGATATCATTTAATATTGTTTTTGTACAGGTATCTCGATTATATTTGCCTAGAAGAATTGTGGAAGAAACTACTCAATTTATGAATCACTGCAGAGTGAGGTTATCTTGAAACAATTGAACCGCCCAATTTTACTCAAATGAAATTCACTGCCTCATATAAACCTACTTCGGAGGAATCTGAACTTAGACAATTTTTTTTTACCCACATTGATCCTTCAATTTGGACATTTCTAGCGTTTAAGTATAGGGTCTAATGTTGCATTGAAATATAACTTATTTTACTATCTTTAAACCCTACGTAGGATTTAAAGAAGGCGCCAAATTTCGTCTCGGGAAACGTTTGTTGTGAACGTCCGTTATAACGAGACGTACTTATCTAGTCGTGTATTTTTCTTGAATTTCTTACACTTTAAAACAAACGTAAAATGAAGTAAGACAAAGGATGACGAAAGCTCTGAACTTATATTCATCCGTGAAACCTGTATGAATGCTTCTTTGAGACTCAGACTGAGTTTTCTCCAATGTTAGCTGTCTTTGATATCGGCGTTTCTTTGAAGTGAAAAAGTTAATGCCGCGGTCCGTTGTGGAAAGAAATGATACCGTGATATGAGATGACTGTTTTCTCCTCTGGAAAATAGGGTGCACTGCAAGTTTGGATCGTTAAAGTTTCCCTGAAAAAATCTTCAGTAATGAGTGCATAACGCATTGCAATATTTAGCCACATTTTACCATTTTATATCTTCAATTACTGAACCAGTTTTTAATCACTTCTCAACGATTTATCACCGGTACTCAATATTACTTGTGTCGACTCGAATTTTCATTCAAGATCGATCGATCGGAACTTTTGACACATGTCTGTAAATATCAAGTTTTCGAGTGTGTTGAAATCCAAGAATGACTTTCATTTTTCTCCATTACGTTCTGTATTTTTCAAAATGCAAAGTGTTTGCATAAAAACAGTATAGCAATTATGAATAAACGACCATTTCATTGCAATGAACTAAAAAATATTTCTTATAAAATTGAACAAATAATTTCTTCATGAAATTTACTCAATATTCCATGTTTATTCTTTTTGCCTATGAAACCTGTTCTTCTTATCTTTGATACTTCTTCTAACACTCTTCCACTTTTCATTTCCTGTTTCCCTGTTTATATTTATGCTCGAGTCGCACTCTAATACATATTAAATAAAAGTACGAAATCGCTTTTGCATAGAATATTTAGAATCAAGAATAGGATGCCAGATTTCGAATTAAACGGGAGCTTCACTCTAAATGAAACTACAGATACAAATTCAATAAAAAAAAAAACCTGATAGGATTGCATTTTTTGAGTATTTCTCCCAGTTTCAGTGAGTAAAAATTTGTCCGAAACGGTATAAAAAACCTGTGTAGTTTTTCTGAAATAATTGTGAAAAATAAATGTCAGGTTTTTTGAGTGCTTCATAGGATTGCGACGGTGCTCTAAAAGTCCGAAATAAAAATACTCGATGGAATTCTTCGATGCGAAAAAACCGTGACACGGGTAATGATTTATTCCCGGTCGAGACGAAATCGCGCAGTAAAGAACACCTGGTGACGATGATGGGGCCTTCCAGGTACACGCGTGTCCTCGCATCGTCACACCTCCTTACGGACCAACCTCGGCGGCGAGTCTCGGTCGTCCCGCGGACGGCGTCATCGCCCACTAAATCAGAGACCTTCCACCACGGACGTGGTGTGTGAGGGCATGCTGAGAACTCGGCTTAACGCGCAAGACGCGGCACGCGTGGACCTCCACGTCTACCGGGAATTAGGAGTGTAGCCAAGCAGTGTTTCTAGCCGAGAAGGAAGTCGAGGAGAATTAATCTTCACGTGTATAGAATATATCGCATCCGCGATTCTGCCCCCTTTGCGCAGCTTCTTGACGACACGTTCTTCGACTTCGTTAAGATAATAGTCTGGAAACTTGCACGTTTTTTTAAATGCTTTTTTGCCGGGATTTTTTTTTTTTGGGAAAATAAAATTCAATCGGTTTGATTTTTAAGTATATTATTAATGGTATCTAAGATTGTACAAATGAAATGTATTTTTTTTGGGGGAAATTTTTTGGTACAGTTTTGTAGCACTGAAGTGAGCGTCTCGAAAAAAAGGTAGGCGGCTAGCCTCGGTGATTTCGCCGCTTGAGAAAATCTGAAACAAAAAAACAAACAAAAAGGTTATTGTTCTGTAAGCTCGTCATTCTGGTTGGAACTAGGATTAAAGAATTTTATTGAAAAATCACAACGTCGTGGATTTCGAAAAAAATGACTTTTTTGTGGAAATCGGGCTGTAAAATGAAAACTTGGGGACAAAAAAAAGATCCTAGTTCCTGTGAGAGATATTGATGAGTAGAATAACTTATCCAAATTTCAGCCAAATCGGTTGGATAGAAAATTTTTTTATTACCCGGGCGAACCGTAAGAACTTTGTTTCGAGAAAAACGCGTTCAAGTTTCAAGAACAGGTTTTCAAAAATCGTACTTACATTAATTGTCTATGCCTGTATCATGTGTCTTGAATTTCGTCGTAGGCATTATTCTCAGCAACTTTTTCTACCCTGCGACTCATTCTGGCTACTTTAGAAGCCTTTGCCGTGTCATTTTCCGCCCTTGAGATGCCGGGAGTTGTTGTATAAGAAAAAAATAATCGATTTTTCCAACCCAAGTTACGAGGCTACTACCTTTTAAGACCGTTCCAAGTGTGCAAACTGATGTGGAAGTCTTTGGTTGGAATCGAAAACTTTGTCAAGTGAGCATTATATCGTCTATTCATACAATGCAAATTGTTTTCAAAATATTTCTTAACGCTTCATGCGGTATACAATGTTGCAAAAAAAAATTGCAGTTACGTAACTTTTTAGCGTTAAGAATGTTTCAATAATAGCAGAAACATTGCAGCAACTCGATTTTGAAAAGTATTGAATATTCGAAATATATTACACAATATTGCGGAAAACTGCAGCAAATCAGCTTTACAACGTTGGAATATTAAAAATTTGTTTTGCAATATGGCGCATAAACATTGCGGCAATGCAACTATAAACATTTTAGCATTTTTCACATTGCAGGATCGTAACTTTGCCAAGTTTCGAATATTTTGAATTCATTACGAAATATTGCATCGAAATTATATATTTATAATAAGAATTTATCGTGTCTATATAACATTTCAAATACTTTTAAGAAGACTGTAATTTTAAATAATTCCGTAAGAAACGAATGAAGTGATATGCCTTGAATCAAGTGTCCCAGAATACGAACAAGAATGTAAATTGATCGACGAAGCATAATGAGATAAGATTTAGAGTAGACCGTGCAACAACGCGAGAGGCAAATAATACGCATAGATGTGCATGAAACACTCGCCTTGACAGAGTGCTTGAAAGGCTTGTTTCTCGCGTTTAAACTTCGTAAAGGGAAAAAAAAGTGAGAAAGAGAGGTGGAGAGAAAGAGTGGGAGCTCAGATCGAGTAGCAAGCGAAAGAGAGTGAAGAAAAAAATGAATGAACGAATGAATGACAGTCCCGTGACAGTCCCGTGACAGGGGCAACGGCGGGGGAGTTCCCTTGCGGCCCTCCCGCCAGTGACTACCGGGCCCTTCGTCCTAGCGCACGGTCCCACGCACCTGGGGCCTTACCGGGCCTTACAGAACCCTCCATTGTCATGGTAATACCCCCCCCCCCCCTCCTGCCCCCTGCTCCCCTTCCACCGGGGCGACCAGGTGTTCAGCCCTTGTGTAAAGCGGAGCTCCCTCGCCTGCAGTGACATTGGACCGAAGGGATGTTGGTTGCTCTGCATGTCATACCTTAGATGGAAGAATATTGCGGGGAAGCAGGAGAAAATAGAACAAGAAAGGAAGGAATGGTTGGGGCAGGTAGGCGCCTTTGCTCTAAGTTCAGTAATTTCGGTATAAAGATCGCTTCATCGTATTCGCTTGCCCCCGTATGAATGTGACCAATAATGGCGTTACAATATTGCATAAGACGTTTTTCTGTTTCAGGTAAGTACTTTGAAATCATGTACCCACAGTCTTGGAAATGTGAGTATTGATTTATAACTATACTTGTTTACGTAAAGAGGTCGACGAATGAAAAATAGTTGGTAAGTAATCCAAAATAAATGGAAATTATGATTCCTTTAGTGGATATGTTTGTGATGGTATGTTTCCATGTATCTACAAGAGGGTAAAACAAATGATAATTCAACTTCAATAAAAGTACTTTTAACCCATTGTGGTCATACTTCAGTTTTTTAGACTGTAACTTTTGATCGATTGATCGAACCGACCAAAGACCATGCGTGATTATTCTCTCTTGTAAAATTACGCGGGAATCATCTCCTTAATTAATTCTACTTTTTTTTAATATCGGCCAATATTTTTTGACGATACATGAAGGACTTTGTTTGGTTTAGTATATTTGTTTAGTTTATTTGTATGCCTTGAATCTCGTACATGTTTTAGCAATGTTTTGTGTAAGTTGTTGTGTGAAGGAACATCGTGTCTTTAGTGCTTTACATATTTCTGTAGTCTTTTTATGACTTAATAATTACGTGGTTTGTCTACTTAATTAGTTCATTAAATTATTGTCTCTAAGTCAACTCGTACATTCTACTTTCAATATCTGATAATTATTCTATTGACGTATTTATACTATATGCGTATGTTTCGGTTGTGACATACTTAGATTCGTTGTGACAAGTTTCATTTCTGTTCTTTCTTCATTTTTGTGCGGGGGATCGGAGGGTGGTTTAATCTGAGATTGGATGTAAAGGTGAGAGTACGCTTGCCTTTTTCTAATCCTTTTATTTATTTTTTTCCAAACCTCAGGAATTCAAGAACGGCATCGAGAGCATCATAGGACAACAGATCAGAAAAGTTACTTCAAACTTCTCACATTTTCGGCTACCTATATAAGTGAACACCATTTGCTCCTCACCTTTATACGAATTCATCACCCTTCAGGGAAGTCCTTGAATTCGCAAGTCGAGTCTCAGATTTCGCAACATATAATCGATGCAAGAGGAAGGAATGCGCAACCTGTTGATGTTCTCAAAAGCAGTAATCATAGCACCAGCAACTACCCAATGTGCGATGCATTAACGGTTTCCAGTGCGTCAGATCGACGAATACGATTCATTTCTGAATCCAAGCCCATTCCAACGAGATCGGTATTAATACCGGAAAGGGCTCTGCTGGAGTTTGGTGTTAAAAGTTCCACAATTTTTCCAAGTCCTTTTTAGGGACTCTGTGACAAAGAGTAGGAATATGCAAAAACGAGCATCTTATCGTTGTTAGCAAATCATCCACTCGAATGTCGAAAAAGACAAATCCATGCTTCGGCCCTTTGTAATATAAATCACTATTTGTCGACGGGACCCATCGAGCATCCAATCGAGACAATTTGGCCAAATTGAAACGGTGCTTCGACTAACTGCTTCTGGTCGCAGCAGTCCGTCTTGGTGTGAAATCTCCACCCATCCCCGAGTCGCCACCTTCGTTTCCCTCGAGTTCCTACCGCTCCCGCACTTATTTGCATTCTTATCGAGTTCCTTCGAGCTACCGGTCGCACGTAATCTCAGCCTGTTACAATTATTCACCCCTTTCGACGAAAAGAAACCCGAGAAAGAAGCTCCTCCTACCGCCCTTCGACCCTCTTACAATTTGTCACGATAAAGAGCCTCACCTTTCCAACGAATCAACCAGCGAAAGAGACGAAGAGTGAACTCGACGAATCAAACGGAATTAAAGCATCCAATATTTATGACCTGTGCTGACTCGGTTCTTATTTCGACTCTGCGTTTCTTTTTTCTTTTTCCTTTTCGGAGACAACATTCCTTTTGTCAATACGCGTTATGATGTAAAACTCGATAGTATGTTTAAATTGTTGTCGATATAGTTGGAAACCGTTTGTTCAAAGTATAATGCTGAATGATAATGGTGACTCGATCAAAGAAGTTTTTACGATCGTTACTGAGGTGATATGCCAATTCTTTCTCGCCTCGGTTTGGTTCTGACAAATCACACCATCGTTGTACCGTTCATTTTTTATGAAAAAAAGAGATAAACGAAGGGATGAACGAATGTATAACAGAGACTAACGGTCGAAGCGAAAATCGAGTTGTAGTTGTTTACTGGTTCATAGTTCTTCCAGGCTTCGAATGGGCAATGAAATGAGACCGGGACGAATCACCGCGATAACCGTTGTGTGTGAAGTTAATGGATCGAAAATAACCGCTAGCTCGTAACGTCTCATCTGTCCCGTGATGTCCTCTGTGCCTATGGAAAAAGACCTCGAATAACGATTCAAATACTGCTGCGAAGTACCTCGAAGATTGGCAAAAATCGTCATATCGAATGCCTAGAACAAAACCGTAACATCTGGAAAAAGTTTCATGTATTTGTGTTCAAAAAGTATAATATCAATAAAATGAGAAAAGAGCACCGAACAAGAATCCGCGGAAATTCTGTACACTGATTCAAACTTGGTGGTCCATACCTGTGAACTGAATTCCGTATGCATGCGGCAGAGGCAGGAAACGAGCCGCATTAATGTTTGAAAAACTTTTTGTCGAGCAAGCAACATCTTACCCTGAAGTTGTTGAAAAGTAGAGCCGGTTAGGGATCCAGATGGACGCAAATCCTGGCTCGGAGTCAATTTCGGGGGCAAAAATATCCAGGACTTGTTCCTGGCGTGGCTCCCGCCTCCTAATTGGAAGACTGGCAACTAACTCTCTTAATTACCGACTCGACTTCCTCCCGCCTCGTCCCGTTCCCCAGGCGCTCGACTCGCACTCGTGGCGTAGCGAGCCTTGAAAGCTCTGAGAAAAGTTCCGCGGACTTAATTACACGGAACAATCGCCCGCTCCTGGGGCTAACCACAACCGCACTAGCTGCTGCTGCCTTCTCTGAGCGCGAATTCGAAAATTTTCAGTTGTGCTACAAAAGGTCGTTCTTTGCGCGTCACGGCCACGGAAGACTGGCTGCGATTCTTAAGCCAGCCTTCGCGCAAACGTAGCTCAGAGGACCTTTTCACCGTCAAGACTGTACGTGATACGAGCTCAGCTACAAAACGTTCAAAGTTCCACGAGAAGGTGTGTGTTTCTATTTTTCATCTCACTCTTCGCCTCTGCTTTTCCCAAAAAAACAAAAAAAAAAAACACCCCATCAGTGGTTTGAAAATACGGTCGCAGTTTAGGGCTGTCATCGCGTTTGAATTATCCACGGGATCTAGATTTCATCTATCGTCTTTTTCGGCTCCTGCAGATTCGGGCCGCAGGACCAGCGTGAACGACCGCTAAACGCTCCTCCTGCAGTTCTTGTCTTTGGTCCGGATCTGGATCACGTAGGGCGTCGAGATCACGTCCCATACTCAGGGAGATAGATGTTTCGTCGATAGCGTTTCTCCCTCTAAATTCTTTGTCCGTTTCTCGCCGAGCGAGTATATAACGTATACGTCCGTCTATTGACTGCCAGTCTCGACTGTCGCAAGGAGACGACTTGTGAATCGCTTTCACTTCTAATTTGAGTCAATTCGACCGGGTGACGAAAGCTGGGGGCCTCTTCAATCAGCTCTGCTTTCTTATCTCTAACTTCTTTAATCGTCGAGTAAACGCTGCAGCTTTTGTCACCGACTTGACGACCTCGGATTCTAGAGTCTTCCACACGTCTTTTAATCATCGTCAGCGAGAAGACCCTCGTTTTTTGCCTCTTCGTCATTCGCGTGACTTGAATCTGCAGATACCTATAAGGTATAACGTGCTTCATACCCTGCTCGAGAGTTTCGCGGCCGATTGAACAGCCGCACATTGCAGCGTAGTTTTCAAGTTTGCGGTTATTTAAAAGTTTCAACTTCGCTTGCTGTTGCTCAAGCTGAAGCTGCTCGCTTTCATCGTACTTGATCGCGCCTGGTTGACCACCATCTGGCTTCACGAGCACTTTGCCTGATTGCGGTCAACGGTGGAATCAAAATTTTCGCTTCATTTCCACCCTAAACTTTGAAATTCCATTCTGATTCTACACACATAACACGAAACATTGCAGTAAAGTGACTTCGCAGGGTTTGTAATATTTCAAATCACACATGTACTTGCAATATGGATTACAATGACACAAATGAAATGATGATGTAGAAATATCGTATAAGTAGCGTTCCTGCAATATCGCGTTTAACCATTTCTACAACTGCATCAATTCCAATTATCATCACTAAAGGTTGTCAATTATTTCAACTCAAGTATTTCAATTTCCCACGGTGAGCTAAATCACAGTATTACATAGCAACTGTGGCAAAGTGTGATTACCGGACATACAATGTCACACGAAGGGAGCCAAAACCCTTTTCCGTCATTCCATCCCTCACAATTTCAGGTTGAAGTGCAACCTACCGCTGAACGTACTTGCCACTGTGTAAGCACGTGTTCGTGAGCATCCACACGTGCTTCAGGGTTGATAAAACGAAATCGGGTCAAGTCTAAGAAGTTTCTGTCTGAAGCGTTCTATGTAGCCACCTAAGCCGACGTGTACCGCACTGTATATACGTGGAGGTATTTACTCGCGCACCTAAGTCACACACCCTCAAGCCCATGTCCCAGTGTTTCTGGGTGTGTGCGCGGGGGCGTACGTATATAGATGCGTATTCATCGAGTGAGGTCTCTGGCTCTCTTAAGCTTGGTCGATACGCGAAGGAGAGACTCTCCTCTCTCCGTTCCTTCCACTCCTCTCTCCTCTCTCCTCCTGCTCTGTGGGACGACGGTATCCCTCTCAGAGCCCCTGCCAACGGCCGACAATAGATCGCAGTGGTTCTCATTTGATTAATAACCTTGCCACAATGAGCGCCCCCAGTGGCTCTCAGTTGATTAACGATTCCGCGTACATCGCAGTCGCGACGGCTGCCGTGTACGAGAACCTCGCTTGATCTTCTCGATGGCAGCTCCGGCTACTCATCCCTTGATCTCTCGATCCACCGATCAACCAGCTGATTTCCGCTGCTTCTTGCAGCCATTGAAGCAAACGGTTACACGGATACTAGTTGTCCTATTTTTTTTTTACCAAATTCATATTTCTTCTTGTGTTTGATGGGCCAAATGTTACAGCAATGAAATGTCATTGCTTTTATTGCTCAACATTTTTAGAGCATACTTTACTAATGGTGCTCGATAGCTGCGAGTATAAGCTGCAATGATCGTTCGAAATTGATTAAAACTTTTCTATATCTTAAAATAAGAAATATTTTCAGTCACTTTGTCAATATTTTCATTACATCATATTGTATTCAAAAAACTTTGAGCATAAGTTCGAGAAAATCTTCTTAAAAAGTGGCTCAAAATGAATTGCGCTAACCAAAAACACTGTTTTTCGTCGCTGAAAAGCTGAAACTTTGAAAAACAGGGAAATGGTAGTGAAAATCTAGTGATACCTGCACATTTTTTAAGGTACTGCAGGTTCGAAAACACGTGCGCAAACGTCTTGCTTGTCCCCAGGATACAGAAATATTTGGGATAATCTCAGAGGGAAGCCCCTCCCTCGGCTGTATAACCAACATGGCGACTGCAGAGGCACAGATCTCGTGTCGTGGGAACCTTTTTTGCCAACTAGAGCACAACGCCCTGCCCTGCCCTACCCTGCTCTGCGCTGCGCTGCGCTGTTCTGCTTTGCCCTGGTCGCCCGCCTCGCCCAGGTAGACTCTCACATGGCCCGATGCATGCCTGCCCGCGTTGCGTTGTGAGAAAATTTGTTCCACCAAGCGCGAAAAGGATCGCTGGGAATTAATCCCGATCCTCATCCTCGTCATCTTCCATATTTTCACAGGGTCCTCCTTCCAATTTCGTCTCTATCACCGGGAAAACAGAAAGGAGGAGAAGAAAAAAAATAGTGAAAGAAGGTGGAAGAAGAAATGCTATGGAACGTTGCATCGCGTCGTCGCCCAAAGGCGAGAAGAATTTGTGGAATAACAATCTTGACTTTTTATTTTGTTTTCTTCTGCACCCCTTTAATTTCACAATTTCCGATAGGTCACTGCCTGCTCGTACTTCGCATGCACCCCGTTACACGTAATGCATACCTTTAAGCATCGCAAGTTTCTTACTACGGGTGCGACGCTGTAAACGTATTGTGCTACAACGGAAGCGAATGCAACAAGTCTTTTTCCTTCTTTGGCTCCGAGTACTTGGCCTGAAGTATAATTTCGACTTTCCGCATCCGTCCGTTTCATCCCGAATTTTTATTTCTCATTTATTTTCTTCCATTCTTCACCACTGCGGGCAGACTTTGGTATCCATTTACGTATTCATGTAACAAAAACATTCGTGCGCACGTGATTTTTTGCTCATCTCATTCCCGCCGAGCGATCCGGCGATTCGAATTGAAACTCGCGCTAGGCTGTCCAACTAAATAGAATACTTGACGCGATGATTGGTTACGATTTTCCACGGTTCTCCTTTCAAGTTACGAATTCTCGCCTCGTTCCTGCAAGCTGAGACCGTCGGAGGCTCAACTACTTATCGCTGTTTCCTGTTACTTTACTCGGCTCCTTCAGTAATTTGAAACAAGTCCTCATTGAGTACAGAAACTCGCGTAAATTATTCAACCTAGCTGTCAATTGATTATTTCCAGAAACACAGGCAATTTCAAATGTTAAAATAAACAAGAATAAATACAAGTTATCGAGTTTGAACGTTGAGGCCTGCTGTCTAGGTGCATCTATATGTCGTTAAGGGGGTAGTGAGCAATCTGGTTAATTCGAAATCAATCAAGCAACCGGATAGGAACGATAATAATGGGCCATTGATAAATTGGCACGAGGCTGTCAAGACTGGGCCACAATGTAGGGGGGAAAGGTGTGTGTACATGTAGAGGTGTGCAGAGGATAAAAAAATCTGGGCATTTGTCAAAATCACCGGGCATTGTGTCTGTACCACGGGCGCGTGCCAAATCCATCAAATCGCTCGGAGAGGCTCGAGTGTAGCAAGAGAGTGTCACTGAATATTAATGTCCCCGTGGTCCACATTGGCGCGCAAACGGGTCACCCTCTTCGATTCAGGGTTATTAATGTTTATTATTTATTCCCGCTACTTGATTATCGATTCTGCAATTGATATTTCGTTATCACCATCAAGCGCACTCAAAGTCTACCAGTTCAGGTGGCATGTAGTTGGAAGAACTATCGCTGCCATTTTTGTAAATATCTGAAGCGCATGAATATGCTCGTACGACCTGGAAGAAGTATTGCAGTGGTGCCTCTGAGCGACGTACGCCGCGTCTTTTAACCCCCTTGGGGGCTTTTTAACTGACACCGTTGAGCAACCCTTAATCCGTAGCGGTCCTCAAGAACCCACCATTAGCCGGGGTACCGAGCTGTAGTGCCTCCGTAGTTGGCGGGCTGCGTCATCTACTCCAGAGTTTCGAGTACTCGTCTATAGGTATACCTGAACCCACGTGCGCAAAAACCTACACGCGCCCTCCACCGGACACATATGGCGTGGTCCAGACTTCTGCTGGTGAGTCCAATTATCGCCAAAGATCGTCGCATCTGTTCGGAGGGTAGGATTCGTGCAAATTTTCACCTTTGGCGAGGCTCGTTTTAAATCAAGATGTCGTTCATCAATCAGTAGATTAGATCCGGAGTCAATTTCTTGGGCAACATCATCATTCACAGACAGAAAACAGTCGTCGTTGAAAATTCCAAACCAGATTCAGACCATAGAGGTCCATTCCTCATTACGGGTACTGTACGTGTGTAAATCTACGTCATACTGCAGACTCGGGAATGGGCAATGGCTGTCCAGTTTACTCTCGTTGGAATAGCGACCTGGCCAACCACTCGAGGAGGCCACGACCCGACCCATGCATGAGCGCAAACGTTTACCCACGCTAATCAGGCCGACATAATAACCGCCATGCCTCGATATACATTCAAGCGGGAGCAAACAGCCTTTGGCATATAGTACTTGCCTCCCTCTTACCTCCTGGCTCACTCCCTTTGGCTGGCCGATTGCAGGAGCCAGTCTAGTTCGAGCCAAGGGCACATCTACAGGGTGGTTTCGCCAATATTTTGCCAAGTTATGTTTGGCCTCGCTGATGCAGCGTCAAGATTAGGCTTCAGGCTCATGGAGCGGAACTCTCCTGAGACCATGCACTACACCAACACTGTAACAGCGAAGGATCGCAAGCATTCCGTGACTTCGGTGGTTCGAATTAGGTTGATCATTGTGTGCAGTCTATACATTTCTGAACGAATCAAAAATTGATGTAATTGAAGACGACTCACGGTTACAGAAAGCTGTGTTGTCCCTAAAGAGACTACTAACCAACTATCGTTGACCATTACAAACCACATAGTTTGCACGCCTACCCATATTTAACAGGCTTTGACTAGACACACATGAGTTCTCTATTCCAAGACTTGAAGAGTTGAGTATAAATATCAGAATGCCTCGTTGAATTTTCTCAGAGAAAAACACATGCCACTTGGACAAGTTGGTTACCATATTTTTCATTCAGAAACTGGCAAGTGAGCTACTTCATTATACCATTGTTTGAGATCCCAGCTTCAAATTGAGGAATTAGATGATAAATTCTTGAACTTCTCTCGACAGCCAAGATACGAAGTATTTAGAGCGAGACTCGATGCTCTTGGTTTACTTTTGGATCCGTCGGTAAGAACGTGATAACCTCCTCAACTTTTCCCTAAACGATAACCTTTTACTTGCAATTTGCAATTCGTTAATTGATTAACAGGAGTAGAATAAGAAACCTGTCCGTAGACACTGCATGACACACAAGGTTAGTCTTTACTTTGACCCATCAACCCGAAAGTACCGTTCGAGATTATGTAATGCCGTACTCAAGAGCGGCACTCATTAACAAGCGTAGTCGGTGGTGCTGAGGTGATAGATGGAAGACGATGTAATTGGGCTCGGGTGTGCGTAGATCGCGCTACGCGGATGGACGTGTGCATCATCAATAATTCCTTGGGTTCGAGGGCGCAAAAGGGCACCAGTTTACGCCCACGAACCTGGACTCAAGCCTCCATGTAGTATTACCTTTAACACCTTCGCATTGTGCTCTTTGTTACCCGGCGAAAGGGCCGAAGTCCCGCCTCTGTCGCGAGGAGCTCGCGTTAGCCACCCTCGGAAGCGTTCACCGAACGAGAGAGAGATGGAAGAGAGAGAGAGAGAGAAAGAGAAAGAGAAGGTGCGAGGGGCTTCCTTCCTTTATTGTCTATTTGTATCCGTCAGTTTGACCGACTGTGGGTAGAGGTGGTACACAGCGGACGTGCCTAATGATGCCTACACTGATTACGAAGTAATGAGAACTAAACTCTCATCCTTCGCTGGACCTGTTTCAACGCCGTCAGCGCGATAGCCACCGTCGTCACCGTGCGACTTGTCCCTCGCCCAACTCCCCAGGCGGAAACTGGTAATGGCGACGACGAATCGTCCCCATTAAGTATACCCAACGGTCTTCGAGCTTGGGTTATACGCTGATACGATATCTCGGAAAAATATCTAGCACTGAATTCAAGCTTCACAATCCGTCAACGTCATCTCCGAGGCATACGACTTGAAGACCAAAAGTGAGGTCACCGAGTCATATCAGTGGCGGATATGAAAATACAATCTATCGATAATTACGGGAAAAAATTGTTTCTGATCTGATTTAATACAGCATTATTTCACACAACGTCGCATGATTCCACGAAGCAAGACGTACGATTAGCCTGCACCAGCCATCTCTTGAGCTATCCATCTCCCTTCCCACTTGGAGCGGACTGCATGTAATCGTCGAGGAATCGCGAGGTATTCGGTGGGCGCGAACAGCAGTTGATTATTAATCACACAAGCTATAGCGGGCGAGATGAGGATGAGAAGCACTATAGACATTAGCGTTGATTTGTGGACAGCGCCAGGAAGATAATCCGGTCGACGGGTGAGGTGAATACCGACACAGTCTCCGTCTCTTAGTGATGGACACCCACACCCATGCATGTATTCTGATCAAGAAGGTAAGGCATGTAGCTCATCGTCTATTCAACGGGCATGGTGCCGCCTATATCACGGTTTTGGACGCTCGAACATTCATATATTTTTTCTTCAAAACCTCAGGAACGGATGTGCTCCTGCCCTCGTCTAAGGTCTTTGCTATAATGAGGTGAACGACATCTCTCTGAAGAGGACTGGCTCACACAGGTACGAAGTGACGCTAGTCGAGGACAGCAAAGTTCTGAAGGTTCCTTCGAAGTCTGCTAGTCGTCACCGAGTAACGAACGTCATTTCGATACTCGTTACTCGGATAACCGAAGTAGTAGGTATACCTAGTCCGAAGTACTGTCATGTCATTATAATGGCGGCTTCGCTAACGACTAGAGTAAGATACAAAAAATTCTGGCGCTGAACCATGACCATCTGTTTTTCTGGAATACACTTTTACTACTGAACGACGAGTGACTTGAGACACTTCCAAAAAAATTAACTAGTATAATAGGTACAGATGAATCCGGGGCCAATTGAATAAGACAATTTGTCGTAATTTGTGCTTAGAGTTTCATAAGTGCCAGTATGATCGATCGCGCAGAGTAAAGTTGCGTTATTGAACCCAAAAGTTTCTGAAAAAAGACGAATGGCATAAACTATCAACACACTTCATCGACAGCCCGATAGCTGCGTGTGATGCTTCGGCATTGTTGTTTTCAGCTCTGTAGTGTGTACCCAGCATGCGGGCGGTAGCAAACGTCGGTTGACAGTCGACGTGGGCGTGGTTACGCGATAACTCATTGCTGATTGCGTGTCTGTTACATACCTATGACCGCATGCCTGCTTTCATTCCTCTCTTTCCACCTTTTCCAAATTCTAACACTGTCTCTCTCGTCCGGTTAATATACACGTCAGTCGCCGAGAGTTCCAAAGCACTTGTCCAACAGTGTTACTTCAGAACTTATGGAACTCTCTCTATCAAAGGGGTATTTACTAGTGCAGGCGATTGCTGAACTAAATTATTGTGTCAATTGGTAGATATAATTATAAGAGGATCGTATAAGCTTGTGTCTGATAAGGTTGCCGAGCAGGATGTAACCGTCCTTAGGCGTGGACTGGTGTACATAAATGCCAGAATAACTCCTGGTGCCCCTTTCAATTCGGCCACTGGATCCCCAATCCCTGGGCCTCAGGGCTGGACCGGGACCTGGGGGACTTGGCCGTAGGACGACAATATCGAGCGAGTAATAAATTCGCAATTTCCTTATTACGGGTAATGCTCCGGTTGCAGGGTATGGGCGCGCATAAATATCCCGGGTTCCGGTGATCTCGTGACTTCCGGTCAGCCGCAATGACTTACGCTCGGGGATTCCCCCTCGCTCTAGGCTCTGATAGTCGGCCACTAAGAGGGCGACGCTGGCGATAGAATTTGTCCAGTGATTCCGCCCCCGGATGACCGCTGATAAATTTACTGGATTTCTCCTGCGGACATTACCAGCGTCGGCGTCTTCCGCGCTGAGAAGGAAAAGAAGGACGCTCTAGGGACCCTCGGAGTGGAAACTTGCAAAGTAGAAAAAGTACAGATGTTTTTTGTTGCTGGTGTTTTTTTTTCTCGTTCCTCTTGCGCTCGCACTTTTTACTTTTTGCTCTCTATTCGACTTCTTCATTCTTTTTTTTTTTTTCTCCCCATGGCTGCGAAGCAAACTTTTCCATCTAAAAGATTGCGCGCGCGTTTGCGAGAGCACATCGCATCTATACATGCTTCGTTTCACCGAGATTGTGCCTCGTTCAATAACGTAGATAACGCGGATTAAATAGTATCCGAGTGTACACCTACAATCGTACATTTTTCGTTAAAACTTGGAAAGCACTGAGGAGAGTAAAAGCAGACACTTGACGCATTCTGCTATGAAGAAGTTTCCACGTCGGAACGAATCGTTGTGTTTCGTTTTTGGGTTTCCGGTTTTTCAATCGCACATCAAATAATAGCTCGAAGCCATTTAATTACTAGCGTCCGGGATTACAAATATCAAGGGACTCTGCGGAGTGACAATGATCACGACGGGGAGCAAAGAAAAGGAAACGTAACAAATATGCCCCTTCTCGAAAAGCTGAGAGATTTTCTCCTACAGCTCGTCGCCGGGCAAAATAATTTTCACAAAATCTCAGATCTCCCCTATCTCGTGGAAAAAAGAGAAACGAGAAACGAGAGGAGTGAAGGGAAGCAGAAGCAGAAAAAAATGGGCGTCACGCTCCAATAAAACAAGCAATATCGCGGTATCCCGGGGCCAAAGAAGGCCAAAGAGGACTTGTGCCCGGGTCTCGCCCGGGTCTCTGGGCTATATTGCTCCTGGATCATCGCGTCTGCATCGCATTACTGGGGATCATATCACCCTTTCTCCCCCGTACCTTTGCAGCTAAACCCTCCTATCCACACATACGTCCTCACACGCGGAAGCCAGCGTGCGCGCACGCGCGTGAATCACGACTGCCCTCAAAGAACACACGTTTCACTATTCTTGTCTTTTTTCCGGCTGCAGAGATATATAACCTTTACCAGATCTATGGATACATCGATAAAACAGTACATATTGTAGTAAGTTTTTTACTACAGTAACTTTGGGACAAAAAGCTGGATCGTTATTAAATGACTGGCGCTCACTGCAGATGCGAGCCAGCATCAATGATACTTGCTGTTTTCAGGTACCGGTGTGCGTGTACATTATGGGTAATTGCGAATGAGGCCGTCACAGTCAGTGATCAATGTAGCAGCGGAGCGTCTAACGCGTGGCAGGGCGAATTCGCCCCGTGTTGTAATATATAGTATGGGGGTATAGGCGAGCGTCGCGAGGATCATCGAGGAAAGCTGTGGCCCCGATAAGGGCCCGATCACGCGTGTAATACGGAGATTATTAATCGCGGAATAATTTTCGCCCTTCCAGCCAGCCCAGCCAAGTTATTGGCTTCACAGATTTGAGCTAATATGTCTTCCGATAGTTCATAAGCGGGCCGAACGAGCCCACGTAACCGTGAATGCCCGAGTGGCTGCCTGCCACACAGCTTTTGCAAGGACGTCGTTGATCACTGAACACAGTAGGATTAATCAGTCTTCGTCCAATTCTGCGAATGCCAATCATTCGTACAGTTTAATTCAACTTTGTTCTTGATTCTACGTGGTCTTACTAAAGGCATGCAAGTTGAACTCGAAGGCCAAGAAGATTTTCATCAAATTCCGATTCTGCAGTGGCATTTCACCTTGACCGGTTAGTGCGTCGGTTTCAATTTGGTACCGGAAAGATAGATGAAGAGACTGAGAGAGGATGACGTTCGGTGGTGCGAGGAAAAGTTGGCCGAGCTTACAGCAGGTTATGTTATGTTTAATGGACGCCCTGCGCTGCCTCCTCGAAAGTGCGGGTAACGCTGACGTTGGTAGCGGCCACGACGCGGCTAGGACGCGGAGGGTTGGGTCTTGGACACGTCATTTATCTTTTACCCTTCCACCTCAGCGTTCCTCCGGGTCCCTCCGCACCGCCTGACTCCACGTGGCGCCATCTTGGGTAACTCTCCTCCCTCCCGCCCACACTCTCCGCCTCGTAACTCAACACATCCATATATCCACGTTCACGGGCTCCCCACCTTCTTCACAACCACCTCCTTCCAGCACCTCTACTACCTCCTTATATTCCACCTCCATCTTAGTTGCGTGCTCGGAATAGTTAGCAATTATTCTATGCCAGTTCCGATCCCGCACCGGGAGAGGGTGACGAAGAGGAGGGTAAAGACGGTGGAACGGCACCAGCAGAAACACTCAATGAATATTCATCAATGGCAGTCGATGTTTGTCGTCCCGTTTTCTTTTATTCAATTGGTAATGATACCGTGTATACATACCAAACTTCTTACGCGTCTCTTAGCCGGTCACCTTAGACTCTCTTTTTTACCTTCAAGCCGCATGCATGTCCTTAAGATTGGCCTACACAAGTTTCTCTCATGATTAATACGAGAGCGCCAGTATTCACCTCGCTCCATTAATCGCTTGTCATTGCTATGTCTTACCGTTCGTCAGGCGTTAAAATTATCATCTACAAATAACGTCACAGCTTCGGCAAGATACACAGAGCACTGCAATTGTCGTTTCTTTACAACATGAAAATGAAAGTGATACTTCATCTAGGACTGCCACGAAGTGAGCACAGTGAAATTAGTACTATATTGATCAAAGATTACAGTTTTCACAAATTCGTGGAACTCAAATTGACTCTCTTGTTTCCTTGGCAAATTCCTCTAAATTTTTAAAGATTAACCGTTTCACCCAGAACTTGACCGAATTCATGATTTCATCTGCTCTGTTCAATTTCGCAATCTGACCGAGACAGTGATAGAAGGCGTGAAATAACTTGCGTCTGGAATAGATGACACTAGTGTCGAAAATGGCTATGCGAACCCTGTGCACATCGTCTCGATGTAACAGTCTCATTGAACCCCGGTGTAAACTCAACGCACACATGCAAGTAATTGCGCAATATAGCCAAGTATGTTACTCGAGCTCAGGGCCATTCTCCGCGCTTTCGACTTCCATGTATGCCGAACCATGTCCAGGGAATCCCTGCAGCTTACTCTCCTTGCCCGTTGACCTCTGTCAACGGTTTAACGGGTCTCATTTTTACGGAGCTGTATTCTGGAGTGCAGCAGTCACGGATGATTAAGACTTACAGCCAGAAATTAATATACCATCTGAAAGTCCAGTCAACATTCTCTGTCCTGAATATATGGTACCCATTTCTCATCGTCCAGTTCACAGTTTTCTTATTTCACTTTTTAACTCGTCACACTGGACAAACTGCGTCGCCTCTATGAAAATTGAGACAGCACAGCGGCAAGAGAGACTCTCGGCATTCTGGACAACGTGTGGTTGTCAGCCGACACACCGGGAGACAACGAATTTTTGATGACCGACGAATAGGTCTAGGCTCGTACATCAACTGGAATTTTGAATTCTTTAGTACTGTTGCACCGTTTTTGTGTACATGGTATCAACTCTGGGTCAGTTAGATGGGTTCTCTGGTTTCATGCTTTAAGAAAGCTACTACTTATGTTTTCATTCGCAAGCCTTTTTCAGTTGTCAAAAGCGATCTGTACACTGTCATTAGCTGCAACAACTACAACGGCCAAACGGAAGACAGGGTGAACTTTAATTTCCCCTCGCAGTTCTTGGCAATTATAGTGTCGTCAGCTCCGATAGCCATCTATCTATCTCCGACTATAATGCATCACAACTTACAAGGGTTGCGCAGAATCTCAGGTACTTGAAGATCCAGTTATCATCAACGAAGAACTGATTTCTGAAAACAACAATTGCGTATGAAAACCTTGTGTGAAGTTAGAGCGTTGACGCAAGATGACTGAAGTTATCGTTCCCTGTATATCGCGTTGGCGGGTAGACGCGTGTACGACTCGTTTGCGACAAAAACGAAAAACAATTTTAGTATCAGGGTAACAAATTTATTCTTCGTTATAACTCGGGAGGCAAACAAGCTCATTGAAAGCCTGCGTCTCTGAGAATGGGAGGGAAACGGCGAATGGTTTGCCGTGTCATTATCTGAAGTGATGTAGAACACTCGAACTGCCTGGCAGCAATATATCGGAAGATCTCCTCGGAGATTCCACTTCGGTATCTGAAATCTCCTCAAAGGTACGCTCGCCCCGTTCTCTCCCTGCAAGAGAGTGTAGAGTTGAGCAGACATTGTAGGCGTGGGCCAATTATTTTGCTTTAGAGACGAACAGCCTCCACAGTACTACCTGTCGACGTCTCATTCAGGCCAAAATCTAATTAAAGTCTAGCAGCAAGTTAAATTAAAACACGATAATGTTACCGAGTCGAAGTCAGTTCTCCACCATCCCGAACCACCGCGCCACGGATGTTTCCATCCAGACTCAGGCATCCCAGTATCCATCCACCATTCCATTCCACCATTCTATTTCTCTGTTATACGCTTATACATGTATCTTATACACGTCACACACTGTTCTCCACCCCTTTCCACTTTCTACTCGCTAGATTTATCCGCTTCGAAGAAACGCATATGCGGCGTACCTACAACTTGGCGTCTTTCTACTCACACTAAGCAACTCACGTATAGTTATCATATTTATCGGTACACAGGACAGCCGTGGAATTGCAGAAGCAAGCGTCGTAACGTTATTTTCCAGCCGTTGAGTTAGTTAACTGAGTATTTCGTTGGCAACTGAATAGGGACTTTGAAGATAATCGTTTATATCGTTTTAATAAAGACATGACGCAAAATGTGAAAAGAATTTTCTGCTCGGGTAAATTTGCATCTAGTACATCAATAACTCGATAAAATGTTGAAAAAAAGCGAAAGTTCGGTATCCACTTCTGAATTACCGGAGGAAGATGCCGGGTCGGGTAATAATTGCGCGAACAAAGTTTTTTATGATCAGTATCGGTACTCAGGAGACAATGATTTGACGTTTGAGAACCGCTATATCAAATCGAGAGCACTTACTCGACCCGTACCTAACCTCTCTTTTCCGGTCCTTCTACTCTTCGTTCTTGCGAAAGCCCGTTCTCCTGTACTTTCGCAAATATAGCTATATAATACGAGAGACGGTGAATATATACTTATAAACCTGCCAGAGACCGGGAATCCAGGGACTTTAAAACAAATATATCGCGCTTAAATCCATGCTCGTTGACTGCAGGGATAAAGGGAGACTTGCAGAGCCCCGAAAAGAAGATGTTCCGGACTTTGGAGGCATGTAGAAGTTCGGGAAGTGGGAAGCCTGGAGCGTCTACAAATCGTTTCTTCTTTACTTAGCATATTCTCTGTCACAGTGCGGGGAATGCATTTTTCTTTTCCGTTGTACAGGGAGACAACTGTTTAGGGGATAAAAGACACCACGATTTGTTCAGCAAGTGTATAACACTTTGTGTATATTGATTGAAGAAATGTATTTATATACCATTATACGCTTTTTAAATCTTTCTTTTTTCATATGCCACGTGACTGTTCTTCAGGAGATTGACATTCTTGTTATGTTTTCTACCCTGCCATCAGCAGGGTTATTTTCGTCGTGTTTTATTATGTTATTTTATAATAAGAGAAACCGCAATATTTTTTCCATTTCTTGCGAGGAGAAAAACAAATTATTTGAGAATTACTCGTCTGGGATTGACGTTTGATTGCGCCAGCGACTGCATCCCCAACCCCCGCGTACCCAACTCCAGCGGCTCTTAGCTTTTTCCTCTCTCAGCGCTATTTCGCCCGCAGTAGCAGCAGTAGCAGCAGGAGAGCAGGCATTTTCTCCGTTTATTTCGCTTTTCGTATTATCCCCCTGTCAAGCATTCAATTCAGTGAGAATCATTCGCTCACCTAATTGCTACTTATTAACCTTTGGTTGTTTTACAAGTGCGAAGCCCACTCCAGAAAAAAAAATTCACTTTCAACAAACTTTGTACAACGTTCCATTCATACCCGGAGAATAATATTCTGAACATCATTTTCCTCATGCAGTATGGTTCTTGACAACGTTTGAAGAATTCATTTACAACCATAAAAGTAGTTTGCAATACGCCGCAATTTTTTATCTTGTCGACCGTAAAATGGGTTTCTGGACGTCAGCCACGCGACCCAACCTCCAACTCCGGGAGGAAATCGGCGTTCCTAATATCGCGATGACTCTGGATTCCAGCATTCCAGAAGTGTAGAGAATGCTGGCGTTGTGGCTGTCACGAACACTCCACCCCTGGCTTTCTTAACCTTTACCATCGTACACTCTGTTCACTTCTCTATCCATATAGAGACCAGCGATATTCAGTTTCAATCATGTAAAGACTAATAACATGATCGTCGTGAAATGAACATTCTTACTTTCAACGATCTGTTGTAAGAATGCCTAGCACTATACGGAAGATCAATAATTTTGAAAAACAATTTGCTGATTGTCTTATCGGTGAGACTTTCGAGCGAAATGTGTATGAATAAATTGGCACGATTCACAGGCTCCACTTCCACGATTGAAGTGATGCAGAGGCCCAGAACTTTTGGCGGCTTGCTGTACACGTCATGAATTTACTTGCGAGTTTCCCTGGGATGTTGCTGCGAAGTGGAATGGGAAACGAAGCGAGAATAAGGGTGAGGAGGGATATGAAAGGGGAGAGAGAAGGGTTAAGGATGCGTATCATAACAGTTGATTAATGTACTCCGTCCCTCGCCTCCCCCGCCCTCGTCACTTAAGAAAGGGTAGCTCGGACACGCGTGTCATTTGTCAACCACCTTTACGTCCCACTCCCAGGCAAGCCCGAGTTACCGCCAATGTCCTAATGACCATGAATTTGTAACGAGACCCCGCAGCCCGTTCGATTCAACATACACCCCAATTCCGCGGTATCATTCAAAACGTAACCAAGACACCACAGTATCACTGATTCCCCATTGTATCAGTCCACGATTTACTCGTAAGTATTTGTACACATGATACGTTCGACATTGTATTATTTGATTATTAAATGGAACACTGTCGGTATAGAATCACGCTTGAATAAAGATGTAGGTACGATCATGGAACCACCATGGAATGGAACGTTTTTCACAATGTGTTCCGAATTATCCTCAATATATTGGACTCGAATGACTTCTTTTGAATGATCTATTATACCAGATGAACTGAGCATCGAGCACCATGAGCAGTCCATCACTCTTTTTTTAAAGTCACATGACCCGTTGGGTTTCATGCTTTCTCTGAGAATATTCCGGTTCAATTTTTTCACCACAATTACCGCGTGATTACGCTGCGATGCTGCAGTACAGGCGGAACCCCCATGACCAGGTATATCTGCAGTAGCTCGCAGAGTCACGAGAGCCCGAGTTGCTGGGAGTGGAAAAAAGAGAAAAATCGGAAACGTGAAACGGTAGAGTGAGAGAAGAGAGGCATACGTGAGGTGGATTATGGATAATTCAGGCAATCAGCGTAATGTTGCGGCGTCGAGGGTCCTCAAGCTTTCGCAGCATAGTGCCTATAACCACGTCCAAGGTCGCGTATCCTACGTCCGCTGGGCTGGCGTTCCGAAGTTCTGGAGCATGGGGGACAATGCATCGAGCACTCTTGAAATGTACCCACTATTCAGAGACTCGGTGGTGCCTCTTTCGTATCCCGACATTTTTGTACCTCCTCTCTCTCTGTTAATTCCCTCCTTCTCTGTCTCCCTCTCTCTCTCTCTCTTCGAGATATTATTCACATTTTATACTTCAATCCACTCCTGATCATATTTTATCTCTTTCTTTCCTTTTTCAATTTTCTTTAGAAGTGAAATTGAGGGGAACGTCTCTCGTTCTAGGCTATCACCCTTGCTCAGTACAGGGTTGATGTAATCTGATCTTGACGGGTATCTCATCGAGCTGACCGTCCAGGGTAATATATGATTCTGTAAGTACTCCGGTCGGCAAGGAGCTCCGTCCCATTTCAGACACAATCCGAGTGCTCCTAATCCCGAAGGATCCGCCTCCGAAGGCGCTGCGCGTTTTTTTTCATTTTCCTCCATCTTTAACCATTCTCCACCAGACTGCGGGCGATCGTAGGAAATCATCAGACCGATCGGTTTGAGTTTGAACCTAATCAGTGTTGATGTCAATGAATTTTCGGCAAAGTTGATTCGATTTGAATTGTCGAGAGTAAAAATAAATTCCTCGAACTCAGCGCCTTCTGGGTTTCTTCTTCCTTACTGCGGGAGAATATATAGCGGACAATTTCCCTCGACGAAAGAGAAGCCGGAGAATAAAAAAGGAAAACCCGCCTTATTTTTCGTCGCTAATTTCCCCGGCAAAGATTGAGAAAAACAACTGGCCCCTGCTGATAGCGGAGCGTCGACGAGGGTTCGTCGCGAGGGCCGAGATAGAAAGGTGAATAAGAGAGGGTGGACTGAAGAAAGAGAAGGAACGAGCGCTGGGTCCTTCCTGGCGACTTAAAACCCCGCTGGCTCTGAGTGCGATGCGCTCCGAGGGGAGAACGAGCTGCTTTGAAAAGACTCAAAATTACTTTCTGGATAAGCTGGATTAGGTTCGCTCCCGTGCTGCGTCCCAGATTAGACCAGTGACACTCTCGACACCTAGGTCGACGAAATCCGAGTTTCCGTTTTCTGCCAAAACCACAGCCTGTCTGCAACGATCGCTTTGTCTCTGGCAGTCAACTCTGTTTCCACGCTCTCGTCTCCATTTCAATCTATCGAACAGGTTGCAACTTACATCCAGTACCAAACTCAAACTCTACCCGAGTTGCGGACATATTGCTGTAAGGGTTCAACCTGCAGTCTGCACGAAGAAAAGAACTTTTCAAATATTGTGCGAAAGTTGGTAATACTGGACTCGGTGCACTAAGTTCCTTACCTTACTTATGCACATAGATAAAACTGTGACCGATATTAACTAGTCCTGCAGAGTTCTATGAGAGTGAAGTTATGTTAGGTTAGGTTGGGTTAGCCAAGATTAGCAAAGCTTTTATTCCTTCAACAATCGACCCTCATGAAGATTTTATAATCACGCCTGTTCAAACCAAGACTGCAGGTTTCAAAACAATGTAAAATTAACATGCACCCGGTTACTGCTATGGTTACAAAAAAAATTTGTAGACACTGGACAAAGTTTATCTGATTACAACGCACTTGTATTCTGTAAATTAGGTCCTCGGCAAATTTTGATAATACTATTATTGTTTTGATGGTGCCAAAGGTAGTTTCTTCTACAACTATAACCCTTGGCCTATCTCCAAGTAACGTCAGTTTCGCTTTCGCAGTGTACCATTCACCGGTCAATTTTTTTTTTTTTTTTATGATACCTGTTTTTTTCATCCCGTAAACGGACTAACCTTTCTTGCTCTTACTTAGCCGAGGGTATGGAAGTGGAGTGAGGGTAGTAGCAGCATGTGGTACAGTAGCTCAGCAAGTACATATCCACCTATCCAGCTACACAGTGAGTAGATCGAGCGCATTTGTAGGCAGAGCGCGAAGCCAACTTTAAGAGGGTTCGAATCCTTTTGTCGAGGCGTTCGCTGCCCTTTAAAACCGCCTCCATCTCGCCGTCAGTGCCGCCCGCCAGTCAGCCCACCCATCCACCCCCCGCGTGCTCGCAGGGGCGAAACCAAGGAGACCAGATTAGAACGGGCTAAAGGGGGTGGCCCAACCTCCGCGAGACGCCGCGGGATCTGGAGAGGAGCTCGAGAGATTTTACTCTCAGCCATCAATTCTCGCCCAGAGAAATGAAAAAGAAGGGAAAAATGGGTACACAGATTATTAGCTACGAACGGTGAAATAATTACACGGATAAACAGGGACACCTGTGCAATTTATTTGCGCCATACTTTGGAAACAATGCGTGTGTTCGTTGTCCGCAACTGTTGGACCCACAGTTTGCAATTTTTCCCGTTCTTTGCTTTTTGTCTTCTGTATGACAGCATTTTGCGTAATTGAGCAACGCCGATCATAAATCGCAAGGTTGAATTATGTCCGTCCTGTGAACGCGTACCACCGAAGCTGAAAAACTGTTCAACTGGCCACCCCGCCGGCACTTTATTTACATCGTTTAACAAATTTTACTGCAGTGTTCCCCTCACCATCGTGGCTATCATCCGCTGGTTGATACGCGAGTCGCTATCTACACAATCGCGTAACGCGAACCGGAAACCCGATCCCAACTTTATGACGAATTTATGATTTCATCGAATTTATCGTCCAATGGTTCATCCCTCTCATGTCAACTCGCTCGTTTTACATATACCATTTCTTTCCTCTCATTTTTTATCAACGAATTTACTATTTATGCATTGACACGATGCATCGGATAACTATCACCAAGCATCATTGATTCGCGTGGATGCTTTACCCATTAGTATGAATTCTCCGAAAAAGTACTTTCATCAAGTGATTGTCAGAAGTTGATATTATGGAAACCTTAGGCAGGCACAATAAAAAATGAACTTCACAAAATTATGTCACCATATTTTCAGTATTGGTTGACCGAATTTCAATTGCTCGCGCGTTTCTTTATTATGTGAAGACTTTAGATGTACTGTACACTAAACACAGATGCATATCAACCTGACAAGGCTCGACTATTGTGTTTACGTCATTCCTTAAGAGTACTGAAGTGCAAAATCTGCATAGACGAGAAATTGAGGCCATTGTTTCTGTGGCTAAAGTCAAAAATATCCTCAACACCGGCGTGAGTAAATTCGAACATGAATTTTTCTCGATCCAGGCCAAAATTGGAAGACGAATAGGACACTGAAATATAGTACTAAAGCACGAAGTTTCGATTGCCAGCAAAGCGCTGCAACAGATTTCGTACACAGGCCGGCATTCTAAACAATATCGCTGTCAAACTGGTCCTGAATAAATAATCTGGACTGGAACAGACGCCGCCTTGAGTGCACTGAGTCGGTAAAGCAGTACCGTTACCAGCAGAAGGTAGCAGTTGACAAAATGCCGGTCCAAAGATCGGTGGTCAGTTTTGTAAATAAAGCCAGTGATCAATAAATACGCCAGCCGTGTATCTGAAAATGTCTTTGGGGTTGCCTGGTTTAAAAAACAGCAGTGTACGAGACACGCTACGAAAATTTGTCGCGCGATCATTCTAATCGTGTCATGTATCAAATTTCTCCACGATGGCCTCTCGCGTAAGATGAACGTTGAGAAGGCAGCTTGCGCATCTAGGAGCACAGACATCGTGAGAGTGAGAGAAGGGGCCAAGACTCGAAGAGGAGAGCTGGCGGGTCCGCGCAGCGTTGGACAGTGCGTATCGATCTGGCTGTGTTGCGTGCCTGGTGTAGGATGGGGCCGTGGAGCGGACCAATCAGAGCCATACGCACACACTGCTGCGGTACGCACGAACATTCGTACCTGCCTGATTACGAGCGCTGATAACCGGCTGCTTACCGCGGTGGCCATATTGAAACAATGAAATGGCGTCGCCGAGCGTCCAGAATGCACTCTCCGTTCACCGCGAGTTTCACCGAAGACGACGGAGGCTCTCTCTGTATGAACTTGAGCGGTAATCCACTTAAGCTGACAATTGTGTCATCGGGGTTCATTATGTGGTCCACAATGTCACCAGAGGCAAGAAAGCCCGGCCAAGAAACTGGCGAACAATCGAGCGCAGCTTATAAAGAGTATAATAAGCGTTATACGTCAGATGAGGTAGATCTGCGCGTACTAGGATTACACATGTTTCGTCAATTGAGCCCCAATGTGACTTTTTCTTTCCGGAAAAACCCCGGGCATGGACAGTATTCCCGCATTACCAATTCCGGGGGTTATTGTCTTGGCCCCTCGATAGTCGGCGACAGTATTAGCGGCTATTATGTAACTGCGCTTGTTGAATGCCAGAGATATCTCGTTGGAATTGATCTTGTAATTAATCGCTTTGGGGTGAGATTCCTACTGCATCAGGATCTCGACCCGCGGGGTGACCGGGGTCACTCCTCAGCAGGGTACTTTCGTGAGAATATATTTATTCCCTACCATGGTTTATATGCCGTGCGGTTGACGCAAAATCACTCGGCCATCTGTCTGAGGTTCTAGGATTCACGAAATTGGCGTTATTACTGACATATGTGTGTCCGCATAATGCCAATACCTCGTTAGCGAACGATTTACAAAAGTCGACCACCCCTAACTTGACTCTCATATTGGCGTCATAAGAGATCAGGTAGGCACGGCATCAATATTTTGAATTCTAAATTGTGATCAGCAATAACACCTGTATTAGGGTGGCGCAAAAAAACCGACAATTTTTTTTTTTTTTTGAGTCTCGTGTAACAAAATGTTAGTTTTTGATGTTTCAAGAGCCCACTTCAAAGGACAGTTCAAAAAAAAAATTTTAAGAGGTTGAACCACATTTTTTAAAACATCAGAAATCGTCAAAAATCGATTTTTTTTTTTTAAATTTTTTTCTCGTTACGGTATAATTTTATAGACAAAAAAAAATAAGTTTCCGAAAGTTTCGGTTCAAAATTTGAATTTTGAAAGGTTGCCATAATTTTTTTTCAATTATTTGGTGCATATTAGATCTTTTCGAGCGTACTTTTAATATTCATATTAAAATTTCATAAATTTTTTTTCTTTAATTTAGTAAGAAAGAATCGATAACAATACACCCCGACATGAATTAAAAATCAAACAAAATACTGAAAATATAATTTTTTTAATTTAAATTTTTGACGACTTTTGACATTTTGAAACATTTGGAGCGACCGCTTAAAACTTTTTTTTTGAGCTGACCCTCGGAGTGGGCTCTTAAAACATTAAAAACTAATATTTTGTCACACGAGACTCAAAAAAAAAAAAAATAGTCGGTTTTTTTGCGCCACCCTAACCTATATATACCGATATATTTTGGTTCTTTTATATCTGAACGCATATCATTATACAGTGCCGCGAGAACGGGGGAAAATCGCAAAGAGGGGGTGAAAAAGAAGAAGAAAAAGAAAGAAGAAACTGCTTCAAAAAAAAAAGGGAAAAAATGAGACAAAAAAAGGAGCGGAAGGTGGGAGGACCGGGGCCCTCCTCCGCGACGCGTATAACTGGATAAGCTGGTGGTTTGTCCTTCGCAGAGGTTTTCACTTACTTTTTACTCCCGAGGCTCGTTTCATCCAACTCTGGGGCTGCTGCTGCCGCTGCTAGGCGGAAGGATGATGTATGCGTACCTACCAGGGTGATTTATACTCGTATAGAACGCTTCGCCGTGTTTTTGCGTATATACGCACGTGTCAGCTTGAGTCGACGGGGGGTGCAAAACGATCCCCAACCACCAAACCCACTGTGCAAGAGTGCCTCCGGGTGAACGGTTATATTTTTGGACACCGCAAAGATCATGCACCAACACAATCAGCCGCGAATTCTTATCCGTGGTTAATAAGATCTTGAAATTTCTAATTTAACAACATAAATTCTGACATTTTCCCAGGTTTGATGAAAGCGAGTCGAAAAGTAGAATGACCACACAACACAAGGGTTGAAATATCGAATTTTCGATGTACCGGTACATAGAAAACAGAAAAAGGAAGGCTTTGACTTCGTGCAATCCATTTTGAGGGATGTTAAAAAATAATGAACTCGATTTATTTAGACCCCATATCAACGTAATTCTACTAGAAAATAAAGATTTTGTTACTTGGATTAGCTTTCGAAATATACCGATTTTTCACTTTCATGAATTTTTTTTTGGAACCTTGGAAGTAACCCCTCGTGAACAAATTATTTCATATAAGAGTTCTTTTGGTAATGGGTACCCAAATTTTTTTTCATCAGGATCCGTCAATGGAGTCTTGAGATACAAATCGAACGCATAAAATGTCATTTTTTACCCCCCGGAGAAGCTGGAGGGGTTATTGAGTTATGAACCGCTGGGTACATGTTTTTCTGGCCTACAAAACATTTCTTAACGGATAGTTCGAAAATCCCGAGACAGAGGCATTTGGCCTCTTTTAATTCGGGATGCCCTTTGGGAGGGTGGTTTTTGTTAATAAGCTTCTCAATTGTTGCTTGAGGAGAGTTGCTGAAAGAGCGTTGGAATATTAAATAAGACGAACTGAAGCAAAATAGTCCCAATTTAATGGGAACTTGGTTGCATGTGTATAAGGGTAGTTCGCTCCCTATGTGACATTATTTCGAAAAGCGCAAAAATATGTACCCCCTGCCTTTTTCTGCTCTTTCAAATGCAATTAATTCCATTTAAATATGAGCAATATTTTACTAGTTATAAATAATTTGTAAATTTCAACTTCTATAATTTATGACTATGTATCCCCATCGTAATCAGACAGAATGCGTTTTTCATTATTCGCCATGAGAATTATCTTACAATTCTTTTCACTCAGATATTTCAACTGGATATAAGGGAAACTGCGAAACTACCACTGGGGATGCCCAATTTTAGGGGTTGATTTCACCCCTTTAAAACGTTTTTCCATACATAAAAAAAAATACGTGTCGCTTAAATTTGAATGAAGAATAACATATCCAAAAATTAACGAAATTGGGAAGGGCTACTTTGGGAACTTTTCTTGTAGGAGGTGGGGGAAAAAAATAATAAACTCATCGCTACAAAGTTGAAGTTTCATTTCATTCAATATTCTTTAATTCTAGTACAATTGTTTATGTGTCTGTGTATAAAAGTTTAACAAGTAGCCAAAGAGTCTTAAGTGTAGGACAAGAAGCAATATAAAAAAAATAATTGAACACAACACAAGGAATTTGATTTATCATATCGGAAAAAAGTGCAACATAAATTATCTATATTGAAATACAGAGAAGTCACCATGCAGAAGCCTAAAGTATAGACAGTCAAAATATCGAATTCTCAGATTGGATAAGAATTTATCTAGCTAAAACATATAATCGGTAACATTTTGACAATTAGATACTTTGACTTTGTACATTTTTAATTTTCTACACATCTAAACAAAGATTTATTGAATTCATGAAATATGGTGAGTAAATGTGGTTTCACTCAATAAATATAATTTTTTGTTGAATCTAATGACGATTGTTTGAATTACAGGGCATTTCTTCCAAACTCTTCATTGACTACGACTCCATATCACGAAGTAAAGTAAAGTAAACAAAGCGTTATAAAAATGGTCTACTCGATGTTTTCCTGCATGTAACTCCACGCCGACCGGGATTTAGAGAGTCTTTTGTAACAGCAACCTCGAAATGCCACGTCACAAAATTCGCATGGTGGTTCTTCCGGAACGTGATAACGCTGCGTGGCACTATGTGAGAGTTTTTACGAAGTTGATCTCGGCGGTTTTCGGGTTCTACAAGCTCGCGTACACGTCGCACGTACGTCGTGCGATCACACGTGTCGCTGAGGCTGGAAGAGGGAGGAATCATCCCGGATCGGCGCCGTATCCTGGATCTTCTCGACCATTAACAATATATATTTACCGGAGCGCTCGTTCGCCGGTAGGGGAAAATCTCGACTCTTCTGTATTCCACGGGAAGAGGGTTGAAAGAAGAAAGATGGAACCGCGGGTCTTGCCTACAAAGCGATGCATGTGATTCGCCGGAGGGATGAGGAGGAATTTCAGACAACGCACTGCTGCACCCGGAAGTCACGACGATGTCGTTATCACGCCGTCTTGAACCCTCCTTGAGAGAACAACGTCGTCGTCAGCGATGTCAAACGGCAATTAAGCCAACCTGTAGTCCGATTTCAGGTCATGCCTATCGGCTTCACTGCCTTCCAGCTTCACAGGTATAGCCTTCCGGAAAAGTCGGCAAATTCTTTGGCCTTCGCCGTTTGTGCTTTTCATACTTTGACCTTACTGAAGAGAATTTGAAAGCACGAAATCGTATTGCCTCCGTGAGTCAAGACAAAAACCAGTAATCCGGGAAGTTGAATGATGAAAACGGCAACGGACGCCAAATAATTGCGGTTGCGTGCAACCAATCGCGAGTTACAGACAAAAAACGGAGTTTTCGATTTATTCATGTCTCTGCTGCTAGTCTTCCTTCGTAATTTCTCTGCTGTCGGTCTTACGTTCTTTTTCATGCGATTTCTGCGTCCCCGAGGGTCTGATTAGTCTATAAAGGGTCGTATAAATGGATTCGGAGCCTAAAAATTTTTGGCTTTGAAAAAAAGTAAGGCTTACGTAATCTCAGATAATTTCATACGCAAACGACACAGCATTGATAACAAGAACAAGCACATGGGAAGAAAAATTATTTGAAAGCAACACAAGATATTCATCATCTACAAACACCTCAATGAACGACTTATATCTCTCAACACAAAGAGGACAACCTACATGGCATTTAGAACAAGGAAATCAGAAGAACGAGAAATAGAGTACGAGAAGATCCACCTGTATATATGGGCACGAACGAACCCCAACTGTCAGTGTGACTCGATAACCAGAGTCACAGAACAAAAGTATTTGAGAATACTTATGGATGAGAAGATTAACTGGAATGCACACACATAACCCAGAAAACTATTCCACCCTAAAACGGTAACAAAACCTAGAAAACTATTGCAACCACTAATGCACATAAGCCAATTACTGAACAAGAACACAAAGAAGATACCTATCATGGCACTTGTACATTTCATGGTACACGGTATCACTGCATGGAAAAGCACACACAAAGGACATGTTCATGATCTCGCACAAACTCAGAAAGCCCTGATCAAGATTCTATTTAACCTGAACCGGGAACATTCAACAGACGAAATTTACAGAGATTCTGGGATACTGGACCTATGCCAACAATACTTCAAAAATATAGCCGTCAGATAACCTGAAAACCAAAATAAGATTAAAGAAATGAAGAGGAGACACGAAAGAAAAAACAAGAGCCATGATAGTAGGAGCCCTACAAATGGACTGAGCTCATACAACGCACGGCAATCATCAAAAAAATTATTACAAATAAACTATACAATGGTCTACCACATGAATTGAAAATAATGCCATCGATGATATGTTAAACGCATAATACATTTGCTGTTTAACAAAGGTATAGAATGCTACGATGAATCAACAATACAATTATAGAATACCAGAAAGGAAAAAAAATATAAGATTGATATCAATATCCACGATGCACACATGACGCATATCAAGACCGAAACTGATAACCATAGAATATAATCCCTGATGATTTTCCAAACCAAACCATGCAAATCCTTACTCCCCCCCAGCCCCCTGCGAACTAGTCGCATGGCTTGCGTAAGGCATCAATGCCTTGAAGAGATGGAGAAGATATCAGATAAACAAACATACCATATGAAATCAACACACTGAAACACAAACACATGTATTAGATTTAAGGCATATTTGAATAAACTAAACTGAATTGAACTAACCCCTTTGGATTTTTCGTGATATTTCGGCTATTTTAGAAAAAGCTGTGATAAATTCTTCGTAGCACTAGTCAATATAATTTTGTAAGGGGAATCAATTGCGCACAGTCAGAAGAGGCTGCGGGCAACTGATCCCGAGTAACAGCCAAAAAACGAAGTACTTAATTTTGTGATTTTTCTGCTGCTGATCTTTCCTTCGTAATTTCTCTGTTGTTAGTCCTACGCTCTTTTTGCTGTTATTTCTGAGTATCTTGGCGTCCAATGAATCAAGAACGGGTCATACGGATCAATTACGCGACAGAAAATGGTCGTCTCCGGTAATCACAAGCAAAGTTCAGACTAACACATTCAGATTTTTGGCAAAAATTTCGACAACTTTGGAAAGTGCTGCAATTGATTGTTTATGGCACTATTCCGACGTGATTTTGCAAGAGAAATCGATCTAGCGCAGTCCGAATGAGCTGCAAGCAACGAATCAGAAATTACAGCCAAAAAACAAAAGACGTATTTTCTCCATTTTTTTGCTGCTATTTTTTGCATCGTAATGTCTATGCCGGTGGTCCTACGCTCTTTTGGCTGTCATTTCTGTGTTCCTGGGCGTCCAATTATTCCAGAAAGGGTCATACGAATCGAGTCCAGAAAGAGCAATTTTCGGCTCAGAAATTGGCCAAAAAAGTAAGGCTAACCCCTTCGGATTTTTGGCGAAAATTTCGACGACTTTAAAAAGTGCTACAATTAATTTTGTGAGGCACTATTCCGACGTAATTTTGCGAGAGAAATCGATTGATTGCAGTCCCAATACGCTGCGAGCAACGCCTGCAAAGTTACAGCCAAAAAACTGCAGATGTCCGTCGTCATTTCTCTGCTGTTGGTCCCACGCTATTTTTTATGTGTTTTTTGAGTTCCTGGGGGTCCAATTAGTCTGAAAAGCGTCATAATAATCGATTCCCAGACAAAAGATTTTTCGGCCAAAAAAAATCCAAGGCTAACCCCTTTGTATTTTTGGTGAAAATTTCGACGACTTTGAAAAGTGCTGAAATTAATTCTTTAGAACACTATTCCGACGTAATTTTGCGAGAGAAATCGGGTAATCGCAGTCCCGATGCGCTGCGAGAAACACCTGTAAAGTTACAGCCGAAAAACTGCAGATTTTCATCGCCATTTCTCTGCTGCTGGTCCTACGCTGTTTTTCATGTGTTTTCTAAGTTCCTAGGCGTCGAATTAGTCTGAAAAGCGTCATAATAATCGATTCCCAGACAAAAGATTTTTCGGCCAAAAAAAATCCAAGGCTAACCCCTTTGCATTTTTGGTGAAAATTTCGACGACTTTGAAAAGTGCTGAAATTAATTCTTTAGAACACTATTCCGACGTAATTTTGCGAGAGAAATCGATTGATCGCAGTCCCAATGCGCTGCGAGCAACGCCTGTAAAGTTACAGCCGAAAAACTGCAGATTTTCATCGCCATTTCTCTGCTGCTGGTCCTACGCTGTTTTTCAATTGTTTTCTGAATTCCTGGGCGTCGAATTAGTCTAAAAAGCGTCATAATAATCGATTCCCAGACAAAAGATTTTTCGGCCAAAAAAAATCCAAGGCTAACCCCTTTGCATTTTTGGTGAAAATTTTGACGACTTTGAAAAGTGCTGCGATTAATTCTTTAGAACACTATTCCGACGTAGTTTTGCGAGAGAAATCGATTGATCGCAGTCCCAATGCGCTGCGAGCAACACCTGTAAAGGTACAGCCGAAAAACTGTAGATTTTCATCGCCATTTCTCTGCTGCTGGTCCTACGCTGTTTTTCAAGTGTTTTCTGAATTCCTATGCGTCAAATTAGTCTAAAAAGCGTCATAATGATCGATTCCCAGACAAAAGATTTTTCGGCCAAAAAAAATCCAAGGCTAACCCCTTTGCATTTTTGGTGAAAATTTCGACGACTTTGAAAAGTGCTGAAATTAATTCTTCAGAACACTATTCCGACGTAATTTTGCGAGAGAAATCGATTGATCGCAGTCCCAATGCACTGCGAGCAACACCTGTAAAGTTACAGCCGAAAAACTGCAGATTTTCATCGCCATTTCTCTGCTGCTGGTCCTACGCTGTTTTTCATGTGTTTTCTGAGTTCCTGGGCGTCGAATTAGTCTAAAAAGCGTCATAATAATCGATTCCCAGACAAAAGATTTTTCGGCCAAAAAAAATCCAAGGCTAACCCCTTTGCATTTTTGGTGAAAATTTCGACGACTTTGAAAAGTGCTGAAATTAATTCTTTAGAACACTATTCCGACGTAATTTTGCGAGTGAAATCGATTGATCGCAGTCCCAATGCGCTGCGAGCAACACCTGTAAAGTGACAGCCAAAAAACTGCAGATTTTCATCGCCATTTCTCTGCTGCTGGTCCTACGCTGTTTTTCATGTGTTTTCTGAGTTCCTGGGCGTCGAATTAGTCTAATAAGCGTCATAATAATCGATTCCCAGACAAAAGATTTTTCGGCCAAAAAAAATCCAAGGCTAACCCCTTTGCATTTTTGGTGAAAATTTCGACGCCTTTGAAAAGTGCTGAAATTGATTCTTTAGAACACTATTCCGACGTAATTTTGCGAGAGAAATCGATTGATCGCAGTCCCAATGCGCTGCGAGCAACGCCTGTAAAGTTACAGCCGAAAAACTGCAGATTTTCATCGCCATTTCTCTGCTGCTGGTCCTACGCTGTTTTTCATGTGTTTTCTGAGTTCCTGGGCGTCGAATTAGTCTAAAAAGCGTCATAATAATCGATTCCCAGACAAAAGATTTTTCGTCCAAACAAAATCCAAGGCTAACCCCTTTGCATTTTTGGTGAAAATTTCGACGACTTTGAAAAGTGCTGAAATTAATTCTTTAGAACACTATTCCGACGTAATTTTGCGAGAGAAATCGATTGATCGCAGTCCCAATGCGCTGCGAGCAACGCCTGTAAAGTTACAGCCGAAAAACTGCAGATTTTCATCGCCATTTCTCTGCTGCTGGTCCTACGCTGTTTTTCATGTGTTTTCTGAGTTCCTGGGCGTCGAATTAGTCTAAGAAGCGTCATAATAATCGATTCCCAGACAAAAGATTTTTCGTCCAAAAAAAATCCAAGGCTAACCCCTTTGCATTTTTGGTGAAAATTTCGACGACTTTGAAAAGTGCTGAAATTAATTCTTTAGAACACTATTCCGACGTAATTTTGCGAGAGAAATCGATTGATGGCAGTCCCAATGCGCTGCGAGCAACACCTGTAAAGTTACAGCCGAAAAACTGTAGATTTTCATCGCCATTTCTCTGCTGCTGGTCCTACGCTGTTTCTCAAGTGTTTTCTGAATTCCTGGGCGTCAAATTAGTCTAAAAAGCGTCATAATAATCGATTCCCAGACAAAAGATTTTTCGGCCAAAAGAGATCTAAGGCTAACCCCTTTGCATTTTTGGTGAAAATTTCGACGACTTTGAAAAGTGCTGAAATTGATTCTTTAGAACACTATTCCGACGTAATTTTGCGAGAGAAATCGATTGATCGCAGTCCCAATGCGCTGCGAGCAACACCTGTAAAGTTACAGCCGAAAAACTGCAGATTTTCATCGCCATTTCTCTGCTGCTGGTCCTACGCTGTTTTTCATGTGTTTTCTGAGTTCCTGGGCGTCGAATTAGTCTAAAAAGCGTCATAATGATCGATTCCCAGACAAAAGATTTTTCAGCCAAAAAAAATCCAAGGCTAACCCCTTTGCATTTTTGGTGAAAATTTTGACGACTTTGAAAAGTGCTGCGAATAATTCTTTAGAACACTATTCCGACGTAGTTTTGCGAGAGAAATCGATTGATCGCAGTTCCAATGCGCTGCGAGCAACGCCTGTGAAGTTACAGCCGAAAAACTGCAGATTTTCATCGCCATTTCTCTGCTGCTGGTCCTACGCTGTTTTTCATGTGTTTTCTGAGTTCCTGGGCGTCGAATAAGTCTATAAAGCGTCATAATAATCGATTCCCAGACAAAACATTCTTCGGCCAAGAAAAATCCAAGGCTAACCCCTTTGCATTTTTGGTGAAAATTTCGACGACTTTGAAAAGTGCTGCAATTAATTCTTTAGAACACTATTCCGACGTAATTTTGCGAGAGAAATCGATTGATCGCAGTCCCAATGCGCTGCGAGCAACGCCTGTAAAGTTACAGCCGAAAAACTGCAGATTTTCATCGCCATTTCTCTGCTGCTGGTCCTACGCTGTTTTTCATGTGTTTTCTGAGTTCCGGGGCGTCGAATTAGTCTAAAGAGCGTCATAATAATCGATTCCCAGACAAAAGATTTTTCGGCCAAAAAAATTCCAAGGCCAACCCCTTTGCATTTTTGGTGAAAATTTCGACGACTTTGAAAAGTGCTGCAATTAATTCTTTAGAACACTATTCCGACGTAATTTTGCGAGAGAAATCGATTGATCGCAGTCCCAATGCGCTGCGAGCAACGCCTGTAAAGTTACAGCCGAAAAACTGCAGATTTCCATCGCCATTTCTCTGCTGCTGGTCCAACGCTGTTTTTCATGTGTTTTCTGAGTTCCTGGGCGTCGAATTAGTCTATAAAGCGTCATAATAATCGATTCCCAGACAAAAAATTTTTCGGCCAAAAAAAATCCAAGGCTAACCCCTTTGCATTTTTGGTGAAAATTTCGACGACTTTGAAAAGTGCTGAAATTAATTCTTTAGAACACTATCCCGACGTAATTTTGCGAGAGAAATCGATTGATCGCAGTCCCAATGCGCTGCGAGCAACACCTGTAAAGTTACAGCCGAAAAACTGTAGATTTTCATCGCTATTTCTCTGCTGCTGGTCCTACGCTGTTTTTCAAGTGTTTTCTGAATTCCTGGGCGTCGAATTAGTCTAAAAAGCGTCATAATAATCGATTCCCAGACAAAAGATTTTTCGGCCACAAAAAATCCAAGGCTAACCCCTTTGCATTTTTGGTGAAAATTTCGACGACTTTGAAAAGTGCTGAAATTAATTCTTTAGAACACTATTCCGACGTAATTTTGCGAGAGAAATCGATTGATCGCAGTCCCAATGCACTGCGAGCAACACCTGTAAAGTTACAGCTGAAAAACTGCAGATTTTCATCGCCATTTCTCTGCTGCTGGTCCTACGCTGTTTTTCATGTGTTTTCTGAGTTCCTGGGCGTCGAATTAGTCTAAAAAGCGTCATAATAATCGATTCCCAGACAAAAGATTTTTCGGCCAAAAAAAATCCAAGGCTAACCCCTTTGCATTTTTGGTGAAAATTTCGACGACTTTGAAAAGTGCTGAAATTAATTCTTTAGAACACTATTCCGACGTAATTTTGCGAGAGAAATCGATTGATCGCAGTCCCAATGCGCTGCGAGCAACACCTGTGAAGTTACAGCCGAAAAACTGTGCATTTTCATCGCCATTTCTCTGCTGCTGGTCCTACGCTGTTTTTCATGTGTTTTCTGAGTTCCTGGGCGTCGAATTAGTCTAAAAAGCGTCATAATAATCGATTCCCAGACAAAAGATTTTTCGGCCAAAAAAAATCCAAGGCTAACCCCTTTGCATTTTTGGTGAAAATTTCGACGACTTTGAAAAGTGCTGAAATTAATTCTTTAGAACACTATTCCGACGTAATTTTGCGAGAGAAATCGATTGATCGCAGTCCCAATGCACTGCGAGCAACACCTGTAAAGTTACAGCTGAAAAACTGCAGATTTTCATCGCCATTTCTCTGCTGCTGGTCCTACGCTGTTTTTCATGTGTTTTCTGAGTTCCTGGGCGTCGAATTAGTCTAAAAAGCGTCATAATAATCGATTCCCAGACAAAAGATTTTTCGGCCAAAAAAAATCCAAGGCTAACCCCTTTGCATTTTTGGTGAAAATTTCGACGACTTTGAAAAGTGCTGAAATTAATTCTTTAGAACACTATTCCGACGTAATTTTGCGAGAGAAATCGATTGATCGCAGTCCCAATGCGCTGCGAGCAACACCTGTGAAGTTACAGCCGAAAAACTGTGGATTTTCATCGCCATTTCTCCGCTGCTGGTCCTACGCTGTTTTTCGAGTGTTGTCTGAATTCCTGGGCGTCGAATTAGTCTAAAAAGCGTCATAATAATCGATTCCCAGACAAAAGATTTTTCGGCCAAAAAAAATCCAAGGCTAACCCCTTTGCATTTTTGGTGAAAATTTCGACGACTTTAAAAAGTGCTGAAATTAATTCTTTAGAACACTATTCCGACGTAATTTTGCGAGAGAAATCGATTGATCGCAGTCCCAATGCGCTGCGAGCAACACCTGTAAAGTTACAGCCGAAAAACTGTGGATTTTCATCGCCATTTCTCCGCTGCTGGTCCTACGCTGTTTTTCGAGTGTTTTCTGAATTCCTGGGCGTCGAATTAGTCTAAAAAGCGTCATAATAATCGATTTCCAGACAAAAGATTTTTCGTCCAAAAAAAATCCAAGGCTAACCCCTTTGCATTTTTGGTGAAAATTTCGACGACTTTGAAAAGTGCTGAAATTAATTCTTTAGAACACTATTCCGACGTAATTTTGCGAGAGAAATCGATTGATCGCAGTCCCAATGCGCTGCGAGCAACACCTGTAAAGTTACAGACGAAAAACTGTAGATTTTCATCGCCATTTCTCTGCTGCTGGTCCTACGCTGTTCTTCGAATGTTTTCTGAATTTCTGGGCGTCAAATTAGTCTAAAAAGCGTCATAATAATCGATTCCCAGACAAAAGATTTTTCGGCCGAAAAAAATCCAAGGCTAACCCCTTTGCATTTTTGGTGAAAATTTCGACGACTTTGAAAAGTGCTGAAATTAATTCTTTAGAACACTATTCCGACGTAATTTTGCGAGAGAAATCGATTGATCGCAGTCCCAATGCGCTGCGAGCAACACCTGTAAAGTTACAGCCGAAAAACTGTAGATTTTCATCGCTATTTCTCTGCTGCTGGTCCTACGCTGTTTTTCAAGTGTTTTCTGAGTTCCTGGGCGTCGAATTAGTCTAAAAAGCGTCATAATAATCGATTCCCAGACAAAAGATTTTTCGGCCAAAAAAAATCCAAGGCTAACCCCTTTGAATTTTTGGTGAAAATTTCGACGACTTTGAAAAGTGCTGAAATTAATTCTACAGAACACTATTTCGACGTAATTTTGCGAGAGAAATCGATTGATCGCAGTCCCAATGCGCTGCGAGCAACGCCTGTAAAGTTACAGCCGAAAAACTGCAGATTTTCATCGCCATTTCTCTGCTGCTGGTCCTACGCTGTTTTTCATGTGTTTTCTGAGTTCCCGGGCGTCGAATTAGTCTAAAAAGCGTCATAATAATCGATTCCCAGACGAAAGATTTTTCGTCCAAAAAAAATCCAAGGCTAACCTCTTTGCATTTTTGGTGAAAATTTCGACGACTTTGAAAAGTGCTGAAATTAATTCTTTGGAACACTATTCCGACGTAATTTTGCGAGAGAAATCGATTGATCGCAGTCCCAATGCGCTGCGAGCAACACCTGTAAAGTTACAGCCGAAAAACTGCAGATTTTCATCGCCATTTCTCTGCTGCTGGTCCTACGCTGTTTTTCATGTGTTTTTTGAGTTCCTGGGCGTCGAATTAGTCTAAAAAGCGTCATAATAATCGATTTCCAGACAAAAGATTTTTCGGCCAAAAAAGATCTAAGGCTAACCCCTTTGCATTTTTGGTGAAAATTTCGACGACTTTGAAAAGTGCTGCAATTAATTCTTTAGAACACTATTCCGACGTAATTTTGCGAGAGAAATCGATTGATCGCAGTCCCAATGCGCTGCGAGCAACGCCTGTAAAGTTACAGCCGAAAAACTGCAGATTTCCATCGCCATTTCTCTGCTGCTGGTCCTACGCTGTTTTTCATGTGTTTTCTGAGTTCCTGGGCGTCGAATTAGTCTATAAAGCGTCATAATAATCGATTCCCAGACAAAAGATTTTTCGGCCAAAAAAAATCCAAGGCTAACCCCTTTGCATTTTTGGTGAAAATTTCGACGACTTCGAAAAGTGCTGAAATTAATTCTTCAGAACACTATTCCGACGTAATTTTGCGAGAGAAATCGATTGATTGCAGTCCCAATACGCTGCGATCAACGCCTGCAAAGTTACAGCCAAAAAACTGCAGATTTCCGTCGTCATTTCTCTGCTGTTGGTCCCACGCTATTTTTTATGTGTTTTTTGAGTTCTTGGGGGTCCAATTAGTCTAAAAAGCGTCATAATAATCGATTTCCAGACAAAAGATTTTTCGGCCAAAAAAAATCCAAGGCTAACCCCTTTGCATTTTTGGTGAAAATTTCGACGACTTTGAAAAGTGCTGCAATTAATTTTTCAGAACACTATTCCGACGTAATTTTGCGAGAGAAATCGATTGATCGCAGTCCCAATGCGCTGCGAGCAACGCCTGTAAAGTTACAGCCGAAAAACTGCAGATTTTCATCGCCATTTCTCTGCTGCTGGTCCTACGCTGTTTTTCATGTGTTTTCTGAGTTCCTGGGCGTCGAATTAGTCTAAAAAGCGTCATAATAATCGATTCCCAGACAAAAGATTTTTCGGCCAAAAAAAATCCAAGGCTAACCCCTTTGCATTTTTGGTGAAAATTTCGACGACTTTGAAAAGTGCTGAAATTAATTCTTTAGAACACTATTCCGACGTAATTTTGCGAGAGAAATCGATTGATCGCAGTCCCAATGCGCTGCGAGCAACACCTGTAAAGTTACAGCCGAAAAACTGTAGATTTTCATCGCTAGTCTCTGCTGCTGGTCCTACGCTGTTTTTTAAGTGTTTTCTGAATTCCTGGGCGTCGAATTAGTCTAAAAAGCGTCATAATAATCGATTCCCAGACAAAAGATTTTTCGGCCACAAAAAATCCAAGGCTAACCCCTTTTCATTTTTGGTGAAAATTTCGACTACTTTGAAAAGTGCTGAAATTAATTCTTCAGAACACTATTCCGACGTAATTTTGCGAGTGAAATCGATTGATCGCAGTCCCAATGCGCTGCGAGCAACACCTGTAAAGTTACAGCCGAAAAACTGCAGATTTTCATCGCCATTTTTCTGCTGCTGGTCCTACGCTGTTTTTCATGTGTTTTCTGAGTTCCTGGGCGTCGAATTAGTCTAAAAAGCGTCATAATAATCGATTCCCAGACAAAAGATTTTTCGGCCAAAAAAAATCCAAGGCTAACCCCTTTGCATTTTTGGTGAAAATTTCGACGACTTTGAAAAGTGCTGAAATTAATTCTTTAGAACACTATTCCGACGTAATTTTGCGAGAGAAATCGATTGATCGCAGTCCCAATGCGCTGCGAGCAACACCTGTAAAGTTACAGCCGAAAAACTGTAGATTTTCATCGCTAGTCTCTGCTGCTGGTCCTACGCTGTTTTTTAAGTGTTTTCTGAATTTCTGGGCGTCGAATTAGTCTAAAAAGCGTCATAATAATCGATTCCCAGACAAAAGATTTTTCGGCCACAAAAAATCCAAGGCTAACCCCTTTGCATTTTTGGTGAAAATTTCGACGACTTTGAAAAGTGCTGAAATTAATTCTTTAGAACACTATTCCGACGTAATTTTGCGAGAGAAATCGATTGATCGCAGTCCCAATGCACTGCGAGCAACACCTGTAAAGTTACAGCTGAAAAACTGCAGATTTTCATCGCCATTTCTCTGCTGCTGGTCCTACGCTGTTTTTCATGTGTTTTCTGAGTTCCTGGGCGTCGAATGAGTCTAAAAAGCGTCATAATAATCGATTCCCAGACAAAAGATTTTTCGGCCAAAAAAAATCCAAGGCTAACCCCTTTGCATTTTTGGTGAAAATTTCGACGACTTTGAAAAGTGCTGAAATTAATTCTTTAGAACACTATCCCGACGTAATTTTGCGAGAGAAATCGATTGATGGCAGTCCCAATGCGCTGCGAGCAACACCTGTAAAGTTACAGCCGAAAAACTGTGGATTTTCATCGCCATTTCTCCGCTGCTGGTCCTACGCTGTTTTTCGAGTGTTTTCTGAATTCCTGGGCGTCGAATTAGTCTAAAAAGCGTCATAATAATCGATTTCCAGACAAAAGATTTTTCGTCCAAAAAAAATCCAAGGCTAACCCCTTTGCATTTTTGGTGAAAATTTCGACGACTTTGAAAAGTGCTGAAATTAATTCTTTAGAACACTATTCCGACGTAATTTTGCGAGAGAAATCGATTGATCGCAGTCCTAATGCGCTGCGAGCAACACCTGTAAAGTTACAGCCGAAAAACTGCAGATTTTCATCGCCATTTCTCTGCTGCTGGTCCTACGCTGTTTTTCAAGTGTTTTCTGAATTCCTGGGCGTCGAGTTAGTCTAAAAAGCGTCATAATAATCGATTCCCAGACAAAAGATTTTTCGGCCAAAAAAAATCTAAGGCTAACCCCTTTGCATTTTTGGTGAAAATTTCGACGACTTTGAAAAGTGCTGCAATTAATTCTTTAGAACACTATTCCGACGTAATTTTGCGAGAGAAATCGATTGATCGCAGTCCCAATGCGCTGCGAGCAACGCCTGTAAAGTTACAGCCGAAAAACTGCAGATTTTCGTCGCCATTTCTCTGCTGCTGGTCCTACGCTGTTTTTCAAGTGTTTTCTGAATTCCTGGGCGTCGAATTAGTCCAAAAAGCGTCATAATAATCGATTCTCAGACTAAAGATTTTTCGGCCAAAAAAAATCCAAGGCTAATCCCTTTGCATTTTTGGTGAAAATTTCGACGACTTTGAAAAGTGCTGCAATTATTTCTTTAGAACACTATTCCGACGTAATTTTGCGAGAGAAATCGATTGATCGCAGTCCCAATGCGCTGCGAGCAACGCCTGTAAAGTTACAGCCGAAAAACTGCAGATTTTCGTCGCCATTTCTCTGCTGCTGGTCCTACGCTGTTTTTCATGTGTTTTCTGAGTTCCTGGGCGTCGAATTAGTCTAAAAAGCGTCATAATAATCGATTCCCAGACAAAAGATTTTTCGGCCAAAAAAAATCCAAGGCTAACCCCTTTGCATTTTTGGTGAAAATTTCGACGACTTTGAAAAGTGCTGAAATTAATTCTTTAGAACACTATTCCGACGTAATTTTGCGAGAGAAATCGATTGATCGCAGTCCCAATGCGCTGCGAGCAACACCTGTAAAGTTACAGCCGAAAAACTGCAGATTTTCATCGCCATTTCTCTGCTGCTGGTCCTACGCTGTTTTTCATGTGTTTTCTGAGTTCCTGGGCGTCGAATTAGTCTAAAAAGCGTCATAATAATCGATTCCCAGACAAAAGATTTTTCGGCCAAAAAAAATCCAAGGCTAACCCCTTTGCATTTTTGGTGAAAATTTCGACGACTTTGAAAAGTGCTGAAATTAATTCTTTAGAACACTATTTCGACGTAATTTTGCGAGAGAAATCGATTGATCGCAGTCCCAATGCGCTGCGAGCAACGCCTGTAAAGTTACAGCCGAAAAACTGCAGATTTTCATCGCCATTTCTCTGCTGCTGGTCCTACGCTGTTTTTCAAGTGTTTTCTGAATTCCTGGGCGTCGAGTTAGTCTAAAAAGCGTCATAATAATCGATTCCCAGACAAAAGATTTTTCGGCCAAAAAAAATCTAAGGCTAACCCCTTTGCATTTTTGGTGAAAATTTCGACGACTTTGAAAAGTGCTGCAATTAATTCTTTAGAACACTATTCCGACGTAATTTTGCGAGAGAAATCGATTGATCGCAGTCCCAATGCGCTGCGAGCAACGCCTGTAAAGTTACAGCCGAAAAACTGCAGATTTTCGTCGCCATTTCTCTGCTGCTGGTCCTACGCTGTTTTTCAAGTGTTTTCTGAATTCCTGGGCGTCGAATTAGTCCAAAAAGCGTCATAATAATCGATTCTCAGACTAAAGATTTTTCGGCCAAAAAAAATCCAAGGCTAATCCCTTTGCATTTTTGGTGAAAATTTCGACGACTTTGAAAAGTGCTGCAATTATTTCTTTAGAACACTATTCCGACGTAATTTTGCGAGAGAAATCGATTGATCGCAGTCCCAATGCGCTGCGAGCAACGCCTGTAAAGTTACAGCCGAAAAACTGCAGATTTTCGTCGCCATTTCTCTGCTGCTGGTCCTACGCTGTTTTTCATGTGTTTTCTGAGTTCCTGGGCGTCGAATTAGTCTAAAAAGCGTCATAATAATCGATTCCCAGACAAAAGATTTTTCGGCCACAAAAAATCCAAGGCTAACCCCTTTGCATTTTTGGTGAAAATTTCGACGACTTTGAAAAGTGCTGAAATTAATTCTTTAGAACACTATTCCGACGTAATTTTGCGAGAGAAATCGATTGATCGCAGTCCCAATGCGCTGCGAGCAACACCTGTAAAGTTACAGCCGAAAAACTGCAGATTTTCATCGCCATTCCTCTGCTGCTGGTCCTACGCTGTTTTTCATGTGTTTTCTGAGTTCCTGGGCGTCGAATTAGTCTAAAAAGCGTCATAATAATCGATTCCCAGACAAAAGATTTTTCGGCTAAAAAAAATCCAAGGCTAACCCCTTTGCATTTTTGGTGAAAATTTCGACGACTTTGAAAAGTGCTGAAATTAATTCTTTAGAACACTATTTCGACGTAATTTTGCGAGAGAAATCGATTGATCGCAGTCCCAATGCGCTGCGAGCAACGCCTGTAAAGTTACAGCCGAAAAACTGCAGATTTTCATCGCCATTTCTCTGCTACTGGTCCTACGCTGTTTTTCATGTGTTTTCTGAGTTCCTGGGCGTCGAGTTAGTCTAAAAAGCGTCATAATAATCGATTCCCAGACAAAAGATTTTTCGGCCAAAAAAAATCTAAGGCTAACCCCTTTGCATTTTTGGTGAAAATTTCGACGACTTTGAAAAGTGCTGCAATTAATTCTTTAGAACACTATTCCGACGTAATTTTGCGAGAGAAATCGATTGATCGCAGTCCCAATGCGCTGCGAGCAACACCTGTAAAGTTACAGCCGAAAAACTGCAGATTTTCATCGCAATTTCTCTGCTGCTGGTCCTACGCTGTTTTTCATGTGTTTTCTGAGTTCCTGGGCGTCGAATTAGTCTAAAAAGCGTCATAATAATCGATTCCCAGACAAAAGATTTTTCGGCCAAAAAAAATCCAAGGCAAACCCCTTTGCATTTTTGGTGAAAATTTCGACGACTTTGAAAAGTGCTGAAATTATTTCTTTAGAACACTATTCCGACGTAATTTTGCGAGAGAAATCGATTGATCGCAGTCCCAATGCGCTGCGAGCAACGCCTGTAAAGTTACAGCCGAAAAACTGCAGATTTTCATCGCCATTTCTCTGCTACTGGTCCTACGCTGTTTTTCATGTGTTTTCTGAGTTCCTGGGCGTCGAATTAGTCTAAAAAGCGTCATAATAATCGATTCCCAGACAAAAGATTTTTCGGCCAAAAAAAATCTAAGGCTAACCCCTTTGCATTTTTGGTGAAAATTTCGACGACTTTGAAAAGTGCTGCAATCAATTCTTTAGAACACTATTCCGACGTAATTTTGCGAGAGAAATCGATTGATCGCAGTCCCGAAGCGCTGCGAGCAACGCCTGTAAAGTTGCAGCCGAAAAACTGCAGATTTTTACCGCCATTTCTCTGCTGCTGGTCCTACGCTGTTTTTCATGTGTTTTCTGAGTTCCTGGGCGTCGAATTAGTCTAAAAAGCGTCATAATAATCGATTCCCAGACAAAAGATTTTTCGGCCAAAAAAAATCCAAGGCTAACCCCTTTGCATTTTTGGTGAAAATTTCGACGACTTTGAAAAGTGCTGAAATTAATTCTTTAGAACACTATTCCGACGTAATTTTGCGAGAGAAATCGATTGATCGCAGTCCCAATGCGCTGCGAGCAACACCTGTGAAGTTACAGCCGAAAAACTGTGGATTTTCATCGCCATTTCTCCGCTGCTGGTCCTACGCTGTTTTTCGAGTGTTGTCTGAATTCCTGGGCGTCGAATTAGTCTAAAAAGCGTCATAATAATCGATTCCCAGACAAAAGATTTTTCGGCCAAAAAAAATCCAAGGCTAACCCCTTTGCATTTTTGGTGAAAATTTCGACGACTTTAAAAAGTGCTGAAATTAATTCTTTAGAACACTATTCCGACGTAATTTTGCGAGAGAAATCGATTGATCGCAGTCCCAATGCGCTGCGAGCAACACCTGTAAAGTTACAGCCGAAAAACTGTGGATTTTCATCGCCATTTCTCCGCTGCTGGTCCTACGCTGTTTTTCGAGTGTTTTCTGAATTCCTGGGCGTCGAATTAGTCTAAAAAGCGTCATAATAATCGATTTCCAGACAAAAGATTTTTCGTCCAAAAAAAATCCAAGGCTAACCCCTTTGCATTTTTGGTGAAAATTTCGACGACTTTGAAAAGTGCTGAAATTAATTCTTTAGAACACTATTCCGACGTAATTTTGCGAGAGAAATCGATTGATCGCAGTCCCAATGCGCTGCGAGCAACACCTGTAAAGTTACAGACGAAAAACTGTAGATTTTCATCGCCATTTCTCTGCTGCTGGTCCTACGCTGTTCTTCGAATGTTTTCTGAATTTCTGGGCGTCAAATTAGTCTAAAAAGCGTCATAATAATCGATTCCCAGACAAAAGATTTTTCGGCCGAAAAAAATCCAAGGCTAACCCCTTTGCATTTTTGGTGAAAATTTCGACGACTTTGAAAAGTGCTGAAATTAATTCTTTAGAACACTATTCCGACGTAATTTTGCGAGAGAAATCGATTGATCGCAGTCCCAATGCGCTGCGAGCAACACCTGTAAAGTTACAGCCGAAAAACTGTAGATTTTCATCGCTATTTCTCTGCTGCTGGTCCTACGCTGTTTTTCAAGTGTTTTCTGAGTTCCTGGGCGTCGAATTAGTCTAAAAAGCGTCATAATAATCGATTCCCAGACAAAAGATTTTTCGGCCAAAAAAAATCCAAGGCTAACCCCTTTGAATTTTTGGTGAAAATTTCGACGACTTTGAAAAGTGCTGAAATTAATTCTACAGAACACTATTTCGACGTAATTTTGCGAGAGAAATCGATTGATCGCAGTCCCAATGCGCTGCGAGCAACGCCTGTAAAGTTACAGCCGAAAAACTGCAGATTTTCATCGCCATTTCTCTGCTGCTGGTCCTACGCTGTTTTTCATGTGTTTTCTGAGTTCCCGGGCGTCGAATTAGTCTAAAAAGCGTCATAATAATCGATTCCCAGACGAAAGATTTTTCGTCCAAAAAAAATCCAAGGCTAACCTCTTTGCATTTTTGGTGAAAATTTCGACGACTTTGAAAAGTGCTGAAATTAATTCTTTGGAACACTATTCCGACGTAATTTTGCGAGAGAAATCGATTGATCGCAGTCCCAATGCGCTGCGAGCAACACCTGTAAAGTTACAGCCGAAAAACTGCAGATTTTCATCGCCATTTCTCTGCTGCTGGTCCTACGCTGTTTTTCATGTGTTTTTTGAGTTCCTGGGCGTCGAATTAGTCTAAAAAGCGTCATAATAATCGATTTCCAGACAAAAGATTTTTCGGCCAAAAAAGATCTAAGGCTAACCCCTTTGCATTTTTGGTGAAAATTTCGACGACTTTGAAAAGTGCTGCAATTAATTCTTTAGAACACTATTCCGACGTAATTTTGCGAGAGAAATCGATTGATCGCAGTCCCAATGCGCTGCGAGCAACGCCTGTAAAGTTACAGCCGAAAAACTGCAGATTTCCATCGCCATTTCTCTGCTGCTGGTCCTACGCTGTTTTTCATGTGTTTTCTGAGTTCCTGGGCGTCGAATTAGTCTATAAAGCGTCATAATAATCGATTCCCAGACAAAAGATTTTTCGGCCAAAAAAAATCCAAGGCTAACCCCTTTGCATTTTTGGTGAAAATTTCGACGACTTCGAAAAGTGCTGAAATTAATTCTTCAGAACACTATTCCGACGTAATTTTGCGAGAGAAATCGATTGATTGCAGTCCCAATACGCTGCGATCAACGCCTGCAAAGTTACAGCCAAAAAACTGCAGATTTCCGTCGTCATTTCTCTGCTGTTGGTCCCACGCTATTTTTTATGTGTTTTTTGAGTTCTTGGGGGTCCAATTAGTCTAAAAAGCGTCATAATAATCGATTTCCAGACAAAAGATTTTTCGGCCAAAAAAAATCCAAGGCTAACCCCTTTGCATTTTTGGTGAAAATTTCGACGACTTTGAAAAGTGCTGCAATTAATTTTTCAGAACACTATTCCGACGTAATTTTGCGAGAGAAATCGATTGATCGCAGTCCCAATGCGCTGCGAGCAACGCCTGTAAAGTTACAGCCGAAAAACTGCAGATTTTCATCGCCATTTCTCTGCTGCTGGTCCTACGCTGTTTTTCATGTGTTTTCTGAGTTCCTGGGCGTCGAATTAGTCTAAAAAGCGTCATAATAATCGATTCCCAGACAAAAGATTTTTCGGCCAAAAAAAATCCAAGGCTAACCCCTTTGCATTTTTGGTGAAAATTTCGACGACTTTGAAAAGTGCTGAAATTAATTCTTTAGAACACTATTCCGACGTAATTTTGCGAGAGAAATCGATTGATCGCAGTCCCAATGCGCTGCGAGCAACACCTGTAAAGTTACAGCCGAAAAACTGTAGATTTTCATCGCTAGTCTCTGCTGCTGGTCCTACGCTGTTTTTTAAGTGTTTTCTGAATTCCTGGGCGTCGAATTAGTCTAAAAAGCGTCATAATAATCGATTCCCAGACAAAAGATTTTTCGGCCACAAAAAATCCAAGGCTAACCCCTTTTCATTTTTGGTGAAAATTTCGACTACTTTGAAAAGTGCTGAAATTAATTCTTCAGAACACTATTCCGACGTAATTTTGCGAGTGAAATCGATTGATCGCAGTCCCAATGCGCTGCGAGCAACACCTGTAAAGTTACAGCCGAAAAACTGCAGATTTTCATCGCCATTTTTCTGCTGCTGGTCCTACGCTGTTTTTCATGTGTTTTCTGAGTTCCTGGGCGTCGAATTAGTCTAAAAAGCGTCATAATAATCGATTCCCAGACAAAAGATTTTTCGGCCAAAAAAAATCCAAGGCTAACCCCTTTGCATTTTTGGTGAAAATTTCGACGACTTTGAAAAGTGCTGAAATTAATTCTTTAGAACACTATTCCGACGTAATTTTGCGAGAGAAATCGATTGATCGCAGTCCCAATGCGCTGCGAGCAACACCTGTAAAGTTACAGCCGAAAAACTGTAGATTTTCATCGCTAGTCTCTGCTGCTGGTCCTACGCTGTTTTTTAAGTGTTTTCTGAATTTCTGGGCGTCGAATTAGTCTAAAAAGCGTCATAATAATCGATTCCCAGACAAAAGATTTTTCGGCCACAAAAAATCCAAGGCTAACCCCTTTGCATTTTTGGTGAAAATTTCGACGACTTTGAAAAGTGCTGAAATTAATTCTTTAGAACACTATTCCGACGTAATTTTGCGAGAGAAATCGATTGATCGCAGTCCCAATGCACTGCGAGCAACACCTGTAAAGTTACAGCTGAAAAACTGCAGATTTTCATCGCCATTTCTCTGCTGCTGGTCCTACGCTGTTTTTCATGTGTTTTCTGAGTTCCTGGGCGTCGAATGAGTCTAAAAAGCGTCATAATAATTGATTCCCAGACAAAAGATTTTTCGGCCAAAAAAAATCCAAGGCTAACCCCTTTGCATTTTTGGTGAAAATTTCGACGACTTTGAAAAGTGCTGAAATTAATTCTTTAGAACACTATCCCGACGTAATTTTGCGAGAGAAATCGATTGATGGCAGTCCCAATGCGCTGCGAGCAACACCTGTAAAGTTACAGCCGAAAAACTGTGGATTTTCATCGCCATTTCTCCGCTGCTGGTCCTACGCTGTTTTTCGAGTGTTTTCTGAATTCCTGGGCGTCGAATTAGTCTAAAAAGCGTCATAATAATCGATTTCCAGACAAAAGATTTTTCGTCCAAAAAAAATCCAAGGCTAACCCCTTTGCATTTTTGGTGAAAATTTCGACGACTTTGAAAAGTGCTGAAATTAATTCTTTAGAACACTATTCCGACGTAATTTTGCGAGAGAAATCGATTGATCGCAGTCCTAATGCGCTGCGAGCAACACCTGTAAAGTTACAGCCGAAAAACTGCAGATTTTCATCGCCATTTCTCTGCTGCTGGTCCTACGCTGTTTTTCAAGTGTTTTCTGAATTCCTGGGCGTCGAGTTAGTCTAAAAAGCGTCATAATAATCGATTCCCAGACAAAAGATTTTTCGGCCAAAAAAAATCTAAGGCTAACCCCTTTGCATTTTTGGTGAAAATTTCGACGACTTTGAAAAGTGCTGCAATTAATTCTTTAGAACACTATTCCGACGTAATTTTGCGAGAGAAATCGATTGATCGCAGTCCCAATGCGCTGCGAGCAACGCCTGTAAAGTTACAGCCGAAAAACTGCAGATTTTCGTCGCCATTTCTCTGCTGCTGGTCCTACGCTGTTTTTCAAGTGTTTTCTGAATTCCTGGGCGTCGAATTAGTCCAAAAAGCGTCATAATAATCGATTCTCAGACTAAAGATTTTTCGGCCAAAAAAAATCCAAGGCTAATCCCTTTGCATTTTTGGTGAAAATTTCGACGACTTTGAAAAGTGCTGCAATTATTTCTTTAGAACACTATTCCGACGTAATTTTGCGAGAGAAATCGATTGATCGCAGTCCCAATGCGCTGCGAGCAACGCCTGTAAAGTTACAGCCGAAAAACTGCAGATTTTCGTCGCCATTTCTCTGCTGCTGGTCCTACGCTGTTTTTCATGTGTTTTCTGAGTTCCTGGGCGTCGAATTAGTCTAAAAAGCGTCATAATAATCGATTCCCAGACAAAAGATTTTTCGGCCAAAAAAAATCCAAGGCTAACCCCTTTGCATTTTTGGTGAAAATTTCGACGACTTTGAAAAGTGCTGAAATTAATTCTTTAGAACACTATTCCGACGTAATTTTGCGAGAGAAATCGATTGATCGCAGTCCCAATGCGCTGCGAGCAACACCTGTAAAGTTACAGCCGAAAAACTGCAGATTTTCATCGCCATTTCTCTGCTGCTGGTCCTACGCTGTTTTTCATGTGTTTTCTGAGTTCCTGGGCGTCGAATTAGTCTAAAAAGCGTCATAATAATCGATTCCCAGACAAAAGATTTTTCGGCCAAAAAAAATCCAAGGCTAACCCCTTTGCATTTTTGGTGAAAATTTCGACGACTTTGAAAAGTGCTGAAATTAATTCTTTAGAACACTATTTCGACGTAATTTTGCGAGAGAAATCGATTGATCGCAGTCCCAATGCGCTGCGAGCAACGCCTGTAAAGTTACAGCCGAAAAACTGCAGATTTTCATCGCCATTTCTCTGCTGCTGGTCCTACGCTGTTTTTCAAGTGTTTTCTGAATTCCTGGGCGTCGAGTTAGTCTAAAAAGCGTCATAATAATCGATTCCCAGACAAAAGATTTTTCGGCCAAAAAAAATCTAAGGCTAACCCCTTTGCATTTTTGGTGAAAATTTCGACGACTTTGAAAAGTGCTGCAATTAATTCTTTAGAACACTATTCCGACGTAATTTTGCGAGAGAAATCGATTGATCGCAGTCCCAATGCGCTGCGAGCAACGCCTGTAAAGTTACAGCCGAAAAACTGCAGATTTTCGTCGCCATTTCTCTGCTGCTGGTCCTACGCTGTTTTTCAAGTGTTTTCTGAATTCCTGGGCGTCGAATTAGTCCAAAAAGCGTCATAATAATCGATTCTCAGACTAAAGATTTTTCGGCCAAAAAAAATCCAAGGCTAATCCCTTTGCATTTTTGGTGAAAATTTCGACGACTTTGAAAAGTGCTGCAATTATTTCTTTAGAACACTATTCCGACGTAATTTTGCGAGAGAAATCGATTGATCGCAGTCCCAATGCGCTGCGAGCAACGCCTGTAAAGTTACAGCCGAAAAACTGCAGATTTTCGTCGCCATTTCTCTGCTGCTGGTCCTACGCTGTTTTTCATGTGTTTTCTGAGTTCCTGGGCGTCGAATTAGTCTAAAAAGCGTCATAATAATCGATTCCCAGACAAAAGATTTTTCGGCCACAAAAAATCCAAGGCTAACCCCTTTGCATTTTTGGTGAAAATTTCGACGACTTTGAAAAGTGCTGAAATTAATTCTTTAGAACACTATTCCGACGTAATTTTGCGAGAGAAATCGATTGATCGCAGTCCCAATGCGCTGCGAGCAACACCTGTAAAGTTACAGCCGAAAAACTGCAGATTTTCATCGCCATTCCTCTGCTGCTGGTCCTACGCTGTTTTTCATGTGTTTTCTGAGTTCCTGGGCGTCGAATTAGTCTAAAAAGCGTCATAATAATCGATTCCCAGACAAAAGATTTTTCGGCTAAAAAAAATCCAAGGCTAACCCCTTTGCATTTTTGGTGAAAATTTCGACGACTTTGAAAAGTGCTGAAATTAATTCTTTAGAACACTATTTCGACGTAATTTTGCGAGAGAAATCGATTGATCGCAGTCCCAATGCGCTGCGAGCAACGCCTGTAAAGTTACAGCCGAAAAACTGCAGATTTTCATCGCCATTTCTCTGCTACTGGTCCTACGCTGTTTTTCATGTGTTTTCTGAGTTCCTGGGCGTCGAGTTAGTCTAAAAAGCGTCATAATAATCGATTCCCAGACAAAAGATTTTTCGGCCAAAAAAAATCTAAGGCTAACCCCTTTGCATTTTTGGTGAAAATTTCGACGACTTTGAAAAGTGCTGCAATTAATTCTTTAGAACACTATTCCGACGTAATTTTGCGAGAGAAATCGATTGATCGCAGTCCCAATGCGCTGCGAGCAACACCTGTAAAGTTACAGCCGAAAAACTGCAGATTTTCATCGCAATTTCTCTGCTGCTGGTCCTACGCTGTTTTTCATGTGTTTTCTGAGTTCCTGGGCGTCGAATTAGTCTAAAAAGCGTCATAATAATCGATTCCCAGACAAAAGATTTTTCGGCCAAAAAAAATCCAAGGCAAACCCCTTTGCATTTTTGGTGAAAATTTCGACGACTTTGAAAAGTGCTGAAATTATTTCTTTAGAACACTATTCCGACGTAATTTTGCGAGAGAAATCGATTGATCGCAGTCCCAATGCGCTGCGAGCAACGCCTGTAAAGTTACAGCCGAAAAACTGCAGATTTTCATCGCCATTTCTCTGCTACTGGTCCTACGCTGTTTTTCATGTGTTTTCTGAGTTCCTGGGCGTCGAATTAGTCTAAAAAGCGTCATAATAATCGATTCCCAGACAAAAGATTTTTCGGCCAAAAAAAATCTAAGGCTAACCCCTTTGCATTTTTGGTGAAAATTTCGACGACTTTGAAAAGTGCTGCAATCAATTCTTTAGAACACTATTCCGACGTAATTTTGCGAGAGAAATCGATTGATCGCAGTCCCGAAGCGCTGCGAGCAACGCCTGTAAAGTTGCAGCCGAAAAACTGCAGATTTTTACCGCCATTTCTCTGCTGCTGGTCCTACGCTGTTTTTCATGTGTTTTCTGAGTTCCTGGGCGTCGAATTAGTCTGAAAAGCGTCATAATAATCGATTCCCAGACAGAAGATTTTTCAGCAAAAAAAAATCCAAGGCTAACCCCTTTGCATTTTTTATGAAAATTTCGACGACTTTGAAAAGTGCTGAAATTAATTCTTTAGAACACTATTCCGACGTAATTTTGCGAGAGAAATCGATTGATCGCAGTCCCAATGCGCTGCGAGCAACACCTGTAAAGTTACAGCCGAAAAACTGTAGATTTTCATCGCTAGTCTCTGCTGCTGGTCCTACGCTGTTTTTTAAGTGTTTTCTGAATTCCTGGGCGTCGAATTAGTCTAAAAAGCGTCATAATAATCGATTCCCAGACAAAAGATTTTTCGGCCACAAAAAATCCAAGGCTAACCCCTTTTCATTTTTGGTGAAAATTTCGACTACTTTGAAAAGTGCTGAAATTAATTCTTCAGAACACTATTCCGACGTAATTTTGCGAGTGAAATCGATTGATCGCAGTCCCAATGCGCTGCGAGCAACACCTGTAAAGTTACAGCCGAAAAACTGCAGATTTTCATCGCCATTTCTCTGCTGCTGGTCCTACGCTGTTTTTCATGTGTTTTCTGAGTTTCTGGGCGTCGAATTAGTCTAAAAAGCGTCATAATAATCGATTCCCAGACAAAAGATTTTTCGGCCAAAAAAAATCCAAGGCTAACCCCTTTGCATTTTTGGTGAAAATTTCGACGACTTTGAAAAGTGCTGAAATTAATTCTTTAGAACACTATTCCGACGTAATTTTGCGAGAGAAATCGATTGATCGCAGTCCCAATGCACTGCGAGCAACACCTGTAAAGTTACAGCTGAAAAACTGCAGATTTTCATCGCCATTTCTCTGCTGCTGGTCCTACGCTGTTTTTCATGTGTTTTCTGAGTTCCTGGGCGTCGAATTAGTCTAAAAAGCGTCATAATAATCGATTCCCAGACAAAAGATTTTTCGGCCAAAAAAAATCCAAGGCTAACCCCTTTGCATTTTTGGTGAAAATTTCGACGACTTTGAAAAGTGCTGAAATTAATTCTTTAGAACACTATTCCGACGTAATTTTGCGAGAGAAATCGATTGATCGCAGTCCCAATGCGCTGCGAGCAACACCTGTAAAGTTACAGCCGAAAAACTGTAGATTTTCATCGCTAGTCTCTGCTGCTGGTCCTACGCTGTTTTTTAAGTGTTTTCTGAATTTCTGGGCGTCGAATTAGTCTAAAAAGCGTCATAATAATCGATTCCCAGACAAAAGATTTTTCGGCCACAAAAAATCCAAGGCTAACCCCTTTGCATTTTTGGTGAAAATTTCGACGACTTTGAAAAGTGCTGAAATTAATTCTTTAGAACACTATTCCGACGTAATTTTGCGAGAGAAATCGATTGATCGCAGTCCCAATGCACTGCGAGCAACACCTGTAAAGTTACAGCTGAAAAACTGCAGATTTTCATCGCCATTTCTCTGCTGCTGGTCCTACGCTGTTTTTCATGTGTTTTCTGAGTTCCTGGGCGTCGAATGAGTCTAAAAAGCGTCATAATAATCGATTCCCAGACAAAAGATTTTTCGGCCAAAAAAAATCCAAGGCTAACCCCTTTGCATTTTTGGTGAAAATTTCGACGACTTTGAAAAGTGCTGCAATCAATTCTTTAGAACACTATTCCGACGTAATTTTGCGAGAGAAATCGATTGATCGCAGTCCCAATGCGCTGCGAGCAACGCCTGTAAAGTTACAGCCGAAAAACTGCAGATTTTCATCGCCATTTCTTTGCTGCTGGTCCTACGCTGTTTTTCATGTGTTTTCTGAGTTTCTGGGCGTCGAATTAGTCTAAAAAGCGTCATAATAATCGATTCCCAGACAAAAGATTTTTCGGCCAAAAAAAATCCAAGGCTAACCCCTTTGCATTTTTGGTGAAAATTTCGACGACTTTGAAAAGTGCTGAAATTAATTCTTTAGAACACTATTCCGACGTAATTTTGCGAGAGAAATCGATTGATCGCAGTCCCAATGCGCTGCGAGCAACGCCTGTAAAGTTACAGCCGAAAAACTGCAGATTTTCATCGCCATTTCTCTGCTGCTGGTCCTACGCTGTTTTTCATGTGTTTTCTGAGTTCCTGGGCGTCGAATTAGTCTAAAAAGCGTCGTAATAATCGATTCCCAGACAAAAGATTTTTCGGCCAAAAAAAATCCAAGGCTAACCCCTTTGCATTTTTGGTGAAAATTTCGACGACTTTGAAAAGTGCTGCAATTAATTCTTCAGAACACTATTCCGACGTGATTTTGCGAGAGAAATCGATTGATCGCAGTCCCAATGCGCTGCGAGCAACGCCTGTAAAGTTACAGCCGAAAAACTGCAGATTTTCATCGCCATTTCTCTGCTGCTGGTCCTACGCTGTTTTTCATGTGTTTTCTGAGTTCCTGGGCGTCGAATTAGTCTAAAAAGCGTCATAATAATCGATTCCCAGACAAAAGATTTTTCGGCCACAAAAAATCCAAGGCTAACCCCTTTTCATTTTTGGTGAAAATTTCGACTACTTTGAAAAGTGCTGAAATTAATTCTTCAGAACACTATTCCGACGTAATTTTGCGAGTGAAATCGATTGATCGCAGTCCCAATGCGCTGCGAGCAACACCTGTAAAGTTACAGCCGAAAAACTGCAGATTTTCATCGCCATTTCTCTGCTGCTGGTCCTACGCTGTTTTTCATGTGTTTTCTGAGTTTCTGGGCGTCGAATTAGTCTAAAAAGCGTCATAATAATCGATTCCCAGACAAAAGATTTTTCGGCCAAAAAAAATCCAAGGCTAACCCCTTTGCATTTTTGGTGAAAATTTCGACGACTTTGAAAAGTGCTGAAATTAATTCTTTAGAACACTATTCCGACGTAATTTTGCGAGAGAAATCGATTGATCGCAGTCCCAATGCGCTGCGAGCAACACCTGTAAAGTTACAGCCGAAAAACTGCAGATTTTCATCGCCATTTCTCTGCTGCTGGTCCTACGCTGTTTTTCATGTGTTTTCTGAGTTCCTGGGCGTCGAATTAGTCTAAAAAGCGTCATAATAATCGATTCCCAGACAAAAGATTTTTCGGCCAAAAAAAATCCACGGCTAACCCCTTTGCATTTTTGGTGAAAATTTCGACGACTTTGAAAAGTGCTGCAATTAATTCTTGAGAACACTATTCCGACGTAATTTTGCGAGAGAAATCGATTGATTGCAGTCCCAATACGCTGCGAGCAACGCCTGCAACGTTACAGCCAAAAAACTGCAGATTTCCGTCGTCATTTCTCTGCTGTTGGTCCCACGCTATTTTATATGTGTTTTTTGAGTTCTTGGGGGTCCAATTAGTCTAAAAAGCGTCATAATAATCGATTCCCAGACAAAAGATTTTTCGGCCAAAAAAAATCCAAGGCTAACCCCTTTGCATTTTTGGTGAAAATTTCGACGACTTTGAAAAGTGCTGCAATTAATTTTTCAGAACACTATTCCGACGTAATTTTGCGAGAGAAATCGATTGATCGCAGTCCCAATGCGCTGCGAGCAACGCCTGTAAAGTTACAGCCGAAAAACTGCAGATTTTCATCGCCATTTCTCTGCTGCTGGTCCTACGCTGTTTTTCATGTGTTTTCTGAGTTCCTGGGCGTCGAATTAGTCTAAAAAGCGTCATAATAATCGATTCCCAGACAAAAGATTTTTCGGCCAAAAAAAATCCAAGGCTAACCCCTTTGCATTTTTGGTGAAAATTTCGACGACTTTGAAAAGTGCTGCAATTAATTTTTCAGAACACTATTCCGACGTAATTTTGCGAGAGAATTTGATTGATCGCAGTCCCAATGCGCTGCGAGCAACACCTGTAAAGTTACAGCCGAAAAACTGTAGATTTTCATCGCTATTTCTCTGCTGCTGGTCCTACGCTGTTTTTTAAGTGTTTTCTGAATTCCTGGGCGTCGAATTAGTCTAAAAAGCGTCATAATAATCGATTCCCAGACAAAAGATTTTTCGGCTACAAAAAATCCAAGGCTAACCCCTTTTCATTTTTGGTGAAAATTTCGACTACTTTGAAAAGTGCTGAAATTAATTCTTCAGAACACTATTCCGACGTAATTTTGCGAGTGAAATCGATTGATCGCAGTCCCAATGCGCTGCGAGCAACACCTGTAAAGTTACAGCCGAAAAACTGCAGATTTTCATCGCCATTTCTCTGCTGCTGGTCCTACGCTGTTTTTCATGTGTTTTCTGAGTTTCTGGGCGTCGAATTAGTCTAAAAAGCGTCATAATAATCGATTCCCAGACAAAAGATTTTTCGGCCAAAAAAAATCCAAGGCTAACCCCTTTGCATTTTTGGTGAAAATTTCGACGACTTTGAAAAGTGCTGCAATTAATTCTTGAGAACACTATTCCGACGTAATTTTGCCAGAGAAACCGATTGATCGCAGTCCCAATACGCTGCGAGCAACGCCTGCAAAGTTACAGCCAAAAAACTGCAGATTTCCGTCGTCATTTCTCTGCTGTTGGTCCCACGCTATTTTTTATGTGGTTTTTGAGTTCCTGGGGGTCCAATTAGTCTAAAAAGCGTCATAATAATCGATTCCCAGACAAAAGATTTTTCGGCTAAAAAAAATCCAAGGCTAACCCCTTTGCATTTTGGGTGAAAATTTTGACGAGTTTGAAAAGTGCTACAATTAATTTTGTGAGGCACTATTTTGACGTAATTTTGCGAAAGAAATCGATTAAGCGCAGTCCTGATACGCTGCAAGCAACGCCTGCGAAGTTACAGTCAAAAAACTGCAGATTTCCGTCGTCATTTCTCTGCTGTTCGTCCCACGCTATTTTCCATGTGTTTTTTGAGTTCCTGGGGGTACAATTAGTCTGGAAAGGGTCATACGAATCGATTCCGAGACGAGAAATATTCGGCTCAGAAATTCACAAAAAAAGGAAGGCTAACCCCTTTGGATTTTTGGCGAAAATTTCGACGACTTTGAAAAGTGCTACAATTAATTTTGCGAGGCACTATTCTGACGTAATTTTGCGAAAGAAATCGATTAAGCGCAGTCCTGATACGCTGCAAGCAACGCCTGCGAAGTTACAGCCAAAAAACTGAGGATTTCCATCGTCGTTTCTCTGCTGTTCGCCGTACGCCATTTTTTCGTTTTCTGCCTTTCACGGAGTGCAATTGGTCCGGAAAGGGTCATCCAAATCGATTCCGAAACGAAACATTTTCTGCTGAAAAAAAAAATTTAGGTCACCCCTTAGGGCATGTGATGAAAATTTCAAGGTTCTGTCAAATTGCTGCTATGTCTAGATGCACTGCATCAATGTAATTTCGCGAGAGAAAATGATTCTGCGTAGTCCTGACTAGCTGGGACTAGCGAATTATAATATACTGCTGGAAAACAGCAAATTTATTGTAAATTTTTGGAGAGATTGGGATTGGGAATGACAGATTCATAACAAGTTTTCTTATCAGTTCAGTCACAGTTTATTCAATATGTTCTCATTGTATTACAATTGTTCGGGTGTCATTGTATATTATTCTACCAAGTTGCCAAATAAATAGAATCAAATTCATAGTTTACAATACTTATAAGGGACAATGAGTCATAAACATTACATCAAGCGGAATACGAAAACTGTCGTATGAGATTATCATTTTTGTAGTGCGTAAGTGTAGTTGAAATTCTCTTCTGCACACAGGTGCAACGTACTTTTGTAATACGCCCTGTATAATATCGTCTTGTTACTATTCCATGTAACCCGCATCGAAATCACCCAGTAAATGAATTTTTTCTCATAATACTCGAATTTTATCCGCTGTTGTTCACACGCTATTTCAAACGCCTCTCTAGCAATCCTTGATAATTTTTTCGCTGCTGGTCCTTTGCAATGATTGATTTCTTTTTAGCGTTCCTGAAGGTTCCAATCGGTCCAGAAACGGTCGTACAAATCGATTCCGAGATGAAAATTGTTTTTTCTCTGAAAATCACAAAAAAAGTCAGGCTATCCTTTTTGGATCCGTGGTAAAAATTTTCACTACTAAAAAATGCTGGAAACAATTTTTTGATGCTGTATACCGACCTAATTCAGTGAGAGGAGTCGATTGCCCTTAGTTCTCATTCGCTGCGACAACGATCAAGAGTTACAGCCGAAAAGCAACAAATTTCCGTCGTCATTTCTTAGCTTTTGGTCCTTTGAAGTTTTTTACGCCTCTTCTGATTTCCTCAGAGTTTAACTAGTGCAGAGAGGGCTTACCTAATTGTTTCTCGGACGGAAAGTTCGACGCGTGAACAAAAAGGTAGGTTAACCTGTTCGGATTCCTTCTTCCCATCTTCTAAGGTTTTTCGGAAAACGCTGTAATACATTCATCTAGACGCTATGTCATCCTATCACTGGTTTTGACCCCAAAAATCAGAATATATCCTCCTTCGATTTCGAAAAATGCTAGAAAGTATTTATTCAGACGCTATATCGAAGTCATTCTGCGATACAAATTGATTGCGTACAGTCTTGACTCGCTGCGAGTGGATTAAGAATTGCAGCCAAGAAATTAAAAATGTCCTCGTACTTCCGAAGCGCCACTGACGTTTTTTGGGTTTCTTAGGGCATAATAGTTGCAGAAGGGTGCCACATTTCGAAAAGTCCCGGAACCTAAGAGAAAAAAGTAAGGCCATCACCTTCAGATTCTTGCCGTAAAATTCGGGTTGCTTTTCAAAACTGCTTGAAGAAATTCACCCCGACTCTCCGTTGATGTAATGTCGCGAGACAGTTTAAACTTGCTGCGAAGAGCAAATGAGAAGTTGAAGTCGACGAACGGATAAGTACTTTAATCGTAGTTTTCGGCAGTTGATCGTTTCTTTTTTCTTATTACATGTCTTTTTTGAATTTGAAAGACTCTTATTTCCATGGAAATGTTGTCTCATTGATTTGTAGATCAATCGATTTCACTTCCAAAAATGCCAACTTGAACTCACAGATCCTAAAACGAGGAAACGGAATCAGCTGTCCAAGAAAAACAATCGATTGTCATCGCATCTGCTGCAGTGTATTTCTCTTCATACAAATTATACAAGTAAAACAGTCTTCAAAGTGTTGCATCACATTGATTAATCTTCGATTTCCAATACGTGCGTATTTAATCTCAAATCTGTAGTATCCATTACATTAATGGTTTCTCATTGTCTTCTCCGCCATCCCCTGAAATTTCTGCCCCACTTTTCTTCCCATAATTTAACGTCGAAGCATCTTATCCATGGCTTTTCTAGCTGTCCATTTCTCGGTCATTCAAATCCATGCGAATCCCAGGGTACAAAAAGTCCTTTAGTCATCGCATTAGAAATGAATGCGTAACGAAATCTCGCAAGTATATATTTATCTTGCTCTTTTTACGACCAAACCCGCAGCACTGAATTGTCGTACTGAAAGCTATACTCAATCCGCAGCTGATGCGTACATAATATGTACGGAAGATTCAAGTTTTTGTTTCCCGAAGCACCAACCTCGCTCATTTTGTGTCATCGACCAACGGCCGTTTTATTAGCTATGCGAAGTTTCTTCGAAACCCTGCGAAGAGTAATTCTACGGCACGGCTACTTTGAATTTATTAGTGTGTTTGCGGAACGTTTCAATACATGAATAAATGTATTTCTGATTTTTCGTAATGTTGACAAGTATGGAATCGTTCGAATATCTTCACGTCCTACAAGGTAGTCAATATCCATGTTGGGAAATTCCGAAAATTCTTCAAAACGTACAGTCACTGTTCTGGGTTTTCCATGTGGTATTGTTGAATGTCCTTGACATAGTATGATTCACAAGTTTTCTCGCATTAGTCAGTCGACATGAATTTTTGATTTCAATCCTAGAATAATAAGAGAAGAAAAAACAAATCATCCCAACACCAGGAGTTTCAATACATTTTCAGAACCAAGCCTTGGCGGATGTTCGGATCTATTATTGTGATTGAAACTCAACCTAAACCGTCCCAAGTCAAGGAATAAAATATTCACTTACGGATAAAAATTACCTTAGATTTAATTGAAGTTGGATATAATTAATGTTCACCGTCAGATTTACAAACCTTGTTGGATACTCCAAAAATTGCTTGATTCTTCAGCGCAGTGCAGTTTTCGAACGAGCTTACAGCATGCTTTAAACTCTCAAATCAGATTTGGCATAATTTAGAAACTTGAGCGAGAGCGAGAAGCAGGCGGTGGCTCACGGAGTCCGTAATTAGCATAAGAATAATGGGCGTTCCTTTTCCTAATCAAACTTTTAACCAGGTTTTTCCACTGCGAATAATACAGCAGTCATCACCAAGATTTTTAATACGAAATGCTAATAAACTAATACTATTTTTCTCACTCGACGTTTCGGTTAAACCTTATGTTCAACAGTTTTGCAATTCCGTTCGCCAATATCGAAAGATCAGACGTTTATCACAAAACCAATCCGTCATATTACGACTGTTTCATCGGTGATACGGATGAAGGTTCAAAATTCATGGAATTCGTTTCAGTCCAACGCTCGTAATTCAGATAAAATTGTCGAAAGACGCGATATTGAAACGAACCAAGACAGTGCTGCTAACTCTACGGTAACTAAACGGTACGATGATCGTTGCCAACTTGCTGCCTGCAGCGAAAAATTTTGCGTTCAGACGGACGCGAAAATAGCGAAATCCATACAATGAACGAGTCGATGCAAGTTGGACGACTTGATTCAGGAGCTCGTAAAAGAACAATAACCTCAAACACGCGAGAATAACCATTGCGCGAGCCGCTCTGGAAACAACGCGCTCAACGCTCGTTCGCCGAGTGCAAATGAGAAATATATTTATTAGCAAAGCTCATTCCCCGCTCGTCCCACCCCAGCAGACGTCGTTAATTCCACGTATGAATAATGTACTGAACGCTAAGCGCGAACCGCAGTGGACGCACGCCCTTCCTCTCTTCACCGGCTCCCCCCTTTCCATCGCACGATGCCCGGCGAAACGTCGCCGTCGCCTCTCTCTCCCTCGCTCTGTCTCTCTTTCTCTCGTTCGTCCTCAACGGCGCTACGGTATAATTCGATTGTCATTCGATTCTCCACGCTCCGTCTGTCCGGTTGGCCCTCTTGCCCCCCCCCCCCCCCCCCTGCCGCTCATGCAATACCGTTCGTTTGGTCCGGGCCCCATGCATCACCCTTTACTCTGGGGCGATGTTTGATTTTCATCATACATACACGAAGTCACGGTATACTGCCGTAGTCCCCAAAAAACAAAACAAAAGAAACTTGCACAATCTTCACCTCAATCATTCCGTATTTACACCGAAAAAGTCTTAGAAAACTGAACACCCGAATACGCATGCGCAGAATGTTGTTATTTCACTGGTCAGTAGATTCAACTTATTCAAGCTGGGTTTTTTGTTTGCTTTTTGGGTTGATAAAAGTTATAATCAAAATTCGTAGGCGACTATAGGTTATGTGGCGTTGAAAATTTAAGATAGCGAAAATGTAACGGGTCTGTATTTTAGCTGACATAACCTCGAAATGCTTACGTGTATATTGATAGTTCGCATGCCAAGCCTCAACCTGACAAAGTTGGCCAGCCTGTCCACTTGGACGCAGGACTTGACACATGCTTACCTGGGTTTTCAGTTTCATGAAATTATCGTGGTATTGCATCTTTAGCCAATACACATACAGCTGAGGTTGAACTCTACAAATGCATATAATGATTCTTTCCAGCCCCATCTTTATGTAATTTACTGTAATTGCGAAGTTTGCCAGTTCACAGATCCAATTTTGATATTTTCACTAAGTAGGCTAAAATTATTTTCTGACGTTGGCAAAGTTTTTCAATTTTAGAGGAATAATAAACAATTGCTGCTAAGCCGACGTTGATGAATTCATAAAATTTACTCACCTGCAAAATTGACGACGATGTTCATTTGGGAACCTCACAGTGCTAATCGATTTTGAAAATCAAATAAGTTTCCAATTCATCTATACGTCACAATTGTTCTCTAAAAATTAAAAATTTTCGAATGTTTCAGATCACTGATTTTGAAGAATAAATGACAAGTTGATAAATAAACAGTTTTTCCAACTCTGAACAGTGATCGGAATTTGAAAAAAAAGTACGCCTGACATATTCTTCCACCAAATAAATGTAATAAATAATGTTTGTCAGAATAGATGAACAGGAACGAATAAATATTATAAAAGAGCTATTGAGAGTCATAATCGAGAATTAGAATGTGCAAAAACCTTAATTGATTATATGATATTCTGTGACATCTACCGAAAGTGAATAGAATGCCTCTTTTTACACGGTGGCCAGTGATCCTGGAAGTTCTTGAGGTCCCGGAAACGTCCTTGAATTTTGGTTGTCCTTAAAAATTCGTGGAAATATCCTTCAATTTTTCTTGTATCCTGAAAATATTCTATTTTTAAGGTTTGCTGTGTATGATATATTTATTTGTGTTTACCGAGCAACTGTTTTTAAAAAATGGATTCCCGTCTCAAATCGCATTTTTCATTTTTCCCTATTAATAGGTATAATAGAAATAACATATATTCCGTAAGTCGCGTCGATTATGTAGAGCACCTCTGTCCTCTGCATTCGTGTATTTTTATTTTTCCTGAATGTCCTTCTATAATCTTGAAATGTCCTGGAAATGTCCTTGAATTTGTTACGGTTTTTTTTAACGAACACCATTTTTTAGGACGTGGATTTCAAACGGCGAAGGCTTAGACCGATAGAAAAGGTGTGTGGCTGGTTTGTAGGACCATGCGATACGTCGCACCGTGCCCGTAGTGATTAGGCTATTGTGACGGAAATAATTGTCTCCGACGTGCCCCGGACGTACAGCCAAACATCGTACAGCAGGTTGCGTACTGTACCTGGTTGGGTCATTCTTTGTCAGTTCAACAAGCGGATTTCAACAACTGACCTCATGTGGATGTCGCTGCAACTTGCGGCGCACGTGACACTTATCCACCTTTCCAAGAATTTTTGATGCGGCGTGTTTTTAACGGTTTCGCTTTGAAAAACAATTCAAACAACTTCAGTCGACCCACGATGCAGCAAAACTGAAAAGGGAATAAAGAAAGGGATAAAAGGGCTCCACCGTCCGATTCGAAAGTTAGGAAAACAGAAACAAGCTGTTCGAAAATCTCAAGTATTTTTGCGCCAATGATGGTGAACACGAATGGAACAACATTCCATTTAGACAATTAGAAGTAATTATGTGCAAATAAGAATAACACAAGTTAAAATATCAACAATTTTAGAAACCGTTTTATAATTAAATCGGTCATAATGATTAAATTTTAATGTTTTTTGAATCGGGTTATAATATTTTTGGTCCCATTGTTCACGTTAACCGGAATTCCACAAGTTGCCTAAAATCATTAAAAAAACGTAGTATATCGACGAACGTCTATTATACCGTACTTACATAATTAATTTATTTTCAACCAGTCCGACCATAAGTAAGCAGATGTGACTATTTTTTCAGGCGATGTCTGGAGATCTCTTTGGAGAACAGAAAAAAAAACCAAAACATTTGAACTAGATGAAATGCTAGACTTTATCCATTTCGAATGTTTTAATTACAAAACCTTATCTCAATTTTTTTTTATCTCAGCTTATATTATTCGAATCTGCTAGGATTCATTTCTTTCACATTTCAAGGTTTCTGTGTCATTTGTACTCATTATCAAAGGTGCAAATAATACCACTGGAGAATTATTAAACGATGTTTTTCGCTTCTCATCATTTCTGATTCAGACGAGGGAGCTTATTCGCCCTTAATATCGAACTGCAACTCCTTTTCGGGCACCTCCTTAGATCCTGGGCTTCATTGCACTGAACAGGATTAAGCTTAGCGATTGTGTCATTCACTAAACAGCTAAAAGGGCGTCTCTTACTTTGCTCAGAACCAATTATCTCAAGAAAGTGTTATGATCAGACTCGCAGTACTCGGTATTTAAAACACTTCATGAGACAGAATGGGTGAAGTTTGTAATACAAAATGAATGTAGCAAAGTGTTATATGAGTTGAGCTTCGATCATTCCGAGAACTTTTTTCTTTTCTCAGCTTGTATACCGCATGCAGCATAAGATTGAGAACATGCAGAAGTTCAGTCGCATTGTGATGTGATTATTATTATAACTATATATTAGCCGGTGTACCTAATTGAAATGAGAAATGAAAACAACGTCATCGGGGTATTAATCACCTTCGAAGAGAATTCCGTTCGAGATATGGGTGACACATCGAGGCGACGTCGTCGCAGCACCGTCGGAATACCATTATCAGATAATGGCGGCAATTAACTGGTGTGTCGTACATAAATCTTCGCGTGAAAGGACAGGATGCCATATTTAAATAAATAAATAGTCGCATTGTCGAGCTCCGGCCGTACGGCGGCGTCATCGGGTCGGGGCCATCTTGCGGTCCTTCTCGCCGCCGTTGCCGCACCGAAATATGATAATAAGCGTCTGAAACGCAGACGAGACGCATGTCGAGCCTCGTGAAAGACGCGAGCGTCCGAGGAGGTGAGGACTGCCTGCCTAAATACCCGTAATGTATGCGACGTCGTCGGCCACGGCTGCCAACGTTCAAAGCGGCGCTTAACGAGGACAAATTTCTCGAAAACACGGAACTCCGCGCGACACGTCATACGTAAAACGCGATACGTGATACGTAAGACGGTACATGGAAAGAAAGAGAGAACTCGAGTTCTCTGCAGTCCCTCGGGAGTCCGAGACGAAGAGCTTGACCTTCGATCTTGACTAGTATTTTTTTCTTTTTTTTTCAACTTTTTTCATCTTTTAATGCTCCTTCTACTCTCTTCTATCTACGAGATATTCTCGATGAACTTTCGTTTAAGTTAATCCGCAATCAAGCCAGACTGCAACGGAAAGAGGGAAAAAATCTGAAACCTACTTGGATTGACACGTTTTTCATACCACTTACGGTCAGCATAATGCGCTCCGGAAAAGGTTTAATTTAACAATACAGTCGAAATTTGCAATTTCGACGATTTAAGCAACATTGGAATTCAAAAAAAATAATTTAACCCAAGTGACCATTATTTGTGATTATGGTTAATTGATTAAATCTGTTTATTTAGTCGACTTCAGTTTTTTAATGAAGTAAGACCTTGACGTCAATTAACGCAACGGTCACAAGAAAATATAGCACGAGAAACCATAATCAAAACTAATATCAACACATTGTACTAGATTTTGAGTTCGTAGCTAGAAAACTAATTTTCAATCTATACTCAGAATCGTATTTTTCGCTTGCAGTAAAAAACGAAAACATTCGAGGACTGTAGAGTAACCACAATTATGAGAAATATCTTTCGTTGCAAGTTGTAGTATCATAATTTTCGAATTTTTTTTTTTTTGCAAAAAATGACCCGATTCACTGAAAATATTCTCTATATTTCTTGTCCTCGCTGTGCACCCTCGACGCTCTGGAACGAGTTTCTTTTTCTGGGGCTTGTATTTTGATCGGCGACCGTCGACGACGACCACACGTGTGACGCGTGGCTGCACATCGTAGGCGTCGCCCGACGCATCACCAATGTCGTCGACGTCGTCGTCTCGTTGGGGATGTGCAATGTATCGAAAGATATTCATGGGGCCGGCCGCTGTCCCCCCGCGTCGCGAATGCCTTATTGATTGCGTCTCGCCCCCGTGGAACCCCGTTGGAGCCCCTGGTTGAACCACCATGAACACCCCTTCCAGCGAACGATACGAACAGGAAAGTCAGCCCGGAAGTGGGGAATATGGATTTTGGATCGGGGAACTTGGCCACGCAGAGGGACGGGATCTACATGCCTGTCTACCCTGCAGCCTCAAAACTATATTTGCCTTTTTCATTTATCAGGATTCCCCGGTTTGACCCTTGCCGGCCTCTCGATGACCATTAAGATTCCACTCCCAAGCCCCGGATGTTACGGATCGAGAGGCAATGATCGTCGCTTCTGACATATGGGAGGAAAACTGCTTGATGGATGCTCGTAACGTCGGGCAAACAGATAGATGACAACTTTCAATGCTATAGAAGTGTTATTTCTTAGGTACTTTCATGAAGTCGATATAGAATGAAACGCTGTAGCAAAATTGTCCTAACTGTAAAAAACATTTAATATCAAATTCACAAGTGACGATAATTTCAATTCTCGTTTTAGTCATTATGTAACAAAATCTGTTTACCTCACATGTTTTGCAATGCCAAGAATGGATGGTTTAAGTTTTTCACTATTTCAACTTGAAGAGTACTAGTTCGTCCACGTGACAATAACTGCATCATCCTGTGATACGCTTACAACTGCACAGTGCCAAGCTTGGACAATGGACAATGACAGGTAATAACTTAGCGACAAGCTATGTTTGAAAAAATGTCACGTAAGTACACAAAAAGCAGTAACAGCCCATATCAGCCTTATTGACATAACCGAACGACATGAGGAATGAACTTAAAAAAACTGCGATCGCCGAAAGCTTGTCTTTGTGTAGCTGAATTCCAGCGAGATATCAAGTGTCACCCTTGAAAATATCCGGTCACGACCTACAAGAATTTAAGGTCATGATCATGCTGACCACTTTGGAACGTCGGTCATTTGGTCCCGGTTCTTTTTCTCCAACCCCTGGCCCCGGTTTATAGGTACCCCGAATGCAGAGACTCGACGTGATCCCGTGAGTCCACTGACTGGATCATGGGAGCCTACGACGCCTCGAAAAACCATGAAGCATTCGAGGCACCATAGTATTGAATAGTACCGCGCGGGCCCCGATGGTGGGTCCTTATTGTGCCCCACTTGACTTTGTTGTTGAAGCTTTTGTCCGATTTTTTTCCCGCGAATGGCGCTCTTTGTTCAGTTAATTATTCGTGTTGTTGCTTAACAGCCGAGAGATTTCTCAAACGGGGTTTGGTGGTTAAGTATCTCGCTCCTTCTCTTTCGCCTGTGATTCTGTTCTCTCTTTTGTTTTCTCGTTCAACTGTTCTACACGTCTTGAGGCAGGTTAGTATCACGCTGACAAGACCTCGATACTTCGAAGCGACCCAGAGTACTTCGTATCACGCTCATTACTAACACATACCAGTTATCAAAGCTTTTACGATATTTTAACAATTGTTCAACAAGATTAGCAATAAAATGTGACCAACATTCGAACATTCGAAGCACTAAGACTGACTACGAAGTTATTTGACCTTAGAAGGAACGCGTCAAAACCACGGAATCATGGTCTTTGCATTGGTGTCGACAGTCTATGATGTGCATTTCACGAGGTGTAACCAAGGTTTGCGAAAAGTTGGCAATAAACTGCGACTAAGAGTCGAAGCCCTAAAAGTCACTGCAACGATATTTGACTTTGAAGGCACCCGTCAGAACGACGGAGTCGTGGTCTGTGTATTGACGTTGACAGGATGTATGATAGGCATAAGTTACGCGAGCCATGATGCAACGGCGGGCGAAGCCACCCCTGCAGTCTATGCGTGGCTAACCCCTGTTTCGCCGTGTGGCTAATCCGACGCATAGTTTATACGTCATTAAACCCCCGCCGGGGGTGGCCGTTGGGGTGGCACGCGCGGAATCCGCGGACGTCACGCCGTATATTGCCGCCTCCGGGCCGAAGGGGCGACGGGGTAGAGGGCAGAGTGTGGTGCGACGCGGCAACCCTCCCGAGAGCTGTCAGGTTGAATCATCCCCCGGAGATATGACAGCCGCCTCCAGGGGCGTCTCATCGCCTCTGACGACCGCGGGAGTCCGGACCTTGTCGGCCACCCATTCCAAAATCGAGATTAAATACCCATCGCCCGAATGCGTTCCTCGCTCTTCCGCTGTTACAGTTACTTTTCTCCTGCTGGAGGTGTCTTCGAGTTTTGCGACCTTTAACTTTTTCCCGGGTTTGAAAGCTCGTAGGTAAGTATACTCAGCATAAAAAGCTACGATAAAATTTTGAGTACCCTATGCAAGGACTCGCGGGAGAAAAGGAAAGTTAGGACGCATAATTTCTTGGTGACTTCCGGACGAAAAACAGGAGCGGGTCACGACCTCTAAGAGATGATATCGCGGGACGGGAACCCACCCATCCACCCCACCTGGCACGGGCGGCGAAGGGCGAAGGGCATCATTCTAATTGCCCCGGACTTCCTTTCATTCCCTTTGTGCGAGCCGGCTGGGTGCGCTTCCTCATCCTCCCTGCACCTCCTTTCAGCCCAACCCCCGTCCCCGGGAGCACTAAGTCATTTCTGCGATTAATTTTTCCTTGCAATTTGCACGCGGCAGTAATTAAGGGGACTACGCCAATTCGTCATCCTCCTACTGGCTCCGGCAAAAGGATGAGAGTCCCCGCCCTTCGCGACGTTCACGGCATTACACGAAGAGTTCGGATCTTCTTCACGGTGGCATCATGCGTCAACTTTACAAGCAATGCATTATCACACGGAACTTTTCTAGGTATATAACGAACCGCGTAAAACGAGCTTCCCGGATGCAGCAATCGCAGTCCGAGCTCCAACCCACTCCGCACGAGGCCTTCGAGGTGTTTAATAAAGATAATGCCCCGGTCGGGACCTGGCTCATTCATCCACTAGCTCGAGCTCTCGCGTTCCCGAGTTCTTCCTGGTGAATACCCTGAATGCCTTTCTCTGCACACTACTTTGTAGCCAGACACAGATTCACGGATTCGCACGCTCATGCATGCACACATCCGTCGAACAACCATCCTGCAGTCCTTTCGCCCGAGCAGTCTCACTCGAGTGTAACAAGGTCTCAAATCTCCCTGCTCATTCGACGAAACAGCTTCACTCTGAAAAAGTCGGAGGTCGGTGCTTCCGAATTTCCACAGTGCCCAAGACTGCAAATTGGAACTGTTCTTCGTGATCTTGTCCTTGCTGTATAACGTACTTGACTTGATCGGATCTTCTACATCGGGACACGCTAGTCCTGCACGGGACAATGATGCCACGTGAGCTTTTCAGAGGTCTGGGGATCTGGGGGTGGGAGGAGACGATGGAGTTGGAAGGAAGGGAACGACGAGGCAGGGGATGGAGCGGCTCATCAACTAATGGCCCGCACCGGAACTGAACTACTACGGTGCTCGCGGTACCTGCTGCGCGGCGTTCGACACGAGCAGGTATTATATGCCTATACCGCAACCGTCGACCAGATCCACCACTATCCTGCACCATCTGGGTCGGGCTGAGTTTTTTCCGCATATGGTGGCCCTGGAGCTGGAGATAACACGTGGTCAGGCGGAGCCTCGTTTCCGACATTTTGTTCATCGCGCACGTTTCCACGTTTCTTATCCACTCATCGCTCCAGGTGGCGGATCCTTGGCGACAGGACCCGCGGCGATGTCATTCAGGTGTGGTTCAACGTCCACGAGACCCGGACTGTCCGGTAACCCAACGAAAACCGCAGGCGCCCTCGCGATGTGTTGCTTTTTCACCACACTGGGGTGAAGTCAAATTTTGGCAAGATCGGTACGACGAAATCGTCGTGACACGCATCTCGTCACGACGGGAAATGAAGGAAGGATAATCGATATACTGCACACCTTTCATGACGCGTGCCAGGCAGCCTGTTCCTGGTGCTCCTCCTTACATTTCCGGTCTAGCAGCTGGCTGTGAATTGAGCACGTGTGAAAATTTTTTCAAATCCTAAGTCTGGAGGAGGTCAACGGACAGTTATCGCGTTCGCTTCAACAAATCCATTTGATTAGAAGAAAAAAATATAAAAAATGTGGTGATTAAAAAGGGTTACAGCTATGCTTACTTTTTATGTGCACAAAACTGTTACATTATATCACTTCTTGAAACAATTTTCTGTATCAAGTTAGGAAAATTCATTGTTATTGAAATAACTTTTGAACGAAATCTTGTGAAGCCCTTAAATCGAATGAACTACGTAGCCGACATAAAAAAACTGCATACTTTATGGAACAGTAAAAAGTTTTTACCATCTTGGTCTTAACAAAGTCTCGCTCAATTTTTGGTTATACATTTTGAGGAGTTAGATATATTTCGTAAGATTGGTATTGTGGTTCAAGTGGTCCACTAAAGTTCAATGAAAGTCACGCTGTGGATCAATTGAAGATACGTAATATTTTTTTGATCAAGATAAGTCGGTATTTCGAGCATTTCGAGTGTTTCTCTCTCTTCTCGTAGGTAGCGATTCTTTGATTTAACGCTCGCTTGGCACACAAGCGCGTTTTTAACGCTTCCAGGGTTGCCATGGCGACGACGTAGGCCGTTATTAATCCCCACGGGAGGGAGCAGAATAGCGCGGGTAGAGGAAAGAGGAGGCTTCTGGCGCTGCCAGCTCTCCCGCTGCTTCTGATTCCGATTCTCGCGCTCTCTTAGCATAGCGACGACGACGGCGCCCCCTCCTCCCTCCCCCTCCCCCGCCCTTATTCGAGGAAGGCCGGGAAAGGCCGGGGAATTAGGAAAGAGGGACATCGTCATTATACTCCCATCAGTCACTCTCTCGCTCTTTTCACCCCTCTCCCGCTCCCTCCCCCCCCCCCCCCCTTCCTCCGGAATCTCCGCTAGAGAGTTGCGTATTGCACATATCGGATATCGTATATCTCTCTGAATCTCTATTTGAATCTTAAGTCTATTGCTAATCTTTGACGTAGTAGACATGTAAAAAGTTCACCAAAATATTTTTGCAAATCAATGATGAGAAATTTTTTACTTTAGCGCAACACAGTCACCAAGTCGCCAATAATAATAATAATGATAATATTAAAAAAAGAAACATTGTGGGACCTCGTGAGTGAAACTTCAAATTTTTACTATAATGAACGTGAAATTTTAACGATCAGTAGAGTTTTACAAAAATAATATTGAATTCAATCGGAAAAAGTATTGTATTCAATGAGTTTATTGATTCTGGTACAAATCGTGTCTAAAAAAATGACGATAATTTCTTCAATTTACGTGAATACAATCAATCTATAAAAATGTTTGTATTAAGAAACTTGACTCAAGGTTCAAATTTCTTGTCCACAAAAAAGTTTGGACTTAAAAAGATGCTATAGTCAGTCTTTAACGATCGTGTCAAATGTTACTTATTTTGACTGTTATCAAAACCTACGCATCACTGACGTGAAAATACCGCAGTCGGTACAATTCTACATTGCATGCAATGCCGAGTGTAATAACATTTATAAATAAGTACGTGAACAAATTCTCGTCGTATAGATTTCAGGCAAATCTGAATAATCTGGACCGTCAAAAAATTGATTTTTGGAATTTTTCTCAATCACTATTGATTATTCGGCAAATTCATTTCCAAGTTTTCCTCACGCTCAGTCTTTCCTGACGAAAATTTTTACGGCCATGGTTGAAACGTGTATGAACACTATAAATGACCAGGATTTTCGAAAGCTGTTTTACCATCCTAAGAGCTCGAATCTAACGTTACCTAAAACTAGAAACGGACTCATTCATGTCCCAGAATACAAGTATTATCATCGCCCTGGTCTGCATCGAAGTGCATATAATTCATCATTGACGCAGCAGATCGACATGGGAACTCATAAAGCATAAAATCTGTAGAAATATTCATGAGGTGCGTTCTTCCAGCACGCGCGGGTTACGTTGGACATGGTGACCTCGTCAGCAGGCGTGACGTGTTTCCGGTATCGATACATCGTTTCCCTCTTCGAGAGGAGCGACCAACCGATGGACGACTGACTGGACGCGACGTTCGGACGTCCGTGGAGACGGCTTTTGTTCCTCGGACGAGATGAAAACGCCTCTGCACCGCGTTTGTTTGTTTGTTTGTTTGTTTGTTTGTATATTTACAAACGACGAGGGATGGGGTAGTGAATGAAAGTTGAAAGTTGTCCAACTCTCTCCACGTTATTCATTTACCGCCGCCGTTCGCTTGCCGTGCATTAACCATTGATGCGACTCATCAATCGTCCTTCTCGTTTTGCTCGCGTATTGATCTCGCGATAGTGCTCGCGATTTTACTCGAGTATAGCTGCAGCAACGCGTTATTATCTACGTGATGCATGAAATTTGAGAACAGAAACTCCTTATTCCTTCTATAAATTTTTAGTTTATACAATACTACCGGCGAATTGCCGATGAAATTTTGATACTCCGGCGAAGGTATTCCAAAAGTTTATACAACTCTGAGTTGAGGTTATGTGAATTTTAAGGTTAGCCATTATAACGAATAGATTTTCACTCGTGCAAATAATGGATGACCTATGCCATCAATTACGAATACCCATTGCATGATTTGATATCGTCAACAACACGAGCATCTCGAGAAGACGTAGCTGGATAGTGTCTTTCTGAACTGCGAAGCTGAACAGCGAATCGTTCTTACAGAATTTTGAAATTACATGACAATCTGATATTACTTTTTATCCGACTTGCACAAAAGAACTGTTAACCACATGCTTATAGAATCGAAGCGAATGACGCTTTCACTAAATCAAGTTCCACTAAAAACGAATAATAATATACGTTTACGCAATATTTTATCGTCTTATAAACTTCTACCAAATAAAGTTTCAGTCAGCTCTCGAGAACGTTTTTTCAGAAGTCAGTATTTCAAAACTTTAATTTTCCGAAACTTCAGGTATGGGTTGACAGAAAAGAGTAAGAGAACGTTCCGAACGAGGATGAAGCATGACTTCTGACGCTCTAAAAAATTTGGTATTAAAGTTTAGGAATCTATCATCACACAGTGTTAGATTGACATAAGATAGTGTTACACGAACGAAGTCGAAACCAAAAGGTTTCTTACAATATGTGACTCAGTTATCTGAGTTCCTGTACTTTGGAGACATGATTCAAAATTGAAGGATGTGTTTTCTGCTTAAGGTTCTTACATCATCGACGTCATTTCAGCGGACCAGCGGTGGCTCATCCTGGAGAATTTCAAATGCCGAGAGCATCGGTGCCGATAGGTTGAAACTCTGAAGCTGGCACTCGACGAGAGGAGAGTTACGCAGATCTAATAACGGGACAAACGTCGCGCGAGCGTGTCCCAAACGGGATTTCATTTCCTCTCCCACGGGAAACTCTGCGCAGCGTTTGTATACCTATATAGTCACTGCGTCTCTGACGTCCTCCCCGTTCCCGAGCCGCCTAGTGAATATCAATCTCGCTCGAAGCCGCGCGCGATTCTCTCCCGGAACCGTAGACGGGCCTGTTATACCCAAGCCTGGTAGCCTTGAAGTCTCGAAGCCTCGAAGCCCGGAGAAGTTGCGCCGAACCGAGAGGAACCTACCAATATTTCGATCGTGCTCAGCTTTCAAATGTTCCGCCTTCAACCACATGATCAACGCACACCATCCACTTGCTTGTGGACTATCGAATTGAACCGCTTAAGACTAATTAATCTTAAACGGTTTCAAATCATCAAAGAAACTCCAGTATGGTGGAAGGAATTAGAAATGTTTCGGAGAAATTCAAGTTTCTTAGATTTCCAAAAATTTGTATTCTGTGTTTTCTTCCTTTGTTTCGAATATAAAATATGCTCGAAGATGTCCTTCAAGGTTTCTGAATCTGCGAAAATGAAGTTTAACACATTGTAGCTTCCAAATAATCATTTTGAGAACAAACTTTAAAAAAAAATCTTTTCTATTCTTCTTCAGTTATAGTTTTGTAACCACATATCATTCATTCACGAGATGCTGGTGTAGAATTCAGCTTCAAGTGTTCAATGGTTGGGTGAAAGTAAAGCATCTTCAAGAAAAGACTAGGACTTATTAATTTCTTGTGAAGACGCGTGTTGGTTGAGAAAAAAAGAAAAATAATACTTCCACTGAAAAATCAAATGAAGAATAAAACGTTTTCACGAAACTTTGCTCTCGAAATGACCGTTCTAAAGCTCCGATTTGCCAAAGTACTAATTAAAAGAAAAACCAAATATACCGCCACCTTAGATCTGTGCATAATGAAAAATTAAAAAGTCCCCTACAATTTTCTCAGAACCATTGTAATCTGGAAGCACAGCTTATTGGTTATTAATAAAAATTGGTGAAATGATGAAAAAACTGTTTGATCTATCCCCCCTCCTCTCTTCCCATAAAACTTTTTCAGTCGATATAAAACTCGTTAGTTTACCCAACTGCGCACGTAAATGCTCAAAAAATTGATAAAAAATTTTTAGACGCTCCTTTGTTTACGATTACAAAACGCAAAAATCTAGGCTGCATAAAATCCCAATGTCTGCAGAATAAATCGTATGTAGGGCGAACAAACAAACACAGTATAAGTGGGGTAACTCACTCTCTGGTCGTGCGGACATGGCCACAGAGAAAATACCCACGTATACAGAATTCGTTCCCTTCGAATCCGCGATGCCTTTTCCTTCTCGTCCTAGGCTCTTCTCCCCCGCGCATCTCTCTCCTCTCGATCTCTCCTGCAGTGCGCTGAATCCATGCTCGCTGTTCCCCGTTCGCCGCTCTCTGCGTTCTGCTTTCGTAATGGCCGTGCCGGAAACGAGACGACGCGTGACCCCAGACGGATGCATTAGACGCACTTCCGGCAGAACGACGCCCGGCGCCCTAGCCCCCCCCCCCCCCCCCCTTCCTCTCGCAACGTTCTATCCGTTCCTCGGCAGCCTTGCCAATCCGAATCATCGACGTTCACTCCAATTATGGACCAATGTCGTTGATTATGCTCGCAAGATTCCAGGTTTCATGGAGGACTGATTATACGCACGCTTTCGAGGGTTCGCTTCATAGCACGTAGAGCAATTAATTCCGTCCTCTGTAGCTATAAATCGGCATTATAGTATAATGCTTGCAATTTGGATCCAGCTGATTCTCGTTAAAAATTAACTGAGCACATTTTTGCGAAAGAAAAAATATTCATCAAAATTCAGATATGATAGTCTTTTAGATCACCATTATTACTGGAGTGAAATTAAGCGTCTAACGATAAGGTTCTCTACAATCAATGGGTGCTGTTTCCTTCATGATAACAAAAATTTCTCACCAGCTTGCATGAGTAAAATCTCATTTGTTGCAGTTACTGCAAAATTATAGTTAAATGGGTATCGTTACAACAATGATTTCAACATTGTTGGTACGATAAATAAACGGGTTGCAGGTAAGTGTTAAGTGCGATTATAGTTGTCAATACTACACCACTTAGGTCTATTGCACCTCAAATCTGTCTGTTTAGTTCAAAAAATTATTCAGCTACGGAAGGCCTTAACATCAATTTATTATTGCACCGACATCAAATTATTGCAACGGTTACAAGGAAAATATTAGATTTTATGGTTACAGCCTAAAACATATTTTCATTTTGTACCCAGAACAGTATTTTTCGATTATAGTGAAATTTCCTCAAATCTTCAGTAAATTCCGCGAAATTTTTAAACTGCAGTCTTCATGTGCACAACTTTGTATGAATAAATATAATTGCGATAATTCTGTTTTTTTTTAAGTCATTCCGATCACTGTTAAGCAAAATATTGCGTAAACCATATTTCGAACATCCATCGAGAGTTATTTATTCAGCGTTTTCCGAGGCTTCTTTGTGTTTTTCACTCCGCGTATTTATTTTTCTTTTCTTTTTTCGCACCGTTATTATTGTGTTTTTCCAGTATCTGGCCCACCCTTCAAAATCTGTCTTCAAAATTCACCGGCTAATGCAGAGTTCCGATACATCGCAAGCACTTTGCCGCTTTGAAGCACCTCCTTCCGCACTGGGATCCCCTCACCCCCATTTTAGACGTTGCTCTCCCTCTCGCCTTCTCTCTCTCTTCTTCTCTCGATCCTCGTCCCTTCCATTACTAGGAATAACAAACAGTTCTGTTTATATATTCCGAGTCGACAGGGAGAAATTAAAATTCATTGCGCACCACCCGCTGCTGCCGCCGAATCTCCACTCCACTTTCCCTTGTGAATACAAAATATATATATATACATATATACAAGCACAGAATTGCTGCGATACGAATGGATCTCGGTGCCAAACCCGATCTCGGATATTTTTCACCACGTGCTGTGTATTGGAGGCGGTGAAAAAAAAAATCATCGGCACCCAAAAATTTTACCATGGATTCGATCATTCTCACAGGGTTTATATACGCATCAGCAAAAACTGCAGATTGTTTTCACTGTATTTACGTACAGCTTTTACAAATTACTCGATAGTTTATTTTAACAATTAATTCTATTAAAATAGTTTTTCGCATCCTACGGTATATTGATTTGTCCTGAATATAATTACGATATAAAATTTCACTGAAACCCTCACAATCAGACCACTCTGGATAGTCCTAATTCGAAAAAATGTTTACAAGATCTTTGGGGAGTTTCAATTAAGAAATGAAGGGTTTTTATCGCATTTCGAAACACAACTTTTAGCGTAACCATTGAGTTGCCACTTATTTTAGATTGTAAGAATCGTGATGCTTTCAGGCTTTTCAGGTCTAAAGTCCAATTCCAGATACATTTCGCGACTGTTAACAATAAACTAAACTACAGGGATTCTCATATTTGACAAGTTCAAAGAGAACCCTTCAATTTACAAACTTTATAACGAACCGATAAATAATTTTTATCGGAATTCCTGTAATTTTTCTTGGAAAAAAGCGCTGCCGCATGTAAATCCAGCAAGTTTTTTCACCCTGCTTATACCTCACATAGATCTAAATTTTCAACTCAAAACTGAATCACGAATGCACCAACGATGCCACAATATTTCGCGGCAATCGTAATATTTGTAATATTAAAGGAGTATCAAATTTTCAATTTTTCTCGAAATCCGACGAAATTTTCTGACTTATCAACATTTTTTCCGAGCGAATCAAAAACCCCGACTACTCCAAGTCTTCTGCAGGTTCACAGATATCACAAAGCGGCAATACTGCCATAACCTGCACGCGAAATCCACAACATAGAGCAAGCAATGCTCAGTTACGTGCCATGTTGGCATGCCGGCGCGGTAGAAAAGGAGAAGTTTGGAAAGACGAGGCGAGTGCAGCCCGGGGTAAAAAGATTGGCCCTCGACGAGAAGTCCCACGAGCCGGAAGGGGCCAATAGGCATCGCCATCCTTTGTCTTACCAGATTGGTCGGCGCATTGTTTCAAGGGTGGCCCGGCGCATGCGCGATACACTCGCGTGGGAGGAACACGCATCTACTGGTGAAGAGTCCTGCTGCGCAGCGCGACTTCGCTATGAGCACAGCTAGGCTCACCAGCGACAAGGAAGGGCTCTGCGCCTCGACGAGTCAGGTCAGGTCAGCTCCCTCCGCAAGGCGGGAAAAAACAAGGCCACGCAGGGTCTGATCGCAAAGTGAGAAGTCGTGGGGTAGTTCAAATTTAACGGAATATTCACACATCCTCGATTTACGGTTACCCTACGATATAATTAGTCGAGTCGTATCATGTCTGATTATTCATCTTATTGAGTTCCTCGCGTAGGTAAGAATCTTTCCGGCACTTCAATGGCTCACTTTATTTCCATAAGTCACATTTTTTTTTATTCCCCCCCCCCCCCCCCCCCCGCTGCTCTTTTCGGTACAATTATATGCATTCTACACATATCATCGAGTGTTCATTGAATTTAGTAGTTTCAGCGGCACGGTACTGAAGTTGCGGAATTATTGTTAAAAATTTCTCGATTTTTTTGGGATGATTGATCACTCGTTTGACTTCAGAATCTGATTTATTAGAAAAAAAAAGAAAAAAAATTGAGTTGATATAGAACACTATTCCAAAAAACACGGAGTTTGAAGCATAATTTTGGTTCGACATGGATTAAAAATCGTTCCTAAGTTGACTGTAAATTGGAAAATCCAATAACTGTTCATCTGATGTAATGTCTTGAGTTGGTTTGAAAAAAATTCACCTTCACGATTCACTCGTTCGAAAAAAAAACAAATTCAGAATTACAGAGAAACAGATGACTGTACGATATTCGTTAAGCTATACGTGTACAAAGATAACGCAAGATGGGATTTGCTAAAAATAGATAATCACGAGATGAAACTATAGGTAAATGACCAATTGGTGAGAAAAGTTATGAAAAAGTATATCATACTGATCTCCAGGCGAATGTCCTTCGTTGACGACAAGTGGAGAAATACCAAAGAAGAGTAATAAAATCAGCACAGTCACATCGTAGGGCGTGACGCAGAATGCTGCAGGTGGATGAGTGAAGAATTATACGGGTCGACGATGGAGAAGAACTGGAACAATAAGAGAATTTCATATATATGTATATGTATATATAAAGCTATATTATACACACTAACAAGCGCAAAGCAGGGAGGTGCAGGATTTCTGACGTAGGTTCTGTCGTCGTCGGTGTTATATCGAATATGCAATTAGTCTCGGGCGCGGTGACGTTTCTCTGCCACGTCTTGCGTAAGTCGTGAAATATGTAACCTGCAGCATGAGATTTCCATGATTGAACGTCGGACGGACGGAACGCCGACGTTGTCAATGGCGGCCTCGGAATGCGACGCAGTCCCCGTTGGGGCCCGAACGGGACGCCCGGATAAGGGCTAGGCGGAGGAGGGAGGTGGGCCCAGGAATCCCAGAAACCACTTAACGGTCTCACCGCGACGCGGTTTTGTCTCGTTCGTCTCGTTTTGTCTCGCCCCCCCCCCCCCCTCTCCCCTCCTCCTCTCTACTGCACCGACATTTGTCAGCGCTCCGCGGCCGGTTTTTGAATATCCTCCGCACGCAGCGACGCGACACGACGAAACGCAACGTTACGCGACGCGTCTTGACGGTGTGACGTGCCGTTGAAAGACGGACGCGAGCCACTGACAAAGGAGGCCCTAACATATTACGCTTATTAATGCGGCCGCGCCGGAGTCAAGAGGAAATATATTAGTTATGCTCGATGCTAAAATGCGCGCGGAAGGGTGAAATTTGAAGGATGCTAAAGGGGGAGAAGAGGAAACCCGGGGTAGGAGTGAAAAAAATAAATAAAATTAGTAAGGCCTGCATCGGGAGAAAAATTTCTGACGCGAGAGAGGGCGTTAGTTTTTTTAGTCTCCAGGGACGTGTACAAATGGGGGGCATAAAAGCGGCGAACCCTGACACAGGACTCTCTCTCTCTCCTTTTTTCTTATATGAACGTTGCCTCCTTGCCAATGGGTGGTCCATTCATAGTCGAGTGAAACTGGTAGGTTATGTACACCCAATAGCCGAGAGAATTTTGTGAGAAGAACGCTGATTCCTGCGCCGTCAATTCAATTTAATACCTCGGTAATCGAGGGACCCTACGCGATTGTAGGTGCGCCATTTGGAAATCGCCCGCGGTACACCGCAATATGCGTTCGATTCAATGACTTGTACCAATTAAATAAACCACTACCGCTTAACACCGCAATTACATCAGTTCCGGTATAATACATATCGATGAATTATTTTCGTGGACGTTATGGCTGCACAGCTTCTCAACAGCCTCTCGGAATTCTAATTCTTATTACGAATCAACACCGACGCCGCCACCGCGGTACTTTCAGAGGCTTGTATTATTTACGGTTCACCTCGTTAACAACTCGATCGGCGTTGGTACGAGTGCTGCAGATTAAGTGATCCGGTGAATATGGGCACTTTATATGCGGTGGACTCGACTGGGTTTAAAGAAAACACCGTTTAATCTATGCACTCTCTGCCTCTTGCTCCCCTTATTCAAGCCTCCACGTAGTCTTCAGACTATACTATCCACCATAGTCTGCTGCACACGGGCTCCATGCCTATGTAAATGAATACCTGCACACAGAACATCCGCATACCGACGTATGCGCGTAAATATTGCATTATGCAGCTATACGGAATTCTTTGAAAAGTCAAGCACCCGGCTTTTCTTCATTTCTCCGATTATTATGGTGCACACCTTACGGTGAACGAGTTGCGTGGTCTTTCTATGAAATTTCTCTTCAGTAGCTCATTGAATGGAATCTCTCCGACTGTTTCCCCCTAACTTTTATCCCTGCAAAACAAATCCGTTTTGCACCAGACCGTGAAATTCACGAACATGGGAGCAACTTCTTGTCTTTGAACACCTTCTGCTGTCAGTGATATTTGAAATACTGGTACTTTATTTTTATTCTCGCCCTCTGACGATCTTCCCAACTTGGTGGTATATTCACAACTTGACATCACAGCTGAAGTCGAAAGTACCTGTTGGGTAATTAATAATTTCGTTTGCTTTCCGAAATTCATTAAAGGCGTGCAGCGGTACGCACCAAAGTATGACGACGTGCACCCTTCATTTTACCTTAATTGGAGTGAGCCTTAATAACGCGAAAGGTTCCTCCCAAAAGATCTGGTAGAGCCACAGCCAGTATTGGCCCCGTGTAAGTAGCAGACACGGAGGATAATCTTTGAAAATAATTAGCTAATGCCTTCGTGTCCACAATGCGCGAGAACAGGAGTTATAAGGCGGCTTCAACTACGACACCAGCGGGGGTCGCCGGTTGTTTTGTACCGAGGGTACAACAATGGGAAGGAGGAACTCTGCGGCAGCTTTGAAGGCAGGTGCCACAGTTCTGCTTCACAGCGTCGAGGGATTTCCACTAATAACCAAGCCCATAATAGACCCGCTTAACCAGAGATATGGTCACCGATTTCGCACAACGCCAGCTTGGATCCTTGCACTTGGTGTCTGATCCGACCAAGACCGTAACTGTTCTTTCCACTTGACTTTGGTCAGGCCAATCCACCGCGTCCCAGCCGTACATTCAGTGAGGCTTTGATGAAACGTTGATCAGACAGTGAAGTCTCAATTACATGTGACTTGTCTCAACATCTCGACGTCATGGAGTCTCACGAAAATGCAATTTTCATCGTTTAACGTCGGTGTCATCCCTCAGCCGAGGCTAGGCTCAAGTTGAAACAGAACGTGTGGACACGGCGAAGCGGGTGAACGGAGTGCCTGTGGAGCAGATAAACGGATTAAGGCCGCTTTGTGTCAACGTGATCCTCTTCTGGTGCTACCGAATTCAAACGCGGGACGAACCTGGACCATCCCGGTCCAACTCCCGTCAATGGGATATTATGCGCTTCAGTGATGGCTACACGTTGGTGCCAGAGTCTGCAGGCCGCGTTCCAACTGATAAGTGAATTTTATTTGTTATTAAACCAACGAAATCGGCTCACGATCTGTACATAATTACTAAATACTGTCTGAAGTCTGATTGGATAATTACTCAATAACCGCACATTGACATTGACCTCATCCACTATGATCAGTCATTTGTAATGCTTCATCATTGAATCATTATTTGCCCGTTGAAAAGAGATGAAATTAAGGTTCCTCCATAGTGGATCGTAAGAATCTATGGTGACAGTCGATCGGAAGTTCATTGAGACGCCATCTAATAAAGTGGGAACAATCCAATTGAACCGAGGTTCAAAGTGCTCAATGACCGAGCGGGATTTCATAAGATGTGTAGGAGATAGACACCGTCGAATCCCAGCCTTCGCCTTTTCACTTATATTAAAAACGCAATATCTTTCGGTTAATCTCGGCTGGTATGTGGCGCCGGCTAATTACCCAGCTCGAATCACAGGGCTGCAGCAGCCCCGTTGTGATGCAAATGCGCGACCGAACGAGGGCTCTGAGTTATATCAATACATATCGAATACTTGTTCGACCCTTCTGCCCCCCGCTGCCAAAGGGGTCCTTGATTGCGCGGGGGAATCAGGAAAAGAGACCTTACAATGTAATACCAACACTCCCGTAGTGAGCACACACCGACGTTCTCGAAAGAAGAGAACGCCCACTAATACGGAAAGTGGAATGTCGTTTCAATTGGCGCAGTGTTTCGGGGTGTTTGCCCACCTCTTGTATACTTGGTCCGAGGACCATGTAAATACGAAGAAAGGATCGAGAGAAAAACACTAAGAGAAGGGGGCAAGTAAAATGTCCCATACCAAGTCCTCGTCTAAACGATTTTGCACATGTAATTTTCGAAATTGATTAACACCAAAATTGAAAAGTTCTGTATCTTGCAAAGAAAAACTTTGGGTTAGCAATCGCGGGCTTCTTGCCTTCAGTATTATATTTCGAGCCATGATACATACTCGAAAGTGTCGTTTGCAGTAGGATGTTGAAGGACTTGATCTCGTCTTGCGTATGGCTCGGTCGATTCATAAATGCAAAGAGCGGTGCAGGTCCCAGGGGCATAGCGAACTACGAGGACTGGGCTCGACCGGGTCGCTTGCCTGCTGACTAGCCCGCTGATTGCTCTTGCATCTTTGATGACCTTGGCCAGACAGCAGCGTTGGCACTGCAGAGAGAAAGAGCACTGTGCAAAGAGTGCCACGACGAAATTGATATTCTACCAGATGGGTTTCGTAACGAGGCTTGTGCTTTGAGTTTCCCGAAAATAGAACCTGCGGGAAAAGAAATCAAAATAACATTGAAATTTTAGTACAGATGTCTCAAAAACTGACGGTTTGGGGTAGAGAAGATCCTGGAAATCATCTCGTTTCATGTTCAGGCTGTTTATTGAACAAAATGATCACGAAACAAATTTTTTAGACTGATCATCCACTCATGAAAGTTAAATTCATGTGTCCCATGTGAAAAGTTATTTTGGAACATGACTGAAGGTTACACACAGTTGCCACTGAGCTATTGCCTTACGGACTGATGTAAATCGACCAGAAACTTGACACCTAGTAACAACGGCGGATGGATTTGATACGAGATCATGATGAATCTCGACAGTGGTTATGCGTTGGTCGATGGTGATGATGATAGCCCAAGTAATAGCGGCAACCACATAAGTAGGCGGCGAAATCAAAGCACTTTTTTTACTTGAAAGCGAATCAGCCTGCGCGTAGGTGTGGATCTCATGTTTGGACAAGGCAGCCGTTATTAATCAAGTCGTTGCCGCCAGACTGACCAGGAAATCCTTCTACTTTCTACGCTTCGATCGCTGCATGAGACCCTAAGCAGTTATGATCATCCAATAATTTCATGCGCTTCCATCCATATTCGACTCTTCTATACACTTTTTCTTCACTCCACCTGCCACTCCATTTTTAGCATGTTTGTTATTTTTTTTGCGTCACTCATCGACGTTGACACTGCCTGGATCGGCATAATCGATGAACAATGACATGTTGATTATAGGATTAGGACGTCGAAAATAAGTTTATTTCGACAAAGAACAACATTCGTTCTGGAACAATAAGTCAGCGTTTGAAATGTCATCAGTGTCAACATTCATTATGTTCAAATATTAAAGCAATGTTTTGGAAAAAAGAAAACAATAACTTTATACAGTTGTTTTCAAATTATGAAAGCTTCTATCAATTACAGTCTAATCACTCGTTTTCATAAACAAAAGTCTTAATTTACTCAGTTCACATAGATAACTTGATTGCTACTAATCTAGCATCAGACAGTCTAGCCTCAAAATATGGTGAAAACTGCGAGCTGAAATCCCTCGTTTACAATTTGTGAAGCTGAGTGATGTCGCAGGATGTCTTGAGATGTGTGTAATACCGTACACTTCAATTATTAAAATCGAAATTCTGTCTGGCACAATCCACTCCTCACTAGGACGTAATCTTCTTAAAATTACTGCCATTCGTGGCTGTGTAATTCTGAGAGAGAGAGAGAGAGAGAGAGAGAGAGAGAGAGAGAGAGAGAGAGAGACACTGGAAAGGATTTCAGAAGTCTACTGATGATTTCACTGCATCTACATATTACGCAAGGTTTCAGACGAAGTTTATCAATGATGCAGACGAAATTAACGGCCTGAAAAAACACATCCGCCAAATAAAAGAACTAAAAAATTTACCTATCGCTCGTCTCGCACGTGGCAACTGTCAACTGTCATGTGCGACCGTTCGCCCGATCAGGGCTCCCGCTGTGTTGACACAAGATGGTTGTAGATATCTCCCTCGCCAAGTCCTGCACGTTCACCGAAGATATCTACCATCAGGATTAGTGGAATCAATCAACAGCCGAGCCTTAAGCCCTCTCCATTCAATCAGACTGCTTAAATAACAGACAACCTTATATAATATTATCGATAGTTTGATCCCCGCCTAGCTTCCAACGGGCTTTCCTAATACCAGTACGAAAATCCATCACTGAGACCAAAGACCATTGACATGAAAACATGTAGCTACTCGTCTTATCTAAAATAACTGCTGACATCCAGCAGAATCTCAATTTTTATGATGTCTTATCGATAAATATTGAGCTAATTCCACACGACGAATGATCTTTTGCACAGATTCCACTTGGCATGATAACCAGAAATCTGAAAGCAACCAAATTTTATTTCATGCTGACCATTGAAAGATAATGAAATCCTTCATTATACTTACAAAGGTATTCAATTAGCATTCTAGTTACAAGTGAGCCTCCCGGCTCATACGTTGACTAAATTTGTTGGTAATTAAAGACAGTCATGACACCTGCGGTGTGCCGGTAGTGTAAACCTATTATGTCCATTATGCCTATTTCCCGTACGTGTGTCTTATTATGTGTCTGTCATAATTAGTTAACTGAATACTTTTTCACTTATATCAGACCATTCAGCGATGTAGTCGCAAATTGAGAAAGGAATAATGAATTGTCACGCTGCTACGATTAGATGCTTCGATATGAAATAAGAATTTATACTCTACCAAATGAACTGTCAAATGCTTACGTACTTGAATACAGATCACGTTCTGTGCTGTTCGTGAATTTTCTTGATCAGTTGCTCACGATTAGTTTTTCGGATGCAGAAAACTATCAGCGGGATATTCGTTCGCAGGTTCACTTGTAGATAGATTTTAGGATCTGCAGACGCGGAACATTTTGACATTTCCTCCATTGGCCTGTCCTCCCTGAATAATGTAACACGCGTCCAACCATCTGACGTGTGTTCGCATCCATGTGTAAATGTGTTCATGGATGGAGATGCATAGTTTTCACTATCGTTGCCTTTGCACACGTGCTTATGACGCGAGATGTGATTATCATGGTATGATACGATATGGCCAGCGACACCCGACTACGTCACAAGCTATACCTTACACAGCTGAGAGATCATTAGGCAGGATCCATCACCCTCACACCATGATCCTCGCTGATCCTCATGACTGATCTGCGTGGAAGGCAGCGGTTATCAAACAAGCTTGGCGCTGATCTGTCCCGATGAAAATTTATTCCCGCCTCCAGTTTTCGGTGACAGTGTCACTGTTTGCACAAGCACGTTGTTCGAAAACGCAAGTCCACTTCGAAGCTGTTGATGAATTCTCGCGAGCCGCGTGAATGGATCGCCGCGATGCAGGGATTTCGTCTCAGAAAGCTTTGAGAGTCGGGTGAGAACCGCGAAAAGAGAAAAGGCGGGGGCAGGCAATCAAAAACACATTACCGGCAGCTTGCTACGAGTCGAGTCCAAGACGGGCTGAATTCCTTAATTCTCGCATGTTACGTTGCCACAACTGCAAAGAGCTTGCGTCAAGTCTCGATCGCTATTTCGAATCGAGTAAGGTTTTTATTCGTGTAAATGTGCAGGCAGTTCAAAGTGGTTCTGCACAAATGGTCCAAGGTGCCGTTGCAGGAATTATTTTTAAAAATGAAAAAAGAAAATCGAATCTCCCACACGAAATTCGAGGATACGAGATACGCATGACGGCCAGACTCATCAATTGACTCCGAAGCCCTTTTTAATCCGTCCATTTCACGATTCAGTAACGCAAACCTGTAACAGGAATTAACAGTTCTTTGATGTCAGAGCCTCTTGAATAGTCGGGGTCGAAAAACACGCGTACATGCCGCTCTCCATGTGATGTACGCAAACAAATTTTCGACCCACTCGTGCAGATACATATACCTTCGATAAAAAGGTTTGCAAACTTTTCGCCACGTATGGGTTCAAACTGGTTCATCCGAAAGAGAAGAAAAATAAAGATGGGTCTTGCGCCACTGAATTAATCAGGATTCTCAATCCCCTAAGTTGCTTCTGATTTTGTTTAGCAATATGCTGTACTGATAATTCTGTCATACTTGAAATAGGCAGAAGAAAACGAGAGAGTAAAATGACTTGCACGGTGTTTAAATATATTGTTTCGGTACCCCCATTTTTAATTCAACACAATGGAACCTCGATCTTTTCCTTATGTACCGAGCCTCTTCATAATAACATTAATGAATGATTATCACCGTTGACTTGAAGTCAACTAAAAGTTTTTCTCCAAAGTCGAATCAGCAAAACAAGGTATTTTGGAATAAATCCCAAGGGAAATAATGACGTGGATAAACCGATTTTCAGGCAACACTCTACAATCTTTTTCGACTTTGCCTGGTAACGAAGTTCCGCAATATACTTGGTCTGAACCGACACCATCTTCAATTACACGACCCACCTTTCATCTCGAAACTGTGGGATTTGCTGTACCGTACAGCGAAGCAGAAGCAGCTTCAGCAGCCTCAGCAGCTTCAGCGGAGTATCTCAAGGTGAGCGCGACGCCCTCCTCCTCAACTCTTTCGCCTCTCGCCTCTTCCCTTTCCCGGGCTGGACCGACCCGTTCTCGTCACTCCCTCGTAATTAATCATTTTCCCTTTTCCCCGCCGCCTCCACCTCTCCTCCTCCCTCTCTGCCACCTCATCTGGGCGTCAAACGGAGGCAACATGGCCGCTGGAGGCAGAGGGCAGTCACTTACACGGCCTACCTTTCCGCTCGCTCCCGACGCACTCACGCGCCACACGGTGCGTGCGGCGTGAAGAGTTAAGACTTTGACGAATGGTCGCACGTCCTGATTCTTCTCTCCGTTCCTCTGCCCTTTGGTCCTGCCTTCGCTCCCGAAGGAAAGACTGATCACTCCGCTGCACTCTGCCGAACGGACGATTGACGGTACAAAGAATGGGAGCCGCCCGCGCTTTTTTCCAAGGGATTGGTAGGCCTACCAACTGCAAAAACGCTTCCGCCAACCAGAGTGCAGCACAAGCCACGCTCCCTGGAATCAGAAAAATACGAACGATTTGAAAATTCTGCAATCCAACTTATAACCAGGATTTCATGTTTACCTCTTTTTCCGAAATCATCGGAACAATAAAACCTCTCATCACGTAAACAAGGTTAATTGTACGTTGTAATAATATGAGCTTCTACCTGTCAGACAATGATAATATTTGCTAGTTCAATTCTACTGCATGTGAAATTTTTTCTTTATGTATACTGTATATGGATCGTTAAGATGAGTATGAAAAACAGTAAATAACAAGTGAAATATCCTAACTATAAGCCTACGTAGCCTGGAATACGGCCAAAGGACGACAGGATCTCATTTTAATCTTTTTTTTTTTTATTATTATTACAAAACTTGCCTTCTGCTCGCGGCGGGTGGTACGTTTTTTAATTTCCCAGTCTCCCCTTAATCGTGGCACAATTCCATCTCAACGTTTTAATGAATCCGTCAACAGCCTCCGGGGGTGGCTGTGACCACAATCTTCCTGCAGCTCCAGCGATAAGAAGACTTCCTACGTAGAGAAAAAAAAAAGTAAAAAGAAAAATAATAATAACAACAATACTGATAAACATAAAGACCTGCAAGAATATCGTGAGATATATACGGTTGTTCGTCCTTCCTTTCTGCTCTTTCTCACCCATCCTTCTCTGCAATCTGCCTTTTCCTCACCTCGACCCTCCCTCTCTTACTCGGCATCAATACTCCTGTGGTATCTTACGTGGAGACAAGGTTCATACAAAGAAGAAATCTGATCACTGGTTTAATTGATCGTACTGTAAGAAATAATTACTAATTAAGTATCGAACGAGAACTTCCAGCGATAGAATAACACTTCGGTAATTCTACGTTGTTTGCCGTGTAGTTTCCGGTTGGGTACCAAAAGCTGTATGGCCACGTTTACGTGTAAGAGGAGCTATAAAAAGAGACGATGTTATCGACAACGGTAGCCAAGATCTATCAGATAAGCATAATTAAAAGGCCGTTGCGTAGCTAATTGGACAATAAACGGGTCAGAAACGGTCGATCAACAGTTGTTGAAAGGACACCCCACTCCAGTCCAAGCCTCAAGTCGACTCACGGACTTTCCAGGATTCACCTAGCAGGTAAAAGCGATCTGACTAATTCCAAAGCTGCAGACTACTGGCGCAGCGATGTAACATGAAAGACAGAGGAAGTGACTGTTACGCATTCTATACCCAACGACGACGCTATGATCTTGGCATGAGTGGATATCAGAAGCAATGACGAACGGCGGGACTCAAGAGCCGGGGGGGAGGCGAGAGGCGTCGGTCGTCGGGTCCAGAACTCCATTCAGAGTTCCCAGGAGGCAACAAAGGGCCAGCAACGAGCTGATCAAATTATCCAATTCATTTGGATTAGCGAGTGCAGGCGAGCAAATAAGTACTGCTACCCGGGTTCGTACCAAGAGGCTCTCCATACCGGGTCCGAGGCTTGAGAGTCTTTTCTCGCCACTTCTTTTACCGACGTTATGCCTCGACGGCCGATGTAACCCTTGCACAATAAACCCTGTACGGATTCTTACCTCAACCCCCTTTGACAGACCTTATGCTTCTCCTCCTTTGTTCTTCAAGGTTCCCTTCACCCCTAGGGAATTCAAATTCTATACCTTTACCGCTAATCGTTAACGTGTTTACGATACGCCAATCAACCTATACGTGATCATTCCCAAAATTATTGGCATGGGAATTAAAGGATCAAGTTGAATTATGCTATATCTCAATAGCAAGTCAAATGTTGCAGTTTCTTGCATGCTTGCAGGGCAACCCGAACCCTTGTCGCAATTTTTTTTAAGCAGTTAACGCGTTTAACCTCTGCACAGTGAAATGTGAGAATGAACCGAGCGATACTATTTCCTGGGTCGGATTACGATAGTACAAAAGGTTCTTCATCGGTTCTGAGAGTTCACAACGATAGCTTGAATGGAATCTGATGCATGGAATAGGACTTGGGTAAAAAAATGACACAAAAGAAATCCGGTTTGTTTCGAATGCCGGAAAGTTCTTACGTAGGTACCTAGAATATGTGAAATTTCGAATTTCGAAGATGTTACTAACTGATTATACGAATGACCGGAGTTCCTCTCGATGCAAAGGTCATTTGTTTCCCCGTCCTTTAACAGGGTCTTACCGCCTACAGATTTATCTCGGTGACGACTATCCGACCAATCCTCGCGTCGCTTTGCCTCCCCTGCAACATCCAGCCCGCTGCAGAGCGTTTCGCCCCAGTGTCAAGACAATCATTTATATTCATTTATATTCATTTACCTCTGCTCACTCGTCAGGCTTTTAGGGGATGACGGGCGGGGCTGATAATGTCACCGCGAGATGTCTAAATACCGGGACGCGCGAACACATTTGTTTGCAAACTTCTCGTCGACGGGTAGTTCGCTTATCTCACCGTTTGTCTAATGACGTTTGACCGCCGACGACTAAGATTTATGCTTGGCAGAAACTCCTCCGAAGACACTTTGCCGATTATCATCATCATCAGAATAAATTCACCCTCGGGGTTAAAAATTTCACCATTTTATATACGAACCGATCAAGGTGCAATTCTATCTCATCACAGAATGGAAATTCTCCATCTTCAAATCAGCCCTCGATACTGATTTCATCTCTATACCAGAAGCTGTGTGATTCGGAGAAACAAACCATTCAACAAACAATTTTCAACCGTTTTCCTACACAGCTTCCGGCGATGATCTGACTTACACATGAGTATTATATTCGTAGTGAGTCGTAATAGGATCGTTATGGTGGTCCTTTTAGCTATAAATTCGCAGGTCCGTCTTCATTCATCTGTCGTTTGAAGCTTCCTGTTTGGGAAGGTGAAAGGAGATGGATATCAATCCAGTCAATCAATGCGCATTGTGTAGGTAACCCAGGTTTACGCTCACGACATGCTTCCTTCGGGTAAGGTCAAACCGATCAAGCACCATCACTGATGACGGGTGTCTTCAATACCTATAAGCCTGTTCAGTTTGCGTTTCCAAACTATTCGTACTGGCTTGACGGATCTAAATGGATTGAAAACATGTCACACGGCGTTTTTAAGGAGGAATTCTCCCAACTTGGAACGGGGCTCCAAGTCCTGCATATAATACGGGATGTGGGAAAATGTGTAGTCGAGTTATCATAGAATTCCGTTGGCGCGTAGGGAGCGTATATCAGCAGGTACAATTTCAATTTCAGTATCTCCCCTTCCGTGATGGTCGTGGTAGGAGTGATAGGAGTTCCGTCACTCCGTGCAGGAACCAACGCGGGCCTATGCTAGTGAGAGTTTAGGCCCAACGCGTTTCCTCGCACCCGGCTGTCACTCAAACACCTCCCCGCTTTCCTTCACCCCTGCCTCCCCGTCTCCCGCCCTTCCGTAGACTTGATAATTGAATTTCAGAAGTTGGTTACCCGGCGTTCCCCTCCCGTACACACACTTCTCCATATCCCGAGGACCGACGGGGGTGTCGAGCAGTTGGGACACGACGAACCCTCGACGCCTCTCTTAAGACCGTATCATAACATTCGTTTTGATTTCTGAGCAAACGAAATTCGGATAATTGTCTCGGGGCGAAAGGCGCTATTGTAGTTTCAATAAATTCATTTCCGAATAATCGTTCGATTTTTATGTTGGTAACTTTTATTCGGTAACCTTGCAAATCGTTCATAACTTTTTGCATACATCACTTATTCTAACCACTACGGAAATAAGAAGCTGTACTTTTTCACTAGATATTTACCGTTTTGAGATTCAGAAAATCACCACCAACCATTTTCAGAAGCAGATGAATTTTTTTCGATCTAATTTTACCTCTAAAACGAATGAAAAGATTTTGATAATATTGGGCTCGAACGATTCGGTTCATCTCAATTTAGAACTGATTAGATTTTGCGGAAAATTGGTCGAGCCATTCCTGAATGCTTCATGAAAATGAAAACCTATGTACGAGGGTTTTATTTTTGCACTTGACAGAAAAGGCGAGAATTTTGGGAATGTACTGGTCCTTTCAGCCCAGTTGATTTTTTCTGCTTGTTTTATGAATAATTGAGCAGAGTGTAGAAGGTGAGCTGCACACTCAGGGCATCAGCCTAGTCCCGTATTAAAAATGATGGGGGGGGGGGGGGGGGGGGGGGGATATTGATCTACACAGAATCAACACCCTTTCTCTCTTTTTCTTGTAATTTTTTTTTTACTATTTTTTTAATTCTCTCTCTCTCTCTCTCCCTCTTTATCTCGCTTCCTGCGTTGTGACGCGGGGAAGAGTTGAAAGGGGGTGGGGGTGGGGGGGGGGGGGGGTATAAAAATCCCTGGGATCGGAGGTTAATTAATAGGTGCGGAGGCGCTGCTGTATCTCTCCGACTGGCGGACTCGCAGCATCACCGCTGGACCATCCATCTACCTCACCCTTCGTGTGCTATCCATACGTTTGCGCAAGTATTCGTCTGTGTGTGCCTTTATACAATAGGTATACATAAATGTAATCCTGATCGAGGAACCGCGTATAAAAAATGCTGCATCGCATCAGTTACAAATTCATATTTTGCCCCCGTCAAAGATAATCCTGAACCAAATGCCGAGGGCATTATATCACATAATATCACGTTGTGTTGACCGTCTAACCCGAAGCCAAAAGTTTTTTTTTCTCTTCTTCTTTTCTCTCGAATAACTTTTTCCCGGGGAAAATACTTATCGTCGTTCCAGAACTTTGATCTTTCCGGTTGTAAAAATGAAAGCACACTTTGGCAATTCTGGATCGATTGGCTTACACTTGGTATTCATAAATATTTACCGCAAGCGTAGCGCGCAATGGACGTCTGCTATTCTCTCAGACTTAATGAACCACAATGATTTTTTTTCACGGGCTGAGTATTCGAGGGGCTGGCTCGATGCATTTGGGGACGGAATTGTACGCAGAGTGAGATACAGTCAGAGTTCATAATGAAAGAGAGAAAGAAAGAGGCATGGCGGAGGAGATCAGACCAAGATAAAAGCAACCCAGCGAATTCCGCTCCTTACATCCATCTTCGACTTGGATTGAAGCCAAGATTTTTACAGGCAATCATTATAAATGGGGATCCTGAAGCTCGGATGAATTGCTGACGAATGGTGCAACCTCCTTCAGCGCAACGGAAATATCGCGGTTTGTTCATTCCCCCTCGACGCTGCTAACGCCTTCCAAACTCTGAATACAGCTTAGCCTCTCCCTGAGAGTATCGAGACTGAGATTTCTCAGCCCAGCGAAAACTTTAGGGGATGTCAAACCATCCATAGTTTTACCAATAAACTAAGCAAATCGTATGTAACAGTTCCTTTTTCTCTTGAACAAAGACGAAATGGCTGAAAAGTTCTTGGAAATGATAAGTTTCACTGTGGGAGAATTGATGTAGTTGATATCTGAGAATCAGCGAATACAAGAGTGTATTTTTAATATGTTCGTGGAATGTGATCATAACCTCATAATTTTCCAAAGTTTGGAAAGACATTTCATTCCACTAGACAAAAAAAGTGATGCATCAGCCATTATCTCAAATGTGGAAACGTGTATCTTTGAATCACCTCAAGGTCAACGGCGACGACCCCGATGGAAGACTTGACGGAGGCCTCGGATCCTGTAGACTGCAGCCGAAACTGAGTCCTGACTCGTGATCCGTGACTCGTGTGACTCGCGGATGATGATGATGATGATGATGATGATCGCAGCGATGGCGGATACCCGGGAGAGACTCCATCTCCACGTTCATTAGCCGCTATTCAGTGCAGCGCGAGGGTGGCTCTGCCTTGCTTCGACTGCTGCTGGAATGTCCGACGCGTGACGGCCCCTCGCCGCGGTAGTGGTATTTAATTATACGCGCTCTGACTACAGACGCGTTTGTAACGCGGAATACGAAGTGTGCGCGCAAGCTCCGAACGCAGGCGTAAGCGCATCTGAAGTAGGCACATGTATCCGCGTCCACTGCCATACTTTCCCCCGGAGTCCTCAAGATGGCGGCTGAATATCTGATCTTTCGATACCGCTTGAAAAAATAGAAACCTCTCAATTCACGATGCGTGTAATTGAAATACGCTATCTGGTGGTTATTACGAGAACTTATTCGTGCAAAGTCACGATATGACACTTGTTAACTTGAACACATTTTTGTGGACACTTAGGTAAATGGATTTTGAGATAGTTAAGTTTTTTTCCAAGCCAGTTACGTTGGTAATATAGTATCAGCGCGCAGCGCCACCGCCGGCCTGCCGCGAAACAGGCTCAATCTATCTAAACACGACGTAATCCATTTGAATTTTGCATTGTTAGGTTATGTTATGTTTACGAAGATTGAGCTCGTTTCACGGCAGCCAGCAGGCGATGGCGCTGTGCGTTGAATCTGCATTGCCAACGTAACTGACTTGTCGAAAAAGTTAGCCGTCTCAAAATCCATTTCTCGAAGTGAACATATACATACGAAAAATTGAATAATTCATGATGTTTGAAGTAATGGATGTTGCATCTTCAAACATTTGGATTTTGAGGCCGACTGATTACAAATCACATAATCACAAACACGATCGCTACACCGCCATCATTCATGAGTGTCGCAAATCGGTGCCATTAAATTCTGAATTATTGTGGAAAGTTTGAAGTTTACTTGATAAAGTGCAGATATAATCATTCTGCAACGCAGTATCTACTTACACATACGCATGAGTTTTTTTTTCAGACACTTCAAATGTAATGTAATTTATACGATGTACCTTTTTTACTTGCACGCCTGCAGTCTTGAAAAGTCAACAACAATTTAAACTATCGGTTCGATACAATAACTTGAATAGAGATAGTTACTCACGCAGTCTATTGTATATTTGCCCGATGTATGTGTTTTCTCAATACCATTCTTATTCTAAACGCAATAAATTTGTGTACTTTACGTGATCTTATGTGTTACGGCAGGTTGAAATGATCCACAAGTGCGTTAAATTTATAGCTGTATACAAATTTTAGGCCACTGATTTTTCGCGAAAATTAATAGTCTGTATAAATATAAGTTAGTTTCTATTTACAAAAAAAAGATCATAGTATTTAAAACGAATAAAAAAATTCTCATCTTTGTAATTTCTTGAATGGGTTACTTAGTTTCACGTCATCATTTTCGCTATTGATGCTATCAGTTATGACAATGGTATTGTATGTTTGAATTTGTCGTATAAAATACATGTAAATGATAACCAAGCATGTTTCAAACTCAGTTCGTTATCCTCAGAATCCCGAACAATGTATCTTACAATCTTATACTCTAGATAATGTTTATTGAATATTGCTATTTCAATATCCGAGCGTATTAGTCATATACCGTCTAGTTTCGAAGAATAAATCGAAGCACCCATTGTCTTCGACACTCTTTTCTAGGGACTCTTATAAGTGCTTCTATAAGTAGACAACTAGATTCAGTTTTGTAAATTTTTTTACAGTCCTCCCATGTGATGTTGCAATAAATAATTGTGTCTTTCCAGAACGAATAAAAGTTTTTTGGCGATACTTTCACCGTCCAATTCCCACCATGGCTGTTGTTTTGAATAATACAATGACAAATACGTTACAAGAAACTTACCCTCCGTGGTTTCAATCAACCCTATCTTTGCATGGTTGTTCTACTGGCGATTGAGTGTAATAAAACCTCAATTTCAACACTCGGTTGGTAGAAGTCTGTGGCATCCATAAGAAAATTCTTCAGTCGTGAACGTCGTACCTTGTTCAGTTATAAATATATTATACTTGTACATTAATCTGTGACATGGGGTTCATAAAAAGACATCTGGCGTACATTTCGAGGTTTTATAGCGTCTCGGGCAAATCGGCGAGACACGGAGATATCGGCCAAAAGTGGCTTACCGGCAAGAATTTCCGACCACCGGTCTCAACCTGGGGAATCGCAATTATTTCCAGCACTTCAGAACAAGAGCTTCTGCACAAGGAACGTGAGGAATATATGGTTATTTCAAGACAAGCAGAATCTTTTCACTTTTTACGACGTTTTTTTCACTGACGAGGGTGCCGGGCTATAAGGGAAGCGGAACGAATTGCCAGTGTACCCTGTTTATGTTAATTATACACACTTGTGGTTTTTTTTCTCTTCTTCCCTGGGCTAAAACGCCGTCAACGCGTTCTTGGCATAAATATTCATCCAGGAAATACCAGGATGTCGCGCATGCACGCGTATTCTCATACGTGGCACGTATTAAACACACACCTTAAACAGCAAGGCGTCAGTTTCATTGCCCTGACCCTAGCAGCGAGGTGAGATCTAAACAGGGACCATAAAGACCTCGCGCAGTTTGAACGAAAGGAGAAAATGCATTGCCATTCAGCTTCTGTCTGGTCCGTGGAAACATAAAAAGAGACGTTGAAGTGCCATGCAAGTGCACTGATCCGCAATATCTATATATATATGCACGTATATATGTATACATGCATATGTCAGGATGACCATGATCAATCCCTGGCAATTAATTACGAAAGTCGTCATTAATTTTGAACCGTCCGTCCAGGTGGTCCAGAAACTGCGGCCTTCTCTCCTCTCCCCTTCTCGGAAGACCCGCTTTCATGGGCCTTGGACAGAGCGCTGCAGCGTTCCTCCATGTTATGGCAGGTATATCAGTAGTTTGGTCTCGCCCAGCTTCGAACCTGAGGGAGAGAGGGAGAAAATTCGGCTCTGGAGGCCGAGAGTCTGGGGCTGACTCAATGCGACTAGTCATCCCCGGTAGAATCGCCAGACAATGTGGCGTCCGGCGTCCTCCTTAAGTCCGGATTCTCTACGTCCCTGAGGATCTCTTCTTTCGGCTATGGAATTCGCTTCAGTTATGCTGGATAGATGAAGGCTGAGTTCGATCAGTTCTCTAAACCCTGCAACAGTCTTTTACGAACGTCAATATTAAGGCGCATTGCAATCGAGATTCAGGAGTCAAGTCAAGTTAACATGGATGGTGATAACTGAGAGATCGAACGCAGTGATCAGGAAAAATGACTGTGTTTTAACACAGGTCTCCAAGGTTTGAACGATTTTACTTTAGTCTTGGAGAAACAGAGATTTTAGACTCCGTCAATGTCCTCATGGTATCTGCTAACATGTGGTTTTGAATGATCTCGTTATTCCAAACTAACGATCAATTGCAGTCTATAAAAATATCTGGGTTCCTGCAGGGTAAAATATATTCTTGTTCATGAGCAATGAAACGTATACAGACTAGACGATTTTGTTGGAAATCTGGGAAGATGTTCGAGCTGTCGTTCGATTATAAACTTGAGGTGCATGGAACCATTCTGCTTAACTTCTCGCTGTCAGTTTCATAGACTCAGCGTATATCGAGCCGCCAATGTACCCGTACAATCAGTCTTGTTGCTGGCTGCTGCCCAGATAAACAATTACATCAGCTTATGACGAGTACCATCCCGTAACATCGGGAGGAGGGTCAGAATGGCAGGTGGAAAACCGCAGGGCAAGCATTCCATGGTATTGATGAGCTCCTCTTGAGATTGCCTAACGTGGGTAGTTATCTCGATTCCATTGATAAAGCACGTAAACAACGAGTATTTGAACTGATACGTTCGTACTGGCCATGCGGTTATGAGGATACCAATAATAATTCTTATCAAGCACGAACGATTCGCATCAGGAATACGTAACCTTGACAGAATTCCTGCAACTTTCCTCAAAATAACTTGAAATACCTGCGCATGTTGTTATATCGATAATTGTCTCCGAACGCAATACGTAATGTGTATACGTATGCGTGGGTTAACGTCATGGCACGCAGCACCCTTTACGTAATTCTTCAAGTCGGAAAGGGAATTTTGCCAACGTGCGACGCACACGTATAAAACGGTGCGCGTTACGTGGCCGCGTCGAATTTCTATCCAGGTGAGCTGGTGACGTAGGATGCGGCATTGTTAAATCGGATAGACAGAGAAAGAGAGAGAGAGAGAGAGAGAGAGAGAGCTTATAGGTGGTGGTTGAACCAGACGAGTCGGAAGCGAAACCCTCGCCTTGAGGCGAATTCTCTTCTTAAATATTATAGTCAGCCAAGAAGTGCAAAGTTGAGTTTTCGCCAGATCTCCAAGTTTCGAGATATAGAGAATCACCTCCGACTATTTTCACTTTTTTTTCTGTCTACGGAATATTGACGATACCGTAGAACATGATTGGACGTCTGTTGTGGTTTGGGTGCTGAAATTCAATCCATCTGTCGATTATGTCACAGCTTCGTTGACTTTGCAGCTCCTTGTGTAACTCCCTGATACCCATGCGTCCAATTATCGACGACGACCCTGCGTCATCAAGTTTGGGCGTTCATTCTCTCCTGAACAATGAGAAAATCTGTTTCTATATTAACGCAATTATCCAATGGACGAAATAGGTGGTTGTAAAGTGATTGGGAAAACTGTAAAACAAATGTAGAAAAGTAAAGATGTTAGTTTCTTTCTGTTGTACTGAAAAACGGTGGATGAAAGTTAATAGAAGAAGAAGAAGATAAATGGTGATCGATAGCTCGTCTTATCTTTCCTCCAGATGCGAAGAAGAGGAATGAAGTAATAAGAAAAGGTGAAAAACTAAAAAAAAAAAAAAAAAAAAAAAACAAGAAATATCCGTGAAAAAATGGAACCTTGAAGAAATTGGAAGTCTCAATTATGACAGGCGTAAAAAGGACTCAGCCTGCGGAACGCATGGCTGCAGCAGCACCCTCTAGACCAAACGAGGAAGGAACGAAACAGGTCGAAGAAAACCTGCAGGACGCAGGGTTGAAGAATTCCTCCGAAGAACGTTATAATCAAGGCGTGATCGAGAAAGCCGCCACCAGCCACACGAGATTGGAATGTAGGTAAAAAGTCGAGCGCATCTAATAGCGGCCCATGACGACGCGGTATTTCTCTCTCCGCCGTTTCTGGGCCCCGTTTGCTCCCGGGCCCAGAGCCGTCGACATCCTCGCCCGACGCGTTTCCCCGCGGACATCGGCGTCGTCGTCATCCTGGACGTCCACCCTCGCTGCCTAGTGACGAGCAAAACCCAACGGAGGAGTGACCGACGACCACTCCTTCCGATCCGCCGCTTATAACCACCCTGTAATTAATTTGTCGGCTCACTTTGTCGAGGTTTTAAAACTTCTTTTACTTTTATTACTATTATTTCACCATCACGGCTCGGTCAAGATGCCCGGAAATATTTCAACGCTCGCTCGGTGCTGTGCTGCAGAATGATCGATGAAAGTATTAAACGATTCATGGGTACTTGATACAGACATTTGTAATCAAGGGGTGTTGATAGCTATCGAAGTGATTTCATAATCTCCAAAATTACACTAAAATCAGTGATATTGAAATAAAACTTTGCATCAGTAATTATTGGTAGTTGTGAGAAAACATTTAGGATTATAGAAATCCATTTTGAATTTTCAAGAAATCATATGAAATCATGAGGAATATTAGAAATCACTAGGAATCATATTAAATCTTAAAAATCACGAGAAATTATGCAAAATCTCAGAAATCCTGAGCAATCATATGAAATCTTGAGAAATCACCTGATCAAAGTAAAATTATTTGTCAAGTAATCTCTCGTAATCACTCTATAAAATGCAGGTAATCACAAAATATTGTAATCATTGTGTAACTTTTATCTCATTGAAACATCCCTTATTTCCAATATCTCACACTTTCTAGACTATCCTATCTCGCTATCTCTTCTCATTCTTAGAACCATTACCGAGAAAATATTCGCGGGAGGGAATTATAAATTTAACATTGAAAGTCAGAGGACCTTGAATGACTGATATATTTTTTGAAATGCCAAGAAATCAATCGAGATTACTGAAATCAGTGGAAATCATTGCCAATCGCTTGAAATCATATGGTAGGGCTGAAGAAATTTTGCGATTGATGTTGGAAATCATGGTAATCGTTATAAGTCTTCCGGTAAATACACACGTTTTTTCAATTCATTCTAATTCTATTGGTTTTGTCTCGTTTTATCATGTCCTTTTAGCGATTACGATTTTCATTGATACCCAATGATGTCGAATGATTTGTTCCATTCCATGTGATGCTATCCAACCGGGAAATTATCGCAAACCGCTTATTGCAAAAATGCTCAAAAATCAATGGAAATCACTTGGAACAGTGAAAAAGAGCGAGAATCCATTGATAAGGTCGAAATCAATAGAAATCACTAATTTGATTTCCAAATGAATGGCTACTTGACTCTGCCATCGCTTTCTCTGCCTTCCAATCTGTGAATTGCTTCTCTTATATCGAAATTCAAACCGACACTAAGAATAAAAAGAATAATAAACCTTAGTCCGAATGAAACTTCAAACAGATGTTCTATCAATGATACTTGATCACCTTGAAGTTAGTGACGTTATCGTAACGATTTATGCTGAAGAAAAACCGTTCTTCCGCGATTTTGGAACTGTTTGAAATTCAGTAAATCGTAATAAACCAAAACGTACTGACATTTTGCGATCTTAGTTCCTTCAAAATCATTGTAAAAATAAAAAACTAGTGATTAGTCCCTACGTTTCGTTACAATAACACCGCCAACTTCAACCTCATGATACTCATTCAGTAATTTAATATAAAAGTAAAGAACAACAAGAGTACACTCGACCCGAAGATCTCTAGACTGCAGATTAGGCGTCATTTCCGCGTAGCATATTCGCAAAGGGATGAATAATTGTCGTGAGAAAAGTCCGTTCCCTGGTAAAGATTTTCGCGGAAAATGGTTCAGAAAAAGAAGAAAAAGGCCGAAAAAAGACTGGATCGTCGAAGACGACGAAGATGCAGAAGTGGGATACGTGAGGAAGAGGAATAAGGAGAGAAACTGCCGGCGATGTTGTTACGGTGTTGTGCCACCCCCATGGCCCCCTTTTCCCCCCCTATTTTCTGGATGATGCCTGAGGAGCAGTGCTCTGCGAACCGAAAGGAATGCCCACAAAAGAACCGCGCGCCGCTCCGCTCATTCATTCACCATCGACTCAATGTAGATTTTCCCATAGGTACCGAAGGCAGGTTAGGCTGGTGGGTACCAGCGTTTTGAAGGGGCGGATGGGGGAGGGCATCCAGGTAAAAAGACACCCCCGCGGCGCAGGACCCAGCCTCCGGAAATCTCCACTTACGCGCGTGGGTGAATAGTTTCTCGTCTTCTCTCTCCGTCCCTCCCTTCCTCCCTCTCTCTCGCTCTCTCTTTCTTCTCCTCCTCCTCCTCTTTTTCCATGTCGTTATTACGGGCGCACCGAGTTTGCCAGCGTTGAATCGGTCCGACTGCAGATCCGATCTCCTTCTCCTCCTCTTCGCCTCTCTTCTTCCTCCAGACCCCAAGCTCCCGGCTTTTGGTCCTTTGGTTTCCTCCGTTTCCAAGTAAGAAGGGCCCTTTCTCTTCCCCTAACCATCGAGTGGAATGCCAAAATCGGCATTCAGACGTAGGGCTTACAATGAAATCGGCACTTGTAACCTGAAATCAGCCCGAAGGAGTAATACTACTAAAAAAAAGAATTTTCACTCATTTTTACTCCGACAAGTAAAGTCATCCTAATTTAACTCATCAATTTTCTGATATCTTCAACATTTTTGTAAAGTCATCTTTTTTGGAATTCCTTGTTTTCCAGTTATTCGAATATTATTCGAGTGACGCATTTTTACCATACATACCGAAAAAAGAAAAAATCGTGACAAATATTTTTTACTGCTCTACAAATATGGCAAGTTTCGACAAAGTCGACGAGTCTCACTATAGGGTAGCCTTAAAGTGAGTAAGTAAAACCTCGTTAAGCTTTCGAAAATGATTGGTCTTATTACCTCACTTACGTGGTCAACAAGTTCAAAAAATTTACGGAAATTTACTTTAAATATACTTGAAACCGATTTTCACTCTCTTTGAGGTTACAAAAGGCCACGTTTACACCCAAACTCCGTATTTTCCACAAACTTTCGGACCTTTCTTCGGTTTTTATATGCATGTATAAAAAATTTGTCAAATTTTCAACTGGACATACTCATCTACATGGGACAGAGTATACTTATGTACAAATACACTTGCGGGCGAAAATGGAAGCCACGTGCTGTTGAGGTGCCCAGAATAAGGCCAAGGGGAGGACAAATTCCTGAGTTTATTTTTTGTGCCCGCATTTCTCAAATTTTTCACACGCTGCCCCCCGAGGCGATGAAAAGGTCGGTTGGTCGGTCGGTCAGTCAGTCAGTCAGTCGGTATTCCGGGCTGATACGAGGAGTTTATTAATGGCCGGGTATAATTGGTCTATTTCGGGTAATTAATGGCCTGTTAATTAGTCCTGACACGATGGACAATACATCACAACCCGCGTGCACAGGTGCAACCGCCGTCTGCCTCCCAGCTCGCCGCTTCATGAGTCTAACTTAGGTATACATGACGACTAACACGTTGAAGGAACTCCTTCTTGTGTCCTGAAATCCTGTATCAATTTCTGCCATTTCAATGCGCTCTTCTTCTGGCTATGATATCTGAATCGAGAAATTTTCGCGCCAAAACTCGATACCGTAAAATTGAGATTGCGAAGGCACGTGACACGTGGAGGAGTTGTTGGTCAGGGTGAATGACGAAAATCGGTTTACCGAGCATCGCTTGGTTGTTGGGAAGGTGCGGAGGACACATTGTGCCGGGTGGCTGGCTTGTTGTACATCGCAGTGTGTCAAAAGCGACTTAATTTCCTTGCTTTTGCCCTCGATTCGTGCGTAAATATGTTACAATTGGAGAGCAATGCCCTCCGTTCTTATAATATGTTCACAATTGCCATGCCGCACGGACTTCGTCCCTCTCTCTCTTTCTCTCTCTTTCTGGCTTTCTCTCGTTGTTGAATGGAATTTGCGATCAAAAGACGACGCGGCGAGTGCTTTTTGAAACGGGACCACCACAGGCACCTCTCCCGATTCTACGCCTACATTCACCCTGGCGTATTTCAGAATTTACAATATCGGCGGGGACCCCCGATACCTATACCTCAGCTGTACCAACCAACCACCATAAACGCAACAGGTGAAATATACGCCGATGTAAGATCACGGCTGACGAATAACATCTTCTACTTATCGAAGTACTGAAGTACACCGTAAGAAACGATCTTCCATGAGGTCCAGATTACGGAGGTTGGTCGACCAGAAATGGAGACTCACGGGGTACTTGTACATTAAGGATTTAGCAAAATATTATATTAATAAGCTAAGAAAAAGCTTCCTTTTGAAAATACGAAATCATAAGATTTTAAGTAAAAGCGTAAATTCGAAATGATTCTGAATCGAGTTGATTTATTCGATTTCACTGTACAATGGTTCATTCTATTCGGGAAATTACTTCTACTTATTCACTGAAACAGATTTAAAGTAGGTACTTTTTACAAAGTCAATTCAATATTGTCATTTTTTCATTATAAACGATACCCGTGAAGAGTTCTAAAATTGAATATTCAAAGGAGCCAACATAATGGAAAAAAAGTCTGTCACTGATTTCGTAGAGACTAGTCTTTGAAGGAAACGAAACGAGCCATCATAAAGTGAAGCCGAACGAATCTACTACATTTTTAACTATTCTAAATAAATTTGAAATCAAGCATTGGTATCCAAGCCTCTTTTATAACCCCAGTATACAGTATTTCGAGATTAAATAAGTTGATAAACACATAATTTACGCACTCAAAGAAAATATCTATCTAAATACGAACCTATTAGAAAATTTACTTACTCAAATTATTTCACAGGTTCACATTCGAATAAAACCTTTTTGTTTTTGGCAAAAACAGAATTTTATCTTCCGAGTTCGATATGTTTGTAGTACGATTAATAAAAGATACCGACTTTGGCCAATCGACGTCTTTAATCCCATTCCAAAATGAAATCCCCCAAATTTAGAAATTCTCAAGACTTTCAATTAGACTTCGGTATATTTTAACATGAGAATTACTAGCAACTGGCTATGAAAAAATTTAGTAACTAAAACACTTCGTCAGGTCGAACCTGCGGCGTTTAGAAATAGTATTTTCTGAGGCATATGTCCCCTTCAATCATGCACAGAATAGGATAAACCTGCAATCCGTGAACCTGCACAAATGATGCATGCTTTTGTCGATTGCACGCAGTGAGAATGAAGAATGCAGAACTGCAGCAGCACGCGCGTGTCGTGCACAGGGTTGTAAATTTCGTTCGAGTGACGGTTTAACCTTAGAATTGAGATAGAAGGGGGTTTACCCTTCTGGTATATCGGCGCACCCTTTCCTCCACTGCCGCTGTTGATCGTGCTCGATTCTTGCCTTGCCTCCTCGAGATCTCGACAGGTTTCCCCCGGCAATTGCTTCCCGTTTTACAGTTGATTTAGCAAATAACGTGAAATGATCCCGACCCAGGAGAGCCGAGGCAAGGCGTCAATGCCGTTATTGTGCGGTACGGTGTGCCTCTCAATGAATTATTTCAGGAGGGGGAGAAGGAGCAGAAGAAGAAGAAGAAGAAGAAGAAAGTTTTCAAGAATTGAGAAGAAAAGCCAAGTCGACTTTGAAGAAATTCACTCAGCGACGCTCAACTCGCGAATCTACTCAATTCCATCTCTATCGACTTCTCCACATTTATTTTCAGTCTAATCGTCGTGCTAATAATTTTTTAAACAAACTTACAAAACTTCTAGCATCACTCATATAATATTGAACAAAAATATCAGCCACAAGTATTGTTTAACGAGGAATTGAGACTGATCAAAACATGATTTTTTGGATTTCTCGTCACGATAAATCATCGACCAATTTAGTGGAGATTTTGTATCGATTTGCGATGAAAAAATCGTTGTTCAAGTTGTTGTTGATAATGTAGTTTTTTTCCTTTATATCCAGGAAAGTCACCGGTAACTTACAAATGTAATAATTAAAAAAAAAATCCAAGAATTTTGTAATGAAATGACAGAAAAAGGGTTGATTCTCAATGTAGCAAAATCGTTTGGTTCCCTTCAATCTTAAATCCGAACGCCTCACCGCTGCTTTAAAAACAGATAAAAACAACTTCGATGTTAATAATTGGCGGTCAACTCTGCAGACGCGTCGACGCCTCCCCACAGCTTCGGGTCCGAATTTCTAAAAAAGATGGCCGCCTACGGTGTAACAATGGACGGGGTGGCGCAACGCAGTCTGGGCTAACGCCAGGTATCGTCCCGCTGGGTTGGCCAGGTGCGCCTCAACCCCAGATAGGTATATAAATTAGTCGAGTATTTCCAAGAACTTTCCGAGTGAAAATTTATCAGCAGATTAATTGCAATATCGACAATCTCACGGCCATAAACTTGCTCCTCTTTTTCGCCAACGAGAAGAAAAAAGTCTCTGCAGCAGTTTACAGACGTCTCTTTTGCATACGAAAAACTTTTCTGAACTTGTAACAGGTTTCAAAAATTTTTACACATTTTTTCCTCACCTTGTTTCAGATGGATACAGAGATGAGCTTGTTTCCTGCATACCGGGTGTCCAAAAACAGCACGCAAGTAAGTTGTCTCTCGTAGAACCAACGCACAGTTTATGCCCATCGCAAAGTCATCACCAACGTATGATTGCTCTTACAACGAGCTTAAATAATTTCTAGTAGTTTTCGTGACTGAGCATTGGATCACAGGTCAAAATATCGTACAAAAATGCTTCGAGAGTTGTTATATATTATATAGTAGCGGGTGAAATGAAACTGTTGAAGACACCTGCGGCGGCTGATCCGAAACTCTGAGGTACCGGGTTCTTGGATGATTTATGCTTACAGCAGGTGAAATTCTCGGGGTGGTGGAGGGCGGGAACGAGATAGTCGGCAGCTTCTCCAACTTCTTCTTTCTCCAGTCTTTGTGGCGGGATTTGCCGATTCGCTAAGCCAAGTAGGATCAACTCTCCCCACCGCAATACGTTATTGGCAAGGTTCTGCCTAATAGGCTTTCCGAACGGAAGATCATCCGGAGTAAAAATTCGACTATTATTCGCCTCGAAGAGAACTTGTTCGTGCTGTTGCAAACACTGGTACATACCCTTCGAAATTCATCCGGCGAGATTTAGTCTCGCTTCTTTATCAGCATCCTCACCCCGGGCGACAGCAGCGGAAAGGATCTAGCCGTTCAGGATCGGCAGGATCGGATGTTTCCTGAAATTTTGGAGAATAGTGGAAGACGGATCGGGGACACGAGGTCCGGGAAGAGGAGGAGGCGGATGGATGGACGCGTGGGAACCCGCGCCAGGACTAACGAGTCTAATCCTTCGCCGGGATTCCCTCGGCTGGTCCTTCTGCTCCTGCAGCCCTGGAGGAAGATTAGCCGATCTCGACCCAGACTCGACGGTGTCCCGAACCCGCGCACCTGTGTTTCATCCGAAGTTTTTCTTGCGCTCTGCCCCTTTACAACTCTGCTGCTAAGGACCTCGGTAACAGGAAATCCCTGGGATAATACTTTGCGGCACAATGCTGCGCCGATAGTAAACTCCTCTTTGTGGATCCGCCGATCCTTGAACTCGTTTTGAAATCAGAGAAGTATAATGTTGTCAAAATGATTATAGTGATCGAGTGCAAGTTCACAAATTGTCTACAAACAACCTAGGGCCAACAATTACATAATTTTTTGCAATTTTGATATTTTGGAGTATGAACTAAGATGCAATAAACCTATAACTCTTTTAATTTGGGACTAAAAATTTGTTTCATTTTTTAACTTTGAACGGATGCGTTGTTACATTTAAATTCTTGTCGTATCTTTGTCCCGGGGAAAAAATAGAAAAGTTTAGCTTTTCTGATTATGGAAGTCAATTTGGGCTGGATTCCTCGAATTGGTAAAAAAAAAATAAACATATTTCTTATCAGCAATGTTCTCCAACTCTTGAAGCATAAATTCTATATTTTTATCTGAAGGCTCAGTTTTTTACGTGAACAACTAATTTTTTTGCAAGATTCCGGAGACAGTACGAAACATTTTTTTTTCCTAGCAAAACATTTCGATTCTACTTACATTTGAAAAAAGATGAAAAGTTTCTTCATCTTATTTACACTTTTATACAACTATATTTCTTCTTCTTATTATTATTATTGTTATTATAAACTCCATCGTGAAAAATAATCCTTTTGAAAGTTGAAAAAATTGATCAACAGGTATCTTCTAAGTTGTCAGATCTAGAGAACTGAAACTACAAGGAAAATAATCGCAGTTGAATTTACTACTTTGGGGACTAGTAGGTATTTGTTGTTGATGTTCCGACAATTTTTTTGACTAGTATTTTTCTCCGTGGTAAATTGGACCGTCGATCTAGTAACTCACAGCATTTCCGTAGTAATTTTAACAGAAAACTGTGGTAACGTCAGAAAAAAAAAAACTGCGTCAGAATCTTGTTTTACCAAAGAGGTAGGAGTTGCAGTAACTTCAACAGATTTTTGCATTCTGGTGCATATCAGCATAGAAAAAAGTGCGGTATTCAACGATAGCCTACCTGGTTGTTGCAAAATTAGAAAATGCTTAGTTCAGTCATTCGAGGAATCCTTTGTCCGCTTTTTGACGAGTAGAAGGTCTCACCTTCATCCATGAAACGGAAGCTCGAGCATTCCTTCTCGCTTATATTCTCGTCAGAGTAGATCATGGGGGTCCGATAAGACACACGTCGTTGAAGATGTCCGGACGCGGTGGTGGACCATGCCGAATAATGCGGCAGGCACAGGTCGAAAAGCGTCATTCAGCTCTGCGAGCGGTTAAACATTTTCCTCCTTCCAGACCGAGATACGATCGCCACGATGCATTGATGAAATCGGTGCGAGGTGTATTTAAGTCCAGGCCGCCCACTTCCTTTCAGACATCCCGAAGCGCGTCCCATCGTCGTGTGTAGAGGTACAAGGACACGCCGAACGGCAAATCCTCCTCACTTTTCTTTTCCCCGAAGGGATGCTGGATACGCCATTTGTCACTAATAGTGAAACCCCGTGATATTTCATCGAACGAAAATACCAGTAGTCCACAGGGTGGCGAGGGGTGGTACAATGGCTTCCAGAAGTCAGGGTGCAGCCATCGAGTCCCAGAAACTCCTGACTCGGTCCTGGCTGCGCCCCCGTTATTGCCAATTTATCAACCATTCCACCGCGTCGTTCTGCCTCTGCAGGTACTGCGAGGCTTTTTCTGCCCCAAGAATAGGGGGCTATAAAATTTGCCCAAAATATTCGGATCTTTTTTCCAGTCTAGGCCAGATGACCAGCGTGCACGAAAAAAAATCTCAATATAATAATAGCAGCGGTACAAACCAGGGGACTTCATTTTGGTAGCTAAAAAGTTCAGCCCATTTTTGAGATATCAGGAACTAGTTTCACTTCAAGGTCAAATAACTAAAATATAAACCTTAGCCTTTGGCAGTAACACGTTTTGAAAAACTATGAAGTCGGTGCGCAGATTTTGCACACTTCTCTTTGGATCTTCACTACGTAGTATGAACAATTGGCAGTGGTGGTGGTGTACAATAATCGGTGTATCTGACCGATTTTCTTCATTCTCTCATATGCTGTGATACATCGAAAAATATTAGACACGTAATTTTCTTACGCGCCAATTCGGCTGTCCATGGAGTAAAAACCACCCCTAAAGTATACCCGCTCAAAAAACTGCACGTATGTTATGGTCTGTTGACGATGAATAATGTCCAATTGGTTTTATCTAACGACAAAAAGAGAGTTTTCAGGGTAAACCTGAGATCTGGTAAAAAATTAAGAAAATCGGTGAGGTGCTTTCGTTGTAACTGATAAACTCATTGTCGAGTCGTTGAGTCTTGCGATGGATACTGCGACGTAATATTTTTTATTTATTTTTTTGTCTATTTTTTCACCCAAGCCGAAGATTCCTGGTGAATTCTGATGGTTTTGAAAAGGTCCATAGCGTGGTCGGCGTTCATTCATGGTTTGCGGGAACATTGGAATGCCATAAATTCTTACGAGACCTTCTTGACGGCGAAAAGTGAGATATGGAGACGCGCCTTGAGAGAGAAAACAAAAAAAAAAAAAAAAAAATGGGTGAAAAAATATCAGCATGAAGGATCCAAGCAAACCAATCACTGCCATTCATAGAACTGCAGGCCGTCAGAGAGACCCACTCGTCTTCCGATCCGTGTGAAGAGGCGCTACGAAAATTTGAAACCGGATCATTTTCAGGAAGACGACGGGTCCAGGCAGCCAGATCCGAGTGACAGGTCGGCGAATACGACTAAAGACGATATTTCGGCTCTTTGAGGATTGACGGGGGAAGGGAATAAGAAAAAAAGAAGAGGCACCCTCCGCCTCTGGGTATATAATACATAAATCGGTTGAAAATTATAAGATATAGTATCGGGTTTCACGGCGTTAAACTCCGAGATCGTCAGCTACCGAATTCAAACGTGGTAGAGAAGAACTAACTCTCTTCATTGCGGCAGTTGGTAGAACTGTGGTTTAAGGTATGAATGTCATTTGATAGCCCCTTGAGGAAGATGCGACTTACCCAGAGAAATGAGGGGCATGTAAGGGTGTCTTTTCACCCAATTGTAACTCGTTAGTCTCCCTATTATTGAGAATCGAAGCTTAACTGCCATTCTTTGCCGACCGCAAACCTCGCTCTTGAATCTTACAATAAATTGACGGAATGAATAAAAAAAATCAACGTTTTAATCTCTTAGAATTGAAATTTTTTTAAGCAAGTCACGTCCAGTTTACATAATGAATTGCACATCGTTTTTGGACAATGTCACACTTGTCGCGTAAAGAAAACAATTTTTTTTGTACAATTTGGAATACATTTTCATAAACATACTAATAGTCAATGGATAATTTTGTCAATTGAAGTAGCCCAACTCATTATTGCATTCTCTATAAATTGAGGCAACAATGGGAAACGGCACTAAATAGATCTAAACAGCGGGTAATTGCCACGCTAAGCGGTTCAGATTGCTGCGGTACATTGACGCCTGTGCGTCGAAGCCGGAAGGAACCATACATCCATTCAATTCCATTTCAATAGTATTCAGAGCTTTTATCATTACTCAGCGTCGGCGATGCTTTCGTCTTGAAAAAATCTACGTCGAGAGTAATGCTGCGAATCGAGAGAGGCCCAAAAAACACCGGCGCGGCGGTGCAAAAACCTTTCACCGAAAACATTAAAAATGTGTTCTCATCCTTTATCAAAAAAGATTAAGTTACATGCATGTTAACTCACAATAAAAACGTGATTGAAACTTAACCCTTAACTTCCACATTTCTTTGTATTCCTGATGTTTGCTTGATGAGATCGAAATATTTGATCAGCAATTTAAACACATATTTCGATATTCATCAGGTATCAAAGTTCAAATTTTATCTGGTTACCTAGATTTGTTTTGGGTGAAAATACGAGTGACACTAAATATATCGATTAAAAAATTTGCGGCAAAAATCGGTAATAATTTTCAAATTTCATCTGGATACCTAGATTTGTTTTGGGTTGAAATACGAGTGACACTAAATATATCAATTAAAAAATTCGCGCCAAAAATCGGTAATAATTTTCAAATTTCATCTAGTTACCTGGATTTGTTTTGGGTTGAAATACGAGTCACGCTAAATATATCGATTAAAAAATTCGTGGCAAAAATCGGTAATAATTTTCAAATTTCATCTGGATACCTAGATTTGTTTTGGGTTGAAATACGAGTCACACTAAATATATCGATTAAAAAATTTGCGGCAAAAATCGGTAATAATTTTCAAATTTCATCTGGATACCTAGATTTGTTTTGGGTTGAAATACGAGTGACACTAAATATATCGATTAAAAAATTCGTGGCAAAAATCGGTAATAATTTTCAAATTTCATCTGGATACCTAGATTTGTTTTGGGTTGAAATACGAGTGACACTAAATATATCGATTAAAAAATTCGCGCCAAAAATCGGTAAAAATTTTCAAATTTCATCTAGTTACCTGGATTTGTTTTGGGTTGAAATACGAGTGACATTAAATATATCGATTAAAAAATTCACGCCAAAAATCGGTATGAAAATTTCGATACCGATCACCCCCGCCGAGAAAATTTAACCGGACTGAAATTTTGGAGCCTGCAAAGACCCTGTCATAGCGACGCGCCGCGCCCCTTCCGAAAGACTATATCGTGGTTACACGCGTGCAAGATCAGCAACGACGTGAGGGGTAGGCAGAGTAGCCAGGGGTTCTTTGTCTCGAGGATCGTTCCGAATTATCCCACCAAGCCAAATTACACGTCCTCGCTGCTCGACGCGGAGACGCGGGGCGGCGTCCCGCAGTTTTGACTATCGCGGCAGCGGCGAGCGGTGGCAGGTAAAGGGGTCCTCCACGCCTCCCCCCTCCCGAGGGGCCTTGGTTGGGCCAGCTGCGCCCCGATTCCTGCCGACGCCGCTGACTGACAGTTGAATGCGCGGGGCCTGGCGAACCTTTGCTACCTGCAATCCCGCACGCGGGACGACGCGTAACCGTATCCAGGCGCGCCCTGGCGGCCCGGCCGACCAGCGCCAACCCCCGCAGGACCTCGAGTCCTGCCCCGCTGACGGGAGTCGAGTTACCGAGACGCATGCACCGCGTGGGCGCATTGTGGACTCGGAGGACGCGGCTTTGTACCCGCTGCAACCGCCGCGCCGCGGCGCTGCGTTCTGGCGACGTCGGGACACCATGTAATTGAATGGTCAATGCCGTGACGCGTTGGGAAAATTGTTTTATTCCGTCGTCGCTGAGGTACACTGGGAAGCCTGCGAGTTCTTTAAGGTGGTTCTTACTAGCGCTGTGCGATTAATCGATTAATCGATTGAGTTTTTCGATCAATCGTTTTTCCGATTAATCGAAGTTGCCTCACCGTAATTCAGCAGCTCAATCGGTATTTGACTCGCAACTTATTTATTTACATTTTCGAACTATACTCGTCTTTGACCGATGTATGCAGATTTTTTTATATATGTATAAGAGTCATGATTCAGGTTTATCTGACCTCATCGGAATCTAAAAAAAATGTGATTGTGTTTTTTGGTTAGGTTGTACATTTGGCAACGTCGCAAGTATGCACATTACGCGCGGCATTCAAATTATTTATTTTCTGCTGTTTAGATACGGTATTGCTAAAATGCATCTTTTTTTTTTGCGAATCTCCCCTTACATCGCAACTGATCTAACATTTTGATTCACAAAAGTAAAGGTTATACCGAGGTAAACACCGAAGGTGCAAGGAGACTATAACGCCAAGAAAAGCACGCGAAGTTGTCAAATTTATTTTCTAATTATTTAAGGAATACAATGCTCATGATTATTCGTTAAATGGCGTTACTATCGCTATCCAACGACCTTAAAATTAATTTTAGTTTATATTTTATCAGCAACTGACCTCTAAGTTTTTTAAATTGGTTCTGGAAAATATTATTATTATTAACCCATTCCAAACTGAGCTCATCTTTTTTGAACTGCTCTAATGAGAAAACCACCTTAAGTGAATAATATGGAGTTTCTTTACCGACCGCGATTTTTTAAATTACGAAGTCAGATCAATTCTACATGCAATGCCGAATAAAATTATCAAAAAAAAAAAGTTTTTTTTTCACTCAGCAATGAAGCCAAAAGATCTATTCCCATAATTTTTAATTACCGCTTATTGTAAAATACATTTCCTGCAGAGCCTGCTTCTCACACGAAACAAAAAAGGTTTTCGACATTTTTGTGCAGCTAGAGCAATATGGCGTCGAAACTGGGTTAACAGCAGATCGTTTCAACAATAAAATACACGGATACCAAGAGACAAACCACTTTTTGAGATTAATTCAACTTTTGTGTATTTACATTAAGAACCGACTCTTCTAATTGAATAGCTCCATTATTGTTCTTATTATTAGAATAGTTTGAATATTTTATTCCACTAGAGGGCATCCTTTGACATACTAGAGTCTACCAACCGAGTAATATATCACTTATTTTTACTATTACCAAAGTCTGCGATGCAACACTAAAGTGAAATTTCCACAGGTAGCACTATTCAATCAGAGAATATAAAAAATATTTTATATATAGGTCACAATAAATCCAGGAAATGTATTTCTCTAGTTGAATTGCCATTAAATGCGAAACTCGTTATTCGTATAGCATGAAACCAAAAAATTGTTGATTACCTGATGTATGTAGGTATATTGTATATATACTTACTAGATAGCCGGTCGACGCAAAATTCTGCTCCCTATTGGAGCCCGGAAGCCGCCATGTTAGTTGGAACTCCTTGTGTCGCCACATGTTGGCAAGTCTTCTACTCTTCTTTCATCATGGAAATTTCGATGGCGGTGTACACCGAGCTGCGCGTGTTTGTGTACCTTAATTTTTGTGGCTAAGCACTGATATATATCAGTGGGTTGCGCAAATGAAAAGCCGAGATTCAACTACATTATAGCGTTTCATAAGTTTCATTATTGGCACTTTAACTTCCGATCTGTCTGAGATGAGCAAACTACACACTTATCCATATTTTCTTAAAAATTGTTCACGTTTAAGTCAAACCTTTTGAAATTCCTATGTTCATATTCACTGTGTACATTGGTTATTCACGAAACAAATCTAAGTTATCCGACGACTTTAACAGTTAATATTGAAAAATTTGAATTCATATGCAGTTCGCCTAATAGTAGCCTCAGTGCTTACTAAAATCTCACAGTTAAAGATTTTTCTGAAAATTATTACTCTTGCAATAAAATATTTACTGAGAATATAACCAAAAGACGAATATTTTAAATGGGAAAACATCTTAGAGGTAGGAATTAAATTTGAGATAAAAATGTGTAAAAATTATGGGATTGTTTTTGAACTATTTGGAGCCAATTTCAGGGGGCAAATGATAAAAAATTGGACTGAACCCTTATACTCACCGTTCTTAAAAGAAGTTTTTGACGAATTCTCCAAGACTTCTGATTTTCAGGGTGTCCACCCTCTCGGACATCTGCGAGTCTTCAAGCCAGTAACCCGATTACTCTTGCCTAACGATAATAGCAACGTAGACATAAGCGGTCTAAATTCTCCGGCATTAAACCCCCGGAGCAAGCATCTGAAAACCGATAAGGTCGTAGGTGTAAGGCGGGTGGCCGGTGGGTGTCGTGGACATCGATCAGGGTTGTTCCCTTCGTCCGTCGCCGGGAGGTTGATGGATGCGAGATTACTGCTGTAGGGACACTCGTTGACACCCAGTGATGTATCACCTCCTTCGCTTACACCCAGAAGCGACTACTTATCCCGAAAATAGGCGCGAGTGTCGGCATGCTGAAAAAGAAAACGTCACGTATTTTACTCGCTGAATTAACCCCGCACTCTTTTATAGAAAACAATTTTTCGTTGTCCTCCTATAATCTCCAAAAAATCAAAGTCATTCGACAGGAAAAACAATGATCAGGTGGACTGAAAAACGAAAAAACACGTTTTCGAACTTTTATCCGTTACCACGCAAAGCATTTGGGTAAACAGTATAATCATGACGCACAAATTGACACTATTTCGTACCTTTAAATTGAAAAGAAAAAAAATTGTAAAATACGATTTGGTCAGTTTGTCGTAACTCTAATGCCACTTAATTCAGTGACTTACCTTGTACAGAATGATACGGTTTATAGGTTAGTTATAACCTGATATTAAAAATCGCGGAGTTAAGCTTGTTGAATATTTTCGCCAGCAGGTAGGGATAAACGTATAATCCTTACGTTATGTGTATGTATAGTATCTGGCTTCCGCAGGGGTATAAAAATATATATATAGAAGAATTCGAAGAGGCTGTTTGGTTGAGAAACCCCGCTATATAGAGCGAGAGATAAGTTGATGTTGTCTACGTTTTTTGCGTTTACTGCGGCCATCTTCCACCACTTTTAAACTTCTTTTTCAGGGAGGGGGTGGGGGAGGTTGGTCCATTTTCGTTGACACGATGTATCGCATACAAGGTACGCTCTGCGGGCAAAAGAAGTATATAAAAAAGAAGAAGAAGAAGAAGAAAAATAAGAGGAATACGAAGAAGAAGAAGAAGAAAAAGAAGAAGAGAAGAAGGTGGAAGAAGAGGGTCAGAGGTGGTGCGAAACCCCGAGTAGCGTATAGGTGGTGAACAGGGCTGGGGGTGGAGCTGGGGGTGGGTTGAAGGGCGAGACGGTGAATAGAAGATTGGAACTCTTTCTGCGGTGACGGGACTCCTTCCGGCGAAGAGGCCGATAGTGCCGGCTATTTCCGGTGCCCACCGCCATGACATTGCTATCGCGCAAAGTCCACCCTCGGGGCTTCCCCTTGAACATGATGCTCGTTCAGTCGCAGCAGTTGTCCTCGTCTCACACCGCCCCAGCTGCAAATCGGAGCATCGTTTCTAAAATTTTGGGAATTAGGTGTCGCCGCTACGTAGGACGTCGCCAAAGTCCATGCACCACACTTTCGTGACCTTTCCTGCACATCGAAAACAATGACTCGATTCTCAAAAATTCCCCGTACATTGTCCATGTGACCCTGCAGGTTGATACTTGGGTATTCGATTCCGTTAGAAGGGGATTATCGGGGGATAAGTGCTGAAAATTGTCTCAATCTTATTAGGAATTCGACTACCTGCAATGACTGTCGTTGCGATTATACGAAGGAGTTTCTGATGAACGATTTCACTCAAAACTGCAGGAAAAGAGGGACACGTTAAGTTTTTTGGTAAAATATATATACTTGATAAAATGCAGAATTTATTCTAGAAACAATGAAAACCACTGTGGGCAGAGTAAAATCTGCTACATTTATATTAAAAAATATAAAACAACGACAAAAATCTTGACGTTTTCCTTCATAATTCCTGCAGTTTTTAGTCAAATCTGCTCTTTTTCTTTTCTCCGTGCGAACTACGTGAAAATAAGTACATGTGTGGCGCTGCTGGTGTGCTCGAGGCTCGGAGTGAACACTTTCAGCAAACTTCCAGTATTATTAGAAATTAAGAAAACTGCTGGGTATTATACTACCCTTCCTTTGCGCAAGTTGTTATTCTCGGTCATTTTTACCGACTAAATAGATCACAGCCGATTGCGGCGGATAAAGGGATTAACTCTTTGGAATATATAAATCCACAGGATTTGTCCACCGACGTTACGTCTAAACTTACAAAACAGCCTAATAAATTTACTAATCCGTTTACCTGTATTTGACATAGCAATAATCTTCCCGATTCACTCACACTCAGAACGCAAATTTCTTGTACAATACGCGTTTCATACTGATTTATTGTACGTGCAGATATAAACAATATTAGCAGGTAGAGAATTAGAGGCTTGATTTCAGGATTAGGATACTTTCGTTTGAATCGCCAGGCGTTAGGTTTTGGATTATGTTATAAGGTTGTTGATGATCAACAGAATCACTCTGAATTTATCTTCCAAGATCATTTCTTCGTGAACTTCCATTTTCGAGAACAAGATCTGTACGAAGAGTAATTCTTGTGAAAGTCGAAGGAATGATTTCAATTTGGTAGTATTGATTTTGAACTATTGCTATTAATTATAACTACCTTATCATGTGAATTCCATTGATTTCTCATGTTACGTCATTTCGAATTATTGCGGAGCTTTCATAAGCGACTTACAGTGATTTTCAAGAAATCACAAGAAATTCCTGTACAGGAAATTCTTGAAAATCATCTATAAGTTGGACAATCATTTGGAATCGATGAAAATTGCGAGCAACGTAACCATAATACAGAAATCATTTGAACGTTAATGAATTAAAACCAAACGTGCGTTTACCGTAAGATTTACGATTTACGAGATTTATCATTCAATTTTGCCTGATTCGCAACGGTTTCCAATGACTTCAATGTTATATCTATCGATTTCTCGTTATTTCAAATAACATATTTCAGTCAATAAATTTCTTCGAATGTACAATTTGATTTCCAACTGTTATAAATTTATCATTTCCTCAATTGAATGGCCTCTCAAATCCGTAAAATGATTATCATTCTCATGAGATTCGTTATATACGTCAGGATTCTTCCACGATTTTTCGAGAATCGCGCTACACACGGCGCTTCAGACTCCGTTACGTGTACTCATGATACCACTGTACGCTTAGTGAAAGGTAGGTACCTACCTACGTATAATAGGGGCGGGTGTAGGCGCACAATACACGTTTAACCGTTAATTATTCAACGGCTCAAGGGAGAGACGTACGTCGACGAGCACGCCACCATCTCGTCAATGTTGCATGGCTCGTGATTGCTGCGGTCCGCGACATCGTGGCTTCAATATTTCCACACCCAACCTTACATGCATGGCCAAATATAAGGTAGACCTTCGTCTACGCGCCGCTTGAGAGTGCAGGTTAAGCTAGACTGCAGATAACCTCAGACGGAATATTCAAACAAACGACGTCACAACGAGTTAATTCTTCGATGACTCGATCTGATCAGCTCAAAGATCAGACACTTTTGTCACTTGGCACATAAGTACATCAAGTGTTGCGGATCCTATCAATTCATTGCCAGTTATTCAATTACTTCGAATGGTTGATGAGATCCCGAGGTGAATCAGGCGTACGGGACGACGGATCGCGGAAAAAAGACCTGAGACAAAAAAAAGGACCACCCGAAAGACGAGGATTCGATTCCGAGTTGTAGTAACGAGCTCGTGGCGATGCGCACGGTTAGCCGTTCAGTCCTCAGCGATCGTTACAGGCCCGGTTTTTTACGCGATCCGTGCAGGCAGACGTGATCGCGACTGTTGTACCGGTTTCGGAAATGATTAATACACCATCGCCTTGTACCGTATTGTACACGTCATTCTGAAGAACCGTAGAATCCAACGCGACACTTTGAAAATCATCGAGTATAGCTTCGGTATGCTAATCATCAAGAAGTTCATGAAAAACTGCATTTCGACGCGGTCTGCACCGCACGTTTTGTCAGATATAAGAAGACTTCGGATTGACCGAAGAAAGAAAAGAAACTACTATTCAGAGTGAATTGCTAACGACAGAATGGTCCGTTGTCTGTTACAATTTAATGCGCATGCGCTACAATCCGAGAGTAGTTGTTTGCCAGAGCAATCAACCGTGATGAACGTAACCTCAAAAATGTTTACGGTTCTCGCCGCCGATTGTGTTGAAAATCAACAGTTGTCATAATTTTTAAGGTTACATACATTTCGGCGAACTGTCGTCTAAATTTATGACCGTTGGTCACGACGGACGATTCAGTCTTTTGAAGTTCACTCTGTATACATGATTCGTAACTGTATCAAAAATTTGAAAAAAAAAATTGAAAAAATGATGTACCAAGAACTGCGCAAATCTGATAAAGCTACTGTCGTTACACCTACTTAAACATCATTTGTTCGCTGATTGTGCTAACCATATTCCGCAGACAGATTAATTAATATATCATTAGATAATCGTTGGAAGCCGTCTCGATTCGACTCGGATGTTTTTCTGACGAAAACAAAGACGCGTGCGCAAAAGCGTCGTAACTTAGCGCAAGTAGGTTACGCAACACTTTGCAGAGAGGACGCCAATATTTCCAGAAATCCACCAACCAATATTCTACGTTTACATTTGGCTTACTCAACGCTCACGCAACCTCCCCGCGGGCTACCAATTCGCATAATCGATCAGGTCCGGCGCGTCTAAAGGGTGTTCGAATGATGTTCGGGTGGGGGTGGGCAATTCGTAACAGTCGGTAACGCGATGTAGACGTAATGTGGAAACCGTGTCGCGTGAATCCGGAACCCGCAACGCAACGCGCATGGCGCGAAATTTTGAAGCCCCCTTCCCCTCACACAGTTACATCGCTCACGCTGGACCCTTTTTTAAATCCAACCATAGATGCGGGATAGCTGCTCCCCCAAAAAATTTATTTTTCGGACGATCACTTAATCAGCATAAATATCTCGTATGGTTTTCAATTTGCGAATACTGACTTTTTAAAGTTGAATACATGGTTTTTCCTCAGCTCCATCGACATTATGTATAAATATTAAATTATAACAATCATCAAATAAGTATTTTTCCGACTCATGCGTATTCGGGGCCACCGGAAAAGTTTTCATTCGGTCCGGATTCCATTCTCCGTATCTTTACATCCTTCAGTTATTCTACTCTAATAGCACCGCGGTTGCCACGGGTACGTAAGGTAAACACGCCAGGAACACGAGCGAGTGCGCATAGCAGGCTGGGGGCGATGATTTGCGAAACGAGCCCTTCCCGTCGAGGACGTTTATCGAGTGCATGAATTAAATTACCGTTTTATTACCCTCGTAAGGAGCGTGCATCGACCTATACATCCTAACCGTGTACGTATAGCTCGCTTCTCCGCACGCATACATATGTGGATAATATGAGTTCGTATCGTCGCGCGCGGAGAAGCTGGTTTCAAATTGAAGATTAATTACTCGCGCATAAACGCAGGACGGGTTCGTTTCGAACTATAAGCTCGGTCGGGATTGTATTTTTTGGTTGTCCCAAAGCGCAAGACAAGACACGTCCCTGTTTTATCGTTAATAATAATCATATAATAAAATATTGTGACGAACTAGGCGTTACGGAATAAGTAGAACAGGTTTGTGAGCTTATGAAGCGAACAAACAGGCAGGAAAATTAAAAGATGAGGAAAAATGCTTCCACGGCAATGCGTTTTTGCAGTTTCAAGTCTGAAACATTACTGTTTTTACAATAATGTTGGTTGACGCAGCAACCTTGTTCATTTTGTGACATATAAAAGGTTTTATACGTCTTTTATCTATGACGACTACTAGATCAGAAAGGGGGGCAAAATGGGTTATTTCACCCTTTGTAACAATATATTTTACATTTTTTTTTTCCCCTAGAATGATGGAATTTTTTCAAACTTTGAGTACACGAGTGTATATACCGGTTGCAATTGTGTTTGCGTAGTCATTGAATTGAAAGTTCGGAAAATTAACGACGACACTGAGATTACTTTATACTACAGATTTTCACTCGTTTTGAGGTTATGGTACGCTACCCTGATATCTGAATTTTACCAATCTTTTATCAATATTACCACGTGAACAGGATAGCTTAAACTTACATGGATTTCAGAAATTTGAAAAGAATTCATTAAACTCTAGAAGAGTGTGAAATACAATTTGCTCGCTTTGTCGGCACTCCGACATCCACTTGAATCGAAATTTTTTCACCCTCAATTCTTGCGTTACAACTTTACCGAGATTTTCAATCTCGACATCCCAAGGTTTTCATATGACAAAACGCAATCGCGATACAATATCATCATTCATCATAAACTGTATAACATGTATTAAAAAAAATATTTTCATCTATATAGACACATGAATTTCGATGACGATCGAAAATTGAGCGCAGGTGAGAAAACACTCTTTAACTTCAACACCTCCGAGAATGAATTTTTTGTGAGGTAGTCCTGAATCCTGACAATTAACGGTACAATATAACTGTTGCATCAAAAAAGCTAATTTCATCTAGAAACATGTTGATTCTATAAACAAAGCTTTTCAAGAGGATAGTTCTCCCACAATATTTCACCAATTCAAAAATCCTATTTTGCGCAATTTTTAATCTCAATAATCATTAAACCGATAACTGAATCAGAAATTGAGCACACGCGAGAACCTAGTCCTCCACTTCGGTACCCAAAAGCATAACTTTTACTCACGTTAATCATCATCCTCTGAGAGCCACATCGCGCCGATCCAACGAAGCGCAGGACGGACGCAGCGCGGCTTAGGTGTTCCGGATTGGCATCGGAAAGGTAGTTGAGAGCCACTGCTCGCGTCCGGCTGCCTTGCGTCAGGGGATGGAGCTGGCCTGGGGGGAGGGGCGAGGTGGGTAAGCATTCATCGCGATGCAGATGGCTTCCAACCCTCGCGCGACCCTACCGATGCGATGCTGCGTGTAACGCGTCGCTCCTGTGTGCGTGCGCCTCATACGTCGAGCGCTGCGAGCGAGCGGCGCAACGTCGCTGATGCGATGCGCGTGGGCACGAGTGTAGGTACACAGCTCGTGCCTGCCCACCGATAGCGCCCGTGTGCGCCTAGGTATAGGCACATATCCACGCTCTCGGGCTCTACGAGGCCGTCGCCTCGCCATCAGCTATTTACCTCCGGTATTGGTACATGGGCTGTACGTTCGGCTATGTATGAACGCGGTGTATGTACATAGGCGCAGCTACTCGCTGCGGGCACCGCTGAAACTCATCTACGCACGGTAGGTTCGTTGGTACTTGGGTACGTTTTACATGCATATACCACGCACTTACATAACTGCTAGGCGCGATGGGGTGCCTGGGATTTTCCGAATCCCTGCAATGTTGTTCCAAACACTGGGCACATGGTGTTTCCATTTTTAAGGAGAATAATAAGTCGCTTTCTCAGCTTATAAGGTCAATGGTATTGTACCGGTATACCTTATTTACCTTGTTATAGGTATACTGTGACTGATACGACGGGGAATTTGTGACGAAACCAAAACATCGAACGAGAGCATTCATGCGCGTTACAATCGTGGAACAATCGATTTCAAGGCTTTTCAATTATCTAATAGATGCGAAGAAAGACCCGTAAAACTTCGCATATTGAAAGTACTTTTCACACTTTATACGTATAAAAGATTTTTGTGCCATAAATTTCAATCAAGTTCAGAAATTTCTTTTCTGAATTTAAGTACATGCAAGTACATGTTCATTACACTTAATAATATATTGCGTAACAAGGAGGTAAACTCGGTTTTTCCGGGCCGTGCGCAGGTTTGCAATATGAGTCGTAGATAGGTTGCTTCTCTATTGAACACGATTCTTTATAAACAAGAGTATCTTATGCATTTTTTCACGAGGCATGAAATTGAGGTTGGGGTCACGTAATGTCAGATTTGTTTTCAGCAGTGCGTGTACTTTTAACTCCTAGGAGTTAAAAGTGGTCTTTTCTGTACTCCGCGCATGCGCATTCGCAGACTTACTTTGCCGTCATAGGGACGGGTGATTGGTATACGGAAAACACGCTCGCATAATACAAATATTAATTTTGAGACTTTTTGGGATATGAATGCTGTTTAAGAATGTGTTGTATATAATCATTGCTAAGCAATTTTAGAGCTTAAAGCGTCGATTTAAACTTTATTTCGATTTCAATTTTTCGCATTCAAAGTCGCTTCGGAACTTTAAAAAAGTATTCAAATCACCTTTGTATACTCTGTATATTATACGCTCTTTGAACTTCAACCTGCTCACGTATACTTGTATTTACAATTCACACAATATCGCGAGCAAGACAATTACATTATATACTAGGACGAATTATCACAGTACTCGTATAATTTTACTTAATCAATGCATTATCATTGTTATATATAAAATTGCCGCAAGTAAAGCGTTACTAAACAATTTTGCTTCGTATATAAGTTGTTGACAATTGCGATATTCTTTGTTCCGCATGAATGCAATTTCAGTTACCAGCGTCTGCCGAATTGCAATTATTACAGAAGAGCTGCATCCCATATAATACATACATGATCGATTTTACCTGCAACGCTCAACAGCCAATGACAACGAGCGCGCGTCGTTACGATGTAATTTCCCGTCATGCCCTGCGCGCTGCAGCATCCCGTGACCACCTCTCAAATTGAAAGTACTCAACTTGGCGCCCCCCCCCCCCCCCCCTCGCTCCGCGAGTTATAATTCGTCGTGGGGATTAACGGACGCTGAATGAACATACGCGCTGTATACATATATTATTCATCCGTTGCGTGGGTATAACGTACAACGCGTGCGCACACGTCTGATCTGCTCGTACCTGATATACCTATAAGGTATACGAATGTGTAGTTAGTTTTATTCGAGTTTATTCCAGGTCACAGAGTGTGTATATACATATATAAATCATGTATACATACGCACGTACATATATACGTATACGTACCCGCTCTCAGCCCTTAGAGAAATAGTCCCACATGCAGGCAGGGCACGCTATGTGCACATAGGCGCACATACAATTCGGCGGAACGGATACTCGAGGACTCGGTTTCGCTCGGTTTCGTGCTCCCCGTAGCGCCCCGCCATCGTCCTTACCTGTCGGAGCGATCCGCAGTGACGAGGGTCTCCCCAACTCCAAGCAGGGGCACCAGATATAGGCTAAGGATCTCTCCCTCACGGCTCATCCGCCACTCTTTTGCTTCAAGGATCAGCGCTGCGTTTCCGAGAAATCAATCGACGCGCACTCTGTGCACCGAAACTCATTCCCCACGCACCTCGGCTTCCGTTGATTATGTAAGGTATACTTAGTCGCATGTGCAGGGGGACAAGCTTCGGGAAAGTACGTAAGATACTTGTGAACTTCTCGATCCTGCAGGGTCGATGCGAGTATGTATCATTTTTCACTTTCTTCCTCTCTTTACCCCCTCTTCGATACAGAATCCTTTCATTTTTATTTCCGGATACAATCACCATGCAGGATAAGCATTGTCGTTTGTTTTTCAACGGAAAATTTTTAATTAAAGAGACACTGGTGAAAATCAGGGTGGTTCACTCGAAAATGTCATAAATTTATATTAATACGAGAATCAAATGGTTACAATTGAGGGATCTCAAGTGACTGAAATATTCTTAGAAGTAATAATGTATACGAATCAATCAAGATATCTGAAATTCTTGGATAGATCATTGCGGATAACTAATCAAGCCACATGATAGTGCTGAAAAAATCGCGTGACAAGTGCTGGAAATCATAGAAATTTTTGTAAGTTTTGCGGTGAAAGTGAAATGGTTCTAATTCATCGACGTTCAACTGACTTCTATCTTATTTTTTTTATTATAACTGTATAGTGATTTTCATCGAGGTCCAATAATTTCCCAGAATGTTTGGGCTTGATTGAAAATCAATGTAAAGATCGTGATACCCTTAAAATGAACGAAAATCCCATAATAACGTTGTAGAAATCAATAGGAAGCAGCCGAAATCATGGTTAATTGATTGACCCAATCCCTTTGATTTCGAATTGAATGGCCCCTCGCATCTAAAGTGTTACATTTAATGATGAGAATTGCAAATGAATGAATAGGTGAAGTGAACGCGCATAAGCTAGACCGTGTCGAAATAGTGAATACAGCAATAGAACCCCCATGAGACGCGCAGCGATTGTTATGAAAATGTGAATCGGTGATCAGACCTGCAGACGACGAGAGTGACGCGAGTAAAGAAAAGAAAAGGAGGACGCGGCATAAGCAGAGCTACTTGAAATTGGCATAAATGAGATTGATACGAGTTTAACTTACTGCTGAGCGTCAGGTCGAGAATTAAGGGAGAGTCAGAGGTCGACTAACGGGGGTTCAGGAGGTGAGGGGAAAGTGGTCGCGACTCGCACGCCCGGTCCTTCAAGAGTTTCCGCTGCAGTGATTCCGGTCTCTGGATCCTGGACATTGTCCGCGGAACGTGGTCGCGTCACCGCCGCGTCAATCTCACGATTAACTCGGCATTAAGTGCTGAAGAGTGTGGGGGAATATAAACAAGTCGAGCGCACGTTTCGATTACCCAGAGAGCGACCGTTGGCCAACGCAAGACAAACTTCTCTCGGTGGAGTAATACCTCGCTATAAGAGATTTGGAGGAGGGGAGGGGGGGAGTTTCGATTTTGAAAAATTCCCAAAGCGCTGAAATCAAACTTTGACGAAACATCAAAGTTTCGAATGGTCGGAAACCCGACGACTCAAAGTTCCGAAATGCAAGATTCCGAAAATTCAACTTACGGTAAAGCAAAGTTCCGAAAAATAAAGTTTCGATAGAATAAAATTCTGAAAATTAAAATCTACTCACGCAGCGTAGTTTACCTACTCAGCGGGTGGGTTTAAAAAATGAGAAAAACTGAAAGTGAGAATGATCAGGATTCCTAACGTAAAAATATCGAAAATCCAAAACAAAGAAAGATCAAAGTGAAAATCTTCGATCCGATTTGGAATTTTAATATTTCAGATTTTTAAATTTTCTCATTTTCGCACCTTCGGAACTTTTTCGGACCATAAGAAACTTTCATGTTTTGTCAAAGTTTGATTTCGTTATTTTAAGTTTCGCCAGGAAAAAATTTCGGGTTTGGCGCTTTCGGAATTTCAACGCCGCTCCTGTCAGAGCGGTTGGGAGAATAAGATTCCGAGACATTCGTCGCCAGAGCGTTCCCCCACGACTGACTGGAGAGATCGGGAATTGCACGAATGTGAGTGAGTCGATGATCATCACTCCTCGTTATAAGAAAAACACAGTTACGTACGTATACGAATCCGGTGTCCAATCCATATGATCCAACGCAATCGCTCGATCGCTTATCACGAGGATTCCGCACCAAAGTTGGAAGACTTCAGGTACAAACGTATATATAGTGTAAGAAAAGCAATAAAACTCGTTGAAGCGAAACGTCGGGAAAACTTTCTTATAACAGGAACTCTTATAAGCAGGTAATACTGTAGGTACTTCGCTCGGCGACAGTTCGCGTATGCAAAGGGATTGCGAACACCTAATGTAGAACAAGTAATAAAATAATTTTAACGACCGGCTTGAATTATGTGCGGTACAAATATATAATAATATCTACCAAGCACGCATCCCTGCAATAAATATCGGGCCCCTCCGACCTCACCTTCCCGGCTCCCCCGACCCCCCTCCAGGTATATCACGGTTAGCTGGGCCCCTCTTACGCAACCGAGCTTCGAACCGACTTCCACATCACTCGATGATCGTGAACCGAACCGGGCCATTCCCACCTCGCTACTCGATCGGCACAGGCTCTCAACTTGAAAACTGTTCACTCTCTCGAACATCGAGAAAGATGATCCGCTGGGTCAGGAAATTTTATTATCGATATAATCACAGAAAAAATTTATTTTTAGTCAATTATTTTTGTGTAACGCAATCATGTTTTACAAGTTTTTTCACGCGTGGTTTCCGCCCACAAAGCAACTGTTTCTATGACCGTAGAGTGAGTCTGCGACAGCGCATGCGCTGTCGCTAACAAATCTGACATGACGTGACGCTAACCTCAATTTCACGCTTCGTAAAAAAAACTGCGTGACATACTCATCGTATATGTACCTATAAAGAATTGTGTGCAAAATATATTATTTCTCGACAATATATTTTCCATTTCTCGTTGTTGATGATCTTGCACTGCGAAGCCGAGCTGTGTACTTGGCAATCGAACGTATGATTTCAATTTGTTAGCATTGTGTTTCAATGACTTTTACCTTATCATGTGAGTTTTCTTTGTTTACCATTGATTTACAGAAGTTGGGCCTGATTTTGAATAATTTTCGAACTCCTGAATTAGGAATCGAATGGGATTAGATACAGTTATAGAAAATCACAACGAATCACTGTCACACACACAAGTCAATAGAATGATAATTGATTAAAATCATTAATTTGTGCGTTTACCCCAAAACTTGGAACCATTTTCATGATCGACAAAACAATTGCCAGGCTTTTTCTTCACCGTTATATCATGTGATTCAAAATATAATCAGTAATGATTTCAACTAATATCTGGATTGATTCATAGTTATTCCAAAGATATTCATTCACTAAAATAATTCCTTCGATTTACAATTGAATTTACAATTCGTAAATTTATGACTGTCTCAATTGAACGGCCCCTCGTAATAATGCCAGTTTGAAATTTTAAAAAGCTAATTCAACCCTGAGCTTTTCTTCAAGTGATACGTATTCGAAAATAAATCTGAAATATGAAATTCCAGAATGAATCATAGAATTCCCGTAAAGTAAAATTATAAACTTAACAGCATTTTTAGAAAAATATTCAGCATAAAATTTTCCCGACACCGTTAACTTGCAACTGTAGCTTAACTCACTGCTAGAGTTATCAAGGGCCCTCAGCATTTGCGCGTGCAAATTACATCGTCACGACTCTGCACGCGACGTTTGAATCTAGTCGAAAGAATCCACGACGGAAGAGGTGTGGACAGGCTATCATGTACGAGCTTCGTACGGCGTTTAGCAATCAGCTGCAATGATGCAGCAGACGATTCGGACAGCTCGACGTATGTCTGCTGCTGCTGGTCCAGCTACAAAAATTATCAATGTTAGAAATTTATACGACTGCATTTTTATATCGCATGTCTAATGATGTAAGGACGAATGCGCCAAAAAGTCGAATTTGGTGGTAAAAAGACGTTTAATTTTTTAGCGTTTAATTTTTTCACTACGAATACTCGAAACGCATATCTACACTAAAATTAGCCAAATAAATGAATAAAGGTAAAGGGACATATGTTTGGTGGATACGCCGTTTCAGCACCAAAATATATTTTTATTTATCACATTTACAAATGGAAAAAATTGATATGAGTACGAGAATATTTTTCAAAATATGCCAAAAACGACACAGTGGATTATACTGGTCAACAATGATCTTTTTGCCCTTGATATTTGAGTGGTCTTTCAAGTATTTGATGTTACGATCCTAGCAGTATGCATAGTTTCTTGAAATTGGCTCTAGTTTTTTATTTTAACGACATTTTCATACATGACTAAGAAAATCAGTTCATACGCGGAAAATTCAATTTTTTTTAATGTATGAATTTTATCAAAAAATACTATCAATAGTTTTAGTTATACTTATAGGTACTTCGTTCAGACAGAGTGAAACAAATATAGAAAATATAATACTTTGTTATTCCTGCCATGAAAAAGAAGGCACCATGGGTTGAATCAAAAGCAAAAAAGTGTTTTTTTTTAAAGCTGCGAATTATCAATAAGTGATTTTCCATCACGGCCTTATACAGAGGTAGTTGTTCAGACATTCGTAAACAAAGTTGCGGGGAAATCGCTTGAGCAAAGATTAGGAAAAGCGGCCATACTTGGAAGGAATATTCTACTTACAATTAGATACGCCCGTTCTAGATTTACCGGGTATTATATTATATTACATTATATTGTACAATAACTCCACAGTTTTTACTTATACAGCAAGTCAAGCAGGTCATACGAGTACCGAAGGAATTTGGATTACCACCTTCGCCGAATTCAAGGGACAAATGCTGTGGGTGGTCGAAAGGGGCGAGGGATACCCCCGGAGCAGCCTTATTGTCCAGGGATAATGAAATTGCATTAGCGGTCATATTTTGGCATCAACAGCCCTTTACATTCGCCCAAAGACACGGTTAATTTACTTACCTGCGGTTGATACCGCAGTGCAGGATAGATCGACAAGGGATCGGCGCCCGACACCAAATATATCCGATTGTCCTTTGAAATATTTGTACTGTTATAACCCCTTTATGAGGGCAGTAAATATAACGTGAAACTAGTCCAGGCGAAAGGGCGCATCCTAATTACCACAGTTTTGCAGAAATTTAACAAGGCTATGCAGCTATTATAATCTCCAGCTTTACTTGTTTCGGGGTTTCAAACAATACTAGAAGTGGTCGGGAATATATGACCCTTGTCAAAGGGTTGACTAATATCCTGACATTCTAATCGCGTCAAGAAGGTTTTCATAATAATTAGAATGTTTTTCAATATTCATTTTGAATTGCGTTTTCCTCAAAAATCGAACTGACTTTCAAAAAATATAGCCAAATCATACACGTCAGATTAAACGTTAAATCATATCATTATGTAATCGGCAAAAATTTCGTTAAACCCGAAGGAAGTTTCTTCAACTTCGATCCACGATATAAAAATTATTTGTAAAGTTATATATCTTGGAGATCCCAGCCTCTGATATAATATAAGCATTGATATAATATCGGACATCACCAAGTTGTTCGAATGCGAGCGCTGCGGTCCAATCAGATGCGTAACGAATTTGAGTTTGTGCGGGAGACTTAAGCGTGAGTCTCTTCAACCCTTTAGAGCACCGGCGAATCACAGCCTCACAATCCACGAGAGAGAGAGAGAGACGATGAGCGCAGGTTTGCTGGGCGTAAGGGATGAAGGGAAGAAAGGGAAGGACGATATAGAGGACATCGATCGCAGCGTCGACGAGGAGCAACGCGATTGCGAGTGTTCTCCGGAGCGATGGAAACAGTGAAAGACTTTTTTCAATGAACGTCAGTGCCGGGCTGCGGGATGCCAGGTCGATGTTTTCCCGCGGAGGTTTTTTTCAAGTCGCTCGATCGTTTCCAAGCACCGCGTAAACGGATTACAAAGTCTCTGCATATAAAAGCCGCAGTCGAACGACGGTTCAATGCTCAATACGTATTATACTATCATCCAACACTGACGTCATTGTGTCCATTCAGCGATTCACGCGCCAAAGAATCTCGACTGTACCCTGTTGGGCATGCCTTGTGCGCCCCGTGCGTTGTAGGAAAACCGACCGACCTTCCTTCCTCCTCACTTTTTCGTACACGATCACCTCATTCCCCTCGCCCTCTACTCTCGCTGTATTCCATTGTGTAACCCGGTATACATAGATACACGCGTTTCTAAACGGTCCGTTTGAACCAACCTGCGATCGTGTATACATACCTTCATCATGTGTTTTTCTCCCTGACCTACAAGAAATAATGAAGAAAAAATTTACCCTCGAATATCGCTTCTTCTGTTCATCATCCTTTTCACTTTTTACACTACTAGCACGATATTCTTCACGGATTGATCATTTCTCAATTCTTTCGGACGACCAATAGCGGTTAAGTACGTTATACATTTTATAATCTCGTTCCCACGTACCCTACAAAAATATGCAATAATATAATTGCTCATTTCCCGTCCGAATATTAGTCGCAGCGTTTACGAATTGTCAGGTATAGGATGTATCCTAGCTTTCGAAACACAATAAATGACAAATACATTAGTCATACGAACAAGAATATTTTACATTTGACTAGAGCACAGCTCATTTTGAAACGAATTTGTGAGAATTCGCTAGCATGTACAATTTTTATGAAGTCAGTGCTTAGTTCATGACCATTGCCTGATAGTTGAAAGAAATTTGTTTTTTTTTCTTACCAAATAGGTAAATTTTTATGAACCTAAAATGAAAATTAGCATACTCCAGATACGACATGAAATTCCCTGAGAATTCCCTGATTCCATAATTTCCTTGTTTCAGTTCTCGTTGCCCGTCCCTCGAATCTCGTTACAAAGTTCGTTCCCTCTTGTACTTGGTTTCTCCAACTCCACCTTCAACGTCCTAAATCCGTTTCGTCAACCAAATGATAAAAACACACGGAATATACACAAGCCGCGAAATATCTTGGATTTACCAAAAAGTGTAGAAACCTGCATGGGTATCCGTTACACCGAAGGTTTGCAGGGGTGGAGGTGATGCGACATGGCATCGCGACGACCACCGTAGAGCCTGTAGAGGGATTATTTGGATCCCAGTGAATGGCAACAATCAGGCATTGTAATCGGGCCTCCTCAATAAAGACATTGTTGGCCACCCTTCGAGCCCCCCGATTCTTCGGCATCGTTATTTGAGCTAATAGACCATCGCGATAGAGTCACCTGTTGGCTCACCGATCTCTCTTTGTTCTTCAGAGTCGTTCTGTACCTTTACGATACTCATTATATGATGTGCCCTTCGCCAAGGCAGCATATCGGATCTCGACCGTCTTCAGTCTCCGGCACACGTACGTATTATCATATACAACCGGCGTAATATGCCTCGACGTATACAATCTTCGCACGCTTCTTTCACGTCGGAATACCTCACGGCCAAGATTCAGAAAACTTCGGCAATATGGGTGATGCACCGCGCGCACGTGGTATATCACACAAACATTGATTTGAATCACAAAGCCCGCCCGCGGCCGCCCATTGTCAGCCCCGCGAAGCTTATTGTACGTCTCTCTCTCTCTCTTTCTCTTTCTCCATCTTTTTCTGGCATGCCACGGTTATGTGCCACTTGTAGCACTCGCTCTCAATGGTGCAATTGGCAACGAATTTTCCGACGGTTCATTTAGACTTATACCTTTCCGATCGCCGTAGTCCGCGACACGTTGGCAAGTATATTCATTCCGAAGATTTTCAACGTCTTGAATCAGAGTGATCGGTGCCTGCTGTTCTTCGATAACCGATAACTTCTCATTCAGTATCATCAGCATGGATGTACAGTAACATTGCCTTCTTCTTGGCTCGCTTCTTGGCTAATTATCAATAATCGGTGCTGACAATGAGACTAGAATTATTAGCGATCCTAAACGACTCATCGCTAGCTTTCAAAGCATTTAAATATTTATGGAACCTTATAATAAGAATGCATGCAATAATAACTGTACTCTTTGTACAACGATTTCTTTAGCTTCAGACTGTTTTGTCACAATGCATTAAACATCTGATTGCAGTTTCAACTATACGTGTAAGTATATACTTTATAACGTTATCCTCACACGAGTAAAATGGGTGCTTGAGTAGATATAAATCTAACGCGATAGACCATATACATGTTACATCGTTCGATGGGTAAAAGTTCCTACATGGGCGCGTATAATGCGCGTGTACTTATACTCGGCGGGTATAATGGCAGTATATTTAAGCACGATCTATTATCCGCTATGACCTAAACACGTGAAAACATTCTATTGAGAGGCGATAAACGTGCGGCGAGCCACGGTGCATCGCCGGTTCGTCAACACACAAGAGAAGAGAACCTGTTGCCCGCCACACCAGATGTATAAGTACGTATATAATGGAAGAATGCGTCTCGTAGATAATCATAGGCGGACTCTCTATACGACAAACGGCCGAGGAAGGAAGGGAAAAAGGGGAGAGAGCGACTCTCTTTCTCTCTCACCCGTTACCGAGCGCCACACTTTCGATCCTCCTGCAGCAAAAGCAGAGGATGAATCCCATACATTTATGTAGGTACTATTATTCCATACATCCTTTGTTCCCTCGCCTCCTCGTCGACGCTCGGTTTTTGCCACTGCAACAGTGGCTAAGCGTTTTCTCTACGCCGTAACACCGATCGTCTTTTTTCCCGTCTGCACCCTGTTCGATAACCTCCGAGTCTCGCGGAGTAGATGGAACAACTTGGCCGAACAAAATTCGAAGATACATCATCGGACATACTGGAAGCTAGCGATTCCTCGCGGGAAGTCGAACGGCTGCCTGAATTTGATCGCGGCTAGGATTTAGCCAGCGCCTAGGCGCAGAACGTTTCGCGTCGCCGCAAGAGGACTCGTTTGGCTGCAGTGACGTCACTGAGGATTGGCCCCGCCCCCCGACCAACACCGAGGCTCCCGATTGGCTGGAGGGAATGATGGCAGGCGTGCGTCGGAATCGATAGCCACTGGTAGGTTAGACGACTCCGGTCTACGCGTCAGCGTCATAGCCGGTGAGGAGGCAGGAGGGGGGAGGTAGAACTCGGCAGGAAACAGGCGAACCGAGGGCTCGTCAGGCGCTAGAGTCTCTACCTACACTCAGACCGGACTGTTGCTCCGAAGTGAGTGGAGGTCGTTTCTTCAGCACGCTCGTCAGTTTGAAAAAAGACTGCGTGGATCGAGGAGGGCGAGCGAGTGTGCGGTGTCGAGAAGAATCGTTGTATTGAATAAACTCAACTGGCCGTCGTTGCGACAACACGTTGTTACTCGTACCGTCACCTTCGCTTCACGGGAATAATAAACGTACATATACATTCTCATTAATCGAGTTTTGCGACTTGTAGTTGAACCGTCGTGCGGAAACTACTGTTTCTTTTGTTTCGAACTTGTTGCGATTGTGATTACGGCGGTTTGTTATAAAACGTACTACGTTCCTGTACTTACATACAAACTTCGTTTTTAAAGTGCTTCATCGTTCGTGGGAAAACATTCGTCGATAAGGAGAAGCGATTGTTTTTAAGACATACATGTTCTTAAATCGTTCTACGTCGCTATTGATAACTCGATGTCGTGATCTTTAACATAAACACACATGTATAAAATATAAAGCCCCAGTGAAGTGTATAATTATTATTATTATTATTATTGATTATCGGTGCAGCGTTGTTTTTACTCTAAAAACTGTACTTGGATTCGGCTGCAGTGATTATTGTTGTTTCTGTGAACCGGGGTTGTTCTTCCTCCGAAGTCGCAGAGCTACGACTACGTATAAACACAAGTGAGAATACGAGTAAGGAGTAGAAGAAGAACACGAGTGTCTTACTTACTACTCTAAAGTTGCTTTGGTGCGTGATAACCGTCGTACAAACCGATTCGCGAGACGGTCACTCGTTGTATTTACTACTCGGAGTCACTGTGCGGTCATTGAAAACATTCGAAGACGCGTCGATTAAGCAATTCCTCTCTGTTGGCAACAACCACGCGGGACGCGTTACGCTACCTCGGATTCAAAACAAAGGAAAGCAGGCAGATGACCGTTACCGGTTGCAGATTATAACTGGTATATAGTAAATTGGAAAGAAAATTAACCGAGTCTCTGTACTCGAGTTACTGACGCGTGTAACGTGTCATCGGCGTCAACAACGAAACTATCCTTAGTAGTGCCGATGTTTCGGTTTCGAGCAATGATCGCGGGATCCGGCGCGTAGCGGATCGAGCGCGTCGCTAACTGTTTGGGGGTTGGAAACGCGCGGCGTTAGGAGGCACAACGATAATTGACCCCCGCTAGTTGACACAAAAGGCGGCAAGCTGTACGGACACAGGGAGGACGACATGCTGACGATGGAGACGGACCTCAAGGGCGGCAGCCTTCACGGGCAAATGCCTCCGCACCCTCACCAGGGCGTCTCGCCGATGGGTCACCACACCGGGGTGTCGCCCTACGGAGCCCTCGGCTCTATCGTCCACAGCCCAGCGCTGTCGGGCAGCCCTCCGACCGCCGGAGGCCTCGGGGGCCTTGGACTACAGCACCATCATCAGGCCCCGTCGCACCATTACGCGGCGATGCAGTCCCAGCAACAGCAGCAGCAACAGCAGCAGCAGCAACAACAGCAGCAGCAGCAGAGCATGCATGCGTTGGCGAGTCAGCAATCGGCGGCTCAGCAACAGCAACAACAGCAGGCGGCTCAGCATCACGCGCATCAGCAACAACCGCCGCAGCACCAGCCGCCCAATAACAACAACAACACGAGCAAGAACAACAACATCGATCGGGTAAAGCGGCCGATGAACGCGTTCATGGTCTGGTCGAGGGGTCAGCGGAGAAAAATGGCTCAGGAGAACCCGAAGATGCATAATTCGGAGATATCGAAGCGGCTCGGGGCCGAGTGGAAGCTGCTTAGCGAGACCGAGAAGCGGCCGTTCATCGACGAGGCGAAACGGCTAAGGGCCGTCCACATGAAGGAGCATCCCGACTACAAGTACCGACCCCGCAGGAAGACAAAGACCCTTCTTAAGAAGGACAAGTTCCCGATGGGCGGCGGCGTCGCCGGGGTCGGCGGCATGCTCGGCGTCGATCAGAGGAACGTCGCCGCCGGTGGTGGGCAGCAGCCCCAACTCCCACGGGACGTGTACCAAATGCCAAACGGCTACATGCCCAATGGATACATGATGCACGACCCGACGGCGGCCTACCAGCAGCATCCCTACGGCGGGCACATGGGCGCCGCGGCCGGCTATCCCAGGTACGACATGGGGCATCACATGGGGGGCGGGAGTCCCAGTCCCATAAACAGCTACATGAACGGGTACGGAGGGTACGGCGGGACCACCGTTCCCGGGGGCTCGCCCTCGCCCTACCACCAGCCCCAACCCGGGTCGCAAATGTCGAGCCACAGCCCGTCGGGAAGCAGCATCAAGTCCGAACCCACAAGCCCCGCAAGCGGCGGCATCCACACGCCGACGCCGACCGGACCCTCGTCCACCGGGGCCCCCGTCAAGCGGGAGTACATGGGCCAGCAACAGGCCCCTCAGCCTCAGGGCGACCTACGGCAGATGATATCCATGTATCTGCCACAGAGCGCGGAACAGGGTGTCCCTCAGCACGGTGGAAGCGTTTACTCGCCCGGACCATCGCCCGATCCCCTGGTCCAGCACCATTCGGGCGTACCGCCGCTAACTCACATGTAAGCACTCTCTTACCACGTAAAACAATTGTCGCGATATTATTTTCGTAACGTGTTCCTGTGATGTTCTTGTCATGTTAGGGTGGTTCAATACAATTTCACATTATATGTACATACATTCATTTGTTTATATACGGTTATCTTTCAGGCAACAGGATTGTTTATATTATAGCGGCTGTTGAACTCTTACCGATAGAACGATGTTCGAATGTTGTGTCGTCAAGAAAAATCATTCATCTGTATATAGCTTTTGATATATCTCACAAGTTTCACAATATTTATGACTATTGTACCTAATCTTTTCAAGATTATCTAGAATTATATTGACTTGTGTGTATATATATATATATATATATACATATACACTGTATATATATATAAATATAACACACACTTAAGCGTATAACCTACTTGATGTAATATGTAAGTTTGTACATATTTCCAGTTTTGTAAGGAAAACTTGATGACAACCTAATACCATTAGGTTATTCTTCATTTTTACGTGACAAAGTAAAAGGAAAAGATTATTCAAATCTTTTAAAACTCAATCTCGAGTTTATAGATTTAATTGTGATTTTTCATTGTTCACATTATAATTTAAGGTTATGAAAAACACTTGTATAATTATCAATACTGTGAAGCTTGTAAATATTTATATTTGTGTCCTGTGACGAATGGTTAAACACGAAATAAATTGTATTTTCTAAAAAGTGATGCCTCAATATTATTTTACGTTAATCTCACACAAGGAATTTGAAAACCGAATTAGTACCACTCTGGAATTATTTCATACTTCAAAAAAAAAGATGGTTAAAACCGTGGCATTTAATGTTTATTTTTAATCTTGAACCACCCAAACATACATTTATTGTACATAGTAAAGAATGTGTTTATTTTGTTACAATTTTCATTTGTGCTGCTACTACTGACGCCGCTGCCGCGTATAATTCGCGTGTAGAATTACCTGAATCTTATTATAAATCGCTAGTTATTTTCCATTTTGACATTGCATTCGCATAATACATGGCTCGTATTTGTTTTTTCTTCTCTTTTTCTTTTGTCAATTCACTTTCTTGACATTAAGTTAAATTTATTCTAAATATTCTATAACCTGCCGTTGTACGTGTAAATTCATCAATGATGAAGACGCCAAGTTTTGATAAATAACGAATTTCTATACATTTTCATCCGACTTTTCTTTCATGACCCTCGCGACCAGGCGAAAGCTTAAATGTGTGTACCTACTGTCTGTGTGTGTGTCGTTCGATCTTGAATCTGTCCTGTTGTACCTTTGCTGTATGATACCAACCCTGCACGCCTCTGCTAGATATAACGCTGAGAAACTAGACGAGACGTATCAGAGCCGAGTCCGATTCTTCCGATTGACGAATACTTACGAAGACGAACGGGTACGTCGGGGACAGACGACGGCGAGCGGTCCAGAGTAGGAGCTAATTATCACACCGAGCACAACCAATGAGCTAACCACAGAAAAACTACCCTCGTAGGTTAGCTTAGAGAGGATGGATTAGCGAGCGAGCGAGCGAGCGAGTGAGTGAGGCCGAAGCCCAGACAAGGTGTGGGGGCTGCGGGACCAAAGACGAAATGACCAAAAATCGAGGCGACGAGGTCAGAAGCGTTTCCACGAACCACCTTCTTCGGAGAAGATAACCATTAAGAGTGTTGCGTTGTTTTCGAGGAATGCCGGCCGCACTTGGGTCGAAAACACGGTTCGACAGGCATGACGACATGACAGGCCGTCAACGGGGGGACGCTTGTGATCTTGTAAACGAAAATGCTCCCTCGGCCCCCACATTTTACCTTTTTCCATAACATACATCACTCCGTATCACAAAACAACCGACTATATATATATATATATATCTATAAAAACAACAACAACAACAATAAGAACAAGAACACAAACGTTGAACAAAAAACCGTGTCGAAATTTCACTGGAATGCAAGGATGTAACGTTTACATAACGTCGTACGTGTCGTTGTCATTATACATATATATATATGTATACGTATATGCGCGCGTGTGTGTGTATATATACACACACACACGCACATGGACATACGTACGACGCTTTGCCGTACCCGGAGACCAATTTTGCGTCTGCAGGGGAATGCTTGTCGTCCGTAAAACTTTGAAAAACGTGACGCGGTTGTCGTTGTATTCGAGAAATTTTGACACTCTGTACCGTAAAATCGCTCGACGAGCCGAAAGATTTTTGTATGTCTAAATAAGAAAGAGGTAAAGATGGAAGGAAAAAAAAAAAAAGATATGAAGAAGAAACTACTGATGAAGTATGTGATCTGTCGAGGAGTGAAGAACCGCGCGTTTCCGTTAGGATTTTGAATTCGCTCCTCGAACGATCGTCGTTACATATGCTTCTCTATAGTTTTTTTTTTTTATAATAAATGGAATATAATTTTAGGTTATAAAATCCATATTTTCGAATATGGTAGAAAATGAAAAAGGGAAAATCGATAAAGTTTTCGAAATTTCAATTTTTATCGTAGTATCGTTATTATAGATAAAAAAAAAATTTATTTCGAAAACCCTTCAACAATCATTTATAGGATTTTGATATATGATGAGAAGTTTTTCGGCGAGCGTTTTTACGGTTATCGACGTGAATTCCCAAAATTTTTGTCTTCCTCCCTCCCAATTCCTATATCTCTCTCGCTCTTTCTCTCTCTCCCTCTTTCTCTCTCCGTCTACTTTTTTCCGTACATATATATACAAAATTTTCTGCTCACTTTCTGGCAGATGAATAGGAGGTATACAAGCCTACATGTGTATAATATCTATATACTATACATGTAATATATGGGGAGGAAAAAATATAGAAATAAAATGAAACAAAAACATCATCACTATACCAGTCACAGTATTTATGTATACAAATCTATTGTTTACTAGTTTTTAGAACGTCATTATTATATATTGTTAACTATATTAATAATTGGTATATAATAAAACACACACGAAATGAGAGAGTAAAAAAAAAAAAAAAAACATTTTAAGATATCATGTGTAAAGTGTTCGGTTATCGCGCGTCAGGGATCGTGGCTCTAGCTTTCGCCCCGTGTCGCCACCAACACGCCTAACCCACCCCCACCCTCGCCCCCACCTCTCTTAAATCTGTGAAAATCACCCCTCATGTAAATAATACCCTGCAGAAAAAAGGTAAATAGACGAAATCCCGCGTCATTATGATTTATTATTATCACATTATATTATTATTATTATTATTATTACTATTATTGTATTATTTTTGTCATTATTAATATTCATATTACTATTATGATTACCGCTATTATACTATTATTAATTCTTTAATCATCGTCAAATATAGATTTTAATATTTATCAGTATAATACGCCATTTAGTAGGGAACGCAAGATAATTATGTCATTTTCTTTCACATTTTTCATTCCTTCGTTCTTCTTGGTCTAATTCGTTCTTGATATTATCTGTCGAATATTGATTTTTTCCTGTATATTACTAAAATGTTGTAATACCTGAATATAAATATATACATATAAATATGTACATATATTATATATTTATATATATATATAGGTATTATAAAATTTTATGTATATATATATTACGTATAAAGAAAGAGAACAATCGAAAGATCGTGTTGTGGGACACGATAATATCATCGAGCGGCGCCGTTCCATAGGGTAATAATAATGATAACATATGTATAAATAAATATCGGACGGAGAATTTCATACCTTATAGGTATGATTGTTGAAATGAAACTCACCTAATCATTATATATATATATATATATATATATATATATATAGATTACGAAAAGTTTGAAAAACCAAAAAATACACCAGACAATGGATTATAATAATACTATAATTGGCATCATCGACTTTGTAGTTATAACAGACAAACAAACAAAAAAAAAAAAAAATGAAGAAGCACGTACGTCGACTTCGTTTACCTATTTATAATTAGAAAAAAAAAAGAAATCGAATTATAGAATTTAATTTGAACTTTAATCTCGTTTCCATTAATGTTTATTAGGTATCCATTCCTTATTCTGAACAAAGAATTTGTACAAATTTATGAACTTTCGTATTATTATAATATAAAGAAGAAGGAAAAAAAAAAGAAAAAAAAGATAACATAATAATAACTAGGTGAAACGAAACAAAAAACGATGTAGGATGAAACATTTCTGTACAGATGTTTATTTTAATTTTTTTTTTTTTTTTCTTATGATTATTATTATTATTATTATTATTATTATTATTGTTTCGCATGCGGCGATAATATTATTACCGCAAAACAAAAATGTGAATATATATTCATTAAGTCAAGTTTATATTGTGTTTCTGTTTCATCAACCCGATCACCAAATATCCATAATATATCCCAAATTGCGACGACTGCAGCGATATATATACTATCGATTCTTAATCACGTCGTTTACTTTTTTACTTGGATTAATTAATTTATCATTCTGACTCCACTTGTGTTTTACTACACGTTATTAATATCATGTGTCATTTTTTGTTTCATTACCGCGTCACGTTATTAACAATTTTGGAATATAACTTGGGGAAATCAGTTACGACAATAAATGCGGATTCTTCTCAACTTCAATATAAAGTATCGAAAATTTGAGCCGTATAATTCTGAACTTGAAACATTATACATGTTATTATTTTTCAATTTATTTATTTGAATCTTATTTCTATCGTATGCATTTATTTATTTTTTTTTCTTTTTTTTTTTCTTTAAGTTTTCTCTATTCTAGTACAACGAGTTTGGAACAAAAGCTACTCACTCGGGAGGATCAGGTAATTATATAAAAGAATCCAAATTTTATTTCACTATCGCACTTTTTCATACAAAACTCATCGACGTTTGTCCCGGTGAGACTGAAACACAATTTCAAACAAGTTTTAATTATGCTTATCCAACGCATTCACTCATCAACGTTTTCCTCTCCTCCTCTCGAAATCCTGCAGATCTCATTTTCACGTTTCTATTGATAAGTATTCCGTACTCTTTGAGAAAACGATTATTATCGAAGCTTGAACAATATAACATGCAGCCTGCGAGTTCCAACTGCGAAAAAAAAAAAAAAAAAAATTATCATTCGGTGGGAATGTAATTGTTTACATTTCGTTGTCTCGCCGGTCCGATGATAATTTGTTCACCCAGTCTTAATATTGCTCTTTGGATGAAACACATCGTCAACACATTACCTTTATCGTTTATAATATATATTATTTTACCAATGTTTTTTAATTATTGGTACATCGACGCTTACAAAACATACAAAATATACACGCAAAGTATCTTGTGTATGTATATTCGGATGACATTTTTACTTGTGTAAACATGTTTTTCAACGGTGAGATAAATTTCTTATATTTAATCGTGATCCACGGTATATAATCAAACATTGTTTATTATATGTATATATTTTCGCAGCCGCGTTTATCCGCGAATAATAGCAATAGATTATGGAACGAATGAATATCCAAGTTATCAAAAAGAGATTAAAACAAGCTACACAAAATGTAAACAAACCGTTCAAGTTATGGCGAGAATATTTACAACTAATAAGTACGTAGATAAATACAAGTGAAGTGAAATAGAACACGGAGTGAAAAATTCGATCAAATGTTTTCAAGCTTTTTCTGGTAAAAAAAATGTTGGAAAAATTAGAAGTTGAAACATTTTCATTCGTCATATCGGATTTTCGAAGATTTTTTAGATTTTTGGGAACCATCTGAAAAAATTCTCAACAATCTGGTGTGAAATATGAAAATGTTTCAGCAACTATCCATAGTAAAACGACTAGCGCTTCTAATTTTTTCGAAGTTTTTTTTTTTTTTTTTTTTTTTTTGAAAAAAGTTTGACAACAGTGAGAAGAAAAAATCCCCGCACTTCGGCTCTAAGTTCGAAAATTGTGACATCTGACACATGATTTTTCAGATTTTCAAATCGTGTCGATCAATAAAATGGTTTTGAAAAATTGTAGAAAATTCGAACCGTGTCGAAAAAATTAAGAAAAAAAAAAAAAAAGAATCACTGATTTTCAAAGTGAGAACAATCGTACAAAAAAAATTGCAGGCCAAATCCGAGAGGTCAAGGAGTGAACGTAGGTCGAAGTGAGCTGAATGAACTGTCTCACATACACACACACACACACACACACACAAATAATGTAAATCTAGGTACACGTGGATAGAGCCATTAATTCGACGCAGTAAATATCATATGGAGTGAAGTAAACGGGGCATTTGTCATATATATATATATTTATATATAATATTCATGCATACACACAAGTCGTTTCGAGTTAAAAGGCACGGCGAAGAGGGTGGCGAGGAGGTGGATAAGGGGAAGAAAGAGGGCTTCCCTCGCCATAAATGCAAATGCGGACGAGGCAGGCAAAGTGTAGAGCATAAGCGGGGTTCTGGCCAAAGTGCTTTCAATTACCTATATACCTATATATGTATATACGTGTATTCTCGATTCCGTGTCACGGTTTGGGCCCGACAATCGAGGGTTACTCCTGGGGTTAGTCGGCTTCTCGCCTTATAATATGCCTACTTTTCCCCTATTTGAACGAATCGTCGCGACAGGCTGAAAATAATTCGCAAACACTTTTCCTCCTTATTGTTATTAGCTTCCGGATTTAAATCATTTTCATTTCTTACTTGATTTTATACATATAGTATGATGTTTGAGCGAGAAAATGTAGTTTCTATTTTCCATATTTCAGTTTTTTTCTTTTTGGTCTATTATTCGTACCTACTCATTTTGTAATTTTTAACTCATATTTATCCGGGTCCTAATTATTATTGCGTCGAAAAACCACTCCGGAAATACTCGTATATACATGTAGATACGACATGTCTTCGAACTTTCCAGCGCCTCGATGTGTTCAATGTAAACGCCCGGTGTAGGTGTCGAACATCAATCAATATTTGGTGAAAAAACATAGATTTTTTACTGAAATTATGCATATCTGCATGCAGAGTGCATTTAGTATTTTACACATTTTTATTTTAGTATATAAAAAATGGAATCGAAAACTCGTCTATAATATAGTTAATAATTACATTACGTATAATTCTAAAACTTTTATGAAATGACAAACAAGCAACATGAATTTCTTGAACTGTTTACAGTGACTTTGCAATTTCCTTTCGCGAAGAAATCAAACCTCTGAAAGTTCACGAGCCTTTTTTCAGAATTTGTTCTGTAAATAGAAGCATTTCTCGGATTTCTCCACTATTTTGAGCGTAAAATAACACGCGTATACCCAAATACGAATTGTTGTGGAACGCTTATTCGCCAGGCTTGTTTGGTTCAAACGTAAACAGACCACAACTCGGCGTCCGAGTTGGCCGATTTAGGTTTATCCTCAGTTATAGTCACAGATTCTCAGACGCAGCGTCGTCGGCGTGCTCGTCTGCTTTTACTGTAGATGCGTGTATAAACTTGTATCGTGAATAGTTTTTCTTTCCTTGATTATCATTATTTGGGGATTTCATAAGCGTAAGTGAGTGCGGAAATTTATCACATCATATAATGACGTTGGTAATAAATTTTGTGAAAGAGGTGCTAAGTGTTTCTTATTCTACATTATACACAAGCGGCGGAAACTATCGGTGGTGACTACTCAACGCCGCTAACAAGGTACTTGTGCCATTATTCCTGTAAGATTTATTTATACTTGGATTTGAGTGTAATTTGATATGCGGGTTCGTTGAAAACCGCTCAATGGGCATGAGAGGTAATAATGAATGGTTTACACAGTTGTCGGGATTTTACGTAATTGAATAATTTACGAGGGCCCGCGCGCTGTGCTTTGCTATATTTATATCGTCCATGTACTGGCATAGCCATATTCACACACACACACACACATACACGTCATAACAAGCATCTACTTTATACATCAACGTGATAAATAATTTTTTCACGTTAGCCTGTGTGTTAGCGTCGTTATTATAATATAGTTGTCAGGTTGGCAGAAAAGATTATTTTAAGAAAATAGAAACATTTCATTTGAAGACAAAAAAAAAACACAATACAATTACAGTCGTAAGCGCCACCTTACAAGCGTTTGTTTTTAAAAACGGCAAAAGGGCGGATATTTTTTTTTTCTTCTTCTGATCGTATTCAGGCTTAGATATGAAAATATAGTCAGAATCATTGACATTGACGAACAGTTTAATTAAGAGAAAAAGATCGTGTGTACCGGTAGATACGATCTTCTGATACTGATTCAATCATAAAAACTTACGTCGATTGATTCCATAAGTTTTTATCTACAAAATAATATTTTTTTTTACTTTTTGGGGTTGGAGTATAAATTCATCAACTAACAGCAAAAGGTCGTATGTGCTGGTAGATACGACCTTTCGGTCCTGATGAAAATTTAAAAAATAATCTACTACGATTATTGCATAACGGTGTAACCGCCAAAAATTATTATTTTTATTCCTATCATTCCGATAAGCGACAATTTTTATAATCGACGTTCCGAAAATCGACATCCTTACTCTATAACTTTAGTTTAGGTTAGTTTCAACCGTTTACACCTTTCGGTAGTCTTTAGAGCGTTTGGAAAAAAAAATTGGTGCTTATTAGAATTTTTCTTATAACATTTCTGAATTTTCACAAATATCGATTTATCTATGCGTTTTAATGGTTTCTAAAACGATTGCAGAATAAAAATGGTTATTGCGACCTTCGCTTTTCATCTTTTTTTTTCATGTGCTTATGTATTATTGGAAAAAGGTTGTATTTACCTAACATTCGACCCTTTAACTTTATATTTTCAACCGCTTGATTTCGATTGAATTATATACGTTTTGATGATTTTCAGAGCGAATGATGAAAATAAAATTATAACACCTTGTGCAAACTAAACTCGCATTTTTGGCAATTACGACTTTATGCCATTAGACACGCGGCATGTTTTGACGCCGAAAATTAACCAGTAAATATTGCCGAATTTAATGACGGATACACCAACAATATATATAATACTTGTTATAATATCTGCAAGCGTACAAATATACATCGCACAGGTTTTTCAAGTTTCTTCTGAAACTTGTTTCTGCTCAAGCGTGACGCAGTGGCGCTCGATTAGGCTTTGGTTGAAGATCGCTCGATTGTATAGGCTATAAATTCTTTGCTATGCGGCGGCTAGGCCAGCGAGAAGGAAAAGTCACAGTATCAATGACTTCGTGACTGGTAGAAATTACTATTCAATTAAGTCGGACACAAGTTTTGACGCGAGAAGTATACGTTTTTTGGTTACTTGGTTGAAAATATTGAGGTTGATAAAATTAATGGTGTATAACCCAAACAGGAAAGTTAGAACCACGTTGATGCCCATTATTTTGTTTTGTTTTATTCACGAGTGAAAACCTGTTTGCTTACCTATGTGAATTATCATTCGCATCGAATAAAACAATTCTTTCCTCGCAGTTAAATCAAATGCGTATAATTATCTGATTTTTCATTGTATATCGATAAGAAATGCTTTTTTCTAACAACAAGATATTCTCTGGGTCACAAGTGCATTCTCATTCACTTACTTCTGCCGGATTTTTATTGTAAAATTTTGGTTTGGCTGCAATTTGGATATAATATTATATGTGTGAAAATCCTCCAATTTTTAGGCTTCAGGACTTGCCATCTCCACTTTCATCATATTTTTGTGATTGAACTTTTCTTTTTGAATTTTCAGCACTTTTGTTATTGGAAAATATATACGAACTAAAGTAGTTTTGTGTAAAAAAAAGTCTGATCTTACCGAATGTGAAATTTTGTTTTAATGTGGATCCTCAGGATTTGGAAAAACGTGTTTTTCCGAAATCTTCAGCTTCACATATGCGAAAGGGGTGAAACTAATTTTTATTTGTGCGAAAAAGCAGACATTTTGAAATGAATCCTGAAATTTTTATAGCTGATTAAAATGACTATATTCTACGCCTCTGAAACAATTATATAAATTTAATCGTGATCACATTTTCATCTCATAATAAAAATTTCAGGATTTACTTCAATATTCATACTTTTTCGCACGAAGAAATAAACACGATACATTTTTTGATACATTGCATGCGCCAAACCGGGAATATCAAAAAAATTTGTTTTCCAGCAGTTCCTAAGAACCAACCTCAAAATAGATTTCACATTTGGAAAGATGCGTTTTTTGCACAAAAAAATATTTAGGTATATTTGCTATCCAAAAAGTTGTCCGAACTCGATCGGTTCATCAGTCAAAAGTTCATATAGTAAACGCCTATCAAGGGACAAACCGTTTTTGAGTTAAGGGGGATGTCGGACCCGAGGGTGAAATAACTCGAGATTGGAGTGGCACAATAATTATTTGAGTTGAATTGGTTTAAAGTGATTCGTGTTATTTGCCTCAACATTTTTTAATTCAAATGAACATTTTTAATTCAGATAAATTTCTTCAACTCAACTTAATTAATTTCAATTTAATTTTTTTCTCTCTGTAAACAACTAATTCTGGCACGAATCCAAACTAATTCAAATCAACTTCACTCAATCTTCCACAATTCACTTATTTCTCAGTTAATTCTTAATAATTCAGATGAATTATAATGAATTCATAAATCCATTGTCACATCTATTCACTGAGCTATTTCCTCCTATAGTTCTAAAAAATTTTCTCTCCCCAAGTACCTACACAGTGATATTTATTCAAACTTTGCGAAATAATAGGGCTTACAATTGTGCTCGTAGGTTGGGTCAATGAAAATAAGGAAACATCAAGTTCGATCAAATTAGTAAAAAATAAAATCTACCTCGAGATTCCACTTTCAGGATCGTTGATACCGAATTAACCGTTCGAATTTTGAAATTCAATATATCGGATCTAACACGACGGTGACTCTACAGCTCCGTACAATTCAGAGAGCCATGAATATAAACAAATACCTATTCTACCCATAATATCAAAACAAAAATCATGAGGGTGATGAAAATGCGAGAAAATCATAAACCGATAAGCATCTGCCGGTTATTGTAATAACACCCGCGACTTTCCTTATCGCTATATTATATTACAGTTACGATATAAACGATCCACTCATCTTTGTAGTAACCCCGGAAGCCACTAGAAATTTATAATATATCGCATACCGGTTATATTGTTATGAAAAAAGTAAGTCGGAGTAAAACGCCTGGTTGCATTAAACTGCAACTCGACTCGACGTTGAGCACAACTCGCGGTTTCTCCGTTGCCAAAGCGTAAAACTCTCCGGTAACGGGCCGCAAATCTGCGGCTAAATTCACGGCGATGGTTACGTCGTAACCAGTGGCGGAAAACCAACGGTTTAAGAGGTAAAACTGACGGCGATGCTACGGAGGGGGGGGGGGGAGGATCCCGGTTATAACTTACCCTGTTAACTTTAATCGGCTGCGCGTCGCTGCGTTCCCAAACTGCATGCGCTTCTCCATCTCCATCAGTGAGCGAGTAGCCCCGGAATCCGTGCAGCATCGCGTTCACAGCCAATTACCTAAAATATCTACTCCTTCCTCGAGTTGTGTATGTACATACCTACCCCAACCAACCTTATTCACCCTCGCTTGGTCTCTCTTCCGCACTCATCTATTCCCAGCTCGTTCACCGTGTGATTTGAGGCACTGGAATGAGGACTTGGTTAAAAAAATACGTCGAATATCAACGTTTTGTTTACGCGGGTTTTAGAAGGAGAAGGTGTTTACGAAGTTTCAGTTTCAGTTTTTTTTTTTTTTTTTTTATTAAAAAATATTAACTGATAACGGACTTATCGTTAAACTTTTCAGTCACAGTGGGATGCTTGGTGTCCCACCTCAAAAAATTCTATCATTTGTATAACCCCAAAAACTCATGAGTAACAAGTTTCGGCCAGATCATTGAATTTTTATAGTTTTTTCGATTTTACATCCGCCATCTTGAATTTAGAAATCATCAAATTGTGACTTCAGATTCGTAATCACCAACCTCGAAAACCCCCGAGCAACAAAATTCGAACGATAGTGATTTTTCTGAACTGCGCGTATGCGCTGTTGTAAACAAATCTGACATCACGCGACCCTAACCTCGATTTCATACCTCGTGAAAAAACGCGTCAAGTACTTTTGTTTATATAAAGAATCGTGGGCAACAAAGAGGCAACGATATTTTCGTCTCACATATTTGCGATATTCGTCTCTTCGGCTTACCTACGACTCATATTATAAACTTACGCTCGGTCCGAAAAAACAGAGTTTGCTTTCCTTGTTACACAATATGCTGTTTTCTGGATCACAGAGACTTGACTCAGATTCAACTTGATCTTGATTGACAGACAAACTTGTTATGTTTTTAACTCGCACGTTTTTGGCCTGATCACTATACACCTCATGCATCCTTAAACGTAAGCGTATTGTAAGGATGTTGTATCGCGTGCGCCTAGAATCTTCGCGTGCAGTGTTCACGCAGTAACACCCTTGACTATAGACGGTCAATTTCAATTAACAAATTAGTGTTCCTGCAGGCATATCAGTAGAACGACCATTTGTCGCCATAAACGTCGGGCAGCCGTACGTTCAAGTCCCAAATCCCGCGACAGGAACGGCATCGGCTGCACGAAATCTAGATTTCAGTGGCTCCGGGCGTGCCTAAGTACCAACTTCGGATGGCCCTAAATCGTAACATATATCAAGTTGCCGGCGAGGGTGGGCTACCGGGACCAGGTGTCCCTCCTCATCCCCATTCCGTATACCTACCTTATAGTCCTCATACCTACCTTCGATGTACGGGGAGCTGTTCCGACACCTTGCGGACCCTGCGAAGGGGGGAGAGAACCGAGGACTTCATAGCCGCCTCCACCCTACCAGGAATGCCACCAAACTCCATCTGATAAAATCGCCCGGTATCCAGTTCAGATCTGATCGTAGAGTTCATCAGAGATTCAACAAGGGACTTTGCTGGAATTCCTTTAAAAGTGGCTAAACATCGGTTTTGTTAACTGCAGTAAACTTAAACTTGATGAATAGTTAAGCGAATTAGAATTGGATTCACCAATCGTTTGTCATGCACCCTTGAAAACTGGTCTTTGCGTTCAATCTATATGGGAAATCTCATACGATTTTACTTACCATTGGGTAGTAATTTCGGTGTGTGGTAGTATTCTCAAAAACTAGCGTCCGTATTTTTTTCGCCTTTGGTATTATCAATTCTTCAAATTTTGTGAATTAAAAACTTAGCTCTGTCGAAGTGGAGCGTTTTCACTTCGAAAGAGTAATATTTCATTCTACAATATTTGAAAAGACTGTTTCAAAGTTAGGATCTATTAAACTTCGAATTTTTGGGCCCGTATTAAAAATGTGGAAAAAAATTACAAATTATTCTAATCGACATCACCAAGATTTTGAGATTCTACCGAAAGTAGTTTACCTATTTATTTCCAAGATTGTCAGTCATTTTTTTTCACTCTAAGAGTGTCCCATAAAAACTGGTATAATAAATTCAGCGATCGTAAAAGTGGTAAATAATTTATAACTTCCAAGCAAATAAAAATACCTCTTTCCGCAAGATCTGAACATCTTTCTGATTTCGAGTCGAACTTTCTATAATTTTTCGGGGTCTTCAAAAATGCCCCAAAAATTCGATGTTCACAATAACAACCTTCAATTTTGGCATGATATCGAGAAACGAAAAAAAAAAAAAAACTTGCACGATCTTATTTGAGAACAATACCGTACACTCATGTTATAAGTAAATTGACGCTAAGTAAAACCGTATGAAAATCCGCATTCGAGGTGTCTTGAATATTTTTTACTCTTGGCAAATCCCGATAGATTTCATCTGTTTTTTGTTCATGGAAGGAGGGAGCAGCACCTTTAAATTAACACAATCCCATGACTGGTTTTGGAATACCGTAACTGTAATTTGAGCAACCCTGCAGTATATACATGTCTGTAAATACTTACGTATGGGATTTTAAGGGGGTAAAAATTATTCATTGCGGCAGACCCTGGACGGGTAGGGGGCGAGAAGGGGTATTCCAGTTTTTTTTGTGAACCACCGATCCCACCTTGAATAGTAGACATAAGGGCGTGACGAGGTTACGTGACGAGTAAGCTGGGTTCTTCAACCCGTTCGATGTTGTACAAGGAAAATTGTTTCAAAATAGTTCGTTGCGCGATTTAGGTACTTGATTCGCGATATTGAATGTAGTGGAGAGAATTTAAGAAGAGAAACTGTAAGTATAGGCGTTTCTTTTATGAACGTGATCTCAACTTTTTAGCTGACAGATTAATCCAGAAGATGACTTTTAGTAATTCTTGTGTCGTCTATTATGACATTTTAGGAGCCTCTGCGAAATGTTTAAGTTTAAAATATGATTTTCTGGTTCCGCGTGAAGTCACAAGATTTGCAAAAAGTATCGTTTGAAATGATGTTTTGACTGGATCCTGCCGAGTGCACAATCCTGTGAAACACAAAAATTATTTTCTTCCATGTCTTTTCTTTCGTTGTAGACGTATTGTTTACGAATGTGATCTAAATTTTTCAGCTGACACATTAATCCAGAAAACGATATTTAAAAATTCTTGTGTCGTCTATTATGACATCCTAGAAGCCACTTTGAGACGTCTTAATTCCATCATATGATTTTCTGCTTCCACGTGAAGTAACAAAATTTTCCTTCCATGTCTCTACCTTTGTTGTTGCCTCGCATTTACTCATTCTTTCACCATTATTGTCACCTACAGTTTTCTTGATTTATAAAATCAGGCTCAGCGACGAATTGTGACTGCACAAAAGGGATTAATCCTCCTTGCGCAGCGCTATTGCGTGCTTGCGTTGTTCCGCATTATAGAACAGCGTGAAGCTCGTGACGTTTTGACGTTCCTAAGCAAATGATCTTCCCCTAATACGTGAATTCAATCCTTGTGTACCTCGGCAGTACATGCGCAATCCGTGCGCACAATCAAGTACGAAGTTCTGCGTTTGCAAGGGCCAGATAATCCGAGAGGGCAAAGAGGAATAAGAGGAAGGAGAGCTAATGACCTTTTCGCATGCTCAGGTTAGCCGCGACAAAACTCCGTACTTCGTCATCGGTACCCCGCTTCTCTGTTTATCTCTCTCTATCTCAGCTTCTAATTTACCGCGATGCTAATCTTCCGATTTATCTTAATTCATCCGCGCGGTGGCGCTCGAGTCGCACCTTCTATTCCCGGTAATAATTCTTATCAACCCTCTTCTGGGTAATTTCATTTCTTTATATATATATATATTATATATATATATATATATATACATACATATATGTAGATTGTTTGTTCCGCCCGGTTCCGTGCTACAAGATTTCCTTTCCGGATCAAAACGCTAATCTACACGCCAATTCCTACACCCTTGTGCATGCTCACATGCCTCCTGGGGGGGGGGGGGGGGGGGGGGGGCTTATGGTACCTGCAACGTATCCCGCCTTGTTTTTATACTCCTGATCTGATTATACCATCGCGAATGACGAATGCTCCGGAACGGATTGCTGATCGTTACTTAGTGCATGCGATGCTTTTGTAAAAAAAACTACGAAAAAAAAACAACCGGTAAAACAAAATGATATATGAAAATTTGTGAAGTCCAACGTAGTCGAAAAATTTCGATTTATCCATACTTTTATTTTTATTAGCGATCGGTTGGTACCTACCAAAATTATTAATGAAACTTGAATTTTCATAACGAACTTTGGCGTGGATATAATTAATTACCAAAATACGACACAAAGTAAATAGCAAAGTTTTGAGTTTTGATTTCATCAAAGAATATCATGAACGAAAATCACGCGATCAGGATCAGATAAGATCGTATAGTTATATATATATATATCTCTCTAACGCAAGGTGAGCGGTACTTTTTTAGTCTATCAAACGGAGGTCGCAATGCGACGTAGTAGGCGAACATAGGCGAGACTGTGCTGAGATTGCCGGTTACCAACTTTCCGGTCGCCACAGTTTCTTCGGCTTCGCGAGCGCGACGCCGACAGCCTTGGTTACGGCAAAATAATTAATTTTCGAGCCACCGCGGCCGTCGACGGTTTGTAGTAGATCCAATATGCATGTACAGTTATATTCCAGCGCACGGAGTGTATAAGGTGGTACATAACTAGTGGGCATTACACGCGTGGTAGGTACTACATACATACCTACTTGGAAAGTGCCTGGCTGGCTGTACATTACTTTATACGTGTTGCTCATAAAAAACAATGACTGCGCTAAAGGTTCCGGTATTATGCAAAACATTTTCAAAGAACTCCCTATACGCGCATGTAATATGAATTAATAGATACGCACTGTCCTATGAAATGTTTGATTAAACGATGATGATGATACGACTTGATATTTGAAATTGCAGGGTGTCTAGTATTCATGGCAATTATGGAATCAGGGAATTCGATATTCCCTGGAAAAAATCTGGAAATATCAGGGATTTTCATGTCGTATTTGGAGGTTCATAAAAATTTAACTATTTGGTGGGTGAAAAATTTGTTTTTTTTTAACTTATAGGCAATAGTTGTGAACCAAGCCCTGACTTCTTAAAAATGTTACGTCCTAGCGAATTTTTACAAATTTTTCTCAAAATGAGCTCTGCTCTCGTCAAATATAGAATATTCTTGTTCGTATGACTATTGCATTTTTCATTTATTGTGTACATGAGAACAAACTGGATAAACAATGACTCTTGTTTGGAAAACCTGAAATTCTCAGAGGATTACGTTTTCACAAATAACTGGACACCGTGAAACGGGAGAGATTATTCTAATAATGACCGACCATAGGATGGTCACGTGACTCAGGAAGGGCCAGTGTCACGAGTGACTCAGTTAGGGTTGCTTCAAGCCTGCAGAATAAGTAAAACCTTCAGCGATACTCATACCTAATGAGTAGAAAACTTAAAGCTCGTTGTCAGTATCTGACAAACAGTCTCCACACAGCCCTTGAGGATCTCGCAATGAGATAAGTACTTACGGTGACCGATTTTCACAAGAAATAATAATAACCTTAAATCCACAAATTCACTCTCGTCAAAAACTGGCGATGAATAAACGATCACTGAACGAATAAGCTTGGAAGAGATGAATGTTTTCGTCATACAGACACGGAGAGAGAGAGAGAGAGAGAGAGAGAGAGAGAGTTGCATCGGGTCTATATATTGTATATTCCTTGTTATTTTTGCGAATTTCAGGCGAAGTATACAACCGTTCATCGGTACAACTGTTGTGAGTGTGCCGAGTATGTTTTTCAGCGACGAAGCGCAGTATATTGATTAGCGGAATTGCAACACGTCGAATAATATTGGCACACCTTTTGTTTTTCACTTTTCTCGTCTCTGTTTTTTGGCACTTTCTCGCTTTCCTTACGCCGTGGCCGTGTGCACGCATATTATATGCATTCACAATACCTGCGCATTCGATTTATACCTGCTAAGGTACGCGATTACGACGCCTCAGCGGTCGTTGACTCTTGCGGGGGCCCCAAGCGCGTCACGTTAAACAAACATATCGGACCCCGGGGGTACCGGTTCAAAAACAAAACCCTGCCGCCTGCTCACTAATTTCTATATCGTGCCGTTTCACACCTGAGGACAGCTATTAGTCATTCCGGGATAAAAATAAATCCTTTCAAGGCTTCCATTACCACTGTTGCTGTAAAGATCTTGCCGCCTCGTCTCAAACGCGAAAACAAAAATTATAGGCAATAAATTTCTCGACTACGAGTTCATCAAATGCCGAATCTGATCATAGTTCCGTTGCGTATTATTCTATGCCGTTGCAATTTCAATCTCGCGTCTTGTAGTTAGTTGCTCACTCAGACCTTGACCCAATTCGCTGAAAGAGTGAACGATCAAATTTCTTGTTAGCAGACCGAGTGACAGACTGCGCATGCGCGAAACATTTGAATTCTATCGGTCGGAAATCTTTTCGTCTGCTAGGCAGGTGAGCCAACTTACTCGAAAGGTGGCGTAAGATTTTGAACTGTTCGCTTCGAGTGTTAAAAAGAAATTATGTCGCTCCGATCGCTCGTTACAGTTATCTGTCATCAGTCAGTTAACAGTAAAAGTTTGTCGAGTCTTCCGAAATCTCTGCATCAGGTGCTGAAGATCTGTTTAACAGAAAGAAATTAGCGTCATCTGCATAACCTCCGTAAGCCGAGTTTCGCAGTTATTTATGAACCTTGAGTTGGCCAGCCTGCATGAAAATCCGAGAAAAGCTTGCGCATGTGTAGTGAGACAGTCAATCTGACAAGTTTCACCGTTTCTTCTCGGTTTAACCATTAACCAAAATTACACTCGCGTTGGACAGAAAATATATCGTTTCTTTGTCGAAAGATCAATTCATTTTGCATTCTGTGATATATATATATAACAGTAGAAAATCTGTGAGGAAAAATATTATCGCATTCGTTGAAGGAAAAACATATTTAATACCAAATATTCGTTTTGTTGTAAGAGGAAATCACTTTTCAGCCATGTGTGTAGGTTCGATGCTTGAATTGAAAGGAATTAGAAGAGGTTGAAGAAAATCAGCTAGTTCTCACGAAACGCGTGACCCTTACCCGATGTTGAGAAATAACTTTGCGAAAAAACTGTGAGTTCGTGTCCAACCATGAACTGTAGGCAGTGGCGAAATATCGTACCACCACAACGAATTGAATTATTCGACGGTCTGCACCGTTTGCCCACTTCACCTCGAGTCCTGGAAATATTTTGAGCCGTGCTGCACGTGACCCGGTCATTCGGTCCTTCAGCTGCACACTTTAAGTGTTTTGCTTCTGCAGGCACGGTCGTCGGTGTCATGGTCAAACCGTCGAACAAATCGAAAGTTGGGATAACATCATTTTCTCGCTTTTTATTTTTCCTCCAGATTCAGAAGTTGGCATATTACATACACACACATGCATCGATACACACTCGCCCACGTCAAAAGCTACACGCGTGTTTAATTATACACACAGCCCCGACGATCCGCAGATCAAATATTGCCTGGGTTGATGAATTTTCATTTACATATTCGCTTATACACGTCGAGTCTGTGGACGTGATATGCAAATTAAACTTTAAACACCGTGATATTTATATTGCACAAGATCTGAAGAAAAATTCGTTTTTCTGTTTTTTTTTTATTCTTCGATATAATACTGGCTACGGCCGTACCTTCGATCTTCCGTTTCTTGAGATAACAGCCTTTAGTAGTTGATGCACCGAGAGAAATTACTAGTATAATATTCTATATATATGATGTAATGAATTGATATTGAGACTTTCCATAAATAAAAAATAGTTACTTGTAGCAAATTTTTTTTATAACTTAAAGAAATGCAATTTTTTTCAGTGTAAAGTAACGGCAATAATTCTGAAAGCCGAGAAACTCGAGTTTCATTACTGCAGCAGCAGCGTTATAGTTTAAGCGAACAGCCGCCATAATTGTCACGGAGAAAGCTAACCGAGTAGGCAGGAAAAACAATTTGCTTGAATAAATTTGCTGCACACAAGCAGCAAAGCACGTCGCCGGATATTAATTCAGTGCATTCGTCCTGTGTTTATCCGTTTCAAATTCGATAAATCCACGAATGGGAAGTTCAGGAGGAATGGGATGGGATGGGAGGGTAGGAAAAGGGAAGGGCTCAGTCGCTGCCGAGCGTCTAATTACGTAATTACGCAATTAAGACATAACGACGTACCGCTTCGCTTACACAAACTCGATACGCGGATGCACCTCGCTCTACTATAATTACTAATTACTCATTAGCATGCGCCACTTGGTGTTGATGTTACACCACACATCGCGTGTTGGTATGCAATACCTACACTCTGCGTACGAATTTGTTGTAGATATATTTGTGCGCGTTCATAGGTATTACTGTATCCGCATCCGCATCTCACTCACGTATTTTGCTCATCGATGGCAAGTAGCGTTCAAGGATTCGCAGAGTCATTTCGCCGCGGTTCTCTTATACGTGATATAATCATCGACACGGACGTGCGAGACTTGCTTGAAAATTTTTACGATCAATTGGAATTCCGGTGAAAATGTTGTATTTTCAGTTACCAATTTTGCGGTCAAATTTAATTCAGGATCATCGTTATTTCAAATTGGCAAAACCGTATGAAATCGAAAATGAACGAAAGTGAACGTTCGCTGGTTTGATTAGACTATGTGTACACTATGTGAGAGAAAAAATTCATTCTATCAATTAAATTGTCTGGTTTATTTAATGCTTTTTTTATCTCAGTCGATGTTTGAAATTCAGGCTCACTTTCAGCATCGATCCTCAAGGGTATCTGTGTAGTTACATACTGTTATACGACAACGACGATATTATAGTTTGGTTGCATCAATGCAGGCAGCGTTAGTTATCCTTATAAACGACTGACAGTCTCACAGCAGGATTTTGTTATTAATTGATACGCATCTCATATATAGCCTCGGGTCTGCCGCGCCATATTAAACCGATAATGAGATTAATTAACGTGAGCTAAAAATGGATGATCCCAATTCTGGGCTGCCTAGTGAACGGTGTTTCCATATCCTACATCCGTTTACATCAACGTGTAGCTTCGAAAAAGGGAGGACATTATATGGAGTCGAATGTGTCAAGCGACCAAATTCCTTTCATGTAAACCGACACTAGAGTTTGGAAATTAGGGGTTTGTGAATAATTTAAAATCGCAAATAATTCACCATGAATCAAATAGTAATTTGATATAATTAGAGTTCGGATAATTCGAATTTCTTGAATGTGCGGTTTATCGTCATTATTTTTGCTCCGATCAGTTGACTTTTATTTTTGAAATTTGCGTCCGTTCGAATTTAATCATTGATCGCTTAGTAAAAAAATTAGTTATTGATTTCAAGAAATCGAATTTTATTTTCCTGTCAAGAATACAGTTTCTACGGCTACACCTTTTATTAGACCAAGTACAGTGAAAACAGGAAACAGTAAATCGGTAATTCGAAATATATTTGGACTACTAAAGCAACTCGAACTACTCGAATACTTAAATATTCTATCCTGAAAAAGGACCTCAGGTGCAAAAACTTGTGCCAAGTACGTCAAAGTGGAAACCAGTAAAAATTTATTTCGCAAGTCAGAAATTATCAAAATGACAATTAATTTTAATAAGTATCTATTTAAGTTACGTATGAGTCGAGCGAATTTCTATATCATTTTTATACTCGTACAAATCTCTTGTACAACTTTTAAGCGAAAGTGGTGTAAAACGAAAATTCTTCAGCAAACTGACCATTTCGACGAGGTTAGAAATGCGTCAAATTACATATCTCATCTCTCCGTTCGTCGATTGCATTGAAATAGAGCTCATCAATGAAAGTTCTGCAAAACCACATTCTAATTGTAAGTAAAATTCTCTAATATCACAGTAAACCTAAACTTAGCGGAGAAATACTTATTAATTTGTCGCCTTAATAAAAACAGTAGATTTTTCTTCGCGGTAAATTAACTGCGCGTGATTATCGTTTTTTGTTTTCGTTTTTGTAATGCACTTGGCACGAGGCTCTACCGAGTCTCTTAATTCAATTCAACCACTATAGCTCAGACAAATTAGACCGCAAAAGGGTCTGACACGGAAATAAAAGAAATTAGCGACGTGCCTTCGCGAATCGTTAGCAAGGAAATGGGGGGAGGGGGGAGTCTACATTTCGGTTTTTGGGAATCGCACCCGCTGGCTTCAGCCGCCATCTTGAAATTAAGGATGAATTTTTATCTATTAAATAACTCGTTTATTTTCAATTTCACACGAAGAATGATAATGACAAAAGTTATTTGGAATTCAATTTCCTACAATTCTGGTTTTCATAATTTTTTCCCTGGGATCGATATTTTTTTATTAAGACCCGAAAGAGGGGGTGAAATTTAATTACAGCATTATCTCGTTTACTATTGATTTTTGATGAAAATTAAATTTGCTAAATCTTTGGTCCTTATTGTTTTTTTCCTAGCATAGATGTTTTTTATTTAGACCCGAAAAGAGGTGGGGATAATATATCTAAATATTGTATTAGCACGTTTAATTATTACTGATTTCTTCGTATAAACGATGATAAACAAGCTTGTTACGAATAAAATTCTTTACAACTTTGGTTCTATTCGCAGAGCCCTAACGAAAAAAAAAAAAAACTATCGAATGGTAGAATTTTCTGTGTCGAGGAATTTGAGTATTGAGTTGACCGCGAGCATCGCGTCGTTATACGAACGTATGTGTATAATAATGCATACGAGTAGGTATCTTACAAGAGAGATCTCTGTACGCGTAAATGTGTGGAAATTGATACCCTGGACGAGAAAGATGTGAGAGGGAGAATGATAAACGTGCTCGAGTGAGCGTGAGCCATTTTGCGAACGCGCAACGGCATGCGAGCGGCGTCGCCGGTGCGTCGGGATTCGTGGATCGCGTGGCATTCAGGATCGCTGCGATGCGCTGCTTTGCGCTGCGTTGCGTTACGTTGCGTTACGTTGCGTTGCGTTGCGGTCTTCCTTGCGTGATGCGTCGCGTCGCACGGCGTAGCGCAGAGTCGTCGCGCGTCGCTGCAGCAGCCAAGGGTGTCAGCGCGCGTATTTCACCGCGATGCGAGGCGTCGCGTCGCCTCGCCGCGGATCTTGCCCCCCTCCTCCCTTCCTCCCTCCCCCCTCCTTCCACCCTCTCTCCCGCCCTTCCTACCTCCCCGACACGGTTCACGCTGCGTTACGTTCGCGATGGCTTCCGTATGCCCTGCCTCGACGCGATTTGCCCTCGGCGCGTGTCCCTCTCGCTAATTAATTGCCAGAGGCATTAAAGCAGACGCAGTCTGCGCCCTCTATCTTTATCCTTGCGTAGAGATTTGACTGGACGAAAGTAGTTAGATATTTTTTATTAATTACATAGGTCAATGAAAATAAAAAAATATTTTGATGTCCATCTGAATGTGATTTCCTCTGATTAGTTATTACAATAATATTGTGTGTACGTATATCGATATTTCTTGACAAAAATCATGAACAAAGCTGATCTCACTTTCAATTATAACAAGAAATATTGAAAATATTATTTCATACAGATAGTAAGTACTAAACTAAATAAACGTACTAAAAATTTTGTTTACTATTTGTCCACGTATAAATGCATCCTCGAATTACCGGAAGAAAACTTTTTTCACTCTCACAATTTTATCTTTCATCGATAAAAAATTCCGCTTAATTTTTCTCAGTCAAAAACTTACTTCGAATTCAATTCAAACAGTCATAGCTTCGCCATGTTTTTAATTACACAATATATTCATATGATAAAAATAAAAATTCAATTATTGCTTCGAGCATTAAATTCTCTGGATACAGTACAAGACTCATTGCAATTTGATTATAATAATTCTAACTACAAGTCGTCATATTTCGTCGATCGCGTATTAGTATATCCAGTAAGTAAGGGTATAACAATATAACAAGATAGTTTCCTTCAAGAGCAATAATTCGTCCGTGAAGTTTGCTCGGGTCACATTATCCTCCGAGGCTGGGTGGCTTTCGGATGCAGGGGGAGGGGGGGGGGGGGGAGGGGGGACGCTGCGTAAATCATCAGCGAAACTTGATTTACAGCCCCCCCCCCCCTCGCGTGAGTTTCGGGGCCCAGGGGGCAGACAATGTGAGCAAGTCCTGCAGCGGTGCGAAGGCGAAGTCCGCAGCGACGACACCTGGAATCGTGGGAAGCCAGAATCGCGGCAAAGCCGTATTGGAATCCGTCGGAAAGAAGACGAGCGTGTAAAAATGACGCAACGCGCCGCGACGCCGCGCCGCTGAATTATTTCCCTGGTCCGACGAGCTGACCTGCCCGAATGACCGGACTCTCGCACCTGTGGGCGGATGGTAGCTCGCCTGGTAGCCCCGAATGCTCGGGTTCTCCTAATATGACACGTCCAGGCGGACCCGGTCAGCCTCCCGTCGCGGCCGGGATCCAGGAGTTAAAATGCCCAGGTACCGCCCGCAGGGCGTCCGGTTCCCAGTTACAGGACCGCATTTTTCACATCAAGTTTCTCCTTCTTTCGCTCATCTTTCTTTTTCTTTCACAACATCTGATGTGCTATTAATAAGCCCGCCGCTCTGACTTACGGAATTTTTATTTTCATTTCCGTTTTTCTCATTCTCTTTCCCCTTTTTTTATTTTATTATTTTTATTTTTTTTTGCCAATAAGGGTACCTAATTTTACTTTTTTCTTTTTTTTTTCGTTTAAAGTCGTTGAAACGGATTACGTTAATGTATTGCGTAACAAGATGTTGATGGGCAACTTTTTTTTACGCTGAATTTTAATCATTATCATAAACAATTACACTGATTGGCGGAAAAATTGTTATGATAGTGTATTTTTTGAGTAGGTATGGTAAATAGTGAAAATAGTTAGCGATTTTCGTTGAACGCTTCTATAGTAGGTATCGTTAAAAATTCGGAGTATCATACTTGTGTAATATTTTTCAATATTTCAATGCTAGAGGCGGATAAAGAAAAGAAAACATTCTGAAATATATTCAAGTGTACTTGGAATTTATTCTGCTTTGAAGAAAAATATTGTTCTCATATCAGGAGTGATGACAGCAAATGTTTTTCCGCTTGAATCGATCGCAACACTTTGATCAGCTTTTGAATACGTCTCGTCCTATCGTTATTCTCAATACTGAAATAGTATCGATTACAATGTATTCCGATAGCTTGATTACTAATCCCGTGTACTTCTTTGTAATCTACGCATCGATAAAAAATGTCCAAAATCTGAATTTGCCATTTTTAGGATCATTAGTCACAAGTTGACGAAGTTCTAATACTTTTTTCATTGAACTCATTTCGTGGAAAGATTATAACTATTGTCCGTAATTTTATCAAAGTGACGAGTTGTTCGTGGATGTTGCAAGAGGCAAAAAAAAAAAAAACATTGGGGTGCAAAAGTAGAGAGATTTTGTACTTGTGTAATATACATAACGTTTTGAAGAAGAGCCGCGCTTATTTCAATATATTGCAGAAAATTCAATGAAAAGCTACGCGGTAGATGCAACATTCCAATTCAATATTCTCTCTCTGCAGTAGCTGATACTTCACAGAGATTGGTATTACAATGATGAAGTGGTATGTAACGTGGTGAGGTTTGACCTCTGCAGTCTGCCGCATGGCCAGTATTACAAGACGTACCTACAAAAGTGAATTATGAGTAGGCCACACCCACGTCAAAACTGTACACACACACGCATAGTATATAATATATAGACGCACATATATACATATGTATATATATATATATACTTACCATGTAAATATGGTACAAAAATCAAAACCTAAGAGGGGCAAAAATCGCGATTGTTGTCTCCTTCGTGGCTGTATTTTCGCAGAGCTAAGTTATAATACGCGTAGATTATGATAATTTATGTAAGCCGTACGAGGTCACTTTGAAGGCAGAGGCAACGCGTGCTGCTGCTGCAAGGTATAACGCGGAATATTTCGCAATGCCGCGTCGCGTCGTCCGCGCGATGTACAGGTAAAGTAAAAAAATCGTACGTAGAGACTCTCCATCTCTCACAATTAGGCGCTATTTCTATCGATAGCTGATAGGTGTTAGTAAGTCTCGGTCCCAACCGTCAGAGAATTCGACCCTCGACAACATCTCGCAGAACGGTGCGTCAGCCGTCGTGAGTCACGATCGACGACGTATCGTTTCGTTTCGTTTCGTGTTTGTGTTATTCCTTGGCTCCTCCTTTTTTCGCATCGTGCATCTGATTATATTTGCAATTATTGGACGCGAAGACTAACGAAAATCAGGACTGATTATTTCTCTCTGTACCTAAAACGTGTTGTGCAAATGTTGGCATTCCTTTTCGCTGAAACCGCCCTGGCTGTGAATCATCCTCACCAAGGTGGGTGTCTGTTGCTGGTACTCCCACCATAGCCATACGTTCCTCTGACACGGAGTTTATTGCGAGAATACTTCGTACTACTAGTTTTGCTACAGCTACTTCGTCTTTCTCCTCGACGACTTCTTCTTGTACTTTTTCTTCCTCCTTCTTTTCTTCTTCTTCTTCTTCTTCTTCTTCTTCTTCTTCCTGGCGCGGAACCTGCAGCAATCGTAAAAAAAACCGGTCGTGGAATTCCGATTGTAAACTTCACAAAATTGTTCAGGCAGGTAAAGGTTTTGCTAAAGAAACGAGCTAAAAGAAACTTTACTCTGAGCAACTGTATTTGATTTTGTTTTGTTTTTGATATCTTGAGTGTATAAAAATTTAAATGCATTAGGTGCGTGTTTTTTTTTTTTTTTTCTTATTTCTCTCTTTTCACCGTCATACTTACAACGTGATGCAGTCTCGGGAAACTGATCACCCAAACGCTTGTCAACTGTCAATGACGACAACTCAGTTGCACCAAGACGCTAACTATTTTCAAAATTCGTTAAATTCTCGAGGTGGTATTGCGTTGCGAATTTTAGGCAGCCATAATGTAACGCGTTTGAATTGAAGTCAACATAACCTCAAAAGGCATGCTTGCATTCACGGTTCTCGCTTGCACGCTCAACGAGACAGAGTTGGCCAGCCTGTCTGAGCAGACGAAAAACTTGACGCATGCATAATTAGGTTTTTCTGTCTTCTGACACTGTCATGGTATTTCATCTTTGTCCGATAAACATACAGTTGAGACTGAACTCTACAAATCCATGTAACGATTCTTTCCAACGCCTTGACTTACAATTAATTGACTGTCAACGCGACGTTCGCCAGTGAAATTCGACTCCGTATCCTTCGGGATGTTTCGTTAAGTTCATATTATGCTTTATACAGTATTAACTGTTTATTCCGCAGTCAAGTCTTAATTTATGTAATTGCACAGCGACCCGAGTCGCCGTTTAGCGCATCAGTGCAATGTTTATGCGTGCGACTTGGCCCCCATAAAATAAATCAACATGTCAGATTTTAGAATGACAATAGGCCACGTAGGCATGTTCGTTCTCTGCGAATGGAATCCGATGACACGGTTATGCCGTGGTGGGGATCTATAGATACATACATACCTACTCACAGTGCACAAAATACACCAGAGAGAGGCCCTAGAGAATGACATTATAGTGAAGTATTTGAAACTCTCAGGAATACGATGGAACTTCTTGTTTGGGGTTCCGTTTTGTCCCGAATGTCCCATTCAACTCGCAGACTTTATTCCAAAGTTTGGTTTTTCGTCTACTCGAATATTTCGGAATACGGTTTAAAATAATCTGGGAAATGAAAAATTTTTGTGTATTAAAATTTGTTTGCTTGAACTTGGAAGTTAGTTTTAAGTATCGTCGACGTTTTTGTATTTCAATTTTCGCGAGTCAGTGTTCGTTTATATCCGTCACTAGAGGTACAGGTGGAACGACGTCGAAAGAATTTCGTTGTATTTGATACACGTGCCAGGGATTTGAATTTGTAATTCGATGCTTTTGTTAATCCTATACGGAAATTGAATGAGCCTGTAAATAGGTCCGGATTTGTGTCGGTTGTCCGTTTAAGCGAGAGATGACGAGGACCATATCAAGGTGCTGGACCCGAGGTGCAGTGGCGCACCGCATCGTGTTGACGGCAGTCTTTTCAACTGGAAAAATCGTTACACGATACAAAATATCGGTAATTAACATTATCATTAAAATCCTGACCATCCAGCAACGCGATAAGGAAGACTGTTTCACCTCGGAAAACTTATTTCAGTTTTGGTTATAAAATGGAAAGTTTAAAACGTTTTTGGGTATAAAATTGGTATCATGTTGAAGAAAATCCTTAAAATGTAGGAAACGTGTTTCCAGGTTTACTACATACAGTTACAATATAGCAGTCTTCCTTACGACGAAGATCTTGCAAGAAAAGTGGATTATTTGTCCCATCAGAGATGAAAGTTAGCAACAAATTTCTTGGACACTGCAGAATCTCAAGGAAGGACATTTGCCGTGAACCGAATGTGCAGGACTGCCATTTGCTACGAGGTTTGCTCATGCGGACGGGCGAACCTCTGCGGACCCCGTTTGCTCGGAGCACTTGAGCCAGTCGAGTACTTTCGTGCAGCCCAAGGAGGGTGGGAACTGTGTTTGCTTTTAATTTATGCCGATGCATAATTAGCCACCTGAAAGTGAAAGCTTTTGTCGAGTCGGTCAGCGCGATTCCCGGAGCACTCACCCTCGACGAGTTAGTTCTCCCGCCTCTGAACTCTCAGAGCTCATTTTTGGGTCATGCAGAATTCACACCTCACTCTGGGCACTCCCCATCCCTCAGGCATCTCTGGGATCGTCTTGGATCCGAGCCCTTCGAACGGCATTGCCGCAAGGCAGCGTGGCGCAGAGCTTCCAAGGAGGACACCTGCTCAAGATTTATGGGGGTTCATTGTTTTGAACAGGATCGTTAGCAGGTCGCTCAGTTCCCGGGAATCCCCGGTCCCCTATCGTCCTCCCGATCCTCATCCCTCGCAGATGTTCGACTCGCGGACTCCCCCAAACATCTTTATTTCCTAATTACAGGCTTCTGTTCGCGGCGCGCGAACTCTGTCTGCCTAACATGTATTTCCCGGTGTGGACGAAGTTCGGCTTCTTGGGTGGTGCAGGATTACCTTCGCCGTAGGTCGTCCTCTACCAGGACTTCGGGAAGGGTTGAACCCAGTCTTCTTCACGATAATTAATCGGAAGATCGCGTGGTGGACGCTTAATGGTCCGTTACTCAACAAAGCTGCACGCCAGTTTTCATTCGAGGATATTCGCGTCGCCTACCAAATGTCATATAAGTCGCTGAGAAATTACATTAGAAACTTTGAACAATTAAACACAGTGTGTTGAAGCATCTTCCCTTCAAGACGAAAATAACGTTCTTTCGGCGTGGCTACACCGTTCGGATGTTGAAACCAAGGAGATACACATTACGTCACGATGCAACCTGATACTCGTCACCGCCGCCGGAGGATGAGACAGGCATATGTCATAGGTACTAATGGGTCCCTCATATTGTCTATAAACTAATATCACTCCAGGGGTTCTCAACCGGCGATTCAAACGAAAGGTCTTTTCGAGGATTGGGGCGTTCGTCCGCTTTTACGTTGCTCTGGCATCAATTCTGGACTTTCAAGTGATGATTTATCTTGTCGTAAGAGTGTACGACTGTAATGGTCTTGAAATTGCGGTTAATCGAGTCGTTCAGGAGTCGCCACGACGTTTCAGAAGCGCATGAGCGTAAACTGGTTGATGATACTCTGATAGTCTCGGATGTCACTTGTGGTCGTCGTCTCCAGGACCCTCGCCTCCCGGGTGTCGTGTGTCGCATGCGGGCGCCAGGCGGCTTCCTCTCTGAGCGACAATCGGACAGCACTCTCTTCTTATTTCCATCTCTCTCCTCTTCTCGACTGTCCTTCTTTTTTACTTATCTCGCCTGCGTATTGCATTAACCTGTCACCTGCAGCATTCTCGACTTGCAGAAATGACGATAAGATGAAACTGGTAAATGTAGCCGTTTTCAGCTCCGACCTATATAGTAAAAATAACGAAAACATAAAAAAATCGAAAAGGTTTTAGAACAGGTCAAATTCTGTGATCGAAAAAAACTTGAAGTTTATTGATTTGTTGAGCGTAGAGGACGAATGACAACTTTGCATACATGAGAACACGCTTGTCGAATTCTTTTTTAACCCAGCGACAGGTGCAAGGGTGACCACGAGTATCAAAATTTACTCACACGCTGTTACCATGACGTAGGCATCAGTATCGGATACTTCCGATTCTCGTTCACCGGGAAAATGAAACAACGATACCGCGGCTTATGTGACCACATCAGTCTCTGAAAGCTAGACGTGTCCTTATTCGTTACACTTCAATTTTTCATCCCTTCAAGAACGATCGCAACAAATTCAGAAAGTCTTATTGAACCAAATATGTATATTGGTAAATAGGATCATAGTCCTCCAATATCTTATGTCCCATTCCTTCGCCCCTGAAGTGATCATCACAGATACCCATAAAAGTCCATGACGTCCCAACACCGTCAGCACAGGACACTCAGTGATAATCGTGACGTTCAATTGTAACAGTACCTTGAATGCTTGTCTCAATTTTCTTTGGGGTCCTCTTGCCACCTTCCACCATGTGAATCTCATCCGGATGGATACGTTTGCCCGCGAAAAACCTGTTGGCACGTACCCGGAGCTGGCGAAAGGGAGTTGGGGGCGACACCAAAGGCTAGACAGGAAACACGGTGGGTGCCTCGGCGAGTCGGAGTGTCGTGGACGTCGTCGAGAACCGTGACTGAGCTCGATCTGCTCGTGACCACTGACACCGTAGATGAAAAGTAGTTCCATAGTTAACCTACACCATCGTAAAGGTACTGTCGAGGTGTCGGGTGTAGCTCCAGGGTACTCCTGTTTCGTGTGTGAATTGCGGACACCTAGGAGACAGGAAGCGAACTGTTATGAGAAGGCAACCAAGTAACCTTGCGTGAGGCAGGCTAATCATAAAAATTCAAAATTTTTGAATGTTTTTTATCTATCGGCGATTTTGCTCATTTTGGTAATGGTTGTAGACGTCGTTTGATCCATTTGTGGATATATTCAGAAAATATGATCGCAGATTATGAGTATGATGAGTGGTACAGAGGTGCTTTGATCTGCGCGAATACTAATGTTTGAACAATCAAGTATGCCAAGTATTACATTTTTTGGTCTAAACTTTTGCTCAATGCCGGATCTTATTTGCGAATAGGGTAATTGAAGAGATGAAAAGTTTGGAATGTAATTTAATAGTTAGTTGATTAACTGTTAAATACAGACTCAATCAATTCATGACTTTTGTTCATAATATTTGGCTCATGAGTATTTTATTTATTTAATCTTTTTTCGATGACACTTCATCAATTCCCCAATTTGGCGAGACACATTTTTATGTAACAAATTCCAAATTTTTCGATAAAAAATATGAAATTAGGAAAAACATATATGGAACGTAATGAAAAACGATTTTTTGTACTTCAAGGCTAATGTCGAATGCGTTTTCTTGACGTTAAACATCGAAACTGATATATATTTTCAAAATTCCTTGTTTTTTTTTTCTATACAGAAATCATTATCCTGATTTCTTTTTTTAAGTACGAGATAAACACTGAAAATTAGAATAAAAATAACTCGATTTTGATCGTTAGAAAAATGGAAGTCATGATACTACCGAAGAACGGAGTACAAAAAAAAATTGTAAAAACTGTTAAACGTCCTTTTTTGTAATATTTATCTCTATCTACACGTACAAAAAAAAAAAAAAAGAATCAGAAGTGTTTCCGGAATTCGTCGAATGACCCACGAAATTTTTTTCCTGTTGTTGTATGGCAGATTCATTGCGTAAAATAGGCATGCGTGTAGGATGCAGTGAATTTTCTCACAAAGTACAATTTTCCAGGAAGAAATGCGACACCCGGACTGAATAACTTGAGTGTTAACGAATTCTTTCTCTCTTTTGTTTCAGGTAAGTGCGCCAGCTCGATTATAATACTACACACATGAGTAATTTGCAGCCTGCAAGTACCCTGGGGTACGGAGTTTCACTGCTCGCGGGTGTTTGTAAGTATTTATCAGTGAACACTGACGTGAGGCACACACGCGTGCACGGAAGCAGGTATTGTGTTGTACCAACGATCGTCTATGTCGCGTCTGCAGGCTGAAGTGTTTCTCTTCTGGATGCGGCGACGCAGCGCGGAACGGGACGTGCCTGTTTGCCGGTTATTATTCATAATTACTAATTAATACAACCGGCCAACTACCACGTGACCCTACTACGTTCCACCGTCACGTACGTTCCTACCGCGCGCGTTCCGTCCAGCCTTTTTCACATTCTAAACGCCTCGACAGCGCCTGCTTAATATTCCATGTTCGAACACAGTCACTTTCATCTTTATCGGTGGTCCTGCGATCAGATTTTGATTTTCTCTCGTTTTTGTGTCTTACTTCTGTTTGAAATTGACCAAAAATGAAAAACAAGCGGATTCAGTTCACAGAAAAACAATTGTATTTAGTTGGAATTTCAAAATATAAATATAGATTTGTGATCAATGTTTTCAAAGACATCAGGTAACGTATTGCGTGAAAATATGGAATTCAAAAAAAAAAATTAATTTTGGAAGCCTGACCTCAGATTCGTGATCAGCCACCCAATAAACCTTCGAGTATACCAATTTTCACAAAAGTCCAAATGTTTTTATTTATTTTTTTTCAGCCTATCGAATACGCCAAATTTAAGTTTTGCAAATCTGAGCTTAGATTCGTAATTAGCGACCCAAAAATCCTCACTGTACCAATTTGCATTCAAATCCATTCATCCATTCTCAAGATATTATCGCTTTTATTTTGTTCTCCAGAATTTTGTTATTTAAGTAATTCAAAAAGTATTGAACAGATCAAAGCCAATCTCTAATCAGCTCTAAGTTTGAAAAAGCCGCATCGATTGAAACAAAAATCATTAAAATCCGGTAACTCGATCTCGAGATATCGTCGAATAAAAAATTGATTAGACATACATCACACGCATAGATGTCCATCCGAAAATGGTCAGAGAATCTGGTTAAAACTCAACTTTTCATTTTCGAGATGACCAGAATAACTTCCTTTTTTCTTTCAAAACGAAGAAACGGGAAGTAAAAAATTACGCTCCGTGAAGAGTTCGGTGAAACTTGTTAAACAGAAAGAAAACCGCGTGCATTTGATCAGCAGTAAAGTGAAGACAGTCGAGATATTGGAGGGCTGGGTACATCGTTATGCGATAATGGGAGACGCAATTTTGCTGGATCGGTGGACAAAAGATTTTCCACGGAATCTAACTACATAGTCGTGAATAAATGAAGCGTCGATGTATGGGGTACACGTATGGTTACACATACATCGTACCTATATATACCTTCAAGTAGGTCCATATAAGTTGAATTTCCCGCTCCGTTCCAAGCTACTGCAGTAGTTCGAGAAAGTTACGCCCCGCGAAGTTTCTAACTTGTAGTTTATGAATTTATAGCAGTAGACGTTATACCGACGCGACGCTCTGCAGGCAAACTGTTCATTGCAGCCTCGCAAAGGGAGTCGCGTTTAGTATGCACAACGTTTGTTCGTTTCATTAACTCTCGAAGCAAGGATCTCTTGCACAATTATCTAAATTCAAAAATATGTATATGCTCCAAATACAATCGAATCTCGCTAACTCGAATCTCAAGGGCAGAACTAAGTTCTTCGATTAAGCGAGGTTTCGTCTTATAGATGTTTTCCAGTCACAGAGAGTGACCAAAACGATATTCGACTTATGGAGGCTTGGAAAATTCGCCAAATATGACTTTTTTCTTTTTTTAACCAATCTTCACTGCTTTAATCACCCTCATCTGTTCACCGATATTTGATGGTTTTAGTTTGCGTTTGAAAGTCATTTCCAGACATACTGTCATCCGGAGACAATCAACCACGTGACTAACCATGTGTCATTGCATTAAGCACTTCGAGTTATAGAGCTTTTGACTCACAGAGATCAGGATTAATCTTCAAACTCGAGTTACAGAGGCAAAATAATGAACCTTGATACGTTCGGAAAACTTTGAGTTATGCTCTGTTTTTTGACATATGGAGGTTTTTGAGTTATAGAGTTCGATTGCATACATTATACATCCATCATATGTATATTCGAGTGCATCCATAAAACTGCAATATTCCTGCAACGTGGCAGCTGCAATAACAATAGCAATCTTTCTGCAATATTGCGTTTCGTATGAGTTTAAGCCTTTTGCACTGCATACCTAGTATTTTATACCTTTTTTTTTGAACCAAAGAATTGGTCTACCGACATGGCAAGCACTCGGCAAGACAGGCCGATTTCTAACAATAAATCCATGACAAACTTTTTTAACATCGGGTAGGGCTGTCTGTTCAAAAATAAGTCCACATTTCTGTTTTCAATTATCTCTCAATGCGAAATATAAATTTCGTAAAATTGTATTTGCTTGAATATCTTTATCACGTCAGATGTCAAAATTTGGAAAATATGTATATGCTAGTTGAGACAAAAAAGATGAGATACTATCAGCATGTTTTTGAAAACATTCTCAAAAATGTACAAACAAGTTTCCTACATTTTTTATTTCGCAAATAAATGCTCATTTAGTGAAACGCTTTAATTTAGAAAAAAAAGTGTGATAAAAATATATATCTATATTTGATTTTCTGAAATAAGCTTCTACCCGTAAATTCTCTTTACGAGTCCAAAATACAGACTTAACGGAAGTTCTTATTCTAGCACGATATATCGAGGGCACGCTGACCGCAACAAAGAAACGATTTTACCGTCAGTGGGTAACGGATGGTTGACGTCGTCCAAAACGTATTAAAAAGTAAAAGGAGCGAACGAAGTATCACGCCAAGAAACAAAAGAGTCCCTGCAACTTCGTCTCTCGTACTGTAGGGCTTAGGTCGAGCGTGATTAGCATGTCCTCGACGAAGGCACACCCGTCGCACGTGGAGATTTTTATCCCACCCTTGGAAGTCCTGCCAGGTTAAACTTGCGGTTCTCAACCGTGTGTGCATAATTCGTACTGGCTAGCGGTCACTGTATTCACGTGGTACTTGCGTGAAATTTTTGAAACTCGTACGCATCCGGTTTTTCTTAGTCTTCAATTGCCTGCAGATAACGTCACCTTAGGATCTTCCATGTATGATTTTTTTTTCATTATCGAAGAGAGAACCGACCGGAAAATAGTTTCTGGATGCTTTCGTGGCACCGGAAGTTTGTCAGCCTCGTTTCTGGAAACGTTGTGAATAGAACGACGCATTCCCGGGTCTGGCTGCCGAGGAAAGTCGAGAAACTAGAGTCAGAGCATGAATGGACGACGGTAGGTCGTATCGATAACACCATCGAAATATAGTAGGCAGACTTTTTTGCAAGACGGACATTCAGAAAAGGACCTTTTTTAAATTTCACTCGTCTCCGAGATTATTTTACTTTTTTTCATTAAAAAAGTGCTCACGCGAAAGGGCTAGGCTGGAAAAGAAATTTTAGTACTGCCTGAAAAAGGCTGTTTTTGAAAATTTAAAAATTGAAATATCATTAAATCTCTCCATGGCTATGTTTTGTATTAATGAAACAAAGGTTTTTGTAACACGTGATATGCGCGCAATTTTTTTTAGTACCGAAAAATCTATGTTGAAATTTGTGAAAACTAAGTTGTTTACCTGAAGTTTTGAAAGAAAAAATTAATAATTCGATTAGCCAGTATTCAATATTGCCTCGCACTTCTCCAGTTTTGTTTGCGCTTTTGTTTGCTATAAAGCAACGAGAAAAATAAGTGGCAGTGAAATATTTGAATATTTGAACGTTGAAGAAGTTAGTTTTTACAAATTTCAACCTAGATTTTTCGTTACTAAAAAAAAATTGCACGCATCTCAGGTTTTAGAAAAACTTTTGTTTCGGTATGCAAAACATAGCCATTGAGGGATTTAAGGATGTTTTAATTTTGAAATTCCCAAAAATAGTCTTTTTTCGAAATTTTAACGTCGTTCAGGCAGTAGTAAAAAAACTTTTGTCAGCCTAACTCTTTCAAACGAGCTATTTTCTAGTGAAAAAAAGTATAATAATTTCCTAGAAGATTGAAATTCAAAAAAGCCCTTTTCTGAAACGCCCTTATATACATAAACAAGAAGAATAAGGAAAAACTGAGAATCATCCGACATTTAAGGGTGAGACGATATCATAACAATTAACCACTTGTTGATTCTCGGATTTATTTTATTCATATCGTTAAACACGGTAGAAAACTTGATTCAAATTTGTTTCGTAGCATAAGATCAATATGTGGAATTCAATTATATTGAAGTTAGTTACTTGGCTTGGCTTAGCTCAGGAGCCGGCAAGTGTGCTGTAGCGAGAAGTCAGACTCTTAGTAAGCATCGCGCTGCAGAAAGACGATAATATGTTGTTACAAACTCGTTCAATGCATTTAATTTAATTAAATGTTTTCCAGTCTCGATCGCGTTTCAAGGAACTTTGAAAGTTAAGCTAAGAGCTTTACCGTCGATGCACCTACTATACTGACTATACATACGTCCAGGTACTTACTGTGAAATATTCGTTCTACAGAATAAAGCAAATCGGTACCGCCTGGAAATACCGACAAAATTTTGCAAAAATTTCATCATTAAAATCCTTCATTCGTAAAAATCTCGTTCTCTTACCGATTACCGTGAAACGACGATTCGTCTTTTGATCTTCTGCTACGCTGCGAAATATTCTAAACAAGATCTGGGCTGCTTACCGCGTCACTTCGCGAAGCAGCTTGTAAAACCAGTCGTCCCGTTTCTTGGTCGAAATGCGAATCGACATTGGCTTACGAGAAATCGGTAGGTTTGTAGTCGCGGTTTGTTAGGATCAAAGTAGACACCGGGAACGAGCTCTCGGCTGCCGGTCTAGAGAGAGGATATTCGTATTAGTCGCTCGTGAAGAGTCTTCGGGGTGGAGGAGGAACAGTCGACTGATCTTCGGCTCGCGGTCGGCACTGGAGGTCCGTCCTCTCCAACAGCTACCGAATTTTTTACCCCTGGCTTAACTCCCGCCAAGAATTATCCGGCGAGCCGCGCTATTTGATCCGTGAGACCTGGACAGCTCGGTTCGAATACCTCGAGTGTGCTGGACTTGCCCCCGTTGAAGAGCGGCTCATGCAAAGAGAAAAACTAAGCGGAAAGGACAAGTTGGAGAGGGAGAGAGTGAGAGAGAGAGAAAGAGAGAAGCTGCCAGTGGTCCAGAGTCCTTGCACGGTTAAGGGACTCGTCAGTGAAATTCCAAACTTCTTCGATCCGTGTGAAATTTTTTTAGTCAGTAAAACTTGATGAAATTAATTGTTTTTAACCTGTTTGGATTGATTGTATCCCGTGAGTTTCTATACAGACTTTGATTCAAGTAACGTCGGAAATTAATGA